>NW_027461962.1:1047500-1647500 GCF_050947455.1 Rhinoderma darwinii | reverse complement strand
TCAAAGGGTAAGGATTCGACACGTATTGAGAACTGGCGTCCCATAGCGCTCCTCAATACGGACAGAAAGGTTCTCGCAAAAGTACTGTTTAATCGGCTGGTGAAGTTTGCACCCCGGCTCCTTTCGTCGGCCCAGCATTGCTCTGTTCCAGGCCGCAGCACCTTTAGTGCTGTCCTCAGTGTCAGAGAGGCAGTGGAGCAGGGACATTCTGGCCGATGGGAGGGGTACATGCTGTCCTTGGATCAGGCCAAAGCTTTTGACCGGGTGAATCACAAGTACCTTTGGTCAGTCCTTCTGAGGTATGGCCTACCGGGTGAGTTCGTTAATTGGCTCCAGACCCTATACGCTGGGGCTGAGTCTTTTGCACTGGTGAACGGTTGGACTGGAACCCCCTTTGAGGTTGGGTCTGGTGTCCGCCAGGGTTGTCCCTTAAGCCCCTTGCTGTATGTTTTCGCGATCGACCCCTTTCTTAGGCGGCTCGATCGTGGGCCATTGGCGGGGGTGGGGATGGACTTGGAGGAGCCGGAAGCCACTCAGAGGGTGGTTGCGTACGCGGATGACGTCACTATCTTTGTCTCCTCGAGAGGGGGGGCAGAGTGGGTGATGTCAGAAGTTGAGCGCTACTCACGGGCATCTGGGTCCAGGATCAACCGGGACAAGTGTGAAAGTCTCTGGCTGGGGGGAGGGGATCCTAGTTTTGATCTCCCGGACACCCTCCCAGAGCCCAAAGGGTCTGCTAAAATCTTAGGCATTGAATTTGGCCCGGGTGATTACCCCATGAAAAACTGGGAAGGTAGGCTATCAATAGCTGCCCAGAAGGTTGGCCAATGGAAGGGATGGTCTTTGTCCCTTAGGGAAAGGGTTCACCTGGCCAAGGCTTACCTGATGCCCATGTTGCTCTACCTTGGCAGCGTGTGCATGTTGCCAGAACCTCTCTGGACTCGGGTCTATAGCCTGTTCTTCCAACTGTTATGGGGAAACAGGCTTAACCTAATCAAGAGGGAGGTTACTTACCTACCGAGGAAACTAGGTGGGTTAGGTATGGTTAACCCAGTGGTGTTTCTAGTAAACACCTTCATTAAAATTAATTTGGCAAACCTCTTTGAAAGAGAAAGGGCTCCTCTGTGGATATCCTCCTGCAGGGGATGGTTTCGGCCTTTCTTCCAGGAATGGGAGACAGGAGGCCAAGCGAAAGACCTGCGTGTACCCCATGGGCACCTCCCGGCTTATGCCGCCCCGGTTCTGAAGGTTGTTCGTCGGTGGGGTCTGGAGGCGAGGGAGATCAAGACCATGTCGAGAAAATTTCTTGACAGAAAGGTCTTGTTGACCTGCTTCCAGAAGCCCCTGGCGCTCAGGGACTGCCCAAGTAGCGACCTCGGGGTGGGATTAAAACTTTTAAACTCTGTGAGGATTCCCCAGAAGTTTTGGGATCTGGCTTGGCGCTGCTTCCATGGGAGGCTGTATGTAAGGGGCAATCTGAAGTACAGAAACTCCGATGAAAGAGGTTGTCCTCGGGAGGAGTGCGATGACACGCTGGAAAGCATGGACCATTTCTTGCTTCAGTGTCCCTTCAATGCAGAGGTTTACAAACGGGTGGGTGCCTCCATCGGTTGGCCCGGTCTGACCAACCTCTCCTACGCTGGTTGGGCCTATGGGGCATTCGGAGACCTGGGTGGAAGGGATCATTGCACTTCTTTTTTAGTTAGTTTAGTGATCAGGTATTTCACGTGGAACGCACGGTGCTTAGTATCGACTCAGTGTAAAATCCTCCTGGAGGACGAGGTGTGTAGGAATATCATGGGTGACCTGGTGAAGGTCCGGTCTCTGGAGGTTGAGAAACTGGGTGCATCCAAGGCCTCTCGACTTTGGAGGGGCTTCAATTTTAGGGTGCCCTAGGTGGAACCAACCTTCAGGGGGAGGGGAGGGAGTGCCCCTGGGTATTAGACTGGAGGTGGGGGTCTGCACCTGGCCATGACACCGGGAAATAGCGATAGGGACAGAATGAGAGACAGCAGGAGGGACAGATTAGTTTATAAAGTAATAAGGGATAGAGATAGGGCAAGCAGCATAGGTTTAGCGATAGGGACCGGGGTGGTGGTTGGGGGTTGGCTTTGGCCTCTGGGCTGGTGCTCTAGGGGGGCTTTCCTCTCTCTCTCCTCTGGTGATGGGCTGAGTAAGCACAAGTAGGTTTTTGTTTTGAGCTTTTTGGAGACAGAAAAAGGGCTTACAAGCAGCCAAACTTAGGTTTTCGGGTTATTGTATACAGTATGATATTTTGTTATAGTTATGTGTCGGTATGATTATATGGTGTATAGGTGTATGCATGGGTTTGAGTGAATGTTTAGATAAGATGGGCAGTAGATAGGTGGGGTGGGGGGCCTGGGGGTGTGCCCATCCCGATTCTGGACTACGTGGACGTGAGGAGGACATGAGACGTGGGATCGGGCTGGGTGGGTGATGTGTTGGGTGGTGGGGGCCAGCATCTGAACTATGCGGACATGGAAGGACATGAGGCGTGATGCTGGTTGGGGGAGGTGATGGGTGGTGATGGATAAGTTAGTGTGTACAGGGTTAGGTATGAATGTGGATAAGTTAATAAAATAAAATAAAAAAAAGTAAAAAATATATAAAAAAAAAAAAAAAAAAAAATAATAATAATTGAAAAAAATTAGAAAAAAATAAATAAATATATATATATATATTTTTGTTTTTTGTGTTTTGTTCTTTTCTTTTCATTTACATGGTGCACTGGAGTAAGTGCACCATGGGATGGTAACTTTTATTTTCAGAGTTTATTATTATTATTATTATTATTATTATTATTTTGTTTATATTATTATTGTGATTATTATTTTTTTGTTTTATATATGTCTTGATTTTTTTTTTTAGGGGGCCATTGGTTGGCACATGGTTTTTAAGAGTATGTTGTATATAGTGTTATAGTTATGTTTTCTTGGGGTTAGGGGGGTTTAGGTGTGTGTATGAATGAGTATGGGATTATATAGTTATGTATGCATGGGGATTTATGTAAGAAGGGCCAGGCTGGGTAAATTGTACAGAAATGTACATAAGTTTTGTTTTGTTGTGTTTGTTTTGTAAATACCGTTTATTTTGTAATGTTTTATATTTTTCTATTAAAAGAGTAGCAGCAGTGACCAGCAAGGAGGGAGGTTGTGTGTGAGAGAGCTGCTGTGTGTGTGTGTTTGGTGGACCACACCCGAGATCCAGGGAGTTTCCTTTCTTTCACCAGCCCAGGTTTCTATCACCTGCCTGGGCTAAGGAAGCTTCCCTGAAGGAGGCTCCATTCATACATGGAGCCTCAGACCTCTACCCCCTGGAGCATGCAGGCGGGGGGTAGGGGGTCTTCCCAACCTGCTGGGAGCGTGCAGCCAGCATCAGGGGTGAGAAGGTCATCCCGTGGAAAGATCTGTGCGGCCCCCCCTGATGCTGGGGCTCTGGAAGGAGCCAGGAGGAGAGACATGGCGGATCATCCAGGTGGAGGACCAGAAGGCCCAGCAAGGCCAGATGCCAGACCTGAGGACCAGAGCACGGTAGAGGAATGGGGGCTACTGCGGTCGGGAGAGTCGGTGGAAACCTTCAGCTCCCGCCTAGCTGCCCGGCTGGAAGAATACCGGGACCTCGGTAAGTCCCTGCGGCGGCTGCGGGAAGATCTGGCGGCCGCAAGGGGACGAGCAGCGAAAACATCAGGCGCCAAGAGGTCCCGGTATAACCTACAGGTAAAGGAAATACTGGAAGAAATTAATATGGTGGAGGAGAGAAAGATGGAGATTGTGGTCGGTGGGGGAGCCTTCGGGGAGAAATTGCAGAATGATGAAAGGTTTTCCCTGATGGCGTCCCCCACGCAAAGTAATGAAACCCCCTGCAAAAGGGGAGTAAAGGCATTGGCTGCTAAAAGTGCAGAGGCAGTGGAGGCCGCAAAAGTGGAGGCCGCAAAAGTGGAGGCCGCAAAATTGGAGGCCGCAAAATTGGAGGCCGCAAAATTGGAGGCCGCAGAAGTGGAGGCCACAGAAATGGAGGATAGCGTGGAGGTGGAGAGGACGCCTACCCGGGAGGAGACGGGCTCGGAGGACCCCTGGGAGGGCAGTAATGGAGGGGCAAGTGGGGAACTTTCCTGCAGCCAAGGTGTGCAAGACATTGAATCGGGCAGTGGGCACCCCCCGGGGTTGCTCACGCAAATACGGCTGCAGGAGTCCCCAGTGTCCCTCCAGAACTTTACTTTTGGAGCTGAGTTGCCACCAGAGGAGGACAAAGTACAGAAGAAGAAGCTTTGGAAGTTAAGGCGGAAGAAAACAAAGGCGAAGACAGGTGGGGTATCCTATAAATATTCCTACCTGTCTTCCTTGCGTTCCGGACCGGGTGAGAGCTCGGTTCGGGACGCAAACCCCGCAAATCCCCCAGCTCCGGCCTCTGCAGTGGGGTCGTGGCGGGTATGTGGGCAGAAAAATATGGTGCTGGTTTTGAGCAATGTGGCCAAGATGGCGCCAGATGCCGTCTCCTGTAAAGGAGGTGGTGTCGATGGCCACGTGGCGCTAGGGGGCGTGTCCCCGTGTCCGGCGGATGGGGAACCTCAGAAGCCGGTCTCTGGCGCAAGCCGGAGGCCGGGGGACGGGGGGAACCGGAAACCGGATGTGGCGCCGGAAAACCGGAAGTCCGCTGGTCATGTGACTCGGCCGGCGGACGCACCAAAAAGTGTTGCGGCAGCGAGTGGTGGCGGTAGGAGAGGCTCCGGCACTGCTGGCCATCCCCCGACGGGAGGAGGGGTTGGTTTGGTGCCGGGAGCGGCTCTAGCGGTGCCTGCGGCCCCTCCATCTGCATCGCCGCAAGGCGGTGGGAGGGGTTTAGCGGGCACGGGGGGTGACGGCACCCCTCCTCCCGAACATTGTATTAGTGGCGCAGCAGATATGGAGGTCGGTGAAGCGGAGGGTGCTGAGGGATTGCCGCCTGAGATATCCGGCGGCGCCCCAGAAGTAGCGGCACCTGATGATGTGGAGACCCCAAAAACAACATATATAAAGCCTATGGACAAAAGGAAGAACTCCGTTACCAGCCTGGCCGGTATGAAAGTTGTGGAGAGGAATGTAAGTGAAAATGTAAATATTAATGGTAATGTTAGTAGTGTTGGTAATATTGTTGGTGGTGGTAATGTTGTGGATGTTAATGTGGGTTGTAATATTGTGGGGGGAGTGTCAACCATTGGCGGGCCGGTTGCTCCTTCTGCCAGAGCGCCCGGCAGGTCGTATGCGGGCGTTGTGGTGGGGGGACCGTCGGCCCACCCATCCTCATCTTCTGGGCCCGGGGACGGCAGTTTGCAACAGCGCCTCCTAGAAGCCTTAAGGGAGGGGAAGCAGACGATAACAGTAGGGGGAGTGCAGAAGGACCTATCCTTTTGGATAAATAGGTATGGTCTGGATGCCTTCCGAGAGAGACGGGGAGATCAGTGGTCGCTCCCAACAACCGGGCCGGCCGTGGCCAGGAGGAATGTGGTCCGTCTCCAGTGGCGTGGCAATGATGCGTGCCCTCCTCGTAAGAGGGTGGTGGAGCTGCTGCTGGAGATGGGCTTCAAGGCGAGTGACATCTACGCCTTGATACATCCTCATGGTACGGCTGAGTTTGACATCAGCTTTGTTCAGCCGGGGGGCCTTGAGGTCTTCTGGGGGAACTATGAGCTTGTGAAGAGCGAGCCCGGCTGGCGAGGGTTTACTGCGCAAGCAATCTCTCGCCAGAATGGTCTCAGGAAAGTGACCGTTCTTACCCGTAACGAGTCGCTTTCCTGTGTGGACATCATGACCTGGTTGGGAAGATACGGTGAGGTAGCAGAGATGCCACGGAAGAACTGCGATGAGTTTGGCATCTGGTCGGGAGCCTGGACGTTTATGGTTAAACTTAAGCGTCTGGGGCAGACGGTGTCCCACATACCATCATCTGCTTTCTTGGGAAGAGATCGAATCCTTGTCTTCTACCAGGGGCAGCCGAAGCTGTGTCACCGGTGTGGCGACCCCTCGCACTTGAGCGCAAGCTGCACTGTGCAGAAGTGCGCTCATTGTGGGGGGGTAGGCCATCTGGCCGCATCGTGTGAGCAGATTAGGTGTAACCTGTGTGGTGACCTAGGTCACCCTTTCAGTCGGTGTCCGCGCTCAGTCGTCAATGTCTGTTCCAACCCTACGGAGAATGTAAGGAGGGAGGTCTCCGTGGGCGAGGGGGCGGACAGAGACGATAGAGCCCAAGAGCAAAGGACGAACGCCAGGAGGGGACCCCCTTCTCGTCAGAGAAGGGCGGAAAAACGCAGAAGGGAACGAGAGCTGAGGAGGACCCAGGAAACTGGGGACTCCTCTGGCTCGGACCTGGATGCCCCCCAGGATACTGATGCTCTTGGGGGGGCCGTACTGGACGAGGAGATAAGGAGGATAGAGAGAGAGCAGAGGGCTGAGGACTCCCAGTCCTCCCACTATGAAAGTGTGGAAGAGGAAGGGAGGTCACAGCCTAAAACAAAACAGGGGACACCGGGTAACATCAAAACAGGGCTAAAAACATCTGGCCCTGCCCCGGCCAAGGAAGGCAAAACCTGCACCCCCCTGGTGTGCTCCCCCAACCGATACCGTGTTCTCATGGATATTCCAGACCCCCAGGACGGGGGGGAGAGCACGGTAGGGAGTCTAGGTGTCGTTGAGCCTCCTCTTCTGCGGGGGCCACTGTCCCCGGGGGAGGGGGTCGGCCCGGACCCAGGAGATGAGAATGGGAGGGGGGTGGTGGAGGTTATGGACTCCTCAAAAACAAAAAAAAGAGGTAAAGAGGGTGAGGGGTCCTCCTCAG
Source organism: Rhinoderma darwinii (assembly GCF_050947455.1). Taxonomy (NCBI): domain Eukaryota; kingdom Metazoa; phylum Chordata; class Amphibia; order Anura; family Rhinodermatidae; genus Rhinoderma; species Rhinoderma darwinii. The sequence goes on along the minus strand of NW_027461962.1, from coordinate 1,640,669 downwards.
AGGAGAAAGCAAGGGGTGGGAAGAAGAAAACCGTCTAACTCAATCATTTATGATGGCGGCACCCACTCCGTTGACGCTGGCATCGATTAACGTTGCCAGCATTAAGTCGAATATGGCTAGATTTGCAGCCTTTGATTTTCTCGGCCGGGTTGAAGCTGACATTTTGTTTTTGCAGGAGACCAGACTGTCACTTTTGGCAGAGGTCGTGAAAGCTAGGAGGGAGTGGCGACGTGGGCCCTCCTACTGGTCTCTTGCGGCTGAGCCATATAGCGGGGTGGCGGTACTTTTTACCGCACCGGTCACATGCCGGCGGATGATCGAGTTAGAAATGGGGCGGTGCTTGATCTTAGATGTTCTCATGAGGGGACAAGAACTAAGACTCATTAACATCTACGGTCCCCAGACAAAGTGGGACCGGAAAAGTCTCTTCATGAGGATTAAGCCCTTCCTTTTTACAGGCCGACAAGTCATTTTTGGAGGGGACTTTAACACTGTCGTTAGGCCCCAAGACAGAGGAGGTTCCAGAAAGGTACTGGCCTATGATAGTGTCGAGTTGAATAGAATAGCTAGCGATGCTCGCCTGGAGGACATCCACATTCGGTATACCCCAGGCCACTCGGGATTCACCTATCATAGTGGTAGTCGTAGATCCAGAATAGACAGGTTTTTTTTTAAAGGAGGACGCCATCTCTTCGGCAGTGTCCGTCGTTGAGGTGGAGTTCTCCGATCACTGTATGATTATGTTTTCTTTGAATGTTGCAGAGTCCCTCCAGATGGGAAGAGGTATATGGAGGCTGAATTCTACTCTCCTGGAAGAAGCAGAGATAAGACAGGCCTTCGAGGATTTTCTTCAGAGCCAGGTACCTTTATTGGATCTAGGTGGTACTAAGTCTGAGTGGTGGGAGGTGTTCAAAGAACGGGTGGCTGAGTTTTTCCGTCAGATCTCGTGCCTCAGGTCTATGAGCAGGTATCGCCTGTATCAAGACATGAGGAGGAAACTCGAACATCTAGTCTCAACCGGAGGTAGCCGTGAGGAAATCTCCGTGGTGAAAGCTCTGCTCAAAAGATGCCAATATGATAGGCACACGTCTTTGGTTCTTGAACGGGATTTCGGGAGGTACCGCTCGCCCGACCCTTACAAGAACTGCAAGATGTCAGTGAGTCGTAAGGTGGTGACAGGACTGGTAGATAGTACAGGCTCCCTGATGAGATCCAAATCAGGGATCTTGGAGGTCATCAGATCCTTTTATTCGCAGCTTTTGGGTGAGCAGGATCTAAACCGAGACGAAATGTCGGCTTTCCTGGCTGAAACCATCCCTGAGCCAGGAGCAGACCCCTCGCTTGGTGTTTTGACAGAGTCGATCAAGGAAGAGGAAGTGATGCTGGCGATTGATGGGTTGGCCATCAAAAAGTCGCCAGGCCCAGATGGCTTAACATCTGAGTTTTATAAGGCTTTTAAGGGAACCTTAGTTCCCCTCTTGACTGCGGTTTTTAATGAGTGCCTCTCCTCGGGCGCTCTTCCAAAGTCAATGGGCAAGTCGGCCTTGATCATTCTGTCAAAGGGTAAGGATTCGACACGTATTGAGAACTGGCGTCCCATAGCGCTCCTCAATACGGACAGAAAGGTTCTCGCAAAAGTACTGTTTAATCGGCTGGTGAAGTTTGCACCCCGGCTCCTTTCGTCGGCCCAGCATTGCTCTGTTCCAGGCCGCAGCACCTTTAGTGCTGTCCTCAGTGTCAGAGAGGCAGTGGAGCAGGGACATTCTGGCCGATGGGAGGGGTACATGCTGTCCTTGGATCAGGCCAAAGCTTTTGACCGGGTGAATCACAAGTACCTTTGGTCAGTCCTTCTGAGGTATGGCCTACCGGGTGAGTTCGTTAATTGGCTCCAGACCCTATACGCTGGGGCTGAGTCTTTTGCACTGGTGAACGGTTGGACTGGAACCCCCTTTGAGGTTGGGTCTGGTGTCCGCCAGGGTTGTCCCTTAAGCCCCTTGCTGTATGTTTTCGCGATCGACCCCTTTCTTAGGCGGCTCGATCGTGGGCCATTGGCGGGGGTGGGGATGGACTTGGAGGAGCCGGAAGCCACTCAGAGGGTGGTTGCGTACGCGGATGACGTCACTATCTTTGTCTCCTCGAGAGGGGAGGCAGAGTGGGTGATGTCAGAAGTTGAGCGCTACTCACGGGCATCTGGGTCCAGGATCAACCGGGACAAGTGTGAAAGTCTCTGGCTGGGGGGAGGGGATCCTAGTTTTGATCTCCCGGACACCCTCCCAGAGCCCAAAGGGTCTGCTAAAATCTTAGGCATTGAATTTGGCCCGGGTGATTACCCCATGAAAAACTGGGAAGGTAGGCTATCAATAGCTGCCCAGAAGGTTGGCCAATGGAAGGGATGGTCTTTGTCCCTTAGGGAAAGGGTTCACCTGGCCAAGGCTTACCTGATGCCCATGTTGCTCTACCTTGGCAGCGTGTGCATGTTGCCAGAACCTCTCTGGACTCGGGTCTATAGCCTGTTCTTCCAACTGTTATGGGGAAACAGGCTTAACCTAATCAAGAGGGAGGTTACTTACCTACCGAGGAAACTAGGTGGGTTAGGTATGGTTAACCCAGTGGTGTTTCTAGTAAACACCTTCATTAAAATTAATTTGGCAAACCTCTTTGAAAGAGAAAGGGCTCCTCTGTGGATATCCTCCTGCAGGGGATGGTTTCGGCCTTTCTTCCAGGAATGGGAGACAGGAGGCCAAGCGAAAGACCTGCGTGTACCCCATGGGCACCTCCCGGCTTATGCCGCCCCGGTTCTGAAGGTTGTTCGTCGGTGGGGTCTGGAGGCGAGGGAGATCAAGACCATGTCGAGAAAATTTCTTGACAGAAAGGTCTTGTTGACCTGCTTCCAGAAGCCCCTGGCGCTCAGGGACTGCCCAAGTAGCGACCTCGGGGTGGGATTAAAACTTTTAAACTCTGTGAGGATTCCCCAGAAGTTTTGGGATCTGGCTTGGCGCTGCTTCCATGGGAGGCTGTATGTAAGGGGCAATCTGAAGTACAGAAACTCCGATGAAAGAGGTTGTCCTCGGGAGGAGTGCGATGACACGCTGGAAAGCATGGACCATTTCTTGCTTCAGTGTCCCTTCAATGCAGAGGTTTACAAACGGGTGGGTGCCTCCATCGGTTGGCCCGGTCTGACCAACCTCTCCTACGCTGGTTGGGCCTATGGGGCATTCGGAGACCTGGGTGGAAGGGATCATTGCACTTCTTTTTTAGTTAGTTTAGTGATCAGGTATTTCACGTGGAACGCACGGTGCTTAGTATCGACTCAGTGTAAAATCCTCCTGGAGGACGAGGTGTGTAGGAATATCATGGGTGACCTGGTGAAGGTCCGGTCTCTGGAGGTTGAGAAACTGGGTGCATCCAAGGCCTCTCGACTTTGGAGGGGCTTCAATTTTAGGGTGCCCTAGGTGGAACCAACCTTCAGGGGGAGGGGAGGGAGTGCCCCTGGGTATTAGACTGGAGGTGGGGGTCTGCACCTGGCCATGACACCGGGAAATAGCGATAGGGACAGAATGAGAGACAGCAGGAGGGACAGATTAGTTTATAAAGTAATAAGGGATAGAGATAGGGCAAGCAGCATAGGTTTAGCGATAGGGACCGGGGTGGTGGTTGGGGGTTGGCTTTGGCCTCTGGGCTGGTGCTCTAGGGGTGCTTTCCTCTCTCTCTCCTCTGGTGATGGGCTGAGTAAGCACAAGTAGGTTTTTGTTTTGAGCTTTTTGGAGACAGAAAAAGGGCTTACAAGCAGCCAAACTTAGGTTTTCGGGTTATTGTATACAGTATGATATTTTGTTATAGTTATGTGTCGGTATGATTATATGGTGTATAGGTGTATGCATGGGTTTGAGTGAATGTTTAGATAAGATGGGAAGTAGATAGGTGGGGTGGGGGGCCTGGGGGTGTGCCCATCCCGATTCTGGACTACGTGGACGTGAGGAGGACATGAGACGTGGGATCGGGCTGGGTGGGTGATGTGTTGGGTGGTGGGGGCCAGCATCTGAACTATGCGGACATGGAAGGACATGAGGCGTGATGCTGGTTGGGGGAGGTGATGGGTGGTGATGGATAAGTTAGTGTGTACAGGGTTAGGTATGAATGTGGATAAGTTAATAAAATAAAATTAAAAAAAAGTAAAAAATATATAAAAAAAAAAAAAAAAAAAAAAAAATAATAATTGAAAAAAATTAGAAGGAAATAAATAAATATATATATATATATATATATATATATATATATATATTTTTGTTTTTTGTGTTTTGTTCTTTTCTTTTCATTTACATGGTGCACTGGAGTAAGTGCACCATGGGATGGTAACTTTTATTTTCAGAGTTTATTATTATTATTATTATTATTATTATTATTATTTTGTTTATATTATTATTGTGATTATTATTTATTTTGTTTTATATATGTCTTGATTTTTTTTTTAGGGGGCCATTGGTTGGCACATGGTTTTTAAGAGTATGTTGTATATAGTGTTATAGTTATGTTTTCTTGGGGTTGGGGGGGTTTAGGTGTGTGTATGAATGAGTATGGGATTATAGTTATGTATGCATGGGGATTTATGTAAGAAGGGCCAGGTTGGGTAAATTGTACAGAAATGTACATAAGTTTTGTTTTGTTGTGTTTGTTTTGTAAATACCGTTTATTTTGTAATGTTTTATATTTTTCTATTAAAAGAGTAGCAGCAGTGACCAGCAAGGAGGGAGGTTGTGTGTGAGAGAGCTGCTGTGTGTGTGTGTTTGGTGGACCACACCCGAGATCCAGGGAGTTTCCTTTCTTTCACCAGCCCAGGTTTCTATCACCTGCCTGGGCTAAGGAAGCTTCCCTGAAGGAGGCTCCATTCATACATGGAGCCTCAGACCTCTACCCCCTGGAGCATGCAGGCGGGGGGTAGGGGGTCTTCCCAACCTGCTGGGAGCGTGCAGCCAGCATCAGGGGTGAGAAGGTCATCCCGTGGAAAGATCTGTGCGGCCCCCCCTGATGCTGGGGCTCTGGAAGGAGCCAGGAGGAGAGACATGGCGGATCATCCAGGTGGAGGACCAGAAGGCCCAGCAAGGCCAGATGCCAGACCTGAGGACCAGAGCACGGTAGAGGAATGGGGGCTACTGCGGTCGGGAGAGTCGGTGGAAACCTTCAGCTCCCGCCTAGCTGCCCGGCTGGAAGAATACCGGGACCTCGGTAAGTCCCTGCGGCGGCTTCGTGAAGATCTGGCGGTCGCAAGGGGACGAGCCGCGAAAACATCAGGCGCCAAGAGGTCCCGGTATAATCTACAGGTAAAGACAATTTTGGAGGAAATTAATATGGTGGAGGAGAGGAAGATGGAGATTGTGGTCGGTGGGGGAGCCTTCGGGGAGAAATTGGAGAATGATGAAAGGTTTTCCCTGATGGCGTCCCCCACGCAAAGTAATGAAACCCCCTGCAAAAGGGGAGTAAAGGCATTGGCTGCTAAAAGTGCAGAGGCAGTGGAGGCCGCAAAAGTGGAGGCCGCAAAAGTGGAGGCCGCAAAAGTGGAGGCCGCAAAAGTGGAGGCCGCAGAAGTGGAGGCCACAGAAATGGAGGAAAGCGTGGATTTGGAGAGGACGCCAACCCGGGAGGAGACGGGCTCGGAGGACCCCTGGGAAGGCAGTAACGGAGGGGCAAGTGGGGAACTTTCCTGCAGCCAAGTTGTGCAAAACTTTGAATCGGGCAGTGGGCACCCTCCGGGGTTGCTCACGCAAATACGGCTGCAGGAGTCCCCAGTGTCCCTCCAGAACTTTACTTTTGGAGATGAGTTGCCACCGGAGGAGGAGAAAAAAAAAAAGAAAAAATTATGGAAGTTGAGGCGGAAAAAGGCAAAGGGGAAGACAGGTGGAGTATCTTACAAATATTCCTACCTGTCTTCCTTGCGTTCCGGACCGGGTGAGAGCTCGGTTCGGGACGCAAACCCCGCAAATCCCCCAGCTCCGGCCTCTGCAGTGGGGTCGTGGCGGGTATGTGGGCAGAAAGACATGGTGCTGGTTTTGAGCAATGTGGCCAAGGTGGCACCAGACGCCGTCTCCTGTAAAGGAGGTGGTGTCGATGGCCACGTGGCGCTAGGGGGCGTGTCCCCGTGTCCGGCGGATGGGGAACCTCAGAAGCCGGTCTCTGGCGCAAGCCGGAGGCCGGGGGACGGGGGGAACCGGAAACCGGATGTGGCGCCGGAAAACCGGAAGTCCGCTGGTCATGTGACTCGGCCGGCGGACGCACCAGAAAGTGTTGCGGCAGCGAGTGGTGGCGGTAGGAGAGGCTCCGGCACTGCTGGCCATCCCCCGACGGGAGGGGGGGTTGGTTTGGTGCCGGGAGCGGCTCTAGCGGTGCCTGCGGCCCCTCCATCTGCATCGCCGCAAGGCGGTGGGAGGGGTTTAGCGGGCACGGGGGGTGACGGCACCCCTCCTCCCGAACATTGTATTGGTGGCGCAGCAGATATGGAGGTCGGTGAAGCGGAGGGTGCTGAGGGATTGCCGCCTGAGATATCCGGCGGCACCCCAGAAGTAGCGGCACCTGATGATGTGGAGACCCCAAAAATGACAAAAACAACTTATAAAAAGCCCATCGACAAGAGGAAGAACTCTGTAACCAGCCTGGCCGGTATGAAAGTTGTGGAGAGGAATGTAAGTGAAAATGTAAATATTAATGGTAATGTTAGTAGTGTTGGTAATATTGTTGGTGGTGGTAATGTTGTGGATGTTAATGTGGGTTGTAATATTGTGGGGGGAGTGTCAACCATTGGCGGGCCGGTTGCTCCTTCTGCCAGAGCGCCCGGCAGGTCGTATGCGGGCGTTGTGGTGGGGGGACCGTCGGCCCACCCATCCTCATCTTCTGGGCCCGGGGACGGCAGTTTGCAACAGCGCCTCCTAGAAGCCTTAAGGGAGGGGAAGCAGACGATAACAGTAGGGGGAGTGCAGAAGGACCTATCCTTTTGGATAAATAGGTATGGTCTGGATGCCTTCCGAGAGAGACGGGGAGATCAGTGGTCGCTCCCAACAACCGGGCCGGCCGTGGCCAGGAGGAATGTGGTCCGTCTCCAGTGGCGTGGCAATGATGCGTGCCCTCCTCGTAAGAGGGTGGTGGAGCTGCTGCTGGAGATGGGCTTCAAGGCGAGTGACATCTACGCCTTGATACATCCTCATGGTACGGCTGAGTTTGACATCAGCTTTGTTCAGCCGGGGGGCCTTGAGGTCTTCTGGGGGAACTATGAGCTGGTGAAAAGCGAGCCCGGCTGGCGAGGGTTTGCTGCGCAAGCAATCTCTCGCCAGAATGGTCTCAGGAAAGTGACCGTTCTTACCCGTAACGAGTCGCTTTCCTGTGTGGACATCATGACCTGGTTGGGAAGATACGGTGAGGTAGCAGAGATGCCACGGAAGAACTGCGATGAGTTTGGCATCTGGTCGGGAGCCTGGACGTTTATGGTTAAACTTAAGCGTCTGGGGCAGACGGTGTCCCACATACCATCATCTGCTTTCTTGGGAAGAGATCGAATCCTTGTCTTCTACCAGGGGCAGCCGAAGCTGTGTCACCGGTGTGGCGACCCCTCACACTTGAGCGCAAGCTGCACTGTGCAGAAGTGCGCTCATTGTGGGGGGGTAGGCCATCTGGCCGCATCGTGTGAGCAGATTAGGTGTAACCTGTGTGGTGACCTAGGTCACCCTTTCAGTCGGTGTCCGCGCTCAGTCGTCAATGTCTGTTCCAACCCTACGGAGAATGTAAGGAGGGAGGTCTCCGTGGGCGAGGGGGCGGACAGAGACGATAGAGCCCAAGAGCAAAGGACGAACGCCAGGAGGGGACCCCCTTCTCGTCAGTGAAGGGTGGAAAAACGCAGAAGGGAACGAGAGCTGAGGAGGACCCAGGAAACTGGGGACTCCTCTGGCTCGGACCTGGATGCCCCCCAGGATACTGATGCTCTTGGGGGGGCCGTACTGGACGAGGAGATAAGGAGGATAGAGAGAGAGCAGAGGGCTGAGGACTCCCAGTCCTCCCACTATGAAAGTGTGGAAGAGGAAGGGAGGTCACAGCCTAAAACAAAACAGGGGACACCGGGTAACATCAAAACAGGGCTAAAAACATCTGGCCCTGCCCCGGCCAAGGAAGGCAAAACCTGCACCCCCCTGGTGTGCTCCCCCAACCGATACCGTGTTCTCATGGATATTCCAGACCCCCAGGACGGGGGGGAGAGCACGGTAGGGAGTCTAGGTGTCGTTGAGCCTCCTCTTCTGCGGGGGCCACTGTCCCCGGGGGAGGGGGTCGGCCCGGACCCAGGAGATGAGAATGGGAGGGGGGTGGTGGAGGTTATGGACTCCTCAAAAACAAAAAAAAGAGGTAAAGAGGGTGAGGGGTCCTCCTCAGAGGAGAAAGCAAGGGGTGGGAAGAAGAAAACCGTCTAACTCAATCATTTATGATGGCGGCACCCACTCCGTTGACGCTGGCATCGATTAACGTTGCCAGCATTAAGTCGAATATGGCTAGATTTGCAGCCTTTGATTTTCTCGGCCGGGTTGAAGCTGACATTTTGTTTTTGCAGGAGACCAGACTGTCACTTTTGGCAGAGGTCGTGAAAGCTAGGAGGGAGTGGCGACGTGGGCCCTCCTACTGGTCTCTTGCGGCTGAGCCATATAGCGGGGTGGCGGTACTTTTTACCGCACCGGTCACATGCCGGCGGATGATCGAGTTAGAAATGGGGCGGTGCTTGATCTTAGATGTTCTCATGAGGGGACAAGAACTAAGACTCATTAACATCTACGGTCCCCAGACAAAGTGGGACCGGAAAAGTCTCTTCATGAGGATTAAGCCCTTCCTTTTTACAGGCCGACAAGTCATTTTTGGAGGGGACTTTAACACTGTCGTTAGGCCCCAAGACAGAGGAGGTTCCAGAAAGGTACTGGCCTATGATAGTGTCGAGTTGAATAGAATAGCTAGTGATGCTCGCCTGGAGGACATCCACATTCGGTATACCCCAGGCCACTCGGGATTCACCTATCATAGTGGTAGTCGTAGATCCAGAATAGACAGGTTTTTTTTAAAGGAGGACGCCATCTCTTCGGCAGTGTCCGTCGTTGAGGTGGAGTTCTCCGATCACTGTATGATTATGTTTTCTTTGAATGTTGCAGAGTCCCTCCAGATGGGAAGAGGTATATGGAGGCTGAATTCTACTCTCCTGGAAGAAGCAGAGATAAGACAGGCCTTCGAGGATTTTCTTCAGAGCCAGGTACCTTTATTGGATCTAGGTGGTACTAAGTCTGAGTGGTGGGAGGTGTTCAAAGAACGGGTGGCTGAGTTTTTCCGTCAGATCTCGTGCCTCAGGTCTATGAGCAGGTATCGCCTGTATCAAGACATGAGGAGGAAACTCGAACATCTAGTCTCAACCGGAGGTAGCCGTGAGGAAATCTCCGTGGTGAAAGCTCTGCTCAAAAGATGCCAATATGATAGGCACACGTCTTTGGTTCTTGAACGGGATTTCGGGAGGTACCGCTCGCCCGACCCTTACAAGAACTGCAAGATGTCAGTGAGTCGTAAGGTGGTGACAGGACTGGTAGATAGTACAGGCTCCCTGATGAGATCCAAATCAGGGATCCTGGAGGTCATCAGATCCTTTTATTCGCAGCTTTTGGGTGAGCAGGATCTAAACCGAGACGAAATGTCGGCTTTCCTGGCTGAAACCATCCCTGAGCCAGGAGCAGACCCCTCGCTTGGTGTTTTGACAGAGTCGATCAAGGAAGAGGAAGTGATGCTGGCGATTGATGGGTTGGCCATCAAAAAGTCGCCAGGCCCAGATGGCTTAACATCTGAGTTTTATAAGGCTTTTAAGGGAACCTTAGTTCCCCTCTTGACTGCGGTTTTTAATGAGTGCCTCTCCTCGGGCGCTCTTCCAAAGTCAATGGGCAAGTCGGCCTTGATCATTCTGTCAAAGGGTAAGGATTCGACACGTATTGAGAACTGGCGTCCCATAGCGCTCCTCAATACGGACAGAAAGGTTCTCGCAAAAGTACTGTTTAATCGGCTGGTGAAGTTTGCACCCCGGCTCCTTTCGTCGGCCCAGCATTGCTCTGTTCCAGGCCGCAGCACCTTTAGTGCTGTCCTCAGTGTCAGAGAGGCAGTGGAGCAGGGACATTCTGGCCGATGGGAGGGGTACATGCTGTCCTTGGATCAGGCCAAAGCTTTTGACCGGGTGAATCACAAGTACCTTTGGTCAGTCCTTCTGAGGTATGGCCTACCGGGTGAGTTCGTTAATTGGCTCCAGACCCTATACGCTGGGGCTGAGTCTTTTGCACTGGTGAACGGTTGGACTGGAACCCCCTTTGAGGTTGGGTCTGGTGTCCGCCAGGGTTGTCCCTTAAGCCCCTTGCTGTATGTTTTCGCGATCGACCCCTTTCTTAGGCGGCTCGATCGTGGGCCATTGGCGGGGGTGGGGATGGACTTGGAGGAGCCGGAAGCCACTCAGAGGGTGGTTGCGTACGCGGATGACGTCACTATCTTTGTCTCCTCGAGAGGGGGGGCAGAGTGGGTGATGTCAGAAGTTGAGCGCTACTCACGGGCATCTGGGTCCAGGATCAACCGGGACAAGTGTGAAAGTCTCTGGCTGGGGGGAGGGGATCCTAGTTTTGATCTCCCGGACACCCTCCCAGAGCCCAAAGGGTCTGCTAAAATCTTAGGCATTGAATTTGGCCCGGGTGATTACCCCATGAAAAACTGGGAAGGTAGGCTATCAATAGCTGCCCAGAAGGTTGGCCAATGGAAGGGATGGTCTTTGTCCCTTAGGGAAAGGGTTCACCTGGCCAAGGCTTACCTGATGCCCATGTTGCTCTACCTTGGCAGCGTGTGCATGTTGCCAGAACCTCTCTGGACTCGGGTCTATAGCCTGTTCTTCCAACTGTTATGGGGAAACAGGCTTAACCTAATCAAGAGGGAGGTTACTTACCTACCGAGGAAACTAGGTGGGTTAGGTATGGTTAACCCAGTGGTGTTTCTAGTAAACACCTTCATTAAAATTAATTTGGCAAACCTCTTTGAAAGAGAAAGGGCTCCTCTGTGGATATCCTCCTGCAGGGGATGGTTTCGGCCTTTCTTCCAGGAATGGGAGACAGGAGGCCAAGCGAAAGACCTGCGTGTACCCCATGGGCACCTCCCGGCTTATGCCGCCCCGGTTCTGAAGGTTGTTCGTCGGTGGGGTCTGGAGGCGAGGGAGATCAAGACCATGTCGAGAAAATTTCTTGACAGAAAGGTCTTGTTGACCTGCTTCCAGAAGCCCCTGGCGCTCAGGGACTGCCCAAGTAGCGACCTCGGGGTGGGATTAAAACTTTTAAACTCTGTGAGGATTCCCCAGAAGTTTTGGGATCTGGCTTGGCGCTGCTTCCATGGGAGGCTGTATGTAAGGGGCAATCTGAAGTACAGAAACTCCGATGAAAGAGGTTGTCCTCGGGAGGAGTGCGATGACACGCTGGAAAGCATGGACCATTTCTTGCTTCAGTGTCCCTTCAATGCAGAGGTTTACAAACGGGTGGGTGCCTCCATCGGTTGGCCCGGTCTGACCAACCTCTCCTACGCTGGTTGGGCCTATGGGGCATTCGGAGACCTGGGTGGAAGGGATCATTGCACTTCTTTTTTAGTTAGTTTAGTGATCAGGTATTTCACGTGGAACGCACGGTGCTTAGTATCGACTCAGTGTAAAATCCTCCTGGAGGACGAGGTGTGTAGGAATATCATGGGTGACCTGGTGAAGGTCCGGTCTCTGGAGGTTGAGAAACTGGGTGCATCCAAGGCCTCTCGACTTTGGAGGGGCTTCAATTTTAGGGTGCCCTAGGTGGAACCAACCTTCAGGGGGAGGGGAGGGAGTGCCCCTGGTTATTAGACTGGAGGTGGGGGTCTGCACCTGGCCATGACACCGGGAAATAGCGATAGGGACAGAATGAGAGACAGCAGGAGGGACAGATTAGTTTATAAAGTAATAAGGGATAGAGATAGGGCAAGCAGCATAGGTTTAGCGATAGGGACCGGGGTGGTGGTTGGGGGTTGGCTTTGGCCTCTGGGCTGGTGCTCTAGGGGGGCTTTCCTCTCTCTCTCCTCTGGTGATGGGCTGAGTAAGCACAAGTAGGTTTTTGTTTTGAGCTTTTTGGAGACAGAAAAAGGGCTTACAAGCAGCCAAACTTAGGTTTTCGGGTTATTGTATACAGTATGATATTTTGTTATAGTTATGTGTCGGTATGATTATATGGTGTATAGGTGTATGCATGGGTTTGAGTGAATGTTTAGATAAGATGGGCAGTAGATAGGTGGGGTGGGGGGCCTGGGGGTGTGCCCATCCCGATTCTGGACTACGTGGACGTGAGGAGGACATGAGACGTGGGATCGGGCTGGGTGGGTGATGTGTTGGGTGGTGGGGGCCAGCATCTGAACTATGCGGACATGGAAGGACATGAGGCGTGATGCTGGTTGGGGGAGGTGATGGGTGGTGATGGATAAGTTAGTGTGTACAGGGTTAGGTATGAATGTGGATAAGTTAATAAAATAAAATAAAAAAAAGTAAAAAATATATAAAAAAAAAAAAAAAAAAAATAATAATTGAAAAAAATTAGAAAAAAATAAATAAATATATATATATATATTTTTGTTTTTTGTGTTTTGTTCTTTTCTTTTCATTTACATGGTGCACTGGAGTAAGTGCACCATGGGATGGTAACTTTTATTTTCAGAGTTTATTATTATTATTATTATTATTATTATTATTATTTTGTTTATATTATTATTGTGATTATTATTTTTTTGTTTTATATATGTCTTGATTTTTTTTTTAGGGGGCCATTGGTTGGCACATGGTTTTTAAGAGTATGTTGTATATAGTGTTATAGTTATGTTTTCTTGGGGTTAGGGGGGTTTAGGTGTGTGTATGAATGAGTATGGGATTATAGTTATGTATGCATGGGGATTTATGTAAGAAGGGCCAGGCTGGGTAAATTGTACAGAAATGTACATAAGTTTTGTTTTGTTGTGTTTGTTTTGTAAATACCGTTTATTTTGTAATGTTTTATATTTTTCTATTAAAAGAGTAGCAGCAGTGACCAGCAAGGAGGGAGGTTGTGTGAGTGAGAGCTGCTGTGTGTGTGGAGTTGAGTGGACCACACCCGGAATCCAGGGAGTTTCCTTTCTTTCACCAGCCCAGGTTTCTATCACCTGCCTGGGCTAAGGAAGCTTCCCTGAAGGAGGCTCCATTCATACATGGAGCCTCAGACCTCTACCCCCTGGAGCATGCAGGCGGGGGGTAGGGGGTCTTCCCAACCTGCTGGGAGCGTGCAGCCAGCATCAGGGGTGAGAAGGTCATCCCGTGGAAAGATCTGTGCGGCCCCCCCTGATGCTGGGGCTCTGGAAGGAGCCAGGAGGAGAGACATGGAGGATCATCCAGGTGGAGGACCAGAAGGCCCAGCGAGGCCAGATGCCCGACCAAGGGACCAGAGCACGGTCGAGGAGTGGGGGCTACTTCGGTCAGGAGAGTCTGTGGAGACGTTCAGCTCCCGCCTAGCTGCCCGGCTGGAAGAATACCGGGACCTCGGTAAGTCCCTGCGGCGGCTGCGGGAAGATCTGGCGGCCGCAAGGGGACGAGCAGCTAAAACATCAGGCTCCAAGAGGTCCCGGTATAATCTACAGGTAAAGGAAATACTGGAAGAAATTAATATGGTGGAGGAGAGAAAGATGGAGATTGTGGTCGGTGGGGGAGCCTTCGGAGAGAAATTGGAGAATGATGAAAGGTTTTCCCTGATGGCGTCCCCCACGCAAAGTAATGAAACCCCCTGCTGCTAAAAGTGCAGAGGCAGTGGAGGCCGCAAAAGTGGAGGCCGCAAAAGTGGAGGCCGCAAAAGTGGAGGCCGCAAAAGTGGAGGCCGCAAAATTGGAGGCCGCAGAAGTGGAGGCCACAGAAATGGAGGAAAGCGTGGAGGTGGAGAGGACGCCTACCCGGGAGGAGATGGGCTCGGAGGACCCCTGGGAGGGCAGTAATGGAGGGGCAAGTGGGGAACTTTCCTGCAGCCAAGGTGTGCAAGACATTGAATCGGGCAGTGGGCACCCCCCGGGGTTGCTCACGCAAATACGGCTGCAGGAGTCCCCAGTGTCCCTCCAGAACTTTACTTTTGGAGCTGAGTTGCCACCAGAGGAGGACAAAGTACAGAAGAAGAAGCTTTGGAAGTTAAGGCGGAAGAAAACAAAGGCGAAGACAGGTGGGGTATCCTATAAATATTCCTACCTGTCTTCCTTGCGTTCCGGACCGGGTGAGAGCTCGGTTCGGGACGCAAACCCCGCAAATCCCCCAGCTCCGGCCTCTGCAGTGGGGTCGTGGCGGGTATGTGGGCAGAAAGATATGGTGCTGGTTTTGAGCAATGTGGCCAAGATGGCGCCAGACGCCGTCTCCTGTAAAGGAGGTGGTGTCGATGGCCACGTGGCGCTAGGGGGCGTGTCCCCGTGTCCGGCGGATGGGGAACCTCAGAAGCCGGTCTCTGGCGCAAGCCGGAGGCCGGGGGACAGGGGGAACCGGAAACCGGATGTGGCGCCGAAAAACCGGAAGTCCGCTGGTCATGTGACTCGGCCGGCGGACGCACCAGAAAGTGTTGCGGCAGCGAGTGGTGGCGGTAGGAGAGGCTTCGGCACTGCTGGCCATCCCCCGACGGGAGGGGGGGGTGGTTTGGTGCCGGGAGCGGCTCTAGCTGTGCCTGCGGCCCCTCCATCTGCATCGCCGCAAGGCGGTGGGAGGGGTTTAGCGGGCACGGGGGGTGACGGCACCCCTCCTCCCGAACATTGCATTGGTGGCGCAGCAGAAATGGAGGTCGGTGAAGCGGAGGGTGCTGAGGGATTGCCGCCTGAGATATCCGGCGGCGCCCCAGAAGTAGCGGCACCTGATGATGTGGAGACCCCAAAAACAACATATATAAAGCCTATGGACAAAAGGAAGAACTCCGTTACCAGCCTGGCCGGTATGAAAGTTGTGGAGAAGAATGTAAGTGAAAATGTAAATATTAATGGTAATGTTAGTAGTGTTGGTAATATTGTTGGTGGTGGTAATGTTGTGGATGTTAATGTGGGTTGTAATATTGTGGGGGGAGTGTCAACCATTGGCGGGCCGGTTGCTCCTTCTGCCAGAGCGCCCGGCAGGTCGTATGCGGGCGTTGTGGTGGGGGGACCGTCGGCCCACCCATCCTCATCTTCTGGGCCCGGGGACGGCAGTTTGCAACAGCGCCTCCTAGAAGCCTTAAGGGAGGGGAAGCAGACGATAACAGTAGGGGGAGTGCAGAAGGACCTATCCTTTTGGATAAATAGGTATGGTCTGGATGCCTTCCGAGAGAGACGGGGAGATCAGTGGTCGCTCCCAACAACCGGGCCGGCCGTGGCCAGGAGGAATGTGGTCCGTCTCCAGTGGCGTGGCAATGATGCGTGCCCTCCTCGTAAGAGGGTGGTGGAGCTGCTGCTGGAGATGGGCTTCAAGGCGAGTGACATCTACGCCTTGATACATCCTCATGGTACGGCTGAGTTTGACATCAGCTTTGTTCAGCCGGGGGGCCTTGAGGTCTTCTGGGGGAACTATGAGCTGGTGAAAAGCGAGCCCGGCTGGCGAGGGTTTGCTGCGCAAGCAATCTCTCGCCAGAATGGTCTCAGGAAAGTGACCGTTCTTACCCGTAACGAGTCGCTTTCCTGTGTGGACATCATGACCTGGTTGGGAAGATACGGTGAGGTAGCAGAGATGCCACGGAAGAACTGCGATGAGTTTGGCATCTGGTCGGGAGCCTGGACGTTTATGGTTAAACTTAAGCGTCTGGGGCAGACGGTGTCCCACATACCATCATCTGCTTTCTTGGGAAGAGATCGAATCCTTGTCTTCTACCAGGGGCAGCCGAAGCTGTGTCACCGGTGTGGCGACCCCTCACACTTGAGCGCAAGCTGCACTGTGCAGAAGTGCGCTCATTGTGGGGGGGTAGGCCATCTGGCCGCATCGTGTGAGCAGATTAGGTGTAACCTGTGTGGTGACCTAGGTCACCCTTTCAGTCGGTGTCCGCGCTCAGTCGTCAATGTCTGTTCCAACCCTACGGAGAATGTAAGGAGGGAGGTCTCCGTGGGCGAGGGGGCGGACAGAGACGATAGAGCCCAAGAGCAAAGGACGAACGCCAGGAGGGGACCCCCTTCTCGTCAGAGAAGGGCGGAAAAACGCAGAAGGGAACGAGAGCTGAGGAGGACCCAGGAAACTGGGGACTCCTCTGGCTCGGACCTGGATGCCCCCCAGGATACTGATGCTCTTGGGGGGGCCGTACTGGACGAGGAGATAAGGAGGATAGAGAGAGAGCAGAGGGCTGAGGACTCCCAGTCCTCCCACTATGAAAGTGTGGAAGAGGAAGGGAGGTCACAGCCTAAAACAAAACAGGGGACACCGGGTAACATCAAAACAGGGCTAAAAACATCTGGCCCTGCCCCGGCCAAGGAAGGCAAAACCTGCGCCCCCCTGGTGTGCTCCCCCAACCGATACCGTGTTCTCATGGATATTCCAGACCCCCAGGACGGGGGGGAGAGCACGGTAGGGAGTCTAGGTGTCGTTGAGCCTCCTCTTCTGCGGGGGCCACTGTCCCCGGGGGAGGGGGTCGGCCCGGACCCAGGAGATGAGAATGGGATGGGGGTGGTGGAGGTTATGGACTCCTCAAAAACAAAAAAAAGAGGTAAAGAGGGTGAGGGGTCCTCCTCAGAGGAGAAAGCAAGGGGTGGGAAGAAGAAAACCGTCTAACTCAATCATTTATGATGGCGGCACCCACTCCGTTGACGCTGGCATCGATTAACGTTGCCAGCATTAAGTCGAATATGGCTAGATTTGCAGCCTTTGATTTTCTCGGCCGGGTTGAAGCTGACATTTTGTTTTTGCAGGAGACCAGACTGTCACTTTTGGCAGAGGTCGTGAAAGCTAGGAGGGAGTGGCGACGTGGGCCCTCCTACTGGTCTCTTGCGGCTGAGCCATATAGCGGGGTGGCGGTACTTTTTACCGCACCGGTCACATGCCGGCGGATGATCGAGTTAGAAATGGGGCGGTGCTTGATCTTAGATGTTCTCATGAGGGGACAAGAACTAAGACTCATTAACATCTACGGTCCCCAGACAAAGTGGGACCGGAAAAGTCTCTTCATGAGGATTAAGCCCTTCCTTTTTACAGGCCGACAAGTCATTTTTGGAGGGGACTTTAACACTGTCGTTAGGCCCCAAGACAGAGGAGGTTCCAGAAAGGTACTGGCCTATGATAGTGTCGAGTTGAATAGAATAGCTAGCGATGCTCGCCTGGAGGACATCCACATTCGGTATACCCCAGGCCACTCGGGATTCACCTATCATAGTGGTAGTCGTAGATCCAGAATAGACAGGTTTTTTTTAAAGGAGGACGCCATCTCTTCGGCAGTGTCCGTCGTTGAGGTGGAGTTCTCCGATCACTGTATGATTATGTTTTCTTTGAATGTTGCAGAGTCCCTCCAGATGGGAAGAGGTATATGGAGGCTGAATTCTACTCTCCTGGAAGAAGCAGAGATAAGACAGGCCTTCGAGGATTTTCTTCAGAGCCAGGTACCTTTATTGGATCTAGGTGGTACTAAGTCTGAGTGGTGGGAGGTGTTCAAAGAACGGGTGGCTGAGTTTTTCCGTCAGATCTCGTGCCTCAGGTCTATGAGCAGGTATCGCCTGTATCAAGACATGAGGAGGAAACTCGAACATCTAGTCTCAACCGGAGGTAGCCGTGAGGAAATCTCCGTGGTGAAAGCTCTGCTCAAAAGATGCCAATATGATAGGCACACGTCTTTGGTTCTTGAACGGGATTTCGGGAGGTACCGCTCGCCCGACCCTTACAAGAACTGCAAGATGTCAGTGAGTCGTAAGGTGGTGACAGGACTGGTAGATAGTACAGGCTCCCTGATGAGATCCAAATCAGGGATCTTGGAGGTCATCAGATCCTTTTATTCGCAGCTTTTGGGTGAGCAGGATCTAAACCGAGACGAAATGTCGGCTTTCCTGGCTGAAACCATCCCTGAGCCAGGAGCAGACCCCTCGCTTGGTGTTTTGACAGAGTCGATCAAGGAAGAGGAAGTGATGCTGGCGATTGATGGGTTGGCCATCAAAAAGTCGCCAGGCCCAGATGGCTTAACATCTGAGTTTTATAAGGCTTTTAAGGGAACCTTAGTTCCCCTCTTGACTGCGGTTTTTAATGAGTGCCTCTCCTCGGGCGCTCTTCCAAAGTCAATGGGCAAGTCGGCCTTGATCATTCTGTCAAAGGGTAAGGATTCGACACGTATTGAGAACTGGCGTCCCATAGCGCTCCTCAATACGGACAGAAAGGTTCTCGCAAAAGTACTGTTTAATCGGCTGGTGAAGTTTGCACCCCGGCTCCTTTCGTCGGCCCAGCATTGCTCTGTTCCAGGCCGCAGCACCTTTAGTGCTGTCCTCAGTGTCAGAGAGGCAGTGGAGCAGGGACATTCTGGCCGATGGGAGGGGTACATGCTGTCCTTGGATCAGGCCAAAGCTTTTGACCGGGTGAATCACAAGTACCTTTGGTCAGTCCTTCTGAGGTATGGCCTACCGGGTGAGTTCGTTAATTGGCTCCAGACCCTATACGCTGGGGCTGAGTCTTTTGCACTGGTGAACGGTTGGACTGGAACCCCCTTTGAGGTTGGGTCTGGTGTCCGCCAGGGTTGTCCCTTAAGCCCCTTGCTGTATGTTTTCGCGATCGACCCCTTTCTTAGGCGGCTCGATCGTGGGCCATTGGCGGGGGTGGGGATGGACTTGGAGGAGCCGGAAGCCACTCAGAGGGTGGTTGCGTACGCGGATGACGTCACTATCTTTGTCTCCTCGAGAGGGGAGGCAGAGTGGGTGATGTCAGAAGTTGAGCGCTACTCACGGGCATCTGGGTCCAGGATCAACCGGGACAAGTGTGAAAGTCTCTGGCTGGGGGGAGGGGATCCTAGTTTTGATCTCCCGGACACCCTCCCAGAGCCCAAAGGGTCTGCTAAAATCTTAGGCATTGAATTTGGCCCGGGTGATTACCCCATGAAAAACTGGGAAGGTAGGCTATCAATAGCTGCCCAGAAGGTTGGCCAATGGAAGGGATGGTCTTTGTCCCTTAGGGAAAGGGTTCACCTGGCCAAGGCTTACCTGATGCCCATGTTGCTCTACCTTGGCAGCGTGTGCATGTTGCCAGAACCTCTCTGGACTCGGGTCTATAGCCTGTTCTTCCAACTGTTATGGGGAAACAGGCTTAACCTAATCAAGAGGGAGGTTACTTACCTACCGAGGAAACTAGGTGGGTTAGGTATGGTTAACCCAGTGGTGTTTCTAGTAAACACCTTCATTAAAATTAATTTGGCAAACCTCTTTGAAAGAGAAAGGGCTCCTCTGTGGATATCCTCCTGCAGGGGATGGTTTCGGCCTTTCTTCCAGGAATGGGAGACAGGAGGCCAAGCGAAAGACCTGCGTGTACCCCATGGGCACCTCCCGGCTTATGCCGCCCCGGTTCTGAAGGTTGTTCGTCGGTGGGGTCTGGAGGCGAGGGAGATCAAGACCATGTCGAGAAAATTTCTTGACAGAAAGGTCTTGTTGACCTGCTTCCAGAAGCCCCTGGCGCTCAGGGACTGCCCAAGTAGCGACCTCGGGGTGGGATTAAAACTTTTAAACTCTGTGAGGATTCCCCAGAAGTTTTGGGATCTGGCTTGGCGCTGCTTCCATGGGAGGCTGTATGTAAGGGGCAATCTGAAGTACAGAAACTCCGATGAAAGAGGTTGTCCTCGGGAGGAGTGCGATGACACGCTGGAAAGCATGGACCATTTCTTGCTTCAGTGTCCCTTCAATGCAGAGGTTTACAAACGGGTGGGTGCCTCCATCGGTTGGCCCGGTCTGACCAACCTCTCCTACGCTGGTTGGGCCTATGGGGCATTCGGAGACCTGGGTGGAAGGGATCATTGCACTTCTTTTTTAGTTAGTTTAGTGATCAGGTATTTCACGTGGAACGCACGGTGCTTAGTATCGACTCAGTGTAAAATCCTCCTGGAGGACGAGGTGTGTAGGAATATCATGGGTGACCTGGTGAAGGTCCGGTCTCTGGAGGTTGAGAAACTGGGTGCATCCAAGGCCTCTCGACTTTGGAGGGGCTTCAATTTTAGGGTGCCCTAGGTGGAACCAACCTTCAGGGGGAGGGGAGGGAGTGCCCCTGGGTATTAGACTGGAGGTGGGGGTCTGCACCTGGCCATGACACCGGGAAATAGCGATAGGGACAGAATGAGAGACAGCAGGAGGGACAGATTAGTTTATAAAGTAATAAGGGATAGAGATAGGGCAAGCAGCATAGGTTTAGCGATAGGGACCGGGGTGGTGGTTGGGGGTTGGCTTTGGCCTCTGGGCTGGTGCTCTAGGGGGGCTTTCCTCTCTCTCTCCTCTGGTGATGGGCTGAGTAAGCACAAGTAGGTTTTTGTTTTGAGCTTTTTGGAGACAGAAAAAGGGCTTACAAGCAGCCAAACTTAGGTTTTCGGGTTATTGTATACAGTATGATATTTTGTTATAGTTATGTGTCGGTATGATTATATGGTGTATAGGTGTATGCATGGGTTTGAGTGAATGTTTAGATAAGATGGGAAGTAGATAGGTGGGGTGGGGGGCCTGGGGGTGTGCCCATCCCGATTCTGGACTACGTGGACGTGAGGAGGACATGAGACGTGGGATCGGGCTGGGTGGGTGATGTGTTGGGTGGTGGGGGCCAGCATCTGAACTATGCGGACATGGAAGGACATGAGGCGTGATGCTGGTTGGGGGAGGTGATGGGTGGTGATGGATAAGTTAGTGTGTACAGGGTTAGGTATGAATGTGGATAAGTTAATAAAATAAAATTAAAAAAAAGTAAAAAATATATAAAAAAAAAAAAAAAAAAATAATAATTGAAAAAAATTAGAAGGAAATAAATAAATATATATATATATATATATATATATATATATATATATTTTTGTTTTTTGTGTTTTGTTCTTTTCTTTTCATTTACATGGTGCACTGGAGTAAGTGCACCATGGGATGGTAACTTTTATTTTCAGAGTTTATTATTATTATTATTATTATTATTATTTTGTTTATATTATTATTGTGATTATTATTTATTTTGTTTTATATATGTCTTGATTTTTTTTTTAGGGGGCCATTGGTTGGCACATGGTTTTTAAGAGTATGTTGTATATAGTGTTATAGTTATGTTTTCTTGGGGTTGGGGGGGTTTAGGTGTGTGTATGAATGAGTATGGGATTATAGTTATGTATGCATGGGGATTTATGTAAGAAGGGCCAGGTTGGGTAAATTGTACAGAAATGTACATAAGTTTTGTTTTGTTGTGTTTGTTTTGTAAATACCGTTTATTTTGTAATGTTTTATATTTTTCTATTAAAAGAGTAGCAGCAGTGACCAGCAAGGAGGGAGGTTGTGTGTGAGAGAGCTGCTGTGTGTGTGTGTTTGGTGGACCACACCCGAGATCCAGGGAGTTTCCTTTCTTTCACCAGCCCAGGTTTCTATCACCTGCCTGGGCTAAGGAAGCTTCCCTGAAGGAGGCTCCATTCATACATGGAGCCTCAGACCTCTACCCCCTGGAGCATGCAGGCGGGGGGTAGGGGGTCTTCCCAACCTGCTGGGAGCGTGCAGCCAGCATCAGGGGTGAGAAGGTCATCCCGTGGAAAGATCTGTGCGGCCCCCCCTGATGCTGGGGCTCTGGAAGGAGCCAGGAGGAGAGACATGGCGGATCATCCAGGTGGAGGACCAGAAGGCCCAGCAAGGCCAGATGCCAGACCTGAGGACCAGAGCACGGTAGAGGAATGGGGGCTACTGCGGTCGGGAGAGTCGGTGGAAACCTTCAGCTCCCGCCTAGCTGCCCGGCTGGAAGAATACCGGGACCTCGGTAAGTCCCTGCGGCGGCTTCGTGAAGATCTGGCGGTCGCAAGGGGACGAGCCGCGAAAACATCAGGCGCCAAGAGGTCCCGGTATAATCTACAGGTAAAGACAATTTTGGAGGAAATTAATATGGTGGAGGAGAGGAAGATGGAGATTGTGGTCGGTGGGGGAGCCTTCGGGGAGAAATTGGAGAATGATGAAAGGTTTTCCCTGATGGCGTCCCCCACGCAAAGTAATGAAACCCCCTGCAAAAGGGGAGTAAAGGCATTGGCTGCTAAAAGTGCAGAGGCAGTGGAGGCCGCAAAAGTGGAGGCCGCAAAAGTGGAGGCCGCAAAAGTGGAGGCCGCAAAAGTGGAGGCCGCAGAAGTGGAGGCCACAGAAATGGAGGAAAGCGTGGATTTGGAGAGGACGCCAACCCGGGAGGAGACGGGCTCGGAGGACCCCTGGGAAGGCAGTAACGGAGGGGCAAGTGGGGAACTTTCCTGCAGCCAAGTTGTGCAAAACTTTGAATCGGGCAGTGGGCACCCTCCGGGGTTGCTCACGCAAATACGGCTGCAGGAGTCCCCAGTGTCCCTCCAGAACTTTACTTTTGGAGATGAGTTGCCACCGGAGGAGGAGAAAAAAAAAAAGAAAAAATTATGGAAGTTGAGGCGGAAAAAGGCAAAGGGGAAGACAGGTGGAGTATCTTACAAATATTCCTACCTGTCTTCCTTGCGTTCCGGACCGGGTGAGAGCTCGGTTCGGGACGCAAACCCCGCAAATCCCCCAGCTCCGGCCTCTGCAGTGGGGTCGTGGCGGGTATGTGGGCAGAAAGACATGGTGCTGGTTTTGAGCAATGTGGCCAAGGTGGCACCAGACGCCGTCTCCTGTAAAGGAGGTGGTGTCGATGGCCACGTGGCGCTAGGGGGCGTGTCCCCGTGTCCGGCGGATGGGGAACCTCAGAAGCCGGTCTCTGGCGCAAGCCGGAGGCCGGGGGACGGGGGGAACCGGAAACCGGATGTGGCGCCGGAAAACCGGAAGTCCGCTGGTCATGTGACTCGGCCGGCGGACGCACCAGAAAGTGTTGCGGCAGCGAGTGGTGGCGGTAGGAGAGGCTCCGGCACTGCTGGCCATCCCCCGACGGGAGGGGGGGTTGGTTTGGTGCCGGGAGCGGCTCTAGCGGTGCCTGCGGCCCCTCCATCTGCATCGCCGCAAGGCGGTGGGAGGGGTTTAGCGGGCACGGGGGGTGACGGCACCCCTCCTCCCGAACATTGTATTGGTGGCGCAGCAGATATGGAGGTCGGTGAAGCGGAGGGTGCTGAGGGATTGCCGCCTGAGATATCCGGCGGCACCCCAGAAGTAGCGGCACCTGATGATGTGGAGACCCCAAAAATGACAAAAACAACTTATAAAAAGCCCATCGACAAGAGGAAGAACTCTGTAACCAGCCTGGCCGGTATGAAAGTTGTGGAGAGGAATGTAAGTGAAAATGTAAATATTAATGGTAATGTTAGTAGTGTTGGTAATATTGTTGGTGGTGGTAATGTTGTGGATGTTAATGTGGGTTGTAATATTGTGGGGGGAGTGTCAACCATTGGCGGGCCGGTTGCTCCTTCTGCCAGAGCGCCCGGCAGGTCGTATGCGGGCGTTGTGGTGGGGGGACCGTCGGCCCACCCATCCTCATCTTCTGGGCCCGGGGACGGCAGTTTGCAACAGCGCCTCCTAGAAGCCTTAAGGGAGGGGAAGCAGACGATAACAGTAGGGGGAGTGCAGAAGGACCTATCCTTTTGGATAAATAGGTATGGTCTGGATGCCTTCCGAGAGAGACGGGGAGATCAGTGGTCGCTCCCAACAACCGGGCCGGCCGTGGCCAGGAGGAATGTGGTCCGTCTCCAGTGGCGTGGCAATGATGCGTGCCCTCCTCGTAAGAGGGTGGTGGAGCTGCTGCTGGAGATGGGCTTCAAGGCGAGTGACATCTACGCCTTGATACATCCTCATGGTACGGCTGAGTTTGACATCAGCTTTGTTCAGCCGGGGGGCCTTGAGGTCTTCTGGGGGAACTATGAGCTGGTGAAAAGCGAGCCCGGCTGGCGAGGGTTTGCTGCGCAAGCAATCTCTCGCCAGAATGGTCTCAGGAAAGTGACCGTTCTTACCCGTAACGAGTCGCTTTCCTGTGTGGACATCATGACCTGGTTGGGAAGATACGGTGAGGTAGCAGAGATGCCACGGAAGAACTGCGATGAGTTTGGCATCTGGTCGGGAGCCTGGACGTTTATGGTTAAACTTAAGCGTCTGGGGCAGACGGTGTCCCACATACCATCATCTGCTTTCTTGGGAAGAGATCGAATCCTTGTCTTCTACCAGGGGCAGCCGAAGCTGTGTCACCGGTGTGGCGACCCCTCACACTTGAGCGCAAGCTGCACTGTGCAGAAGTGCGCTCATTGTGGGGGGGTAGGCCATCTGGCCGCATCGTGTGAGCAGATTAGGTGTAACCTGTGTGGTGACCTAGGTCACCCTTTCAGTCGGTGTCCGCGCTCAGTCGTCAATGTCTGTTCCAACCCTACGGAGAATGTAAGGAGGGAGGTCTCCGTGGGCGAGGGGGCGGACAGAGACGATAGAGCCCAAGAGCAAAGGACGAACGCCAGGAGGGGACCCCCTTCTCGTCAGTGAAGGGTGGAAAAACGCAGAAGGGAACGAGAGCTGAGGAGGACCCAGGAAACTGGGGACTCCTCTGGCTCGGACCTGGATGCCCCCCAGGATACTGATGCTCTTGGGGGGCCGTACTGGACGAGGAGATAAGGAGGATAGAGAGAGAGCAGAGGGCTGAGGACTCCCAGTCCTCCCACTATGAAAGTGTGGAAGAGGAAGGGAGGTCACAGCCTAAAACAAAACAGGGGACACCGGGTAACATCAAAACAGGGCTAAAAACATCTGGCCCTGCCCCGGCCAAGGAAGGCAAAACCTGCACCCCCCTGGTGTGCTCCCCCAACCGATACCGTGTTCTCATGGATATTCCAGACCCCCAGGACGGGGGGGAGAGCACGGTAGGGAGTCTAGGTGTCGTTGAGCCTCCTCTTCTGCGGGGGCCACTGTCCCCGGGGGAGGGGGTCGGCCCGGACCCAGGAGATGAGAATGGGAGGGGGGTGGTGGAGGTTATGGACTCCTCAAAAACAAAAAAAAGAGGTAAAGAGGGTGAGGGGTCCTCCTCAGAGGAGAAAGCAAGGGGTGGGAAGAAGAAAACCGTCTAACTCAATCATTTATGATGGCGGCACCCACTCCGTTGACGCTGGCATCGATTAACGTTGCCAGCATTAAGTCGAATATGGCTAGATTTGCAGCCTTTGATTTTCTCGGCCGGGTTGAAGCTGACATTTTGTTTTTGCAGGAGACCAGACTGTCACTTTTGGCAGAGGTCGTGAAAGCTAGGAGGGAGTGGCGACGTGGGCCCTCCTACTGGTCTCTTGCGGCTGAGCCATATAGCGGGGTGGCGGTACTTTTTACCGCACCGGTCACATGCCGGCGGATGATCGAGTTAGAAATGGGGCGGTGCTTGATCTTAGATGTTCTCATGAGGGGACAAGAACTAAGACTCATTAACATCTACGGTCCCCAGACAAAGTGGGACCGGAAAAGTCTCTTCATGAGGATTAAGCCCTTCCTTTTTACAGGCCGACAAGTCATTTTTGGAGGGGACTTTAACACTGTCGTTAGGCCCCAAGACAGAGGAGGTTCCAGAAAGGTACTGGCCTATGATAGTGTCGAGTTGAATAGAATAGCTAGTGATGCTCGCCTGGAGGACATCCACATTCGGTATACCCCAGGCCACTCGGGATTCACCTATCATAGTGGTAGTCGTAGATCCAGAATAGACAGGTTTTTTTTAAAGGAGGACGCCATCTCTTCGGCAGTGTCCGTCGTTGAGGTGGAGTTCTCCGATCACTGTATGATTATGTTTTCTTTGAATGTTGCAGAGTCCCTCCAGATGGGAAGAGGTATATGGAGGCTGAATTCTACTCTCCTGGAAGAAGCAGAGATAAGACAGGCCTTCGAGGATTTTCTTCAGAGCCAGGTACCTTTATTGGATCTAGGTGGTACTAAGTCTGAGTGGTGGGAGGTGTTCAAAGAACGGGTGGCTGAGTTTTTCCGTCAGATCTCGTGCCTCAGGTCTATGAGCAGGTATCGCCTGTATCAAGACATGAGGAGGAAACTCGAACATCTAGTCTCAACCGGAGGTAGCCGTGAGGAAATCTCCGTGGTGAAAGCTCTGCTCAAAAGATGCCAATATGATAGGCACACGTCTTTGGTTCTTGAACGGGATTTCGGGAGGTACCGCTCGCCCGACCCTTACAAGAACTGCAAGATGTCAGTGAGTCGTAAGGTGGTGACAGGACTGGTAGATAGTACAGGCTCCCTGATGAGATCCAAATCAGGGATCCTGGAGGTCATCAGATCCTTTTATTTGCAGCTTTTGGGTGAGCAGGATCTAAACCGAGACGAAATGTCGGCTTTCCTGGCTGAAACCATCCCTGAGCCAGGAGCAGACCCCTCGCTTGGTGTTTTGACAGAGTCGATCAAGGAAGAGGAAGTGATGCTGGCGATTGATGGGTTGGCCATCAAAAAGTCGCCAGGCCCAGATGGCTTAACATCTGAGTTTTATAAGGCTTTTAAGGGAACCTTAGTTCCCCTCTTGACTGCGGTTTTTAATGAGTGCCTCTCCTCGGGCGCTCTTCCAAAGTCAATGGGCAAGTCGGCCTTGATCATTCTGTCAAAGGGTAAGGATTCGACACGTATTGAGAACTGGCGTCCCATAGCGCTCCTCAATACGGACAGAAAGGTTCTCGCAAAAGTACTGTTTAATCGGCTGGTGAAGTTTGCACCCCGGCTCCTTTCGTCGGCCCAGCATTGCTCTGTTCCAGGCCGCAGCACCTTTAGTGCTGTCCTCAGTGTCAGAGAGGCAGTGGAGCAGGGACATTCTGGCCGATGGGAGGGGTACATGCTGTCCTTGGATCAGGCCAAAGCTTTTGACCGGGTGAATCACAAGTACCTTTGGTCAGTCCTTCTGAGGTATGGCCTACCGGGTGAGTTCGTTAATTGGCTCCAGACCCTATACGCTGGGGCTGAGTCTTTTGCACTGGTGAACGGTTGGACTGGAACCCCCTTTGAGGTTGGGTCTGGTGTCCGCCAGGGTTGTCCCTTAAGCCCCTTGCTGTATGTTTTCGCGATCGACCCCTTTCTTAGGCGGCTCGATCGTGGGCCATTGGCGGGGGTGGGGATGGACTTGGAGGAGCCGGAAGCCACTCAGAGGGTGGTTGCGTACGCGGATGACGTCACTATCTTTGTCTCCTCGAGAGGGGGGGCAGAGTGGGTGATGTCAGAAGTTGAGCGCTACTCACGGGCATCTGGGTCCAGGATCAACCGGGACAAGTGTGAAAGTCTCTGGCTGGGGGGAGGGGATCCTAGTTTTGATCTCCCGGACACCCTCCCAGAGCCCAAAGGGTCTGCTAAAATCTTAGGCATTGAATTTGGCCCGGGTGATTACCCCATGAAAAACTGGGAAGGTAGGCTATCAATAGCTGCCCAGAAGGTTGGCCAATGGAAGGGATGGTCTTTGTCCCTTAGGGAAAGGGTTCACCTGGCCAAGGCTTACCTGATGCCCATGTTGCTCTACCTTGGCAGCGTGTGCATGTTGCCAGAACCTCTCTGGACTCGGGTCTATAGCCTGTTCTTCCAACTGTTATGGGGAAACAGGCTTAACCTAATCAAGAGGGAGGTTACTTACCTACCGAGGAAACTAGGTGGGTTAGGTATGGTTAACCCAGTGGTGTTTCTAGTAAACACCTTCATTAAAATTAATTTGGCAAACCTCTTTGAAAGAGAAAGGGCTCCTCTGTGGATATCCTCCTGCAGGGGATGGTTTCGGCCTTTCTTCCAGGAATGGGAGACAGGAGGCCAAGCGAAAGACCTGCGTGTACCCCATGGGCACCTCCCGGCTTATGCCGCCCCGGTTCTGAAGGTTGTTCGTCGGTGGGGTCTGGAGGCGAGGGAGATCAAGACCATGTCGAGAAAATTTCTTGACAGAAAGGTCTTGTTGACCTGCTTCCAGAAGCCCCTGGCGCTCAGGGACTGCCCAAGTAGCGACCTCGGGGTGGGATTAAAACTTTTAAACTCTGTGAGGATTCCCCAGAAGTTTTGGGATCTGGCTTGGCGCTGCTTCCATGGGAGGCTGTATGTAAGGGGCAATCTGAAGTACAGAAACTCCGATGAAAGAGGTTGTCCTCGGGAGGAGTGCGATGACACGCTGGAAAGCATGGACCATTTCTTGCTTCAGTGTCCCTTCAATGCAGAGGTTTACAAACGGGTGGGTGCCTCCATCGGTTGGCCCGGTCTGACCAACCTCTCCTACGCTGGTTGGGCCTATGGGGCATTCGGAGACCTGGGTGGAAGGGATCATTGCACTTCTTTTTTAGTTAGTTTAGTGATCAGGTATTTCACGTGGAACGCACGGTGCTTAGTATCGACTCAGTGTAAAATCCTCCTGGAGGACGAGGTGTGTAGGAATATCATGGGTGACCTGGTGAAGGTCCGGTCTCTGGAGGTTGAGAAACTGGGTGCATCCAAGGCCTCTCGACTTTGGAGGGGCTTCAATTTTAGGGTGCCCTAGGTGGAACCAACCTTCAGGGGGAGGGGAGGGAGTGCCCCTGGTTATTAGACTGGAGGTGGGGGTCTGCACCTGGCCATGACACCGGGAAATAGCGATAGGGACAGAATGAGAGACAGCAGGAGGGACAGATTAGTTTATAAAGTAATAAGGGATAGAGATAGGGCAAGCAGCATAGGTTTAGCGATAGGGACCGGGGTGGTGGTTGGGGGTTGGCTTTGGCCTCTGGGCTGGTGCTCTAGGGGGGCTTTCCTCTCTCTCTCCTCTGGTGATGGGCTGAGTAAGCACAAGTAGGTTTTTGTTTTGAGCTTTTTGGAGACAGAAAAAGGGCTTACAAGCAGCCAAACTTAGGTTTTCGGGTTATTGTATACAGTATGATATTTTGTTATAGTTATGTGTCGGTATGATTATATGGTGTATAGGTGTATGCATGGGTTTGAGTGAATGTTTAGATAAGATGGGCAGTAGATAGGTGGGGTGGGGGGCCTGGGGGTGTGCCCATCCCGATTCTGGACTACGTGGACGTGAGGAGGACATGAGACGTGGGATCGGGCTGGGTGGGTGATGTGTTGGGTGGTGGGGGCCAGCATCTGAACTATGCGGACATGGAAGGACATGAGGCGTGATGCTGGTTGGGGGAGGTGATGGGTGGTGATGGATAAGTTAGTGTGTACAGGGTTAGGTATGAATGTGGATAAGTTAATAAAATAAAATAAAAAAAAGTAAAAAATATATAAAAAAAAAAAAAAAAAAATAATAATTGAAAAAAATTAGAAAAAAATAAATAAATATATATATATATATTTTTGTTTTTTGTGTTTTGTTCTTTTCTTTTCATTTACATGGTGCACTGGAGTAAGTGCACCATGGGATGGTAACTTTTATTTTCAGAGTTTATTATTATTATTATTATTATTATTATTATTATTTTGTTTATATTATTATTGTGATTATTATTTTTTTGTTTTATATATGTCTTGATTTTTTTTTTAGGGGGCCATTGGTTGGCACATGGTTTTTAAGAGTATGTTGTATATAGTGTTATAGTTATGTTTTCTTGGGGTTAGGGGGGTTTAGGTGTGTGTATGAATGAGTATGGGATTATAGTTATGTATGCATGGGGATTTATGTAAGAAGGGCCAGGCTGGGTAAATTGTACAGAAATGTACATAAGTTTTGTTTTGTTGTGTTTGTTTTGTAAATACCGTTTATTTTGTAATGTTTTATATTTTTCTATTAAAAGAGTAGCAGCAGTGACCAGCAAGGAGGGAGGTTGTGTGAGTGAGAGCTGCTGTGTGTGTGGAGTTGAGTGGACCACACCCGGAATCCAGGGAGTTTCCTTTCTTTCACCAGCCCAGGTTTCTATCACCTGCCTGGGCTAAGGAAGCTTCCCTGAAGGAGGCTCCATTCATACATGGAGCCTCAGACCTCTACCCCCTGGAGCATGCAGGCGGGGGGTAGGGGGTCTTCCCAACCTGCTGGGAGCGTGCAGCCAGCATCAGGGGTGAGAAGGTCATCCCGTGGAAAGATCTGTGCGGCCCCCCCTGATGCTGGGGCTCTGGAAGGAGCCAGGAGGAGAGACATGGAGGATCATCCAGGTGGAGGACCAGAAGGCCCAGCGAGGCCAGATGCCCGACCAAGGGACCAGAGCACGGTCGAGGAGTGGGGGCTACTTCGGTCAGGAGAGTCTGTGGAGACGTTCAGCTCCCGCCTAGCTGCCCGGCTGGAAGAATACCGGGACCTCGGTAAGTCCCTGCGGCGGCTGCGGGAAGATCTGGCGGCCGCAAGGGGACGAGCAGCTAAAACATCAGGCTCCAAGAGGTCCCGGTATAATCTACAGGTAAAGGAAATACTGGAAGAAATTAATATGGTGGAGGAGAGAAAGATGGAGATTGTGGTCGGTGGGGGAGCCTTCGGAGAGAAATTGGAGAATGATGAAAGGTTTTCCCTGATGGCGTCCCCCACGCAAAGTAATGAAACCCCCTGCAAAAGGGGAGTAAAGGCATTGGCTGCTAAAAGTGCAGAGGCAGTGGAGGCCGCAAAAGTGGAGGCCGCAAAAGTGGAGGCCGCAAAAGTGGAGGCCGCAAAAGTGGAGGCCGCAAAATTGGAGGCCGCAGAAGTGGAGGCCACAGAAATGGAGGAAAGCGTGGAGGTGGAGAGGACGCCTACCCGGGAGGAGATGGGCTCGGAGGACCCCTGGGAGGGCAGTAATGGAGGGGCAAGTGGGGAACTTTCCTGCAGCCAAGGTGTGCAAGACATTGAATCGGGCAGTGGGCACCCCCCGGGGTTGCTCACGCAAATACGGCTGCAGGAGTCCCCAGTGTCCCTCCAGAACTTTACTTTTGGAGCTGAGTTGCCACCAGAGGAGGACAAAGTACAGAAGAAGAAGCTTTGGAAGTTAAGGCGGAAGAAAACAAAGGCGAAGACAGGTGGGGTATCCTATAAATATTCCTACCTGTCTTCCTTGCGTTCCGGACCGGGTGAGAGCTCGGTTCGGGACGCAAACCCCGCAAATCCCCCAGCTCCGGCCTCTGCAGTGGGGTCGTGGCGGGTATGTGGGCAGAAAGATATGGTGCTGGTTTTGAGCAATGTGGCCAAGATGGCGCCAGACGCCGTCTCCTGTAAAGGAGGTGGTGTCGATGGCCACGTGGCGCTAGGGGGCGTGTCCCCGTGTCCGGCGGATGGGGAACCTCAGAAGCCGGTCTCTGGCGCAAGCCGGAGGCCGGGGGACAGGGGGAACCGGAAACCGGATGTGGCGCCGAAAAACCGGAAGTCCGCTGGTCATGTGACTCGGCCGGCGGACGCACCAGAAAGTGTTGCGGCAGCGAGTGGTGGCGGTAGGAGAGGCTTCGGCACTGCTGGCCATCCCCCGACGGGAGGGGGGGGTGGTTTGGTGCCGGGAGCGGCTCTAGCTGTGCCTGCGGCCCCTCCATCTGCATCGCCGCAAGGCGGTGGGAGGGGTTTAGCGGGCACGGGGGGTGACGGCACCCCTCCTCCCGAACATTGCATTGGTGGCGCAGCAGAAATGGAGGTCGGTGAAGCGGAGGGTGCTGAGGGATTGCCGCCTGAGATATCCGGCGGCGCCCCAGAAGTAGCGGCACCTGATGATGTGGAGACCCCAAAAACAACATATATAAAGCCTATGGACAAAAGGAAGAACTCCGTTACCAGCCTGGCCGGTATGAAAGTTGTGGAGAAGAATGTAAGTGAAAATGTAAATATTAATGGTAATGTTAGTAGTGTTGGTAATATTGTTGGTGGTGGTAATGTTGTGGATGTTAATGTGGGTTGTAATATTGTGGGGGGAGTGTCAACCATTGGCGGGCCGGTTGCTCCTTCTGCCAGAGCGCCCGGCAGGTCGTATGCGGGCGTTGTGGTGGGGGGACCGTCGGCCCACCCATCCTCATCTTCTGGGCCCGGGGACGGCAGTTTGCAACAGCGCCTCCTAGAAGCCTTAAGGGAGGGGAAGCAGACGATAACAGTAGGGGGAGTGCAGAAGGACCTATCCTTTTGGATAAATAGGTATGGTCTGGATGCCTTCCGAGAGAGACGGGGAGATCAGTGGTCGCTCCCAACAACCGGGCCGGCCGTGGCCAGGAGGAATGTGGTCCGTCTCCAGTGGCGTGGCAATGATGCGTGCCCTCCTCGTAAGAGGGTGGTGGAGCTGCTGCTGGAGATGGGCTTCAAGGCGAGTGACATCTACGCCTTGATACATCCTCATGGTACGGCTGAGTTTGACATCAGCTTTGTTCAGCCGGGGGGCCTTGAGGTCTTCTGGGGGAACTATGAGCTGGTGAAAAGCGAGCCCGGCTGGCGAGGGTTTGCTGCGCAAGCAATCTCTCGCCAGAATGGTCTCAGGAAAGTGACCGTTCTTACCCGTAACGAGTCGCTTTCCTGTGTGGACATCATGACCTGGTTGGGAAGATACGGTGAGGTAGCAGAGATGCCACGGAAGAACTGCGATGAGTTTGGCATCTGGTCGGGAGCCTGGACGTTTATGGTTAAACTTAAGCGTCTGGGGCAGACGGTGTCCCACATACCATCATCTGCTTTCTTGGGAAGAGATCGAATCCTTGTCTTCTACCAGGGGCAGCCGAAGCTGTGTCACCGGTGTGGCGACCCCTCACACTTGAGCGCAAGCTGCACTGTGCAGAAGTGCGCTCATTGTGGGGGGGTAGGCCATCTGGCCGCATCGTGTGAGCAGATTAGGTGTAACCTGTGTGGTGACCTAGGTCACCCTTTCAGTCGGTGTCCGCGCTCAGTCGTCAATGTCTGTTCCAACCCTACGGAGAATGTAAGGAGGGAGGTCTCCGTGGGCGAGGGGGCGGACAGAGACGATAGAGCCCAAGAGCAAAGGACGAACGCCAGGAGGGGACCCCCTTCTCGTCAGAGAAGGGCGGAAAAACGCAGAAGGGAACGAGAGCTGAGGAGGACCCAGGAAACTGGGGACTCCTCTGGCTCGGACCTGGATGCCCCCCAGGATACTGATGCTCTTGGGGGGGCCGTACTGGACGAGGAGATAAGGAGGATAGAGAGAGAGCAGAGGGCTGAGGACTCCCAGTCCTCCCACTATGAAAGTGTGGAAGAGGAAGGGAGGTCACAGCCTAAAACAAAACAGGGGACACCGGGTAACATCAAAACAGGGCTAAAAACATCTGGCCCTGCCCCGGCCAAGGAAGGCAAAACCTGCGCCCCCCTGGTGTGCTCCCCCAACCGATACCGTGTTCTCATGGATATTCCAGACCCCCAGGACGGGGGGGAGAGCACGGTAGGGAGTCTAGGTGTCGTTGAGCCTCCTCTTCTGCGGGGGCCACTGTCCCCGGGGGAGGGGGTCGGCCCGGACCCAGGAGATGAGAATGGGATGGGGGTGGTGGAGGTTATGGACTCCTCAAAAACAAAAAAAAGAGGTAAAGAGGGTGAGGGGTCCTCCTCAGAGGAGAAAGCAAGGGGTGGGAAGAAGAAAACCGTCTAACTCAATCATTTATGATGGCGGCACCCACTCCGTTGACGCTGGCATCGATTAACGTTGCCAGCATTAAGTCGAATATGGCTAGATTTGCAGCCTTTGATTTTCTCGGCCGGGTTGAAGCTGACATTTTGTTTTTGCAGGAGACCAGACTGTCACTTTTGGCAGAGGTCGTGAAAGCTAGGAGGGAGTGGCGACGTGGGCCCTCCTACTGGTCTCTTGCGGCTGAGCCATATAGCGGGGTGGCGGTACTTTTTTCCGCACCGGTCACATGCCGGCGGATGATCGAGTTAGAAATGGGGCGGTGCTTGATCTTAGATGTTCTCATGAGGGGACAAGAACTAAGACTCATTAACATCTACGGTCCCCAGACAAAGTGGGACCGGAAAAGTCTCTTCATGAGGATTAAGCCCTTCCTTTTTACAGGCCGACAAGTCATTTTTGGAGGGGACTTTAACACTGTCGTTAGGCCCCAAGACAGAGGAGGTTCCAGAAAGGTACTGGCCTATGATAGTGTCGAGTTGAATAGAATAGCTAGTGATGCTCGCCTGGAGGACATCCACATTCGGTATACCCCAGGCCACTCGGGATTCACCTATCATAGTGGTAGTCGTAGATCCAGAATAGACAGGTTTTTTTTAAAGGAGGACGCCATCTCTTCGGCAGTGTCCGTCGTTGAGGTGGAGTTCTCCGATCACTGTATGATTATGTTTTCTTTGAATGTTGCAGAGTCCCTCCAGATGG
The DNA here is from genome assembly GCF_050947455.1 of Rhinoderma darwinii. Taxonomy (NCBI): domain Eukaryota; kingdom Metazoa; phylum Chordata; class Amphibia; order Anura; family Rhinodermatidae; genus Rhinoderma; species Rhinoderma darwinii. The sequence continues at coordinate 1,606,353 of NW_027461962.1, read as the reverse complement.
GAAGAGGTATATGGAGGCTGAATTCTACTCTCCTGGAAGAAGCAGAGATAAGACAGGCCTTCGAGGATTTTCTTCAGAGCCAGGTACCTTTATTGGATCTAGGTGGTACTAAGTCTGAGTGGTGGGAGGTGTTCAAAGAACGGGTGGCTGAGTTTTTCCGTCAGATCTCGTGCCTCAGGTCTATGAGCAGGTATCGCCTGTATCAAGACATGAGGAGGAAACTCGAACATCTAGTCTCAACCGGAGGTAGCCGTGAGGAAATCTCCGTGGTGAAAGCTCTGCTCAAAAGATGCCAATATGATAGGCACACGTCTTTGGTTCTTGAACGGGATTTCGGGAGGTACCGCTCGCCCGACCCTTACAAGAACTGCAAGATGTCAGTGAGTCGTAAGGTGGTGACAGGACTGGTAGATAGTACAGGCTCCCTGATGAGATCCAAATCAGGGATCCTGGAGGTCATCAGATCCTTTTATTCGCAGCTTTTGGGTTAGCAGGATCTAAACCGAGACGAAATGTCGGCTTTCCTGGCTGAAACCATCCCTGAGCCAGGAGCAGACCCCTCGCTTGGTGTTTTGACAGAGTCGATCAAGGAAGAGGAAGTGATGCTGGCGATTGATGGGTTGGCCATCAAAAAGTCGCCAGGCCCAGATGGCTTAACATCTGAGTTTTATAAGGCTTTTAAGGGAACCTTAGTTCCCCTCTTGACTGCGGTTTTTAATGAGTGCCTCTCCTCGGGCGCTCTTCCAAAGTCAATGGGCAAGTCGGCCTTGATCATTCTGTCAAAGGGTAAGGATTCGACACGTATTGAGAACTGGCGTCCCATAGCGCTCCTCAATACGGACAGAAAGGTTCTCGCAAAAGTACTGTTTAATCGGCTGGTGAAGTTTGCACCCCGGCTCCTTTCGTCGGCCCAGCATTGCTCTGTTCCAGGCCGCAGCACCTTTAGTGCTGTCCTCAGTGTCAGAGAGGCAGTGGAGCAGGGACATTCTGGCCGATGGGAGGGGTACATGCTGTCCTTGGATCAGGCCAAAGCTTTTGACCGGGTGAATCACAAGTACCTTTGGTCAGTCCTTCTGAGGTATGGCCTACCGGGTGAGTTCGTTAATTGGCTCCAGACCCTATACGCTGGGGCTGAGTCTTTTGCACTGGTGAACGGTTGGACTGGAACCCCCTTTGAGGTTGGGTCTGGTGTCCGCCAGGGTTGTCCCTTAAGCCCCTTGCTGTATGTTTTCGCGATCGACCCCTTTCTTAGGCGGCTCGATCGTGGGCCATTGGCGGGGGTGGGGATGGACTTGGAGGAGCCGGAAGCCACTCAGAGGGTGGTTGCGTACGCGGATGACGTCACTATCTTTGTCTCCTCGAGAGGGGAGGCAGAGTGGGTGATGTCAGAAGTTGAGCGCTACTCACGGGCATCTGGGTCCAGGATCAACAAGTGTGAAAGTCTCTGGCTGGGGGGAGGGGATCCTAGTTTTGATCTCCCGGACACCCTCCCAGAGCCCAAAGGGTCTGCTAAAATCTTAGGCATTGAATTTGGCCCGGGTGATTACCCCATGAAAAACTGGGAAGGTAGGCTATCAATAGCTGCCCAGAAGGTTGGCCAATGGAAGGGATGGTCTTTGTCCCTTAGGGAAAGGGTTCACCTGGCCAAGGCTTACCTGATGCCCATGTTGCTCTACCTTGGCAGCGTGTGCATGTTGCCAGAACCTCTCTGGACTCGGGTCTATAGCCTGTTCTTCCAACTGTTATGGGGAAACAGGCTTAACCTAATCAAGAGGGAGGTTACTTACCTACCGAGGAAACTAGGTGGGTTAGGTATGGTTAACCCAGTGGTGTTTCTAGTAAACACCTTCATTAAAATTAATTTGGCAAACCTCTTTGAAAGAGAAAGGGCTCCTCTGTGGATATCCTCCTGCAGGGGATGGTTTCGGCCTTTCTTCCAGGAATGGGAGACAGGAGGCCAAGCGAAAGACCTGCGTGTACCCCATGGGCACCTCCCGGCTTATGCCGCCCCGGTTCTGAAGGTTGTTCGTCGGTGGGGTCTGGAGGCGAGGGAGATCAAGACCATGTCGAGAAAATTTCTTGACAGAAAGGTCTTGTTGACCTGCTTCCAGAAGCCCCTGGCGCTCAGGGACTGCCCAAGTAGCGACCTCGGGGTGGGATTAAAACTTTTAAACTCTGTGAGGATTCCCCAGAAGTTTTGGGATCTGGCTTGGCGCTGCTTCCATGGGAGGCTGTATGTAAGGGGCAATCTGAAGTACAGAAACTCCGATGAAAGAGGTTGTCCTCGGGAGGAGTGCGATGACACGCTGGAAAGCATGGACCATTTCTTGCTTCAGTGTCCCTTCAATGCAGAGGTTTACAAACGGGTGGGTGCCTCCATCGGTTGGCCCGGTCTGACCAACCTCTCCTACGCTGGTTGGGCCTATGGGGCATTCGGAGACCTGGGTGGAAGGGATCATTGCACTTCTTTTTTAGTTAGTTTAGTGATCAGGTATTTCACGTGGAACGCACGGTGCTTAGTATCGACTCAGTGTAAAATCCTCCTGGAGGACGAGGTGTGTAGGAATATCATGGGTGACCTGGTGAAGGTCCGGTCTCTGGAGGTTGAGAAACTGGGTGCATCCAAGGCCTCTCGACTTTGGAGGGGCTTCAATTTTAGGGTGCCCTAGGTGGAACCAACCTTCAGGGGGAGGGGAGGGAGTGCCCCTGGGTATTAGACTGGAGGTGGGGGTCTGCACCTGGCCATGACACCGGGAAATAGCGATAGGGACAGAATGAGAGACAGCAGGAGGGACAGATTAGTTTATAAAGTAATAAGGGATAGAGATAGGGCAAGCATCATAGGTTTAGCGATAGGGACCGGGGTGGTGGTTGGGGGTTGGCTTTGGCCTCTGGGCTGGTGCTCTAGGGGGGCTTTCCTCTCTCTCTCCTCTGGTGATGGGCTGAGTAAGCACAAGTAGGTTTTTGTTTTGAGCTTTTTGGAGACAGAAAAAGGGCTTACAAGCAGCCAAACTTAGGTTTTCGGGTTATTGTATACAGTATGATATTTTGTTATAGTTATGTGTCGGTATGATTATATGGTGTATAGGTGTATGCATGGGTTTGAGTGAATGTTTAGATAAGATGGGCAGTAGATAGGTGGGGTGGGGGGCCTGGGGGTGTGCCCATCCCGATTCTGGACTACGTGGACGTGAGGAGGACATGAGACGTGGGATCGGGCTGGGTGGGTGATGTGTTGGGTGGTGGGGGCCAGCATCTGAACTATGCGGACATGGAAGGACATGAGGCGTGATGCTGGTTGGGGGAGGTGATGGGTGGTGATGGATAAGTTAGTGTGTACAGGGTTAGGTATGAATGTGGATAAGTTAATAAAATAAAATAAAAAAAAGTTAAACATATATAAAAAAAAAAAAAAAATAATAATTGAAAAAAATTAGAAAAAAAATAAATAGATATATATATATATATATTTTTTTGTTTTTTGTGTTTTGTTCTTTTCTTTTCATTTACATGGTGCACTGGAGTAAGTGCACCATGGGATGGTAACTTTTATTTTCAGAGTTTATTATTATTATTATTATTATTATTATTATTTTGTTTATATTATTATTGTGATTATTATTTATTTTGTTTTATATATGTCTTGATTTTTTTTTTTAGGGGGCCATTGGTTGGCACATGGTTTTTAAGAGTATGTTGTATATAGTGTTATAGTTATGTTTTCTTGGGGTTGGGGGGGTATAGGTGTGTGTACGAATGAGTATGGGATTATAGTTATGTATGCATGGGGATTTATGTAAGAAGGGCCAGGCTGGGTAAATTGTACAGAAATGTACATAAGTTTTGTTTTGTTGTGTTTGTTTTGTAAATACCGTTTATTTTGTAATGTTTTATATTTTTCTATTAAAAGAGTAGCAGCAGTGAATATACCGCGCATATAAATATATACCAGCAGTGTATATACCGCTCTGATCCATATATAGCAGCAGTGTATATACCGCACAGATCCATATATAGCAGCAGTGTATATACCGCTCTGATCCATATATAGCAGCAGTGTATATACCGCTCTGATCCATATATAGCAGCAGTGTATATACCGCTCTGATCCATATATAGCAGCAGTGTATATACCGCAGATATAAATATATACCAGCAGTGAATGTTATCAGCCACAGTCCGCCCTTCTCCTCCTCCTCTCATCCAATAACATGTGGAGGCCGAGGAGAGGTGCAGAGTTGCCATACTCACTCGTTAGACGCGCTCTCTGTATCGTGGTCCGCAGGGGCGTGCGCTTCTCCGCTGCAAGCTCTGTTGTGAACTTGTGATATTCTGCACACAGGGGCGGATATAGGATTGAAATCTAGGGCAGGGGTGGAAAAAACACAAACTGTGAACAGACCATATTTTCCCCCCTCCTCCCCCTAACACCACCCCCCCCCCCCTATTGAACTCTGTCACCTGTCAACGGAAAAATCATCTGTCAGAAGTAAAAATGTTTCCCCGATGAGTACAAGAAAGCCCCACCTGGGAATTAGACTTTCTTGTACTCCACAATGGGGAAACATTTTTTCCCTCTGGCGGCTAACTTTTCAGTTGACAGGAAGCAGAGTTACATGAAGGGAAATTATTTTTCCTTGACCTCTAGTTTCTATTGTGGCGCAGGGGAGAAAAAAGTATAGGTTTTATATTTGTAAGGCCTCATGCACACGACCGTAAAAACACCCGTTATTGCGGGTCGTTATTACGACCCGCAATAACGGGCTCATAGGCTTCTGTTAGCCACGGGTACCTTCCCGTTTGCTCACGGGAAGGTACCCGTGCCGTTAAAAAAGATAGAACATGCCCTATTTCATGCCGTAATAACGGCACGGGCATCCCATAGAAGTCTATGGGGCTCCCGTAATCATGGGTGGCTGCGTGTGTTCACCCGTGATTACGGGAGCGTTGCGAGGTGAGGCGAGGTCAGGGGACTACCCGGTCTGCAGGCCACAGCCCAGTGGCGTAACTACCGCCGGGACTACAATGAAAACTATGGCAGAGCGGGGAGGTATCTCCCCGCTCTGCCATAAACAAAAGACATGTATCCCCTATCCTGTAAAAAATAAAAATAAAAGACGTTCATACTTACCGACAACTTCCTGCTTCTCCAGTCCGGTCTCCCGCCCGTTGCCTTGGTGACGCGTCCCTCTCGACATCCGGGCCGACGTCCTGGATGACGTTTCAGGCCATGTGACCGCTGCAGCCAATCACAGGTCAATCACAGGCTGCAGCGGTCACATGGACTGCCGCGTCATCCAGGGATGTCGGGCTGGATGTGAAGAGAGGGACGCGTCACCAAGACAACGGCCGGGTAAGTATGAATTTCTTTAACTTTTATTACAGAAAAGGCTGTCCCTTCTCTCTATCCTGCACTGATAGAGAGAAGGGGCTGCCGATTAGTGCAGTGCTATTTTGCCGCCAAAAACGTGCTCGTAAATACGGGTGGAATACGTGTGACACCGGACCCATATTTACGAGCACGGGTTCGTAAATACTGGTGCAAAACGGGTGGAATACGTGTGACACCGGACCCGTATTTACGCCAGTATTTACGGGTGTGAAAAAATACGGTCGTGTGCATGAGGCCTTATACTGCTAACTTTTATTTTTTTGCTATGTTCGGCTGGACCATTTAGACTAAGGGTATGTGCACACGTAGTGACCAAAAACGTCTGAAAATACCGAGCTGTTTTCAAGGGAAAACAGCCCCTGATTTTCAGACGTTTTTTGAGCAAATCGCGTTTTTCGCTGCGTTTTTTACGTCCGTTTTTGGAGCTGTTTTCATTGGAGTCTATGAGAAAACGGCTCCAAAAACGTCCAAAGAAGTGTCCTGCATATAATGTATATAAGTGTCCTGCACTTCTTTTGACGAGACAGTCATTTTACGCGTCGTCGTTTGACGTAAATGACAGGTTGTCTGCACAGTACGTCGGCAAACCCATTCAAATGAATGGGCAGATGTTTGCCGACGTATTGTAGCCTTATTTTCAGACGTAAAACGAGGCATAATACGCCTCGTTTACGCCTGAAAATAGGTCGTGTGAACCCAGCCTCAGTCATAGATTAGTTGGACTACTTCGATATTGTACGTTTTTTTTAAAAATAAAATGGTGAAAGAGGGTTGTGCGGGGGAGTTTTTATTTCAATAAAAAATGTTTTCTTATGTCTGTTTTTTTTAAAATTATATTACCGGCCGGGATTAGGTTGGATGGCGCACTGTGCGGGGGACTCTATTGCTGCCCTCTACAAATACAGGCAAATATACACATATATATATACACACACACACACACACACACACACACACACACACACACACACACACACACACACACACAGACACAAGGCATGTATACACATACCAACACATATATACACACATAGACGGACCCAAGGCATGTATACATATACAGACACATATATACACACACACACACATACAGACAATCAGACACAAGGCATGTATGCATATACAGACATATATATATATATACACACACACACAGACAGACATAAAGCATGTTAACATATACAGACACATATATATATACACACACACATATACATACAGACAGAATGCATGTATACATATACAGACACATATATATACAGACAGACACAAGGCATGTATACATATACAGACACATATATACACACACACACACACACACACACACACACACACACACCATGTATACATATAGAGACACATATATATACACATACACACACACACACACACACACACACACACACATACAGTCAGACACAAGGCATGTATACATATACAGACACATATATATATACACACACACACAGCATGTATACATCTAGACACATATATACACACACACAGACAGACAGTCAGACACAAGGCATGTATACATATACAGACACACATATATATATATATATATATATACACACACACACACACACACACACACAAAGCATGTATACATGTAGAGACACATATATACACACACAGACACAGTCAGACACAAGGCATGTATACATATACACACACACACACACACACACACACACACACGACAGTCAGACACAAGGCATGTATACATATACACACACACACACACACACACACACACACACGACAGTCAGACACAAGGCATGTATACATATATACACACACACACACACACATAGACAGACAGTCAGACACAAGGCATGTATACATATATACACACACACACACACACGACAGTCAGACACAAGGCATGTATACATATATACACACACTCAGACAGACAAAGCATGTATACATATAGAGACACATATATACACACACATAGACAGACAGTCAGACACAAGGCATGTATACATATATACACACACACACAGACAGACAAAGCATGTATACATATAGAGACACATATATACACACACATAGACAGACAGTCAGACACAAGGCATGTATACATATATACACACACACACAGACAGACAAAGCATGTATACATATAGAGACACATATATACACACACATAGACAGACAGTCAGACACAAGGCATGTATACATATATACACACACACTCACAGGAACTTACCATCTCTCCAGCTGCACAGGTTTCTTGCAGGTCGGACTGTGGGCGGAGCTTCCTCCTCGGCTCTGCACTTGCTTCCTCTGCTTCCTCAGTGTGTGTAACGAGGAGCAGAGAATATAGAGTCCAAAGCACGGCCTGCACAGTTGCGCCCCCTACATGGTGGGAGGATGCAGCACCATGTCGCACACCTCTAAGGCTGCCCAATGCAGTCAGTCAGATGCCCCCCTCTTGTCAGTATGGTAGCAGCCCATCACTTTTAAATTAGTGAGGGCAGGAGGCTGAGCGCAGTAATTGGCACTCTGCCGCTCTAGTCTTTATCAACGACTCAGCCTCCTGTCCTCAACTCATTACTTACCAGCTGCTTTTCTTTTCTTCAGGAGAGAGCGTTCGGCCGCTCCTCCCGAAGTCCTCCGGGTTCCCTATGCTCCTCTCTCGCGGCGCGTGCAGCGTCACAGAGGGGGAGTGTACTAGCAGACGTGCGCCTATCGTGCTGCACGTCTACTAGGTAAAGTACTCTCCCCTGCCTTCCCCACGCATCCCCCCTGGCCCTGCCACAATATGCCGCCCCCCGTTTTTAGCTCGGTGGCAGCAATCCAGGGAAGTCCTGCGGAATCCGCAACATTTTAAATACCGCATAATTAAGCAATGAAACCAACATTCCGCTGATCATGTGACTGGTGTCTGCCGAGACCTGGTACCAGGGCCGCCATCAGGAATTTCAGGGCCCCCTACAGCTAAATTTTTTGGGCCCCCCTACCGTGGCACCGCCTGTTAACGGTACTCCGTCCAGCACTATATCATGGTACCCAGGGCGGCCATCAGGGGGGGTATTAGGGGTACTGATGTGAGAGGCCCGGCCAAACCTAATTGAAAGGGGGGCCCGGCAAACTGCCGCGACTTGCCTTTGGTAGAAAAAAAAACAGGCCCCTGCAATGGGGCCCGTTTTTTTCACCAAAAGAATGTTGTGAGCTGCGGGCCCCCCTTTCAATTAGGTTTGGCCGGGCCTCTCACATCAGCACCCATAATACCCCCCCTGATGGCGGCCCTGGGTAGCATGGGGGTCGTCATGGGGCCGTCAAACACCGCCGCCCGTGCGACCGATCGCGCGCACCCGCAAACTCCTGCGCATGGGCACCCGCGACCGCCTGGAACCGCGCACCGAATTTTGAGGCAGATATTGACCTGCCCACACTATCTTGCCGCGTTTTTTGCCCACGGCGATTGATGACAGCAGACAAAAAACGCAGGGAAAAATGCATTTTCTGCCTCCCATTGATTTCGATGGGAGGTCAGAGGCAGAACCGCGGCAAGAAAGGACGTGCTGCTTTTTCTTTTTTCCGCGACTGGCTCCCATTGATTTCAGATTAAATCAATGGGAGGCGGTTTTGGAAGTTCTTTGGTGCTGATTCTGACGCAGTGTCCGAGTCAATATCAAGGCCCAAAAACTCTGTGAACTGGGCCTTATTGTTAGGGCTTATTCAGACGAACGTGTAATACGTCCGTGCAACGCGCGTGATTTTCACACGGACCTATGTTACTCTATGGGGCCATGCAGACTGTCAGTGATTTTCACGCAGCGTGTGTCCGTGTGTCCGCTGCGTAAAACTCACGACATGTCCTATATTTGTGCATTGTTCGCGCATCACGCACCCATTGAAGTCAATGGGTGGGTGAAAATCACGCCCAGCACTTCCGCAGCAGTATAAACTATGAATGAAAACAGAAAAGCACCACGTGCTACAAACAGAGTGTCATAATGATGGCGCGAAAATCACGCAGCCGCGCATCATACGCAGCTGACACACGGAGCTATTATGGAACTTTTGCATGCGCAAAACGCCATGTTTTTGCGCGCGCAAATAGCACGCGCTCGTGTGAATCCGGCCTTAGGGTAGGAACACACTAGGCATGAACACTGCAGATTTTATGCAACACATTTTATTGTGGAAAATCCGCAGCGTATCACAGTCGCAGCAGAGTGGATGAGATATGAACAAATCTCATCCACACTCTGCAAAAAAAATTGACCTGCAGTGTAGCTTTTGGCTTTTTAAGTCGCAGCGTGTCAATGTATTCTGTGGAATCGCTGCTCCTCTGTTGTGGAAATGCTGCGGTTCTGCCGCAAAAATCACACATGAGAAAAAATAAAAAGGCACTTTTTTAAATTTATAAAAAAGTTTAGACTTGCCCCGGCCGTAGTCCTGGTGACGCGATCCTCTAGTCTTAGCGCAGCTCAGCCTTCTGTCATGACGTTTCATCCCATGTGACTGCTGCAGCGGTCACATGGTCTACAGCGTCATCCCAGGAGGCGGGGCTACGTTCAGAAGAGAGAGATGCGTCACCAGGACTACGGCCGGGGGAAGTCTAAACTTTTTTTTCCCTGCAGGATTCCCGCAGCGGACACGCCTCACGAAACCTGCACCACTACTTGGTGCGGTTTTGCTTGCAGAATTCCCTGCGGCTCCCGCGATAAGCTGTGGAGTTTTTCTCAGCATATCCGCCTAGTGTGTCCCTTATGATGTCGCTCCTGGAGCTGCTGCCGGTCTCTAAATAGGCAGTTGGTCCAGTAGAATTTGGAATTATTTTTTTTTGTGAACCAGCTTAAAAAAATACAAAACTTTTGTGTTAGGGCCTGTTCACATCACTGTTCGCTTCCGCTCCGGGGTTCCATCTGAGGTTTCCGTCGGGTGAACCCCGCAACGGAAAGTGAAAGTGACAGCACAGCTTCCGTCACAATTAGCGCAGTCGACTGCACTATTGATTCCGTCCGAAAACCAGCCGGAATGGTGACGAACGGAAACCATTAGCGATGTTTCCGTCACCATTGAGATCAATGGTGACTGAAACGGAAGCTGTGCTGTCACTTTCACTTTCCGTTGCGGTGTTCACCCGACAGAAACCTCAGATGGAACCCCGGAGCGGAAGCGAACGGTGATGTGAACAGGCCCTAACACAAAAGTTTTGTATTTTTTTAAGCTGGTTCACAAAAAAAAATAATTCCAAATTCTACTGGACCAACTGCCTATTTAGAGACCGGCAGCAGCTCCAGGAGCTGCGCTAAGAATAGAAGATCGCGTCACCAGGACTACGGCCTGGGTAAGTATAAACTTTTTTATCAATTTAAAAAAGTGCCTTTTTTTTTTCTCTTTTGTGATTTTTGCGGCAGAACCGCAACATTTCCGCACCAGACGAGTGGCGATTCTGCAGCATAAATTGACATGCTGCGGCCTAAAAAGCCACACTGCAGGTCAATTTTTTTTGCAGCGTGTGGATGAGATTTGTTCAAATCTCATCCACTCGGCTGTGACTGTGATACGCTGCGGATTTTCCACAATAAAATGTGTTGCATAAAATCCGCAGTGTTCATGCCTAGTGTGTTCCTACCCTAAGGCCGGATTTACACGAGCGTGTGCTTTTTGCGTGCGCAAAAATGTGGCGTTTTGCGCATGCAAAAGGTCCATAACAGCTCCGTGTGTCAGCAGCGTATGATGCGCGGCTGCGTGATTTTCGTGCAGCCGCCATCATTATGACACTCTGTTTGGATGTTTGTAGCACGTGGTGCTTTTCTGTTTTCATTCATAGTTTATACGGCTGCGGGAGTGCTTCCATGTGCTGGGCGTGACTTTCACGCACCCATTGACTTCAATGGGTGCGTGATACGCGAACAATGCACAAATATTGGACATGTCGTGAGTTTTACGCAGCGGACACACGCTGCGTGAAAATCACTGACAGTCTGCACGGCCCCATAGACTAACATAGGTCCGTGCGAGGCGCGTGAAAATCACGGGCATTGCACGGACGTATTACACGTTCGTCTGAATAAGCCCTAACAATAAGGCCCAGTTCACAGAGTTTTTGGGCCTTGATATTGACTCGGACACTGCGTCAGAATCAGCACCAAAAAACTTCCAAAACCGCCTCCCATTGATTTAATCTGAAATCAATGGGAGCCAGTCGCGGAAAAAAGAAAAAGCAGCACGTCCTTTCTTGCCGCGGTTCCGCCTCTGACCTCCCATCGAAATCAATGGGAGGCAGAAAATGCATTTTTCGCTGCGTTTTTTGTCTGCTGTCCTCAATCGCCGAGGGCAAAAAACGCAGCAAAAAACGCGGCAAGATAGTGTGGGCAGGTCAAAATCTGCCTCAAAATTCTTTAAGGAATTTTGAGGCAGATTTTTTTGGCCTGCAAAAATACTCTGTGTGAACAGGGCCATACATAAACAGCACTTTCAGACACTTTACTCACTGTGTCAGAAGAGCTGCTCCCTCTCCAGTCCTCGTCAGGCGATGTCTTCGGTCCAGATGTCGTCCTTCACCTCCAGGCTCCAGAAAATTGCGGGGATCGAAGAACTCCTGCCGTCGCGCAAGAACTGGACTCCTCCCCCTCTCCTTACGCAGCTACGCTCTGGAGGAGGAGAAGGAGGCGGAGGCGGAGTCGGACGAGGAGGCGCTGGACGAGGAGGCCGAGGAGGAGGACGAGGAGGCGGAGGAGGAGGACGAGGAGTCGGAGGCGGGCCAGCAGGTAATTAGACTGTGCGCCGCTGTTCTTGCCAGTTGATTGGTCGCTGTACTTTTGGTGCGTGCGCACCGCATCCCTCTCGGCGGCGGGCACGAGCGGGTTGCTTTCCAGCCTTCCCCAGGTCGTTCGCGCGTGAGCGCGCGTTTGCGGTAACGAGCGCGCCGGCGCGCGCTTGCGGTCGTTCGCGCGCGCGGTGTTTCGCGGCAGTGTTAGATGAGAGGGGGGCCCGCAGCTCACAGCGGTGTTTGATGAGAGGGGGGCCCGCAGCTCACGACATTGCTTTGGTGAAAAGAACAGGCCCCATTGCAGGGGCCTGTTTTTTTCTAACAAAGGCAAGTCGCGGCAGTTGCCGGGCCCCCCTTTCAATTAAGTTTGGCCGGGCCCCCTACAGTAGTACCCCTAATACCCCCCTGATGGCGGCCCTGCCTGGTACTACCAGCGCTGTATGTGTCAAACAGAGGAGAGATCAGATGAGCAGCAGAAAGACCTTGCAGAGGAGCTACAGTGAGAGGAGGAGAACAAGCAGGGGGTGAGAGCAGCGAGAAGCAGGAGCAGCCAATGTGTGTGCAGGAGATGAAGGAAGATGAACCTTAAAACAAGGAGCTAACTGGAGATGTTATTGCTAAATATTATTACTCAAAAATGCGTGATCAAATAATGTTCTGCGCTCGAGAAAGAAAAACGTTGCCTGTGCCATTTAAAAATGTGCCGTTTTTTGGTGGATATTTCCCAGATCTCACTTGCGTCAGGAAAAAGAAAGAGAAAATTAGTAAATTTGGACCTAGTGATAAAATTGCATAACCTGGACAAGATTAGGATATTCCGTCCCTTCCGTACTGGTCTGACCTCTGGGACCCAAACAGTCCTGAGAATGAAGGGGCTGCAATGATGATTTAGCTCCTCTGTCCCCTTCACTGTTTCTCCCCTCCTTTGAGCGGGACGGAGAGCTAAATTAGCGCTGCAGCCCTTTCGTTCCTGGGATCTGTGGGGGTCCCATAGGTCCAACCCCCACCAATCATAAAGGGATGGCATATCCCATCATTATCCTATCTCAATTTATAAGCTGGGAATGGCCCTTTAATAGAGATTTTTACATAATATATATATTATTTTTTTTGTTTTATGCACAAATTGCAACTTTTCTATTCCAACTGGTGAAGATCATGAGATTATTTACCCCCTTACGAGTCCTACGATTAATTTTTTTAAACCTCCGTACATTGAGAAGCACAACTTTAAATCTGTTTTTAAGCATTCTGGAGGCTGGAAGATCCTTTTTTATTGTTTGTTTTCCTCTTGCGTTTGAGCTTAATTTGTTTCTTCTGGGATATTGTCCTCATCGAGATTTTGTTACTTATTTAAAAAATAAATAAATAAATCCACAATAAAAGGAGGAGAAGGAATATTTAAATTTCTTTTTCTCTCTCTTACAGATTTAAAGAAGACTTTATACAGGAAGGGGAAATGGGAGGACATTGTGACCTTGACTCACAGAAGCTGCTCTCTCAAGGTGATCTCAAGAGCCCCCTGCAGTCTTGGTATGTGTTCTCTTCCCAGTCTTCATAAGTGATGGCATATGTTTAGTAATGACTTGCTGACTGTCAAGGATCTGACCACATGGCCCCACCGATCATGAAAACAAAGGGGCTGAGTAGCAGAACCTCCACGGCGCCTGGAAGGCAGCGCCGCTGTACAGGGGAAAATCACAACAATCTCCACAAAGAACCGGGGCCGCTTCAATCGAGTAATCGTTGGGGGTTGAAGTGGTCAGATCCCCCTACATCCGCTAATGACCGCATATCCTAGTACTATGCATCTCCTGGTAACATTGAAAAACTCTTTTAGGCCTCACATTTAATAAGAGTTTTACAGCTCTTGGGTCATGACACAGCGGGGCTTTAAATATGCCCATAAAGGGCAAAAACAGCGGGCATCCTGTGCCAATCCGGGTAGCCCAGTGCTCTCAAGCCCCCTTTATGGGCATTTTAGAGAAGAGGTAGAGAACCTCTAGGTACACGGTGCATGAGATCATCAAATATGCCACCATTACCTTGATTTTTATATAGGGGAGTCTCGTCATTGCTCGTCTATGCTGGGCTATTAATTCAGATTAAAGGAATTTTCTCTTCTCACTTTATAACATATAACAGAGTCTTGTAATTAAACTCCAGCAATATAAATCACAGTCAGACAACAGAGGCCGTTATTATTGTATTCACACGTCCTACGGACCGAATCGATGGGAGTGTTTGGCGTCTCGTTTTAAAGGGCATTGATTGTGGAAATTGCCAACTGCTACATTACCGGCTGCAAACAAATATTTAGGAAACTAAGAATTACTTTCCATGCGCTCAAAGCATAAAATACCGGAGTCGTGCCGATCTTTGCAAACTGCTTTATTACAGGATTCCCAGCAGAAAAATAATCCTATAAAGTATCACCGCTGGGGTCATGTCGTAGGAAGTTCTTCATTCAGCCTTGGATGACATTTGGGTTTCCTATTGGTCTGTTGATGCCGGTATTGGCTGGCAGCCATGATGGTTTCTAGGACTAATGGCGCTTAAGGGACACGTTTTATAAAGTTGATGATTCCACTGAGACGTATGAAAATCAAATTAATGCGATTCTGGGAATCTCTGAATCTTTTCTGGTTATTTTTCCTTTGTTTATATAAAATAATACATTAGGACGTGGAGTCATGCAAGTTATTTAAGAGACTAAAATATTAACTATACAGGGGACCAGCGACATGATTGTCAATACAATTTTACAGCCTTCAAGATCCCAGCGCACATAACTCCTATAAGGGCCTGTTCACATCACCATTCGCTTTCCGTGCCGGGGTTCCGTCGGAGGTTTCCGTCGGGTGAACCCCGTAACGGAAAGTGAAAGTGAAACCACAGCTTCCGTTTCAGTCACAATTGATATCAATGGTGACGGAAACATCGCTAATGGTCTCCGTTCGTCACCATTCCGGCAGGTTTCCGGTTTTCCGACAGAATCAATAGCGGAGTCGACTGCATATGGCAGTGAGAAATAACTGTTGGCAGCGCCATCACGTCTCTCCCATCCCCTCAACAGAAAAATCTAACTGATTTTTTTTTTTAAATGACCTGTGCTGTTGACCAGTTCAATGTGCACTACAGATCCCAGCATGCTCTACTGCCAGAAGGAAATTAATTACATGGGTGTATTTAGAATTTTGAAACCATAACATCTCTATTGGCTCCTCATCGAACAGAGAAGGTGGGAGAAACACACATTGGGTACAATCTGTCCATGCCAATCTATGCACATTTTTATTTTCTAACCTACAACTTGTACAGTGAGAGCTAGAATCTGATTGGATGCCATGGGCAGCACCACTTAGGACCTTGTTGCCATGGACTGCATCACAGAAGCGTCGTCATCCAGTCACGGAATTCTCAGCAGGAACGGTCAGTGCGAGGCAGATATCGAGGAGAGAGGAGCGGCTAAGCACTACTGCGATTATCCCGGCTGGGTTCTTGTTTCTTTTGTTTCTATTTGAATTTTTTTGTTTGTTTGTTTTTGGATCTACCTTCCAGACCCACACTTCCGAGTGTGTGGAGGAAGAGGCAGCCAGATGGCTGCATCGGGGGCTGGTGGAAAGTTCCAGCCCCGGAGATATCTCCATCGTCCCGGGAAGACCCCGTACAGCCGGGAGCCTGAGAGACATCAGAGGCAGACTGGCTTTTTTGGACGTCTAACGGCAGCATTGGGGATCGTGCCATTTCTTAAAAATCTGTGGAGAACACCAGATAAAGAATCGGGCCGATACCTCAAGCTGAAGACTCCACCACCACCACCAACATCTGCAGCCCCCACCTGCTCAGCAATGAAGGAACATCAGGTGCCAAAACCCACCATAACATCAGGTGAGGTCCCGGCCCCTGCCCCATTGCCCAGGAGACCATCTGCCTGGGAGCTGCCACCAACAGCTGCAGTCCCTACCCGTGCAGCAAGGGAGGAACATCCGGTGCCCATACCCACCATACCATCAGGTGAGGACCAGACCACTGCCCCATCTCCCAAGAGACCAACTGCCTGGGAGAAGTTTCTGGCAAGAAAGCCACTAGTCTCTGCCACAAACAGGGGGTCACCAGTAGTGGCTCGAAAATCCAGGGTCCGCAGTGCACCTTATGTGTTACCACCGCGCATTAAAGTGACTGCCAGACAGGTGCATGAGACCCCACTATGGGACACTATGGGTGGTGCATCACGCAGGATGCTGAGAGCCATGCTGAACACGCCATTGGCAGATGATTGCAGGTGCTATGTCAGCGATGAGGGAGACTATGTGCGGTACACCTTCTCCAGAGACACCATCTATCCGGAGAAGGAGTTCCATGGGGAAATTTCATTTCGCTGCAAGAAGATCTAGTGGTGGAGTCTCCTGCAGCGTGCCGGTAACATCAGGGCACTCGCTGCGATTTCATATGATTGATTTTCTGGTTTTGACATTTGGCTTGTTTATTGGACTACTCTTTCTGACTGCCGCCTGCCCTGACCTATGCCTGTTTATTTTACTACGCTTGTTTGCTGCCTGCCCTGACCCCGGCCTGTCCATCGACTACGCTTGTTTGCTGCCTGCCCTGACCTTTGCTTGACCAGCGACTATTCTTCTGCCTGACGATTTGGTACCTTGTGGTCTGTAGATGTGGGTCATTGCCGTGTTACTTTTCAGGGTGATCCCCGCTACATACCTTTAGTGCCCCCCTGCTTTTAAGGCAGGCCTGCACTGATGATCCCCCGTTCTCTCACAGAGTGCTAACCATTACACTATGGAACGTGCTTCAGGTCGTAACCCTTAAACCAGACTCCAAGTCTCCCACTAGAACTCCCCTTTGTATGTTCCCAAGGGTCCTCCTAGCACACGGGTACTTTCAGTGTCCCCTGATTTTCACTGTTGGCCCGCCCTGATTATCCTTGGTTCCCTCCTGCTGATGCTGCTGATGGACAGTCTGGCCGAGATTCAGAGTGCTAACCATTACACTATGGAACCTGCTTCAGGTCATAATCCCTAAACCAGACTCCAAGTCCCACACCAGAACTCCCCACTACTCCCTGGTGTCCTGCTTAATTGGAGCCTCCATGTCTTGCTGATAAGGGGTGAAGGGATAAATCAATGCCCAGGACAATGGGAAGTTATTTTATTAAAGGGGTATTCCTAATGTAAAGGACCTGAATAATAATATAATAATAATTAATAATGCTCCCCATGTGCAGGGTGATGTCAAAACCAATGTTGAGAGTGGTACCTGGCGGTTTTAAAAGAATTATGCAGATTTTACCTTTTGCTCCAACTGGGGTCTTGGTCAGAGACCTCCTCTCCCTCTGACAGTCTGTTATCTGATGTAGGAGACTCCCTCATCCCTGCTTGCCTATCACAAACTGTCTTCTGATCCTCACCCATCTGCCAAGTATCATCTGCCAGTGCCTGTACCCTCGGCGTGCTTCACCGTTGTATTCTGGTCCGCTGGGCCAGCCGCTACTCACACCGGGACCACCTCAAGAGGTAGCGACCTGGTAGTCTCCCCGCAGCGAAGTCCAGATCCCCGTACGGGGGTTAAAGGGTGAAGACTGGGGAGGCTACTTAGACAACGCCCTTAGAGGTGGCCCTAAGCCAAACCGGTGGAGTAGCACAGTGGGTCCACAACCCGCTGGTCATAACACTCGCTGCCTCTTCCTCTGATCAATGAGAGATGGAAATGTCCTATATTGATGTTCTGACTCTTGAAGGGCCCATGCCTATCCCTGGGACAACTTACTCTGGTAATTGACTCTACTCTGGGCCTCAGTACTGGGATAACTACATCTAATAAGATAGAAGAGGCATCCTTTCCCTCTCACAGTATTCCAGCTGATGGAGTAGACTTGTTTATCCCGGAATCCTCTGCTGACTGAGGAGTTCATGAAGCATCTGTTAAGGACGCAACTAGGACAATGTAATAGAAATTGTCGACTCTCTAAAAAAGGAATTGCTCCAATCAGAGACCATTGCCAAATCACAGAATGAACTGATTAATAAAAATGAGGAAATGGAGAAAAACAATTCTGGACATAGGAGACCGATCCCTTCTCAACCACAATTGACTTTGAGGAATCCTGGATTTGGTCTCTAAGTCACCGACTTCATGAGATTTCTGCCTCCAGATGTCTCCACCGTAGAGAAAACACTGGCCCCAAAGCTGAAAAATCTTCCCCCAGAGTTGGACAACTTTACACAATCTTATCATCACATCGAGATCATTGCCTACAAATGGAGATTCCCATCAAACTAGTAATGTCCAAAAACATCCATCATTATGTCTTCACAACACGGCCTGCAGCTCTGAAAGTCTGAGAGAAATGGAAACTCCTGTCCCATCACCACCGAGAACCTCCGTCACCACCAACATAAAAGAAGAATCCCGGAAACTCAATCATGAATGGATTATAGCTGGACGGGGATGGTAAGTCTAAATACTCACTGCTTTCCCTGATGATAATTTAGGATGTGCTAATACTCGTTACATAATGTCTCTGCAGGATTCTGACGTCTGAATACAAGTTCACACGACCACTCTCATTGTTTTACCTTGACCTTTTAGGCTGTGTTCACACGTTGCAGTCATGTCACTGTTTTTCCAAGACTCCATGGCAAAAATGCTTTTTTTTTTTTTTTTTTTGCAACACCCCTGTGTTCTTGCTGTCACGTAGTGCAAACTGCAGAAAAAAATCTGTGATATGACCGCAATGTATGACATCCCCTTTAAGACTATCAAACATTCCTCCTTGGTACTGCCGCTGATCTGCAGATGTCTGTATTCTTTGGTTATGTATTTATTATATTTCAATATTAATCTTCAGATTGTCGCTGGTAGAAGATGGCGGCAAGTACAGATAAATAAATGCTAGTCTTATACGCAGCCTCTAGTTAGTTAGTTAGTTAGTTAGTTAGTTAGCTAGTTATACCTGTTTCTTGGAAAGCTGAGTGACTACTAATATTACCAGTATTAAAATTCCCATAACACTTGGGTCCCAAATGGCAAATGTGTCTCATCATCGAGCATTACAGGGGAAGAAGTGTAGAACATGGCAGATTTACCTGTCAGGAGTTTGGGAAAGCTGGGTGACATGCCAGTTAAGATTTGTAATGGAGATCTTATTGGTTATGGCCGAGCTTTCTGTTTTATAATAATAATCTACAGAATGTTGGTTTTGGTCTCCTCCGCTCAGAGTTGATAAGATTCCTGATTGAACTTGCTCTGAAATGTTGTGAATATTTCTGGTTTCTTGTAATTCCAGGTTTGCGGAGCTGCAGACATTCGGCTGACGTTCAGACCCATAGAAGATGGACATTGTGACGTCGTCGTCGAGAGGCCGACGTATATCATGAAGTTAGATGCAGGTAATGTGTACATCTGATTAGGATTGTCACGACTCGCGATACCAGAATTTGGACTTCGATACCGATACTTTGTGTAGTGTTGCGACTCTTGATACCAAAACGATACTTTGCCAACTGTAATAAAAAAAAAAAAGTTCCATTCACTGATGTGAGGCACGGGGTGTGAAGAATTTTGAACCTCCATGTGCCGCACATTAAGTATTTCACATTACTTCATTTTTGTACTTTTTTAAACTTTAATGTACTGGCATATATCTATCTATATACCAGTACATTAGCCTGTGTACTGATGGGTATGACCTAACAACTGCCTGTTTACTAAGTATGCCCTAACAACAGGAATATACGGTCAGACAGCCTTGGTGTCCTTCAATGGACCCTGGATTGTCTGCCCATATATGGTATGTCCCTCAAGCATCACAGGGATTCCCTGTGACGCAATCCATGGGGCATCCCCCCTCTCATTTTCCCCTTCAATGCTGCGGTCAGCTTCGATCACAGCATTCAAGGGAATAGCATCGCAGATCAGAAATTTCTCTGATCTCTGGCAATAGAGCGGGGCTGCGGCTGTGTAATACAGAAATTGCACCGCTCCTGACATCAAGTGTACGCACAGTCAGCATGAGGTGATGCGACCAGCTAATGAGCGGCGGCGCCGGGACTGAAGACCGAATATGGGGGTGTTTTGCATTGCGCCCGCCATGTTCTCTGTATTCAGTGCCGGCGCTCATTAGTGCAGCTCTGGCCGCATGCTGACCCCACGTGCACACTTGTCAGGAGCGGGGCAATGGCTGTATTACACGTGTATTACACAGCCGCAGCCCTGCTCTGACTACATTTATGTGAAATAACGTGTAGCACACGGACCCATTGATTTCAATGGGGCTATTCAGACATGCCTGAATTTTCACACCGCGAGTGTCCGTTGCGTGGAACTCCCTGCTTGTCCTATATTGGTCCGTGTTTGCAGAACTTGTCGCCTATTAATGTCTATGAGTGCATGAAAACCACGAACAGCACACGGACGACATCCGTGTTCTGTCTGTGTTTCACAAATCAATTACATAGAAATACTGATGCCAATACGCAACGCACACAGACATGAAATGTAGAAAAAAACGCTGCGTTTGTAACGTGCACAAATCGGACACGCTCATCTGAATGTAGCCTTAGGCTCATTCACATATCCTTGTGCTTTTATATGGCTGCAATAAACTGACTGCATACAGATGGCTTCCATGGGCAGTCCGTTTTTTTTGTTTTTTTTCACGGACTCCTAGACCAGAATGGGTGAGACCGATCTGCAAATACTGACCGGGATAGGACCTGCCCTGAGTTTTTCAGATTGAGAACGCGGATCCCTGAAAAAAACAGATAGCACACTGAAGAAATGAACTGATGTGTGCATGATCCCTAAGGCCCTGTTCACACAAAGATTTTTGGCGCTGATTTTGATGAGGAAACCGCATAGCAATCAGCGCCAAAAAACTGCAGAAATCGCCCCCGATGATTTCAATGGAAGGCAGAGCGTTTTTTTCCCGAGCAGCTTTTGGCCGCTCACGGGTTAAAAAAGAGCAGCATGTCCTTTCTTGCCACGGTTCCGCCTCTGACCTCCCATTGAAATCAAAGGGAGGCAGAAAAATCCTGCAGCGTTAGATTCCGAGAAAACCGCGTCAAAAAAGCGCAGGCAGGTCAAGATCTGCCTCAAATACACAGATTTTTTTTCTGCCTGCAAAAAACTGTGTGAACAGGGCCTACGGTTTCTTCCATGTAGCATCTCAACAATCTCCGGGTACTTGCTGTTCTCGGTAGGGGGGAAATGGGATGCGCCAAATGTTTACTGCACTCCAATCCCTTTATTTATATTCTAGGAAGGATTTTTAGAAGTGTAGTTCACAAGTCTTATGTAGCCTGGGAGGCGGCCGGCAGGGCATGTGCCAGGGGGTGCTAACCATTTACGAGGCTAGGGCAGAAAACGGAATGTTTGCCCCAGATGAAGAACAGCCGAGGTTATGTCTAGTGACAGCGCAGTCACGGCCTGTGAATAAATCTGTCTAAAACATAATACAGTCAAATTCCTGTAATCCGCCATCTGATAATCTAGAAAGTCTGATGATCCTGCCCTTGTTTCCGGGACAGAGCTGCAGAATAACGAGGAATCTGACAAGACTGGACTGGTTAACAGACATGGACACGCTAGGAGTTCATTGTTTCCTTTATTCAGCCCTGGAAATGAGTTTTTTATATTATTGTGTGACTGTCCAATAATCCAGAATGTCTGATAATCCGGTTTTGTTGATTTTTATATGTTCACAGGAAGAGATGGTAGATTTTAGGAAGCAAATGTGAGTTTATTGTTACTAATATTTGAATTATTTTATTTTTCATTGTTCCCAGGTGTTATAAAAATGGAGGCGGTGGGGTCCCTTTGTTGACCCTCCCCCTCCTCTGTTGGTCTGAATGTAGCAGTACTGTAACCTGTCATACATGGATATCCATAGCTTGGCATTGCCAGCATGGAAACTTATCCTCTTTGGACAATTCCTTTTTGTTACAGGACCCTCCAGCAATCATCTGTGAACCTGATGCCAAGTGTTCATTTCCCCTGCAGCGCCACCACAGGGGAAATGAAGCATTACACGCTGCCTATTGAAATCAGTGGGCTCTCTCTGTAATGCCAGGACACTCTTTGTAGTAGTTCTGGCTTGTGCTCTGAAAAGGAGCCCTGCCCGAATAAAACAGAATTCCCTCTTTGGGGATTTGAGATTGGGTTTTCTCCAGACTACCCCTTTAACTTCATAACATTGCTGGTTGCACACGCCCTAGTACAGGGGTCAGCACTCCAGCTATTGTGAAACTACAACTCCCAACATGCACTGGCAGCCAAAGACTTTATTATTATTCTATCCACATGCTGTCAGGCCATGCTGGGAATTGTAGTTCTACAACAGCTGGAGTTCAGAAGGATGATGACCCCCATTTTCTATGCCTACCCCGCTGTGTTCATCACGCTGTCCTCTGTGATGCTATGGCTACGCTCGGTACTCCGAGACAATCTGATGTCTCACAGACACCGAGAATGTGCAGCTGCATCCCCCTCCTCTTCCTCCGCTATTTCTTCTATTTTCTGTATTCCTGCAAATATTTTGAGGACTTTTACATTTTCTGAACATATACAGAGAGCCTGCAGGCAGGGAAGGGAACTGTGAGGGGGGGGGGGGGGGGGGACATGTTACTTTCCACTAATAAGATGTATTACAAAGTTTCATATATTCACATGAACTACGGATTAGTACAAAAACATTATCACGATAGATACACTTTAATTAGTGTATAATAAAAAGTTCTACTTTCTAAGGTCAACTTTATAATATATTTTGTGTTTCAACTCCTCTCTATTTTCAAAATCCCTGCTCACTGTCAGTGAATGGAAACATTCTTATCCCGATCGTGTCTCGCTGACCCAGGTGCACGGTTTGGTTTCCATTACTGTCGGCCAAGACGTGGCCTCTTTATAGAGACTTTTGAAGCTGGAGTTTTCTGTTACCACCTGCAGCACTGACCCAGTCATACACAACCTCGGGGACAGATCTGCTTATTCTTGGGCGTGAGAACAGGCAGCAAATTATTCTATATTTTTACGGCGCTGGGAACACAGGCTGGTGAATTGCCAAGTGTACATTGTGCCAGTATGAGACAAGATTTTCTGTAGTAGGAGGGAGAATTTTACTGGAGGCTCTATTAAATGGAGACTTTTATACAGTATTTTGTATTAACCTTGTGCATGCTGGGCAGATCTGATATTCTCAAATTAATTCACCTGCACCAAATTCCTAATTCCCCAAAAAAATATCAAATAATACCCGGTTTTCCATAGACCCTAAGTGGTATCTAAGGCCTGATTTACACGAGCGTGTGCGTTTTGCGCACGCAAAAAACGCGGCGTTTTGCGTGCGCAAAAGGCACATAACAGCTGCGTGTGTCATCAGTGTATGATGCGTGGCTGCGTGATTTTCGCGCAGCCGCCATCATTATGACACTCCGTTTGGATGTTTGTAAACAGTAAAGCACGTGGTGCTTTTCTGTTTACATTCATAGTTTGACAGCTGTTGCGCGAATCACGCAGTTCGCACGGAAGTGGTTCCGTGCGGCATGCGTGGTTTTCACGCACCCATTGACTTCAATGGGTGCGTGATGCGCGAACAGCGCACAAAGAAAGGACATGTCGTGAGTTTTACGCAGCGGACTCACGCTGCGCAAAATTCACGCACTGTCTGCACTGACCCATAGCCTAATATAGGTGCGTACGACACGCGTGAAAAGCACGCGCATCGCACGCGCGTATATTACGCTTGTGTACATAATAGACTTGAGTTCAATTTAACCTTTTGAAGCCTTTCCTTTTTCATTTTTACATTTTTCTAATACACTGTCAGTGCGTCAGTCTTCACTGTTGTTTTGGCATTCTATTCATAAATATGAAAATTATTGACACTGTTCATGGCATGAAAAATAATCAGAAAACCTGCTGTCTGTTTGTAGGGAACTCCTTAGTTTAAGAGAAGTGCAAAAATCGATGCTGATTTCATAATCTTTATAGGGTATGAAGCTCCATTTTTCCTGTTGCAGAGCAAAAAATCTCAGATTTCTGTTCACACAGCTATGGGGTTATATATGATACATTTCGTCTTCTGCAGCCACCACTAGGGTGAGTTTGTTAAAGATCTATTTATTATGCAATTTAATAGTAGGTGTATGTAGGGAGCGCCCCCTAGAGGTGGCTGCAGGCACACATAATTTTACTGTTTAAAGGATAACTACACGTTCAACAAACTTCTGACATGTAAGAAGTTTTGCTTGGTAGGGGACTCAGCACTGAGAACCCCACCAATCGCTAAAACGAAGCAGCTGAAGCGCTCATGTGAGCGCTGTGTCACTTGGTTTCTGTTCGGCTCTTTCCGGAAAGCTGTTGTATCGGAGTACGGGCTCATAGACTTCCGGAAAAAGCTGAACAGAAATGAATCGGCTGAGCGCTCACACGAGCCCTTCTGCCGCTCCGTTTTACCGATTTGGTGGGGGTCTCAGTGCATGTACCCCCACCAATCAAAACATGTGACATGTCAGAAGTTTATTGAACATTTAGTTACACTTTAACTCTATGGCTGTGTGAAGGTAAGTTAAAGGGGTTGTATTCAATTGAATTAGAGCAGAGTTGCAGTACTGCAGCACGGCCACTATAGCCACGGAGCCATCTGCTTCTGACACCGACCACTGCACAACATCTGGCGCCAGGAGGCAGTCTGGACAGCTGATAGGTGCGGTGTCGGACCCCCACCGATCATATGATGATAACCTATCCTGTGGATAGGTTATCAGTATGAAAAAACACCCCGTTCCTGGACAACCCTTTTAAACGATTTGGGGCTCTTTATAAGAAAAATAAAAAAAACCTATAAAATAAATAACCAAATAAATCAGCACAGAATTATAGACATATAAAATAAAAATAAATCCTACACTTTAATCAGCGTCTTCCATTTTAAGAGCTGCTTGTATCTATTGTTCAATTGCTTGGCCCCTTGAGAAGTGATCAGAAAGTGATGACCAGTCCTGCTTATCTTTATTACTATCCTCCCTTCACAGCTCCCAAAATAAATGGTTCAGGGTGGAGATGACCTTCCAGAGCCAGCGATCTCTACACAAAGAGCGCTATTTTTCATTCCGCAATAGAATTGAAAAATGATTTACCAAAGCCAGAGGTCGGCGCACCCCTTCCAGCGTTCACTTGTCGATCAGCAGTTGCACTTGGTCCCATAGGGTTTGGGTGCATTCATGGGCCGTCTAGCGGGATAGGTAATCGGCTTATCTTCCCTGGGCAGATGGTTCTGCTTTCTAAAAGGAAATTGTCCCCGGCAACCTGTCGTGTTCTGGGCCAGACTGTGTCAAAGGAGAAAATCCTGATTTATAATCCACTGTAATCTCCTCAACCATTGAGATGTGAAGCTCCACGGAGACTGAACAATTCTCTGTGTCCGGGATCACAATGACCACATTATCATCTGCCCCTGACCATCTACTCCCTCTAATACGGTCTAGTTCAAGGCTGATAAGTGACGGTTCTGTGTTGCTTTTTTATTTGACATATCACAATCATTCATCTGGTATTATAAAAATGTGCCCCCCCCCCCAGCTTGACCGCCACTCTATTTAAAATCCTCAAGGGTTCGGACCACCGTTCTCTCAATCGGTTGGGAATCCCGGCGTTGGGGCCCCCAGTGATCTGACAATTCTCATCTATCCTATGGATAGGTAATAATTGTCAATTCTGGGAATACCACTTTAATTGAGATGCTCTGAATATTCTTATAGCTGGCATAGTGTCTTAGGGTATGTTCACACACAAACTCAAAAACATCTGAAAATACGGTGCTGTTTTCAAGGGAAAACAGCTCCTGATTTTCAGACGTTTTTTAAGCCACTCGCGATTTTCGCTGCGTTTTTCACGGCCGTTTTTGGAGCTGTTTTCAATAGAGTCAATGAAAAAACGCTCCAAAAACGTCCCAAGAAGTGTCCTGCACTTCTTTTGACGAGCCGTTATTTTACGCGCCGTGTTTTGACAGCAACGCATAAAATAAAGGCTCGTGGGTACAGAACATCGTAATTCCCATTGAAAGCAATGGGCAGATGTTTGTAGGCGTATTAGGGGCGGTTTTTCAGGTGTAATACGAGGCGTAAAACGCCCGAATTACATCTGAAACCACTGCGTGTGAACATACCCTTAGAAGTCCAACACACTGAAATGTAACGGGTTGTATGGACTGTATTATAGTCCAGAGCTGCATTCACGATTCTGCTAATTGTCAATGGAATGAGTCAACAAGCTTGTCGACAGACCCACTCCTGAGGGTATGTGCACACACACTAATTACGTCCGTAATTGATGGACGTATTTCGGCCGCAAGTACCGGACCGAACACATTGCAGGGAGCCGGGCTCCTAGAATCATAGTTATGTACGACGCTAGGAGTCCCTGCCTCGCTGCCGGACAACTGTCCCGTACTGAAAACATGATTACAGTACGGGACAGTTGTCCTGCAGCAAGGCAGGTACTCCTAGCATCGTACATAAGTATGATGCTAGGAGCCCGGCTCCCTGCACTGTGTTCGGTCCGGTACTTGCAGCCGAAATACGTCCGTCAATTACGGACGTAATTAGTGTGTGTGCACATACCCTGACAGTTTAGCTCCTATAATACAATGGAGCAGTTAGTCTTCTCTACATCAGATCCTGGTATAAGATGGCCCTTCCCAGAGTGTAAATCACTATAGGCTCTACAGCAATCTCTGTGCAGACACTGAGCTGACAAGTGGTAGTCTGCAGAATTATGAATGCAGCTCTGGACTATAATACAGGTTGTAATTCAGATTGGCTGGACTTCAGAATTTAGCATATCCTATTTTCCTGAAAAGTTTAGGGATTTGGATTAGGATCTTTGCCAATGTGCCTTCTGAGAGGCTTCTGACAGAGATCAGCATTGACTCCGCTGGTTATTCTATACAGTACAGAGGTGCCTCTTACTTCCTGAGTGAAATTGCGTCCCCTACTTTCCAAATTGAAGATGAGAAGATTCAGGGATGCCTGCCAAGTCCCCTGCAGTCAGAGAAGGGTCCTGTCTGAGGTGAACTTCTCATCTTGCCGCATGGATGGTGCACCCCTGTCTGCACAGTAATTATTCAGCAGAGGTTTTGGTGCAATGTAGAGAATTTGGGATTAGATGCCTTTGTACTAAACACTAAATATGTTTTTTTCTGCAGAGCTTCTATGGCTATGGCGATTTGTTCAGCGAGACGTGGAAAGCTTTTACAGATTACAAAGTTACACACTTGAAAGCGTACGATTCTAAACGGGTAAGATGTTCCAAATGTATTTCACTTTGTTGTTTTATCATTTTTTTTAAAAATTTTGTTTTATAGTTTATTGTTGTTTTAATGAAAAGTTTGGTAACATTATAATATACTTGCTGCTTCAGTTCTTCCCCATCTTTTTTAAGATCCCTGCTTACTGTCAGTGAATAGGAATATTCTCGTTTACATCCAAAAGCTGAAACCTCATGGTATGTAACTGACACAGGTGCAGGGCTATTTCATTGTACCAGAGCTTTCTCTTGTAATAAGCCATCCTGCTGTGCCATCTAGATGTGATCATAACAGGTTTTCAGCCTCTGGATGTTTACTGTTTTCATTCACTGAAAGCAAGGAAAGACCATGAAAATGAAGAAGAATTGAAATACAAAGTACTATAGAAAGTTGCTGATTTTCAGCAGGAAGACAGCAGAGAACGTTAAGAAATGCCACAGTGATCAGGCCATGGAGGGTCCGGACAAAACAGAAATGTTAAATTACCATTCCAAGGATATCCTACTATTTTGAGTTTACAGCTCCTATTCAGTCCTATGTGTCTCCATGGTTACAGGCTACAAGTAAACGCTCTGTAGTTGGATCCTGCAGTCATATTGCAATCCATCTGTCCCCTACTTGCTTGCATATACTTGGCAGGAACAGCAAGAAGTTAGGGACAGTTATTTGCAGGATCTGACAGCACATTGTTTGTTTGTAGTCTGTAACCATGGAAACACAATTCTTCATTGGAGTTGTAGATCCAAAACATTAGGAGATTTTTAATCAAGACTATTTGCAATGTTGATTCATTTTTTATTTTGCATGCAATGGGGGAAATTAATATTAATGGTTACAAAGGTGGACAAGTGACTGTTTTTAATTTAAAGGGGAAGTGCTCTATAATCACGAGCATGCGTGACTGCCAGTAATGTGTGTTATCTGTATTTTGCACTAAAAAATTGCAACTGCTCCAATTGGGAATGGTGATGTATAAAACAAAGTTAGACTTGGGGGTCATTAGTCATGTTTTTCTGGACATATTTGGTAATATCCCCTTTTGTATTTATGTTCCTTTAAGGACGCTGTGTTTGCGCTACTGCCCAGAATGAGATACGGGTTATTTTACAACACGCCGCTGGTAAGCTCGTTATCCGGAGATGTGACGGGTGACAGAAGAAGTATTGTTTGAAGACAGGAGATGCGTGCTTTATTAGTGCAGCCAATTTCAGCGCTTTTTCTTTCTCTAGATCTCAAATTGCCGCAGCACGGGATTGTTCAGAGCGTTTTCACAACATGTGCTTTTCCGGCTGAATATTTCCCAGGAAACTTTAAAGGTGCGCTATAAATCAACATGAGGGTTTGTTCCCGGGCACAGTTCATTACAGTCATATATATATATATTTTCTTTTTTAAAGCCTTCTGTAGGGAGAAAGTAGAGCGCCACCATTCTCGTAAATTATATATGTATACAATTATTCATAGCCTGCCAACAATATATGGAGTACTTTTTCTTTTGTCAGACTGTTCAGGAACATATAACGTTAGATGGGAGGCTGGAGACTATAAAAGAGGTGCTGTCCTTATTGCTGCATTCCTCTATTGAAGCGAATGGGCCATCAGGCCTTGTACCCACTTTTATGCCCTTATTTGCATAGCCCTCGGTGCAATAAAAGTGGAATAAGAGTCGGTAACTTCTAAACTGATGCAACATGAAAGCCAGTCTGGTTACAAGCTGATCCAATGATTTCTTCCAGTGCAGTCTTCGGCATACCTGACCCCTACTGGTGGGTATTGAGGAAGGCACTTGAAGTGGGGAAAAGCATAAAGATTACATATACAAGATTAGAAAATAATGGCTGCTATTAAAACAGCGCCATCTTGTCCACAGGCTGTGTCTGGTATTGCAGCTCATTCAAGTTCATGGAGCTGAAGTGCAATACCAGGCACAGCCCATAGACGAGTGGTGTTTTTTTTTTTGTCTTGCAAAAAATGTCATTTGACCACAACGTGTGAATAGATCCATTATTAACTGATTTACTTTCATTTTGGCTCTAGGAGGAGAAAATTCGAGTC
Source organism: Rhinoderma darwinii (assembly GCF_050947455.1). Lineage (NCBI taxonomy): Eukaryota > Metazoa > Chordata > Amphibia > Anura > Rhinodermatidae > Rhinoderma > Rhinoderma darwinii. The sequence continues at coordinate 1,576,845 of NW_027461962.1, read as the reverse complement.
ACCATTCTTATACGCAGCACAGAGTTTCGAAAAATACTGAACTTAGATGAGGTAATCATTACCTTTCTGTGGGTGGCGATGCCCTGGGGTCATTTCTAACCACAGACGCTTCGTCTTTGCTCTGTGATCATCGGAAATAACATTGTGGCAACGAGTCTCCCAGGAAATCCGTAAAATAAAAATACAAATTAGCCAAATGGATAATAACGCTAAACATATTTCTTACTGATGTTCTCCCTCAGCTGGTCCATGCCTTGAAGTCTGTCCCACTCTTTCAAGTCACTGTGGTGGATTACAAATATAGGTACGTAATATTATGTTTATAATATCCGAGAACGAGCTGATAATGCTTATCCAAGGTGAAATACACTACGGGACGAATCCTAAATGAGGCCACGTGATCTGGAACCCCATATTGGAATAATAGATGGTCGTTCCGTTGATGAAAGGTGAAGTTGCACTTTGGACCCCTTCTATGAGCCAGAGCCGGCCCGTCTATGTATTACGTGGTCGGCCATTCATTTTAATGGCGGCCATGTAATACTACATTTTCCCGGCAGAGACCTCTGTAGGGGAAATATCTGTCCGGATGCCGATAACCGCAGATCACTGGGGGTTTCTAAATCTGTTGCCGTACAGCAGGTTTTTCACCAGGATTTTTATATATTTTGTTGCATTAAAGGGATATTTCTACAGAACACATTTATAGCATATCCATAGGACAACATATAATTGGCCGCTTACAGACCTGCGACCGACTACAATGTGGAAATCCGTGCACATTCACAGCCCCATTCTCCCTGCAGTGGCCAGTTCGCTCCTACACGTAAACTGAGACCATGGGATTCCATTCTCCTAACAGCTGGGGGTCCAAGAAGTGGGGTGTAGTCCTATGGATATGCCATAAATGTATCTTATTGAAATACCCATTGAATTTTATATTTTGCCTCTACACACCTTCAAGGGCCTGCTGTAGGGATTGGCAGGGTCCCAGTGGTCAAACCTCCACCAATCAGTAAGTACTACTTTGCTGAGACTGCTATTTGCAAGAAAACACCTTACAGGATAGGTGATAATTTTCTCATCGCTGGGGGCTCCACCGAACACTCGTTCTTCCTCACTGCTGAACCGCAGGAGGACATTAAATGTAGCGGTGGTCGAACATGCGCTGCCGCTCTATTCAAAGTCTATGGGAATGACCGAAACAACCGAGTACAGCTGTTCCCATTATTCTTATAGACCGTGAATGAAGCGGCAGGCGCATGCTCGATCTCTGATCCATTCAAGCTCATCCTCACTGAAGGGGGTGCGGTGAGGAGGATCTATGGGTCTGGGACCCCCGTTCTCATGATTGAAGGGGTTCCTAGCAGTAGTGCCCCCAGCGATCAGAAAATCGTCACCTGACCTGTGGATAGGTGATAATTTATGATTCTGGGTAAACACAATAAGACCGTAAAGGACAAGTTTTATTAATTACCGTTATCAGGACATTGGTTCCTTCAGTCATAACAGATTGAGCACTATACAGTGAATGTCCGCCCTTCAACCATTTTGTTATTGTAATCTAAACAGGTCCAAAATGATGCTGATTATTTCTTAAAGAGTAACTAAACGTTCAACAAACTTCTCACATGTCATAGTTTCACGTCAGAAGTTTTGATTGGTTGGGTGTCTGAGCACTGAGACCCCCACCAATCACTAAAATGAAGCGGCAGAAGCGCTAAGCAGGTTCATTTCTGTTTGGCTTTTTCCGGAAAGCCGATGTAGCGGTGTACGGGCTCATAGACTTTCTATTGAGTCTGTACACCGCTACATCGATTTCCAGAAAGAGCCGAACAGAAATGAAGGGGCTGAACGCTCACACGAGAACTTCTGCCGCTTCGTTTTAGCGATTGGTGGGGGTCTCAGTGCTCGGACCCCTACCAATCAAAACTGTCACTATGACATGTCAGAAGTTTGAACATTTACTTACCCTTTAATATATATTAATGGTGTTTTTTCTGATACAAAGCTCCAAATCCCCTGCAAAGACATAATATTTCTTTATTTTCACTTTCTTTTTGATTTTAAATTCTTTATTAAATATCAATAAAAGAAAACAAACATTATCGTATCCAGTACTTACAGACACCATGACACTTTAACAAGTTGTGTAGACAACTCCTTCAGACAACATATCAATTCGACTGCGCTATTGATGCTGCCAAAAAAACGGAAACCTTAAGGAACGGAGACAAACGGAAACCATTAGCAACGGAAGCGTTACCATTGAAATCACTGGTAAGGCTAACGGAAAGCTATGGTTTCCGTCTGGTTTCCGTTCGTGGGTTCTCCTGACGGAAAGGTTTGACGGAACCACGAATGGAACCCCGAGGCAGATGTGAACGAAGCCTCACTTCAATGGAGGTTTACTGCAATACCAGACACAACCTATGGACAGGTGTGGCGCTATTTCTTGGAAAAAGCAGCCATGATTTTCTAATCCTGTATAACCCCTCTCTGTCTATGTAGCAATTTGAAGTTCTAAAAGGCAATGTATTGATAGTTCTCTCCATAACTGCAAACCCTTAATTGTATGTTTCTCTAGATCTCTTGGATTCCTTGAACAGCTGAAGATCACACATAACTCTGACATATTTATTGGGCTTCACGGGGCCGGACTGACTCATTTACTCTTTTTACCAATCTGGGCAGTTATATTTGAGCTGTAAGGGTATGTTCACACGAGGGCGTCCGTTACGGCTGAAATTACGGGGATGTTTCAGCCTGAAAACATCCCCGTAATTTCAGCCGTACCAGCATGTGCAGGCGCTTGAACGCCGCGTCAATTACGGCCGTAATTAGCGCTGCTATTCATTGGAGTCAATGAGTAACGGCTCCAATTACGGCCAAAGAAGTGACAGGTCACTTCTTTGACGCGGGCGTCTATTTACGCGCCGTCATTTGACAGCGGCGGGTAAATATACGCCTCGTGTGAACAGACAAACGTCTGCCCATTGCTTTCAATGGGCAGATGTTTGTCAGCGCTATTGAGGCGCTATTTTCAGACGTAATTCGTGGCAAAAACGCCCGAATTACGTCCGTAAATAGGCCGTGTGAACATACCCTAAGTCATTTTCTGTGTTCTCATGTGTAATATGGTTGCCTCTCCTAGAATGTCTTCTCCTTTTGCATTAGGAAATTGCATGACTAGCAATTCCTTCTTATATTGTTATTGTCATCATCTTCTATTCGGGTGAGGGGCCCTGTGCTGCAAATACAGGGAGTGTGAATCCCTGAAGGGTCCTGATTGGATTGCACCAGTTTGTAAAGGGAGAGTTTTCCATAACAACATTATATTTAAGAATTACTATGTGTGTCTGACTGCAGAAAGTCGGCCTTCATTGCTATACTAGACAATCCTTAATGTCTATTGCGCAACAACTAGTGGCGTAACTACTGTAGAGGCAGACCCTATGACCACGCTAACGGGCCCATGGTAAAAGAGGGCCCGGAACTGAACAACTTCTACGGCTTCCTTTAAAACACTGTCTCAGTGTTTACTTGCAGCCACCACTAGGGGGAGCTCACTGCATATAGATTTATACAACTCCCATTGAGTTCAATACATATACAGTGAGCTCCCCCTAGTGGCGGTAGGGAAAGCAGGGAATTTGGAGTTTGTGAAAAGCAGAGCCCCAACCCCTATTTTCAAAAGAACAGTGAACATTAACTTAAAAAAAAAAATAGTTGGAGCTTTCAGTAGGGGGGAGGGAATTCTGAATTTAGATATGGGGCACTATGGTTTCTGTGTATGCCCCTGATGATGACATTATACTAATGGTCCTGTTGGTGCAAATGTTTCAGCAGTACAGCTTTTAGAGCTAGTTTTTTTTTTTTTTTAGCAAGCGTGCTGATCTGTCCATATATTCACATTTCTAGAAATGGCCTACCATGACGACACCGAATGGAATTTTCAATAAATATTTATAGACTTTAAAAATAAAAGCTAAGTTCTTTTCCCACGAGTCAGTTGTGCAAGGTCAGCTCGGCATTCACGCAGCCCATATCTGTATGTGGATTATCAGAATCTGCGTATACCAGCGTCCATTAATCACAATGACAATGTCCCAGATCCATTAGTACATGTGCACCTCTGACTTGGTGTATTAGTAATCTTACCCTATTAATCGGGCACTTCAGAACAGAAGGGTTATATCAAATATTTAGAATAGGCATGATGAGAATTTGACATGTTGTATTGATACACATAGCATTTAATATACAAGACAAAACGTATAGAACCGCTAATTTTGATTATTTTAGGAAGATTGCAGGACCAACCTTTGCCATTATGTATTTGTATCGAAATTCATGCACGGTAAACACGTGGCATTGCAGTATAATAGCCATTTTTGTTTTTGCAAAACTCATTCAGTGGGTGCGTGGCATAACTAATGCACCTCAAGGATACGTTGCACTGTGCGCCCTCTAGAGGGGTGAATGGGTAAAATGTTGCCTTTAGATTCAGGCATGTTAGTAGCGAATAATGCAGAGTACAAGTGTGAACAGGGCAGATAATAGTTTTGTCTTCTACCATATTATTGCATGTGTTTACCGTGCAGGGGGCGCCGTTGCGTAGAATACTGTACATGTGTGATCTTCTTTCCCTAGGTATAATTGTCAGGATGAGAGGTGTTACTTGGACTTGGCTCGACTTCGAGGAATTCACTACATCACATGGGAGAAAGCAGATACAATTTTCCCTCAGGACAAGGTAAGTCCTGCTCACGATACCAGGGGTATTACCCGATCAGAGGGTTTACATTAAAAATGACTCATTTAGCCAGCTGAGGTCTTGTTAAGGGCTGATATACCATAGAGAGAGCCTAAGCAGCTGCTATGGGGCCCTAAGAGAAAGGGGGCCCTGGGTTGGTTGGTCCCATCTCTTCGCTACTGGGTGTCGAGAACCTGTGTAGCACTCCCCTCTCCAGAGGAACTGAATTTTTAGCAGCAGGAGAGTGGGCATTGGCCCAAGTGTCATGGAAAGGATGTGGAGGGGAAACAAACTGTTCTTTTTGTCCTGGGTGGCAAAACCAGCACCATATTAAGGGCCCATTTCAATCTTTGCTATGGGGTCTGCTTTCTTCTATGTTTCATTGACAACATTTTTGCTGCTCATGACCATGGACAGATATTTTTTTATCTCCTGCAAGTAAATGACGGTTTCTATTGTAGGACAGCATGCAGAGATCTTAAAACCGGGAGAAACTGATACATAAAGTATATTGGAAAATTATATAATTTTTCATTATACAAAGAATAAGTGTCAGTTCACACGTTGCGTAAATACTGTGGGTTTTCTGCAACGGAATTCGTTGCGGAAAATCCACAGCGTAATACGGTAGCGGCAAAGTGGATGAGATTTAAACAAATCTTTACGCTGTGTCACTTTACGCAGCGTATTCGCCCTGTGTGAACTCAGCCTAAAATGTATTTGCAGAAACCGAATACCCCTTTTTAATTTTTGAGTAGTGATTTTACGAGAATATTCGGACATAAAGCCCTCGCTGTTGTGTGTTACTCCCCGCACGTTCACATGGTGTCGCTCTTGACTCTTTCCATTCACACTTTTTTTTTTTTTGTTAGATTATATTGTTCTCTCCCATTATTAGGCTTCTTCCATTGAGTTGTGACACATTTCAGGCTGTGGCAGGATCAAAAGTTAATTAATTGGTGATTAGTTCAACCTGTCAATAATTCTCCCCCGTGTCCCATGTAGAAAAAAAAAAAAGTTGTTTTCTGTAACCAGAATGACCTAATTAACTTGTCCTTCAATGGAGAGAATAACGTGCCCGAGAATGACAAAGCTTGTTATGCCGTCTAATTAAGGGACATCACCCGACTTTGGGAGAACACCCAAAATTCACCAATTACGCCTTCGATGTTGCGGAATTTTTCCGGCTGGTCAGCACTGCGGCAGAGTACGTGTCTCGTCATCCTGAGTGGCCGCTCCGAAGAGGTCGTGATGAACTGTAATCGTAAAAAGAAGGAATTACCTCGAAGAATATGTCCTCGGTTCTTTTTTATAACATAATAAATTATTTATTTATTATAAAAAAGTTTTTTTAATTATAATTGTTGCAATTTGGTGAGTTTGAAGTAAATGCATTAAATCCATTTTAGCTTCTATTTACCAGTTTTTATCATTTTCTTTTATTTTTTTGCTCCCCTCACGTTCATTCATCCAGAACAGGCAGTATTGTACATGCGTTATTTTCTACACAAGCCGAAATCCAACATGCATCAGTAAAATTCATAACCATTTTCCTAAAGTACAGCAGATAGGTTTAAAAAATCCACTTACCTATAAGTTGTAACTAAAGGGATTGTCTCCTCTCGACAACCAATCCCCATTTTTCCTATTAGGCCCTATTGACGTCATAGAGGGATGGTACCCTGCTCGAGACCCCTTATATGATCTAGAACAGAGAGCTTCTGACAAGCTGACTGACCCAGTCATCCATGTATCACAAGGAAGGCCATTCATTTGATTGGCTAGATGTAATACTTAATTTCACCTGTAGTGGCCGCTGCCGGGGAAGTGAGCAGCCGACGGTAACCTCTCTTAGCAAAATCTGCTACGTGTCGGGGAGCCAGACCCACTCTCATTGTAATGAGACGACACAACTCCTTTAAATATTTTGTGCTAGATTTACCATTGGTCCTGTATCATCCAGTGGCTTTAGAACCATTGAGAGATATGGGCACATGACCACGACCATTGTGTTTATCTGCCCCATAGGATTTAATAAGGGGGAGGGGTGCCTTTTTTTTATTTATTTTTTTAAGGTTTCTATTCAGAAAAAAACTATATTAAAAAAAAAAATCTTCCAATTTCATGTTTTTAACAAGTCCTGGATTCAGCTCTGTCCGATAATATATACGTATAGCTAAAAAAAACACTTATGGGAGGCTGGTTATATGATTATTATTGGTCGATTTTGTAATAAAAAATAATAAATCATGTTTTTATTAAGTGGAAATCATTTTGTAAAATGAAAAAACTTCCTAAAAAAGTGATTGTTTTGTAAGACATCTTTGTGACTAAAGCATGATTAAATGGTAACAAAAACGTCATAGTGACGTGTCAGAAGTTTTGATCGGTGGGGGTCTGAGCACAGAGCCCCCCACCGATTGCTAAAATGAAGCGGCAGAAGTGCTACGGTGAGTTCTGAGCTGCTTCGTTTCTGATTGGCTTTTCTCGGAAAGCCAAGCAGTTGGTGTACGGGCTCATAGACTTTCTATTGTGACCGTACACCAATTTCTCATCTTGCCGACAAAAGCCGATCAGAAACGAAGTGGCTCAGCGCTCACCCGAGCGCTTCTGCCGCTTCATTTAAGTGATCGGTGGGGGGCTCAGACCCCACTGATCAAAATTTCTGACTTGTCACTATGACATGTCGGAAGTTTTTTGAAAGTTTACTTAGCTTTTGATATATCTCGTACTTTTGCTCAATGAACTGGTGTCACGTCAAGATCTGACTAAGTCCTCATGCACATGGCACTATCAAAAGTGTATAGCATACCCTTAAAGATCCCTTTGGCACCTCTCCTGCACAACAAGGCCACCGTCCACCTGCAAGCAGGGAACGGAAACATCTCCATTCAAGTGAAGTGGACTGTGCTCCACCGTTTAGGAAGTGATGGTGTCAGGTCCGTATTTCACACCGAATAACCACGTCTGTAAATTGAAAGCTGAAGGCATGCCTGGAGAGAAGTACACCACACAGAGATGTTTGGTACAGCTTCCCTCTCTCAGTCAGGAGGAAGACTGAAAACTTTTTATTCAGAACAAAGAATCACAGAAAGAGACACATGCCTCCTCCCCAGAGATGTGGGAGTGCCCAAGCCCCCACCAGTTTCTCAGACTCAGGCTGGGTTCACACGTGGCGGAATTTCACTTAAATTCCGCTGCGGACACTACGCAGCGTTAATCCGCAGCGGTGCCGTTTGTCCATTGACTTTCACTTTAATTTAGAAGTGTTCGTTTAGACGATGCGTAAAATTCCGCTGCGGAGCATAGGCTGCGGAGCGGAATGTGGTGTCCGCAGCATGCTCTGTCTGTTGCGGACCAGTGGCGGACTGGTTGCGGACTCATTGCGGAAGTTCTCCATTCACTTCAATGGAGATTCTAAATTCCGCAATGAAGTCCGCAGATGTTATGTGTGGTGCGGATTTCGTGTCTGGTGCGGTGCGTATTTCCTGCCGGAGCAGGATATGACATCATCATTCAGCATAGAAAAGGAAGACGCCATTTTCGGCTTGCAGCCTGCCAGGGATTTTTGAAAAAGTAAAGTGACAACTCTGAACACAGGCTGCAATGTCCAGGTATAGACGAATGGACATGGAGGTTTCGTCCCTCATAAATCTGGTAAGTACATGTATATGTTTGAGTCATGTTGTTTCAAGATGTCTACTATGTATGGATTATAACACTAGCAGCACCTGCAGAATGTCCATATTCTAAGGCAGATCACCATGTAACAGCTCCACCGTGATTCCAGAGTACCAAGCAAACTGCAATATGCCCTGTTTTTTGTTTGTTATAGGTGCATAGTAGGCCCAAAATATGGGACACCTCTATAGCTGCCTATAGCGACCGCAACGCCCGTGACGAGGGATGGGCGTTTGTGTGCCGCAGTCTGTACCCCGAGTGGGACGGGATGCTGGAGAGGGAGCAGGGAGTGATTGGTAAGTTTGCATTTAGTTTGTAATGCAGAGAGGTAAAAACACTGTTTGCAATGGTTGTTTCGCATCATTAGCATGCTTCCAAAAAACTGCACTATTTTCCTTTCCTGCCTTGCTAAACCATACCCCAACTTTTGGCATGTCACTATGGCACGTGCGCAGTTGCTGATGACTTTTTTCCCGACTGTAAGGGTATGTGCACATGGCCTATTGACGGCACTAAATCCTGCGTTACACACTCCATTTAACAACATCAAGTACCTTTTGCAAGCGTGGACAACCATATGCACATTTAAATGCATGGACAGATGTTTGCCAGCGTATTGGCGGCGTTGTGGCATGCAGCGTAAAATAGGTGTGAAATGCCTATTTTTGGCATGGCAAGAGGTCGTGGGAACCCAGCCGTAGCCATAGCTGCTGGCTACTCAAGTTCTGCCCCAATGATGTGGTTGCATTGATGATATCTCCTCACGACAGGCCAGAGGAAGCGATTGATCTGTATACACCTGACTTCATCCCCTATGCCCTAATTTGAAAAACATCCTTCCTTTTCCAGAAAATGATGTGCGCAATAGGTGGAGGACAGTACGCGACCGCTTCCGCAAACAGGTCTCAAAAACACCTGCAAGTGGCTCCTCTCCTTCACGGGGCCCAGCGATAGCCCACTACGAAGAACTGGCTTTCCTGATTCCGTGCAGGGAGCTCCGAAGGTAAGTCTCTATTCGCACACACACCTGGGTTAAAAGGGAGCGCATGAACCATGTGATTCAAAACTAACGGAATGCCATTTCTATTCAGTGCCGATTACATTCCACATGTTTGTTTTCCTTTTGCCAGTGTTGTCACGAAAATGTCCCTTGACCGTCCACATTATCACATATCACTCTGTGTTGCTTATGTAACTCATTCTCTTCATGACGAGAATGCGTCTTTAGTTTCCCCCCCCCCCCCAAGATTGGTGTCAGATCGTGTGTGTGTAGAATGGCAAAAGGATTTGTTAACGAGATTAGCGCCTGACAAACTGTCCGAGAAATGTCTTCTGAATCCCCAAAGTCAATGAGCGTTTTTTCCCCTGCAGAACTCACGGGAATGTACCACCCCGGACGCCACAAGGGAGTGCACGTGGCCAGGTGCAGCAGCAGCCCGTGGCAGGCTCGTCAGCAAATGTGGCTGAGGAAGATGCGCCCTACCAGGCAACCCCGGCCCCAGCAACTCCTCGTGGCGACACCTCTCCAGCCCCCACGGCAGGAACTTCCCGACCGCGCCAAAGAGTGGATGGCCGAAAGCGCTTGACACCAGCGGAATCAAGCGACACGGTAGAGGGCCAAGCCTTACGCATGATTCGGAGGGTGGAGGCCGAAGACGAATATCACAGTTTCGGGAATGCCGTTGGTGGCCGCTGTCGCGGGATGGAAACTACTCGCACGGCATATATGACGTGTGTCTTCGCGCTGGCTGATATCTTTGAGGCCCCCCAGCCCCTACCCGATGTGGGAGATCTAATTTTCCATATGCGCACATTAACTGGCCGTAGGGCTGACCCGTCTGCCGCTGTGCCGCACGCCCCACCTCCTGCCTCTGCACCCTCCCTGCAGCCCGATCCCTATTTTTCCCCCTGGACTCATGGACATCCCTCTGGTTCCACTTTCCGCCCATACCCCAATGTCCCAAACCCTTTGCCCACCCCATACTCGTCCACTCTCCCACCTCTTCATATGCATCCTCCCACCTCTGCGGCATACATGCCTCCTACCTCGGCCTCCTCCTCTGCCCCCTCCTCGCATCCACAATTAAGCCCCCCTCGCTTCCACATCTTGTAGTAGCTTGGTGTTTTTGGTTGGTCGCTATTGTACCAGGGTTTGAATGTATGGCGTATATAGTTGTGATATGTATATAAAAGTTCCGTTCAATTGCTGACTCTGACTTGTGTATTTGTTGTTTTTGATGTGAGGAGGCCAAAATGTGGAAGGGCATCAAGGGGACGATACAGATTGTTCACGGTGTGGGCGTTTTCATGTAGGAAATACTGTGTGGTTTGATATGCTATGGTGTGCTCAACCAAGAAAGGCAACCTATACATCATACTCCCTATTCAGACATGTGATTACTCAAATACACACACTTAGGACAAATCCAAGTAATAGTGCATTATTTTATTTCAAAGGAAGCACATCCAACACACAATTTTCCATTCCATAGGAGTATCATTGACAGAATTGCCTACTGTTTAGACATGAAACGGATTACTGCTGGGTAGGCTGCACCCCACCAACACAGGAGTATTGCCAAGGTACGGCCCCTTCAGAAGTCATGAAATAATCTGAGTAAATATCTCGTACTCGTACACCACTACTGGCCTGACCAACAGAACCCCAGTTAATGGCACTGCCAACATAGGACAGAGGTGAGTCCCCTTCAACTTCTTGACGGTATTCCTGGAGGTAGTTAGGGAGGACACAACATGCCTTGATGTCCGCATCAATGGTGGTTTCCTCCAATTGCATGGCCGAGGTAAAGACCCGCCACTGATTTGCCATGATGCCAAACGTGCACTCGACGAAACGTCGTGCCCTGCTCTGCCTATAATGAAAAATCCGACGACGGACATTCAGTCCCCTTCGTGGGTATGGGCGCAGAAGCAGAATCAAATATTGTCGTCGTAATTGAAGTGGTCGCTCCTGGATGTCAGGCATTATCCCACACTTCGGACTAGTATACTTCTCCTGCCAGATTCACTTCTCTTTCTGGCCACACTTATACATGCCATGGGTGTGTCCAGCACTTCGTCATAGCAACAGACCTCACAAATGATGTCAGTTCCCTTTTTGGAAGACTTGCCTTTGAAATCCGCACCTAAATCCGCAACTAAATCCGCAAGGCAATCCGCAGCACTTTGGCAAAATCCGCAGCGTAATCCGCAATGCGGATTATGTGCGGCATTGATGCGGACAGTTGCGGAGGAAATCCGCCACGTGTGGTCATGCCCTTACTCTTCTTGCATTCCAGGGGGCGGTGTCTTCCATAGGTGTGTCCGACATGAACAAAGAACTTGTTATATATATCAGTATATTACACAAAGAACTGAAATGTATATACATATGTGTGAGGATAATATTTTTCAAACAATATACATGGTAATGATCCCTGACAATGGCCTATCCTATCCCTATTTTTAATGCTTTTTAACATAAAGTTTTTATTTTCTTTGTTTACACCTCAAATTTTTCCATCCATGTAAAAAAAAAAAAATGAAAAAAATTGCATAGAATGGTAGGATCCCAGACCATAAGGAGGGATCCACATGGGATTATAGTCATCCCTTATGTGGATTTCTTATGATTTTGGCGGGAATTTTCCCGCCAATTTCGCTGTTCTCTGGTCAGATATGCCCAGGGTAGCAACAGCTGGCTATTGGATGCTGCTGGGGTCTCATGTGACCCAGCAACAAGGGAAGATCTTCCCTGGTACCCAGTAACCGGTAGGTCATTGGGCTTCTTTTGCTCATGTGACCTACCTGTTTGGGTTTAAATTGTGGCTTGTATCAAACCCGCAGCCTAAAGAAGGCAATACTTGGAAGCACCACGCCTATCCTCCCTTATGTCATATATTTGTTATGTCACGGCTTTTTAATTTTATAAAATGTTTTCCTTTTTATAACGTTTTAATTAATAAAGAAGGCCATGTTTTACCACCTACAGGTTGTCCATCTCTTTTATTTGATTTTGTTGCATGGTTGTAATTTATTGGGTAATGTATGATTTATATTCCCGTGTTTGTACTAGATAATGTCCTAAACGGGTTCAGAGTGTGATGGATGCAATAGATGGAAAATGGAAGTAAGTAGTGTTGTGGAAATCCATCGCTCAAAATATATTAGACTGAAATTTATACGAGTCCCAACAGACTCTCAAGGCCAGACTCCATTAGTCAGAATCCTAATTAGGATATTTCACCAATATATATCGAGAGAGGAGAAGAAAACACACAGACTCGCTGATATGTTCAAAATGCTCCTCTGAAGGATTTATTACCAAACTCAAACTGTTAAACTGAAATTCAGAAGGGGTGTAGGCTTGAGGTAAACCAATCAGAGACAATGTAACAGTATTTGTTATTCAGTAAAAAGCCTACAATAAAATACATCCCAGATACATCATTATAATTCTTCACACATTATGTTTACAGGTGTCTTATCTCTCTTTTGGACAGAATGTCCTCGTGGAGATGGGGGGAGACCTTCCCTCACGCATACTTGCCATCCTCCCATCTCACTCCCTGTCCATCTTCGCATGGGAACCAAGGTCAAAGATAAAACATACGAAATCAACATTACTTGTATTAAAGGAACAATGACTTTCCTATTCACTACAAAAGAACCAAGATGGGAACTCCAGACAAGATGGCTGCTGCACGAAACTAAATCATTTAAACATTATCATCACTTTCACATATTACATATCTTAGTAATTCGGCCTCCTGCTTGATAATTCACAATGTAATTTCATACAGAGAATATAAGCAAATAAATCATCCTTCACAAACCTCCCTTTTTCTCATATTAAATTACAGAAATTATATATATTATGATTATGAAACTCAAACAATATATCAATAGGGCCACAACTAATATGATGCCATCACCAATGTCCGGTTAGGGTATGGGGTCCCACCAGTGTATTGACACGTCATGTACATCATCGTCCTCTTCTTCTCCTGTCTTCTGATTAGAACACTTGATACTGCTGATGGATTCACTCAGGTCTTTGGTCCTTACTTGGAACTTTGCTGATGTCATCAGGACTTGATTTGGTCCTTTTCATCTGTTAGACACCGTCTCTTTAAGTTTACGTCACCGGGCTATACACAACACCTCATGCTGTGAGCCTGGTGTGAGATCCCACGTAGGCGGATTAGTGGCGTGTTATTGCGACACTACAAACCCTCCGCTAATCTGTCTTCTTTCTCCGGTATGTTACTTGTCTGGGCGGCTGCTTGGAATTGTGACACTGCCGTCAGTTCATGACAAACGCGTTGTACTGGCTCCGGCTGCTCCTGCCGCACCTCAGTAATGGAGTTCATCGTATTAAAAATCTTTTAGTTCATGTTTAATGGCACTTGCTGGGGAACCCCAACCCTTGTCAATTGTTACTAATCTGGTGATAACATCTACGTACTATAAAAGTTGTTCTAAGTACATACAATAACAATGTCAGGCCCTTAAACTAAATCAAACAAACAAACACCTTTTATATAAGAAAAAAAACTTCTCTGTTCCAATGGACAGGGCACCTAGAAGATGTGTAATTATTGGGTACATTTCATATGCACTTGGTGTCACGCTTTCCAGCAGGATTTGTACCTTGATCTGAGCTCATTGCCTGGAACATTTCCAGCTCACCAAAATATACACAGATTCCACATGTTTATCTGACAAATGTTGCAAACCAAGTTTTCTTACTCTAATTTGTATTGCATGGGGAGGCCTCTCAAGGTCTGTTCTCTTTGTGGGAGGCGGGTATGATAAGGTTGGCACCGGTCTGCCAGGACTGTTCTGTAGGCAAATCAAACAGCTCTAACAGAATTTAGCAGCAACAGCTGTAAAGCCTGGGACATACCAATTAGATCTCACCAAATCGATCCTTGCAGTCTTGGGGCATATGTGAGGTCATACACCATCAATGCAAAAGCCATCAAGAGTGCCTTGGGTCTTACCGGTTCACGTTCCCTTATCCATCCACATTCTGTTAGAATCTGGTTCTCACGCCTTCCGCTCCCAGTTGGACTCTTCCTGTGGAGAACAAACTTTTTCATTGTATAAACATTAATTGATCTTAATCAAATAATTAATTTGAAGAAAAACATTAACAAATAACATCTTTACATCAAACGTTCACATTGAGCAATAACTAGAAGTGATACATGCAAACTCATTTTTCTTCTTTTTATATATATATATATATATATATATATATATATATATATATATATACATACATATACAGATACAAACACTGCACAGAATTTTCCTTTCACAATAACAACGACAAAAAACAAATAACTAAAAATGTTTTCAAATGGGAATATTCCACTTCTGTACCTTTTATCTGACGCATGACTCTAATAGTCCAATGCTAAGGCTGGTCCAGAACTTTACATAAAACTTAACTTCAGTATTTAATATTCCCACAACACTTCTTAAATACAATTATTAAACAAACTAACTTTGGAATAACATCTGGAGAACTGCTGATATCTTATTGTACAAACATCAGGTCAATACTTGGGATAACATTGTTCCCCTGTCACTTACACACAACGTCTGCAGTGGGGAAAATACAGGCCGGGCTTCAAGCCCCCCCTGAGAACAGGTCTACACACACGAGCACCGCGTCATACACGTCTACCTCGGGTAGTTGTATGTTCTGCAGTCGCTGGGACTGTTAATCTGGCCGGGCTGCACTTTTCACAGGTACCTTTGCTGTTTTACCTATGTCATGCCGTGCGCACATCATGCCGGCTGCTACAAACCTAGTGGTGGCATTATTGTATCCAGGGACAAGCCAATTTACTGACACCTGGCTGCATATACCCTTGTTGTCAGTTCTGTTTTCTCTTGCTCTCTCAATTGGCTTACCCAATGATCCAATAAAGTTCCTACTACCAATGGGCCCATAATTGTAGGCGATGCCAAAAGCGTACCTAGAGTCAGTGTAAATGTCGGCCGTCTTACCTTCTGCCAGGTTACAAGCCTCAGCGAGCACCTCCAGCTCCGCTCCTTGAGATGAACAAGAAGGTGAGAGTGGTTTCTGGGTAATTTACCTGGTGCCTCGTATCCTGTTCTACACATGCTGTATATGATAAAGTATGTCTACATTACAAATTTACATTGGAAACCCATGTCACATATAGATAGAACATTTCAAAAGGGTGGAGTTTTATTGTTCCACATTTATCTGATGATCCAGAACACTTGTAAATCCCACCCACCAGGTCCTGTAAATACCTGATTAATACAAAAACAAACAAAATATGTTACTGAAATCTGGCATAAAATAAACAATATTCAAATATTTTTTTTTTGTTTTGTCTTCTCCCCATCTAAATCTGTAAAGACTCATCTGTGAGTGACGTCACCTCTGCCTCCTGTGTAAATTGGCTGGAGGGGAATCTGGAACCATCTACACAGAAAAACCTCAAAATATAAGTTACTGTCATACACATTTAATCTGGGTTACTCCTTGAAGCTCATACACATTTAATCTGGGTTACTCCTTGAAACTCATACACATTTTGTAGATCTCCTAGAACCAAATTCATTAATTCAAAACAAAATAAAACACAAAACAAAACTACCTGATCAGTCCCTTCACCATTCCCTCCTATTTGGACTCTGCGAAAATAATGTAGCAGGGTTCAAAACTACATATTAACATAATGAGATTAAGCACTCTATCGGGGGGGGGGGGGCACTAATTTAGCCCCCTGTAATACACAACAGCCTGGAACAAAAAAAAAAAAGATTACTTTCTCCTGACAAAAATACATTTTATCTTTAAAATGACCTGCAACCATTTAGGGTATGTTCACACGAGGGCGTCCGTTACGGCTGAAATTACGTGGATGTTTCAGCCTGAAAACATCCCCGTAATTTCAGCCGTACCGGCATGTGCAGGCGCTTGAACGCCGCGTCAATTACGGGCGTAATTAGCGCTGCTATTCATTGGAGTCAATGAATAACGGCTCTAATTACGGCCAAAGAAGTGACAGGTCACTTCTTTGACGCGGGCGTCTATTTACGCGCCGTCTTTTGACAGCGGCGCGTAAATATACGCCTCGTGTGAACAGACAAACGTCTGCCCATTGCTTTCAATGGGCAGATGTTTGTCAGCGCTATTGAGGCGCTATTTTCGGGCGTAATTCGGGGCAAAAACGCCCGATTTACGTCCGTAAATAGGCCGTGTGAACATACCCTTACCTGTAAAACATCTCACATTTTCAAAAATAACATTTAGGCAGCACCATAGCACGCGCCTCATGTGTGAAAACAAAAACAAGACAGATGTAATTAGTTATTCAATAACACAGAAAATAATATATCTGGTAATATTAATTACTGCAAACCAATAAGCTGTACATAAGAATAGGGAACAGAGGGGGCACATACATTTTCAAGACCCCGTGTCTCACAATATCTGTATTTTAATTCATTTGAATCAACATCAAAACATTCCAACATTAAATCTTATCACATTATAACACATTAATCTGCAGAGTAGCTTTTATCTTTCTACAAACAGATCCAGCCGGCTGTAATATTTTTCTCGCTTGGTGTAGTTACAGACGACTGCGCTGCGCGAAAATAAAACACGTTGCATAAAAAAAAAGAAAAAAAAAAGTAGAACTGATTTTAACCCCATACACAAAACACTAACATTTTTAGACATTACTGCTGTTAAAAATAGGAAACATACAATATAGTTCTGCTTTTATTGTGGCCATTAGTTTCAAACTTCAGACATGTTACATTACACACATCACACAGATGTCTCATCACATCACACATGTTACATTGCACACATCACACAGATGTCTCATCACATTACACATTACACTCCCCCCGTTCTGACCCACGTTAGTCACTGCAATGTACCCGACTGCTCCGTTTTCTTCACTCTTCCAATGAAAATTTACACCTGTATTTAAATTGTTCTTTCTCACATCATCTTACTTGTAACCACCTGTAATCACCTGCTTTGTCCTTTTAACTTATGCCTTGTCCTGGCCACTCCACTTCCTTTCTCAACTTTCCACAAACCATTGTCTTTATCACATGCAAACATCCTTCTTACGGCTGCCAGCCTCTTCAACAATTTTTTTTCAGTGTGTTATTTTGCCTTCACATACTTTATAATTAAAGCCCCAGCTCCTTTTGCTCATTCTAATGTTGGCCGGGACCAGTGCCCCAAAGCATCTTTGTCCAACTTCCTCCTGACCCCATGGTCGGAGAGCAGTAGGGTGATTTCCGGTAAATCCCCCACCTCCAGGCAAACAGGCCACGTTTGCCGACAGATATCTCAGACCAGTCTATCTCCTAGACTGTCTTACCAATACGATATCAAAAGTCGTTCCTCCAGACATTCTAGCAGTAGGATCCTCTGATCCCTCACTGTATTGAACATCAAGAACAGACAAAATGCTGCCAATCAACAATTACAAGAGCAAATTCTTCAACACAATCGACATTCATGAACCTCCATTGATTCAAGCAGGAGTTGGTAACACTTCACTTATGCAGAACACTTGCTGCCGGGGGGGTGTCTTTCAGTTCATAGAGCCCATGATGTAACATATATCCCAAACTCTTTCCTCTAGCACTTTGCAATGGTTTCACATGCAAATTATATTTGGTAACATATATATATATTATCCTCCCCGCTCAGCCGTTCACTCTATGGGTTGTAGTTTAGGGGGCTGTTATGTATGTTGGTGATAATTTCTTTACGGGCTATGGGTCTGATCCAATACCAATGTTCTTCACTGTAATTACTACTACGACACAGGTGGCACCTGGGATAAGTGTCAGGGTCATTCAATGAATACAGGATGTTATATTACAACGGTATTCAATCCAGCGGTCTGATGTTATACTACTACAGACTTAATTACTTGGATGTTATTTTACATCAAAGTGTATATGCCGGATTATCATGTGCTAGAAATCAGTCTGTACTGATTCCCACCTTATGCCAGTCTGGCAATGCATACAACTGGTTTATGGACCCTTACACACAATATCACTGTCTGGCAATGAGCCAGGAAAATATAAATGATTTTCTAATACAGTATTCAAAGTTTTCCCTGTTGCACTGGGTAATGGTATTGAGTGCAAATTCAATATAGACACAATTGCTTCTCCTTGCACTAGATTCTACATTATCAGGACTTAACCATTGAAGCCCCTGTGGTACTACATGATATTACTCATAACTATCCAACTTTCTATGGGTCTGAGCCAATACCAGTCAGTACCTCCCAACTACAATCCCAGACAAACGGGTAACAGAACAACTATTAATCCTCAACAATTTTACACAACTAAATAACAAATAACGCTACAACAAAGCAGCAAGCAGAAGTTTTGTTTTTTCCTCACAGACCAAACTCTTTGCATTTCAAATACTTCACATGTGAGTTACGACTTCTCTGTGCCATGCGCTATGTCACTGCATTCCAAAGGCAGAAGTCTTGCACTTCTCACAATTTTTCCTGGTTAACTATGTAATTGCTGGCAAAAATTCTCTCATGTCTTTCATATCAACAGTTTAAGATCACGTACACACCTGCAATCCCTCATCACACAAAAAGCTTCAACATACCTTTTTGGATCCATCTTTCAACCCACTGACTAAGGAGTCTCGTCCATAGAAGTGACGTTCTGACAGCTGGTTTCCAAGGCTTACACAATACATGTGTGAATGGTGTAAGAATAAGCTCCTTACCTACCGCGGTTTTTTGTAATTCACAGATGCAAAGCCAGACCTCTCCAGTGACAGCTTATCAGACGTGCAATCTTCCTGGGTTTTATCGGCACCATTACTGTCGTGGAAATCCATCGCTCAAAATATATTAGACTGAAATTTATACGAGTCCCAACAGACTCTCAAGGCCAGACTCCATTAGTCAGAATCCTAATTAGGATATTTCACCGATATATATCGAGAGAGGAGAAGAAAACACACAGACTCGCTTATATGTTCAAAATGCTCCTCTGAAGGATTTATTACCAAACTCAAACTGTTAAACTGAAATTCAGAAGGGGTGTAGGCTTGAGGTAAACCAATCAGAGACAATGTAACAGTATTTGTTATTCAGTAAAAAGCATATCATAACGTACATCCCAGATACATCATTATAATTCTTCACACATTATGTTTACAGGTGTCTTATCTCTCTTTTGGACAGAATGTCCTCGTGGAGATGGGGGGAGACCTTCCCTCACGCATACTTGCCATCCCCGCATCTCACTCCCTGTCCATCTTCGCATGGGAACCAAGGTCAAGGATAAAACATACGAAATCAACATTACTTGTATTAAAGGAACAATGACTTTCCTATTCATTACAAAAGAACCAAGATGGGAACTCCAGACAAGATGGCTGCTGCACGAAACTAAATCATTTAAACATTATCATCACTTTCACATATTACATATCTTAGTAATTCGGCCTCCTGCTTGATAATTCACAATGTAATTTCATACAGAGAATATAAGCAAATAAATCATCCTTCACAATATTATGTAGAAGATAGGCCACTTATAATGTGGTGACAGAGCCTCTATAAAGGTTCACAGTTTTGGCTCATTTTTTTTGTCAGCGCTTCCCTGAAAAGGCCGCTGTACTCTTTCCATGCTCAGATAATGTAGAATATTTAGCGCACACAAGCTGCATGGAGGTGCAGCTTGGTGGTGCTATGATGAGAAATTCAGGCGACGTTTGTCATTATGTCCGGAGATTGGCTGGGCATCCAAGGCAATCAGTGTTTGGAATCAGCTCATCCTGTATCAGCGACATCCTCAATCCTCTCTAGAAGTAGTCATTTCCTCTGGATCGTATCCTGGGGCAGCGGCTAGAGCGCCCAAACAGGAGTCTCCACGCAGATGATTGCTGTGATAGAGACAGCGCTGAATATAACAGGTGGAAGTTGCCTGAGGCCTCCATACGATTGAGTTTCTGAGGCAGTGGGTGGAAGTTGCCTGGGCCTCCCCATTAAAGCGATAAGGGATGTTGAAGTGTAAGAAAGAGGAAAAGCCCTGATTTGAAGTGGATGTTAGTACTGTATCAGTGAGGAGCCCAAGCTCCGTCCAAAGGTAGGCAAGCTGGTTGTAATGACGGAATAGGAAGACGTACAAGTGAGCCCTAATCTACCCGTAACCCAGTCCCTGCCTACTTGCACGGCCCCTCCCAGGCCACGGCATACAACTGGGCGACGGTCCCTACACTCAATATGTGCATGACAGACAACACAAGACAGGGTACACAGAAGAGAGGGAAGTGGGACAGTTGCCAACGGCAACACCGTGAGCAACAGAGTAGTGAACGAGCCGAGTAAAACCAGGAGAGTACGTGGTAACAAAAGCAGAGCAGAAGAATAGTCAGTCAATCAAGCCAGGGTCGATATGAAGCAGGTCAATTGCAAGTAGCAGGAACAGCAGAGCCAGGAACCAGAGAGAATCACAGGCACAGGACAAGCAGCAAATGCAGGTATACAAAGACCAAGGGCGGGAGCTAGCTCCATCTGGCCAGGCTGTGATAGGTTCTCCCACTCCTCAGCCTCCCAGCCTGAGTGGTAGCAGAACGAGTCATTCTAGCAGAGCTAGGCACAGATGCAGACTGATTAACTACGGGCGTCAACACAGAAGCTGTGTCAGGCAAATCCTTTACACTGGTGAGCCACCAATGCCTGCATTGCCTGAAATTGTCACAATTTTGAATAACATTTTGAAATTGACTGTGCCTCTCTGCTGAGATTAGTTTATTGTTTTCCCTGTTGGAAGTTTTGCCAAGATTCTAGCCTACTAAAAGGATTTGCATCAAACCTGGTATTCTTGTCATCATTTCATGACTAACCCTGCGAGCACTTAACTGATACCCGGTCCTAAACTTTTTGGCATAGTTGGGAGCATAGTCGCAGCCCAGGAAAGATGGCATGTCGTATGGAGTGCCCAAGGAGTGAGCAGAGGGCACGGCAGGAAGGTTTACATGATGTATTTCCCAGAGAGTATAGTCGGAGCTCCATTGGAGGGTAAGCTAGTGCCGGAGTTGCAGTCATGAGTACGCTCTTGCCAAGTGCACCTTTCCCTCAAGAACGATGACTAGATCCAGCAAGAGGCTGTGGAGCCAGGAAAGGCTGAATTTCAGTAGCTGTAATGCCACAAGGAAGCGTTCAAGAGGCGGGTAGAGAGGAGTCTCCCAGCAAGAGAAAGACAAGAGGCTGTGCATGAGACTGAGACAAAGAAGGGAGTCCTGGGACCTTGAGTATGAGACTGCAATTGTTAAGTATGTGCCTCACCTGTGAGAGACTGTAACCACTAAGCTTTGAGCCTGAGGCCCAAGTAATTTTGAAGAGGGCCTGAACTGAGTCTAACAGGGCCTTCAGAGACTGTCGGAAGAAGGCCCAATTTGTGTGAAAGGAATCTGTGTTTTTGTTTCAGTTATTTTAGTTGCTTATTTTTCCTGGTGCCGGGAATGGCACCAAATAAGGCAAGGGGGCAATGAAAGGTATGGAAGGGAGTCTCCCCTATTCACGAGAGGAGCCGTATGGAGTAATGTAGAGATAGATTTTGCTGTCTCTTTCAATGCTTTTGTGTTATGCATGTTTAACACTGTATTTCCTTTATAGGTCCAGGACTAGAGGAGATGAGCGGTCACTATATGCATATATACTTCCATTGCGATGCTGCCACCTAGTGGCCAGGAAGCATTTTTATGTGTTGTTTTAGTTACAGGACCTGTGCTTACATGTTCTGAGCTGTGCAGATGCTCACGTCAGCAAAGCTCACTGCTATGTAACACTGTTCAGACAATGGTGGCTGACCCTGTTTATTGCAGGCATCGGGAAAACAGGCTCGGGCACTGTCTTTAATATTTACTTTAGTGTGCAAAAACAGTATAGTATGGGCAAGTAATCAGTGTCGGAACATTGAATAACTCACAAAGGGGCTGTTTTTAAATTTGATAAAAGGCGACTGATCCCACCTAATGGGTTCAGGTGCAAGGGCTGCGACCCATAAATCAGCAACTATTGTGCCAGCAGGGCTGAGTAGGCCCTGAAGCCAGAGAGGGCCCATCGCTGTGGCGGTGGAGTGCAGGAACCTCCCCACAGATGATTGCTGTGAAAGAGGCAGCATTGGATGTAACAAGTGGAAGTTGCGTGAAGCCTCCCTGTTATTTAGTTGCTGAGACGATGGGTTACCCCTGCATCAGGGAAGAGTCCGAGCTCTGTCCTAAGGAAACCAAGCTGGTAAAACCCCATTTCCTGCATTGCCTGAAATTGCCGCCATTTTGTGTAATATTTTAAGTGACTGTGCCTCTCTGCTAAGAACAGTTTTTTGAATTTCCTTTTGGTCGTTTTGCAAACATTACCGGCCTACTAAAAGAAACCTGCATCAAACCTGGGTTTCTTGTCATCATACTGCCAGTAACAATGCAAGGTCAAATACGTTACTCGCCCTCACTAGCCTCCCCTCATGCCAAATTTTATGGCCAAAAGGACCATAACAATTATATTCTATTGGAAATAAAAGGTGGATTTCTGACTTTAGAGAACAGAGGGTAAAATAATAGACATGTGCCTCACCTCTGTACCTGAGATATGGTACAATTTGTAATGTAAAAATTAAGTCCTCCTATGGCTTTGTCAATGAAAAAATAAAAGAGTTATGACTTTTGGAAGGCGGGGAAGAAAAAAACAAAAACATAAAAATGAAACTTAGCCTTGTCCTGAAAGGGTTAATCTAAGACTGAATAGCTATTAAAAATTATATTAAAAATAAAAGGGGAGTTCTGACTACAAAACAGAGGGTAAAAAACAGAGATGTTCCTCACCTCTGTACCTGAGATATGGTTGTGTTATACTAGATATTGTCTATAGAAGCTATACATGTTAAAAACACATATATTCTGATGTACCAGGAAGATACTATCACACCTCTGCGGGTCTAGAACTCATATCTAGCCTGAGTGTTATCAGTAATTAATATAAATATTAATTACCTGTCTTGTGATTCCTTTCTTGCTGCTGACAGGATTATATGTCACGTTCCTTCTTCTCACTGGGATCAGTCATCTGTAAAGAATCAAAGGTGTGATAATATGTTCCTGATACATGTTATAGACACTTATATGTATAACACACTAGGGCCATAATTATTTATCTCAGGTATAATGTACAAATAGAAAATAAAGAAAAAGACGACACTAAGGACCTGTTCACATCACCGCTGCCCTTCCGTTGAGGGATTCCGTCGGAGGTTTCCGTCGGGTTAACCCCTCAAAAATGAAACAAAATAACATGCCCCCCCTTTCCTGTGCTGTATGGCTAAACCCCGTTGTCATAGGATATGGACGAAGACTGCCTCCTATTGCATCATTGGGATCTGCAGCTGACCACGGTCAAGAGACTGGTCGTCCAGCTGCTGGAACAATCTTGGAGGCACCTTCGGTGATGCCAGGATTCCTGTGAGTGGTGAGTCACATTCATGTTTGGCTGCGTAGTCAAGCACAAATGTGTTGACGGATGTGGATTTGTTCTCTGTTTTAAAGGACAAGTTGGGCTTGTTTGGGTGGCAAAGGGTGGAGTATAAGCTCTGCCAGTAAAGCCAGTAGGTTAATACCACGCCTGACTAGATGGTTTGTACAGATTAACCTTTTGTGACTTATTATTCTGTGGTGTGGCTCCTCTGGGAATTTACCTGTCCACCAATATAGGGGACAAGATCCATAGACGAGAATTTGTGATATTTGGTTTCAGTGGATCACGTAATCGTGGACAAAGAACGTATTGTGGACAAGAAGCTTAGTTTTGAGAGAGGGTCTGAGACAAATTCCAAAGTGGTAAAGACCTGTACGATGTAACCTGTCATTTAAAACGAGATAACCTTGCTGTAAATATCACAGAGACGCTACATAAGTGTCAGGATTGTGAATAGACATGACGTCCTGGCTGGAGGTAATGTATATTCACTTTCAGGACACTTGAATAACGTTATAATGTGTTTATGTGGCTGCACATAGCGATATAGCTATATCACTATGTGCTGTGTAAATGAATGGGGAGAAGTGTATGACGCTGATTGGTCATTGATTGGTCAGCACCATACACTTCTCTCCACAACGCCCACTTGGTCAAAAAGTAAAACACGCCCATTTGTCCATTAAGAAACTCATTAGCATGAAGCTAAAATAGGTCATAACTCCTTCAAAAATGATAGTTTTTCTAAATAAAAAACACTGCTGTAATCTACATTACAGCGCCGATCATATTATGTAGACGATAGGCCACTTATAATGTGAGCCCAGAGCTAAGCAGAGCTGGGCAGAGGGCGGTCATGATGGGTCTGGACCTGCAAGGGGTCATTTAGAGGGGTATTTTGGTTATAGGTTGGTGGGTGGGTTTGAGTCAGGAATTGTGCTAGGGGGTTGTGAGCATTGGGGGGGGGAGTTAATGGGATGTATATATAGTGGCATAAGCAGGGAAGCCATGTTATGGCTTGAAATTTTTTGTCAAGAATAGAGGTGTGCAGCCAGTGTCAGGGTAGCTGTTTTCTGGTCAGTTTTAGGGCCTAGAGTTATGGATGGTTTAGAGCAGTTAATTGCTAGGGTTAGGGAGCAGGCAGCTGATAAGGGGCTGGAGTGGGTAGAGGAGCAGCTAGGGGCTTTGGCAGGTTCCCCGGCGGGGCGTCCCCCCAGAGCCCGGCGTTCACGGCCTCTTGAACGCTTGAGCCCCTCTGCTTCCCCAGCCGCCCGGCGCAGACGGAGGAGTGTGACTCCCCCCTTACCTGTTTCCGCGGTAGTGGTCCCTGGTGTGACAGATCCGGTGGCTGGCGACGGTGGCGTTGTTCCGGTGTCGGGGACTGGAGCCATGGCGGTGTCGGGAGCGGCAGCAGCAGTGGAGAGGCCTGGAGTGAGAGGCCGAGGTGCGATTCGCGGGGTGTCCAGTCGGGGTCAGCGCAGCACAGTCTATGTGCCTGAGGAGCGACGTGGAGATGGACGTTGAGGGAAGCGGTGGTGCAGAGGCGGGGAGCAGTCCCCCTCCTTTCCAGTGCGGTGGGCTCGTTCAGGGAACCTGTCACGAGTTCTTCTGTGGGGCCGGAGGCAAGCCAGGACTCTGCGGCTGTCACGGTGAGTGCCTTCAGCGCTGCTAGAGCGCCATCTGCTGGGTCAGGGGCCAGTGTGCATAGTACACCCGTTAGCATGGGTGATTTGGTGCCATCTAGTCGCCGTTCGGAACATTGCAGTGTCGGTGGTAGGCCGGCGCCACCTGCTGTTCAGGAAAATTATTACATCGTGGTGGCAGGCCTGCGCCACCTCCTGGCCATTTTCGTTATAGCAGCAGTAAAAGTAGGTCTGCACTGACTGCTGAATATGTACAAAATTTGCATCATCCAGCGCCTCCTGAGGGTGACGTTGGCCAGGTGGCAGGTGTTTCGTCTGTTTATTTGCCGTTCCAGGTGTCGTCAGGACGGGAGTCCGGTGTAGAAGCAGCCGATGCTTTGCGGCGGGAACTCGGGGTGCCTAGTATGCTCGGTCAGGAGACGGCTTCGGTGGATTCAGGACGGACGGCCCCGTTAGTGTCTGGCGATGGGCAGCCTTCTGGTGAGTCACAGCGTTTACACACCATACACGTGGACAGTAATTTTAGTAATGAGAGTAGTCTAGTGGGGCAAGTACCTGTAGGTTGCGGTTCTACGGGGGATTTGTCAGTCACGAGTGGACTTTGGGGAAATTTGTTAGATGGGTTACGTCAGTTGTTAGCTTCAGTTGATACTTCTCGTGGGTCACAGCTAGCAGGTCCCGTTAGAGCTTGGTCAGCGCAGGGACAGTTAGAGGGGGGTTCTCGTAGGGAGAGTACTGAGAGCGCTGAGGCAGGCTCTTCGTCATTTAACGCCTTAGATGCCGGGGTCCAGAAGGAGACTGTAGATGGGGCTAATAAACCCTTGCCAGTTTCGGATACTGCAAAGGGGAGCATGTACATTTGCTTTGAAGGACCATTAGGGGCCCACTTAAAGCCAGAGCTCCGTGAAAAGATTTGGAAAAGGGAGAATTTGGATATTTTTACTTTATTGCCGTTGGAGCGATTTAGTGTGGAACGGTGGGAAAAGGGCAAGGAACATTGTAAGGAGGAAGATGATGAGAGAAGACGGTATAGGCTGATTCCGCGCACATTTGGGAATTGGCTACAAGCTTTTTCCATCATGGCTAGCGTTATAGGGGAGAAATGCCCAGAACATTGTTCCGGTTTATTTTGTTACTTGGATTCCATTTGGGAGGCTTATAGAACGTATGAGGGTACTGCTTGGCTTAAATATGACGAGCAGTTTCGTCAGCATATGGCGGTTCAGTCATCCCTGCGGTGGGATCATACGGACATAAGCTTTTGGATGCACCTTATGACTACACCAAAGGGGGCTGGTCAGGGGGTCATGTTGAAGTCGCGAGTTTGCATAACCCCTTTCAGTCCTCACCCGGCGGGTCTAGATCAGCGGGTTCGTCGGGGAGTTTTAAGAAAGGGGTCTGATGACTCTACAACGAGAGCACCTGTAAATGGGGAACTAATTGTGTCTATAGACACGAATGTGCCGGGTGTGGGGGTGGTAACTACCCCATCTTCAAGTGTTATAAGCGGGCACGAGGAGGCACGACGATGCCAGGGGATGGTTCTGCTAAAGGAGGTGAGTCCAGTAAACCTCAACGCTATGACGCCTTGGCTAAAGAGGTACCCCGACAATGAGAGGGCGCAGCTGTTATTGAACGGTTTTGGGGATGGATTTAGGATTCCGTTATCCGCGGGGGTGGGTGTTTTGATGGCTAATAATCTGCGTTCGGTGCGGCATCATCCAGAAGTGGTACGAGACAAGTTGCGGAAGGAAGTTTTGTTGGGTAGAATGTTAGGCCCCTTTTCTGATGTTCCCATTTCCAATTTGCGCGTCTCCCCGCTGGGGGTTGTCCCCAAGAAGGAGGCGGGCAAATTTTGGCTTATACATCATTTATCTTATCCGAAGGGTTCTTCGGTAAATGATGATATTGATGAGTCTTTGGCGCGTGTCTCCTATACGTCATTTGATGAGGCGGTTCGTTTGGTTAGGACGGCGGGGCAAGGGGCGCTTATGGCTAAGGTGGATGTGGAGTCTGCATTTCGCCTTTTGCCGGTGCACCCAGAATCCATGCACTTGCTGGGGTGCTCGTTTAAAGGCCTTTTTTATATTGATAGGTGCCTTCCTATGGGGTGCTCTATTTCTTGTGCCTATTTCGAAGCCTTCAGCACATTTTTGGAGTGGGTGGTCCATGAACGAGCCGGCTCTAAAGCAGTTATTCATTATTTGGATGACTTCTTTTGTGTGGGCCCTGCGGCTCGGCCGTCGTGTGCAATATTGTTATGGGCAGTGATGGATGTTTTTGTTGACTTTGGGGTTCCGTTGGCGTTTGAAAAAACCGAAGGACCAACCACTACGATCTGTTTTTTGGGAATTGAAATTGATTCCCAGGCAATGGAATGTAGGTTGCCAGAGGCAAAACTTATTCATCTGCGAGCAACGGTGCAGGAGGCTCTGGTGAGAACAAAAATCACCCTGCGGCTCCTGCAATCTTTATTGGGGAAACTCAATTTTGCCTGTAGAATTATGCCCATGGGCCGTGTTTTTTGTAGGCGCTTAGCACAAGCAACTGCTGGTGTTAGATGTCCCCACCATTTTATTCGCCTTGGCAAAGAGCATAAGGCGGATTTGAGGGTTTGGGATTCCTTTTTGGTAGAATATAACGGCAGATCATTACGGATTGCAGAGGGAGTTTCGAATGTGGAGATGCAATTGTGTACTGACGCTTCCGCTTCTATCGGTTTCGGGGCGTATTTTCAGGGAAAATGGTTTGTTGGTACTTGGCCACTAGAGTGGAGGGAGTGTGGTTTGACGGGTAATCTTTGTTTTCTGGAGTTTTTTCCCATTCTTGTTGCGGTGGAAATTTGGGGACAGCTTTTGTCCAATCGGTCAGTGGTTTTTCACTGTGATAACATGGTGGTCGTGTGCG
Source organism: Rhinoderma darwinii (assembly GCF_050947455.1). Classification (NCBI taxonomy): domain Eukaryota; kingdom Metazoa; phylum Chordata; class Amphibia; order Anura; family Rhinodermatidae; genus Rhinoderma; species Rhinoderma darwinii. The sequence goes on along the minus strand of NW_027461962.1, from coordinate 1,548,313 downwards.
TGATTAATAGTTTGTCCGCCAATTCCCCCCCGGTGATCACAGTGCTACGCCAGTTGGTCCTGCTGTGTTTGAGATGGAACATTCTATTTAGGGCTCATCATGTTCCTGGAGTTTCCAATGACATTGCAGATGCTTTATCTCGATTGCAGTGGGATAGTTTCCGTTGGCTAGCTCCAGAGGCGGAGAGGGATCCGGTTTATTGCCCTGAGCACCTTTAGAGGGTGGTGTCGCTCGTCTGATATGGTGGGCGAAGCGTTCGCTGGCCCCTGCTACGTGGGATGATTATACCACGATCTGGGTGAGATGGTTCCAGCTGGAGGATTCGTGGTGTAGTCAAGGGAGTCCTTTTAGTGCCTTAGAGGGGATGTTTTGTTTTTTGTTATCTCTTATGGAGAGTGGATCTTCAGCTTCCTCTGTTGTTAAGTCGGTAGCGGCACTTTCCTTTTTCTTTAAGTTAATTGGTTGTACGGATGTTACTAAGCATTTTTTGATACGGCGGGCTCTGCAGGGTTTTCAAAAAGGGCATGTCGGGCAGGATAAGCGTGGGCCCGTGTCTTTTCCAATGTTGTAGGGACTTTATTCTCAGTTGCACAGGATATCCCATTCAGATTATGAGAGGTTGTTGTTTCAATTGGCTTTCTCTTGGGCTTTCTATGGGGCTTTTAGGGTTGGCAAATTGGTTAGTCCCTCAAAACGGGTGCAGGGCGGTATTCAAGTAACCAATGTGGTTTTTTCAGGATAGTGTGTTGAGAATAATGTTGTATCATTCAAAAACTGACAGGAATAGAAAAGGTTTTGAGATTTGTTTGACTAAAATTCATGAGGGGGAATCGTGCCCAGTGGGGTGTTTTCTGCGTTTCATGGCTGTGTGTCCTCAGGGATTTTCCTCTTTGCTGGTGCATGCAGATGGTTCAGCGTTGTCCAAATATAAATTTATTGCTGTCTTTAAGAAGTGCGTACAAGGGTTGGGCCTTTCACATCTGGATTACAGCTCTCGTTCTTTTAGGATTGGAGCTGCTACAGAGGCTTCTCGTTTTGGTCTCGACACTGCTTCAGTTAAGAGGATTGGCCGCTGGGAGTCCAGCCGCTTTCACTCCTATGTTAGGCTGCATTTGCTGGAATGTTGATTTCTTTATCTTGGGTTTATTTTGTGTGGGGGGGGGGGTGTCATTCTTTTTCTGTGTGACTAATTTTCTGTTGCTTTCAGGTTCTGCCAAATGTGTGGTTTGGCTTCTTGGCCATTCCTATATTTACTGGGCTGAAAGGAGTGCCCGTGTGCGTCCGAATGGTAGGTATTTGGGTATAGATCCGGATGAGGTGGAGGTACACTGGTTCGAAGTTCGTAGCCTGACCATGGATCAGGTAAGGCCTTTGTTTCAGGATGCGGTTAGGTCCTGGGGTCTACCTGACATCTTGATAATTCATGTAGGGGGTAAATACATCGGGAGTTATCCCATGCGGAACCTCATTAAGAACATTAAGAGGGACTTCTTATGTTTTGTAGACACCCATCCTAGGCTTTTGATTATCTGGTCCGAAATTGTACAGCGGGTAAAATGGCGCAATGCGCAGTCAGTGTCGGCGCTGAATTGGACCAGAGTTAAGATTAATAAGACAGTGGCCAAGTTTATTCGCCTAAATGGTGGGTTGGTAGTTCATCACCGACTGTTGGAGGATCGGGGCGCGTACATTGGAAAGGATGGGGTTCACTTAACGGATGTGGGCCTGGATGTTTTTAATTTTGGCCTCCAAGAAGGCCTGGAGTTGGGTTTTCAAGTGTGGCGGCGCGTGAAAATTTAAGGAGTCAAGTTTTCATGCTGTGGCGGGTCCTTGGCAACGCTATTTATGTTTTTATATATTGCTGTCTTTGACACAATATATAGGTTTTATTTTAAAGCTATGGATTTAGGCTTCTCTATGGGGCGGACCCGGGGAAGCGTGGTGCTTTAGTATACTCATGGTGACGCCACTGTAGCTTATATGGTCACGGCTAGTGGTTTAAGGGTATTGCTTTATTTTTGTTTTGGAGGTTGTCAAGGACTTAGCCACATAATGTTAATATGTTAATTATGTTTATACTAGTTTTTTATATATTCTCAGTTTCTGTAAAATAAATCATCTAATAAAACTGTGACAAGCACCTTCCAATTTTAATTGTGTCGTTGTATATTTATTAGATAGGAGGGTGTTTGTGTGGCCCCTTGTCGCCCTTGTACCGTCATGTGAGCCCAGAGCTAAGCAGAGCTGGGCAGAGGGCGGTCATGACGGGTCTGGACATGCAAGGGGTCATTTAGAGGGGTATTTTGGTTATAGGTTGGTGGGTGGGTTTGAGTCAGGAATTGTGCTAGGGGGTTGTGAGCATTGGGGGTGGAGTTAAGGGGATGTTTATATAGTGGGATAAGCAGGGAAGCCATTTCATGGCTTGAAAATTTTTGTCCCGCCTGCCCTCCCGTTAATTTTTCTTTTGAGCGGAGATAAGCGGTCACTATAAGCATATACACTTCCATTGCGATGCTGCCACCTAGTGGCCAGGAAGCATTTTTATGTGTTGTTTTAGTCACAGAACCCGTGCTTACATGGCTCACGTCAGTAAAGCTCACTGCTATGTAACACTGTTCAGACAATGGTGGCTGACCCTGTTTATTGCAGGCACCGGGAAAACCGGCTCGAGCACTGTCTTTAATATTTACTTTAGTGTGCAAGAACAGTGTAGTATGGGCAAGTAATCAGTGTCGGAACATTGAATAACTCACAAAGGGGCTGTTTTTAAATTTGATAAAAGGCGACTGTTCCCACCTAATGGGTTCAGGTGCAAGGGCTGCGACCCATAAATCAGCAACTATTGTGCCAGCAGGGCTGAGTAGGCCCTGAAGCCAGAGAGGGCCCATTGCTGTGGCGGTGCAGTGCAGGAACCTCCCCACAGATGATTGCTGTGAAAGAGGCAGCATTGGATGTAACAAGTGGAAGTTGCGTGAAGCCTCCCTGTTATTTAGTTGCTGAGACGATGGGTTACCCCTGTATCAGGGAAGAGTCCGAGCTCTGTCCCAATGAAACCAAGCTGGTAAAACCCCATTTCCTGCATTGCCTGAAATTGCCGCCACTTTGTGTAATATTTTAAGTGACTGTGCCTCTCTGCTAAGAAAAGTTTTTTGTATTTCCTTTTGGTCATTTTGCAAACATTACCGGCCTACTAAAAGAAACCTGCATCAAACCTGGATTTCTTCTCATCATACTGCCAGTAACAATGCAAGGTCAAATACATTGCTCGCCCTCACTAGCCTCCCCTCATGCCAAATTTTATGGGCAAAATGACCATAACAATTTTATTCTATTGGAAATAAAAGGTGGATTTCTTACTTTAGGGAACAGAGGGTAAAATAATAGACATGTTCCTCACCTCTGTACCTGAGATATGGTTGTGTTATACTAGATATTGTCTATAGAAGATATACATGTTAAAAACACATATATTCTGATGTATCAGGAAGATACTATCACACCTCTGCCGGTCTAGAACTCATATCTAGCCTGAGTGTTATCAGTAATTAATATAAATATTAATTACCTGTCTTGTGATTCCTTTCTTGCTGCTGACAGGATTATATGTCACGTTCCTTCTTCTCACTGGGATCAGTCATCTGTAAAGAATCAAAGGTGTGATAATATGTTCCTGATACATGTTATAGACACTTATATGTATAACACACTAGGGCCATAATTATTTATCTCAGGTATAATGTACAAATAGAAAATAAAGAAAAAGACGACACTAAGGACCTGTTCACATCACCGTTGCCCTTCCGTTGAGGGATTCCGTCGGAGGTTTCCGTCGGGTTAACTCCTCAAAAATGAAACAAAATAACATGCCCCCCCCTTTCCTGTGCTGTATGGCAAAACCCCATTTTATGGTCAAAAGTAGCATAACAAGTGTATTGTATTGTAAGGCCCCTTGGGTGCCTGGAATTATGGAGCTTATGGGTATATTGTTTATATAGTTTAAATTAATGGTTATTATAAATGTAATCTTAAATGGTTAACACAATTATTTTGTCTGAGTCGTTATAAAGGGTTACCAACGGCATGGAAATCCACTTTTTAAGGGATGGCTGGAGTCTGGCAACTAGTGTCCTTTTTCCCAAAGCAAAGGAGCTGGAGAGCCCTTTCCAAAAGCTTATGGACTGTTATTGTTGTCCCATGCTTTTTAGAGGGATGAGTTATCCTCTAAAAATAGTTCCTCCACCCCCCCCTTCCCTGCATGTAGCATGGCCAGAAGTTCCCAGCTTGCAGTAAAGTGGTCCGGGGATGTGGGACAGCGCTGGTGTAGAGGAAGGAGGAGTCAGTCCTTACATTGCACCCTCATCTAACAGGTCCATGAGGCAGGGTTCTGCTCTGCCCATGAGGAAGCAGTAGGGGCATGGATGGCTCGAGGTGTGGTGGGAGGAGCAGTCCTGTGATTATAAAGTACAGGCAGAATATGGAGGGCAGTCGGTAGCATCAGTGGTGAGACAGGTGTAGACTCCAAAGGGAATTTATTACCCCCTCCTTGCTGCTGGTGGGAGAGACCGTTGTCATAGGATACGGACGAAGACTGCCTCCTATTGCATCATTGGGATCTGCAGCTGACCACGGTCAAGAGACTGGTCGTCCAGCTGCTGCAACAATCTTGGAGGCACCCTTGGGTGATGCCACGATTCCTGTGAGTGGTGAGTCACCTTCATGTTTGGCTGCGTAGTCAAGCACAAATGTGTTGACGGATGAGGATTTGTTCTCTGTTTTAAAGGACAACTTGGTCTTGTTTGGGTGGCAAAGGGTGGAGTATAAACTCTGCCAGTAAAGCCAGTAGGTTAATACCCCGCCTGACTAGATGGTTTGTACAGATTAACCTTTTGTGGCTTATTATTCTGTGGTGTGGCTCCTCTGGGAATTTACCTGTCCACCAATATAGGGGACAAGATCCACAGACGAGAATTTGTGATATTTGGTTTCAGTGGATCACGTAATGGTGGACAAAGAGTGTATTGTGGACAAGAAGCTTAGTTTTGACAGAGGGTCTGAGAAAAATTCCAAAGTGGTAAAGACCTGTACGATGTAACCTGTCATTTAAAATGAGATTACGCTTGCCTTGCTGTAAATATAACAGAGACGCTACATAAGTGTCAGGATTGTAAATAGACATGACATCGTGGCTGGAGGTAATGTATATTTACTGTCAGGACACTTGAGTAATGTCATAGTGTGTTTATGTGGCTGCACATAGCGATATAGCTATATCGCTATGTGCTGTGTAAATGAATGGGGAGAAGTGTATGACGCTGAAAGGTCACTGATTGGTCAGCATCATACACTTCTCTCCACAATGCCCACTTGGTCAAAAAGTAAAACATGCCCAGTTGTCCATTAAGAAACTCATTAGCATGAAGCTAAAATAGGTCATAACTCCGTCAAAAATGATTGTTTTTCTAATTAAAAAACACTGCTGTAATCTACATTACAGCACCGATCATATTATGTAGAATATAGGCCACTTATAATGTGAGCCCAGAGCTAAGCAGAGCTGGGCAGAGGGCGGTCATGACAGGTCTGGGACTGCAAGGGGTCATTTAAAGGGGTATTTTGGTTATAGGTTTGTGGGTGGGTTTGAGTCAGGAATTGTGCTAGGGGGTTGTGAGCATTGGGGGTGGAGTTAATGGGATGTATATATAGTGGCATAAGCAGGGAAGCCATGTTATGGCTTGAAATTTTTTGTCAAGAATAGAGGTGTGCAGCCAGTGTCAGGGTAGCTGTTTTCTGGTCAGTTTTAGGGCCTAGAGTTATGGAGGGTTTAGAGCAGTTAATTGTTAGGGTTAGGGAGGAGGCAGCTGATAAGGGGCTGGAGTGGGTCCTGGAGCTGATAGGGGCTTTAGCAGACAGGGCCCGGCGTTCACAGCCTCCTGAACGCTTGAGCCCCTCTGCTTCCCCAGCCCCCCGGCGCAGACGGAGGAGTATGACTCCCCCCTTACCTGTTTCCGCGGTAGTGGTCCCTGGTTTGACAGATCCGGTGGCTGGCGATGGTGGCATTGTTCCGGTGTCGGGGACTGGAGCCATGGTGGTGTCGGGAGCGGTGGCAGCAGTGGAGATGCCTGGAGTGAGAGGTCGAGGTGCGGTTCGCCGGGTGTCCAGTCTGGGTCAGCGCAGCACATTCCGTGTGCCTGAGGAGCGACGTGGAGATGGATGTCGAGGGAAGCGGTGGTGCAGCGGCGGGGAGCAGTCCCCCTCCTTTCCAGTGCGGTGGGCTCGTTCAGCGAGCCTGTCAGGAGTTCTTCTGTGGGGCCGGAGGCAAGCCAGGACTCTGCGGCTGTCACGGTGAGTGTCTTCAGCGCTGCTAGAGCGCCATCTGCTGGGTCAGGGGCCAGTGTGCATAGTTCACCCGTTAGCATGGGTGATTTGGCGCCATCTAGTGGCCGTTCGGAACATTGCAGTGTCGGTGGTAGGCCGGCGCCACCTGCTGTTCAGGAAAATTACTACATCGGTGGTGGCAGGCCTTCGCCACCTCCTGGCCATTTTCGTTATAGCAGCAGTAGTGGTAGGTCTGCACTGACTGCTGAATATGTACAAAATTTGCATCATCCAGCACCTCCTGAGGATGACGTTGGCCAGGTGGCAGGTGTTTAGTCTGTTTATTTGCCGTTCCAGGTGTTGTCGGGACGGGAGTCCGGTGTAGAAGCGGCCGATGCTTTGCGGCGGGCACTCGGGGTGCCTAGGATGCTCGGTCAGGAGACGGCTTCGGTGGATTCAGGACGGACGGCCCCGTTAGTGTCTGGCGACGGACAGTAATTTTAGTAATCAGAGTAGTCTAGTGGGGCAAGTACCTGTAGGTTGCGGTTCTACGGGGGATTTGTCAGTCACGAGTGGAGTTTGGGGAAATTTGTTAGATGGGTTACGTCAGTTGTTAGCTTCAGTTGATACTTCTCGTGGGTCACAGCTAGCAGGTCCCATTGGAGCTTGGTCAGCGCAGGGACAGTTAGAGGGGGGTTCTCGTAGGGAGAGTACTGCGAGTGCTGAGGCAGGCTCTTCGTCATTTAACGCCTTAGATGCTGGGGTCCAGACGGAGAATGTAGATGGGGCTACTAAGCCCTTGCAAGTTTTGGATACTGCAAAGGGGAGCATGTACATTTGCTTTGAAGGTCCATTAGGGGCCCACTTAAAGCCAGCGATCCGTGAAAAGATTTGGAAAAGGGAGAATTTGGATATTTTTACTTTATTGCCATTGGAGCAATTTAGTGTGTTACGGTGGGAAAAGGGCAAGGAACATTGTAAGGAGGAGGATGAGGAGAGAAGACGGTATAGGCTGATTCCGCGCACATTTGGGAATTGGCTACATGCTTTTCCCATCATGGCTAGTGTTATAGGGGAGAAATGCCCAGAACATTGTTCCGGTTTATTTTGTTACTTGGATTCTATTTGGGAGGCTTATAGAATGTATGGGGGAACTGCTTGGCTTAAATATGACGAGCAGTTTCATCAGCGTATGGCGTTTCAGTCATCCCTGCGGTGGGATCATAAGGACATAAGCCTTTGGATGCGCCTTATGACTACACCAAAGGGGGCTTGTCAGGGGGGTCATGTTGAAGTCGCGGGTTTGCATAACCCCTTTCAGTCCTCACCCGGCGGGTGTAGATCAAAGGGTTCGTTGGGGAGTTTTAAAAAAGGGGTCTGCTGACTCTACAACGAGAGCACCTGTAAATGGGGAACTAATTGTGTCTATAGACACGAATTTGCCAGGTGTAGGGGTGGTAACCACCCCGTCTTCAAGTGTTTTAAGTGGGCACGAGGAGGCACGACGAAGCCAGGGGATGGTTCTGCTAAAGGGGGTGAGTCCAGTGAACCTCGACGCTATGACGCCTTGGCTAAAGAGGTACCCCGACAATGAGAGGGCGCAGCTGTTATTGAAAGGTTTTGGGGACGGATTTAGGATTCCGTTCTCCCCGGGGATGGGTGTTTTGATGGCTAATAATCTGCGTTCGGTGCGGGATCATCCAGAAGTGGTACGAGACAAGTTGCTGAAGGAAGTTTTGTTGGGTAGAATGTTAGGCCCCTTTTCTGATGTTCCTATTTCCAATTTGCGTGTCTCCCCGCCTGGGGTTGTCCCCAAGAAGGAGGCGGGCAAATTTTGGCTTATACATCATTTATCTTATCCGAAGGGTTCTTCGGTAAATGATGATATTGATGAGTCTTTGACGCGGGTTTCCTATACGTCATTTGATGAGGCAGTTCATTTGATTAGGACGGCGGGGCAAGGGGCGCTTATGGCTAAGGTGGATGTGGAGTCTGCATTTTGCCTTTTGCCGGTGCACCCAGAATCCATGCACTTGCTGGGATGCTCGTTTGATGGCCTTTTTTATATTGATAGGTGCCTTCCTATGGGGTGCTCTATTTCTTGTGCCTATTTCGAAGCCTTCAGCACGTTTTTGGAGTGGGTGGTCCGTGAACGAGCCGGCTCTAAAGAAGTTATTTATTATTTGGATGACTTCTTTTGTGTGGGCCCTGCGGCTCGGCCGTCGTGTGCAATATTGTTATGGGCAGTGATGGATGTTTTTGTTGACTTTGGGGTTCCGTTGGCATTTGAAACAACAGAAGGACCAACCACAACGATCTGTTTTTAGGGAATTGAAATTGATTCCCAGGCAATGGAATGTAGGTTGCCAGAGGCAAAACTTATTGATCTGCGGGCAATGGTGCAGGAGGCTCTGGTGAGAACAAAAATCACCCTGCGGCTCCTTCAATCTTTATTGGGGAAACTCAGTTTTGCCTGTAGAATTATGCCCATGGGCCGTGTTTTTTGTAGGCGCTTAGCACAAGCAACTGCTGGTGTTAGATGTCCCCACCATTTTATTCACCTTGGCAAGGAGCATAAGGCGGATTTGAGGGTTTGGGATTCCTTTTGGTAGAATATAACGGCAGATCATTATGGATTGCAGAGGGAGTTTCGAAAGTGGAGATACAATTGTGTACTGATGCTTAAGGTTCTATCGGTTTCGGGGCGTATTGTCAGGGAAAATGGTGTGTTGGTACTTGGCCACTAGAGTGGAGGGAGTGTGATTTGACGGGTAATCTTTGTTTTCTGGAGTTTTTTCCCATCCTTGTTGCGGTGAAAATTTGGGGACCGCTTTTGTCCAATCGGTCAGTGGTTTTTCACTGTGGTAACAAGGCTATTTAGGGCTCATCATGTTCCTGGAGTTTCCTATGACATTGCGGATGCTTTATCTCGATTGCAGTGGGATCGTTTCCGTTGGCTACCTCCAGAGGCGGAGAGGGATCCGGTTTCTTGCCCCGAGCACCTTTGGAGAGGGTGGTGTCGCTCGTCTGATATGGTGGGTGAAGCGTTCGCTGGCCCCTGCTACGTGGGATGCTTATACCAAGATCTGGGTGAGATGGTTCCAGCTGGAGGATTCGTGGTGTAGTCAAGGGAGTCCTTTTAGTGCCTTAGAGGGGATGTTTTGTTTTTTGTTATCTCTTATGGAGAGTGGATCTTCAGCTTCCTCTGTTGTTAAGTCGGTAGCGGCACTTTCCTTTTTCTTTAAGTTAATTGGTTGTATGGATGTTACTAAGCATTTTTTAATATGACGGGCTCTGTAGGGTTTTCAAAAAGGGCATGTCGGGCAGGATAAGCGTGGGCCGGTGTCTTTTGCAATGTTGGAGGGACATTTTCTCAGTTGCACAGGATATCCCATTCAGATTATGAGAGGTTGTTGTTTCAATTGGCTTTCTCTTGGGCTTTCTATGGGGCTTTTAGGGTTGGCGAATTGGTTAGTCCCTCAAAACGGGTGCAGGGCGGTATTCAAGTAACCAATGTGTTTTTTTCAGGATAGTGTGTTGAGAATAATGTTGTATCATTCAAAAACTGACAGGATTGGAAAAGGTTTTGAGATTTGTTTGACTAAAATTCATGAGGGGGAATCGTGCCCAGTGGGGTGTTTTCTGTGTTTCATGGCTGTGTGTCCTCAGGGATTTTCCTCTTTGCTGGTACATGCGGATGGTTCAGCGTTGTCCAGATATAAATTTATTGCTGTCTTTAAGAAATGCGTACAAGGGTTGGGCCTTTCACATCTGGATTACAGCTCTCATTCTTTTAGGATTGGAGCTGAAACTGAGGTTTCTCATTTTGGGCTCGACGCTGCTTCAGTTAAGAGGATTGGCCGCTGGGAGTCCAGCCGCTTTTGTTCCTATGTTAGGCTGCATTTGCTGGAATGTTGATTTCTTTATCTTGGGTTTATTTTGGGGGGGGGGGGATGTCATTCTTGTTCTGTGTGACTAATTTTCTGTTGCTTTCAGGGTCTGCAAAATGTGTGGTTTGGCTTCTTGGCCATTCCTATATTTACTGGGCTGAAAGGCGTGCCCTTGTGCGTCCAAATGGTAGGTATTTGTGTATAGATCCGGTTGAGGTGGAGGTACACTGGTTCGGAGTTCGTGGCCTGACCCGGGATCAGGTAAGGCCTTTGTTTCAGGATGCTGTTAGGTCCTGGGGTCTACCTGATATCTTGATAATTCATGCAGGGGGTAATGACATCGGGAGTTATCCTATGCGGAACAACATTAAGAGGGACTTCTTATGTTTTGTAGACACCCATCCTGGGCTTTTGATTATCTGGTCCGAAATTGTACAGCGGTTAAAATGGCGCAATGCGCAGTCAGTGTCGGCGCTGAATGGGACCAGAGTTAAGATTAATAAGACAGTGGGCAAGTTTGTTCGCCTAAATGGTGGGTTGGTAGTTCATCACCGACTGTTGGAGGATCGGGGTGCGTATTTTGGCCTCCAAGAAGGCCTGGAGTTGGGTTTTCAAGTGTGGCGGCGCATGAAAATTTAAGGAGTCAAGTTTTCATGCTGTGGCGGGTCCTTGGCAACGCTATTTATGTTTTTATATATTGCTGTCTTTGACACAATATATTGGTTTTATTTTAAAGCTATGTATTTGGGCTTCTCTAAGGGGCGGACCCTGGGAAGCGTGGTGCTTTAGCATACCCGTAGTGACGCCACTGTAGCTTATATGGTCACGGCTAGTGGTTTAAGGGTATTGCTTTATTTATGTTTTGGAGGTTGTCAAGGACTTAGCCACATAATGTTAATATGTTAATTATGTTTATGATATGTTTATACTTGTTTTTTATATATTCTCAGGTTCTGTAAAATAAATAATCTAATAAAGCTGTGACAAGCACCTTCCAATTTTAATTGTGTCGTTGTATATTTATTAGATAGGAGGGTGTTTGTGTGGCCCCTTGTTGCCCTTGTACCGTCATGTGGTGACAGAGCCTCTTTAAGGGTTCACGGTTATGGCTCATTTTTTTTGTCAGCGCTTCCCTGAAAAGGGCGCTGTACTCTTTGCATGCTTAGATAATGTAGCATATTTAGTGCACACAAGCTGCATGGAGGTGCAGCTTGGTGGTGCTATGATGAGAAATTCAGGCGTCGTTTGTCATTATGTCCGGAGATTGGCTGGGCATCCAAGGCAATCAGTGTTTGGAATCAGCTCATCCTGTATCAGCGACATCCTCAATCCTCTCTAGAAGGAGTCATTTCCTCTGGATCATATCCTTGGGCATTGGCTAGAGTGCCCAAACAGGAGTCTCCACGCAGATGATTGCTGTGATAGAGACAGCGTTGAATATAACAGGTGGAAGTTGCCTGGGGCCTCCCTACGATTGAGTTGCTGAGGCGGTGGGTGGAAGTTGCCTGGACCTCCCCATAAAAGCGATAAGGGATGTTGAAGGGTAAGAAAGAGGAAAAGCCCCGATTTGAAGTGGATGTTAGTACTGTATCAGTGAGGAGCCCAAGCTCCGTCCAAAGGTAGGCAAGCTGGTGAGCCACCATTGCCTGCATTGCCTGAAATTGTGGCCATTTTGTATAGATTCTAGCCTACTAAAAGGATTTGCATCAAATCTGGTATTCTTGTCATCATTTCATGACTAACCCTGCGAGCACTTAACTGATACCCGCTCCTAAACTTTTTGGCATAGTTGGCAGGATAGTCACAGCCCAGGAAAGATGGCATGCCATATGGAGTGCCCAAGCAGTGAGCAGAGGGCACGGCAGGAAGGTTTACATGATGAATTTCACAGAGAGTATAGTCGGAGTTCCATTGGAGGGTAAGCTAGTGCCGGAGTTGCAGTCATGAGTACGCTCTTGCCAAGTGCACCTTTCCCTCAAGAAAGATGACTAGCTCCAGCAAGAGGCTGTGGTGCCAGGAAAGGCTGCATTTCAGTAGCTGTAATGTGCCACAAGGAAGTGTTCAAGAGGCGGGTAGAGAGGAGTCTTCCAGCAAGAGAAAGACAAGAGGCTGTGCATGAGACTGAGACAAAGAAGGGAGTCCTGGGACCTTGAGTATGAGACTGCAATTGTTAAGTATGTGCCTCGCCTGTGAGAGAGACTGTAACCACTAAGCTTTGAACCTGAGGCCCAAGTAATTTTGAAGAGGGCCTGAACTGAGTCTAACAGGGCCTTCAGAGACTGTCGGAAGAAGGCCCAATTTGTGTGAAAGGAATCTGTGTTTTTGTTTCAGTTATTTTAGTTGCTTATTTTTCCTGGTGCCGGGAATGGCACCGAATAAGGCAAGGGGGCAATGAAAGGTATGGAAGGGAGTCTCCCCTATTCACGAGAAGAGCCGTATGGAGTAATGTAGAGATAGATTTTGCTGTCTCTTTCAATGCTTTTGTGTTATGCATTTTAACACTGTATTTCCTTTATAGGTCCAGGACTAGAGGAGATGAGCGGTCACTATATGCATATATACTTCCATTGCGATGCTGCCACCTAGTGGCCAGGAAGCATTTTTATGTGTTGTTTTAGTCACAGGACCTGTGCTTACATGTTCTGAGCTGTGCAGATGCTCACGTCAGCAAAGCTCACTGCTATGTAACACTGTTCAGACAATGGTGGCTGACCCTGTTTATTGCAGGCACCGGGAATACCGGCTCGGGCACTGTCTTTAACATTTACTTTAGTGTGCAAAAACAGTGTAGTATGGGCATGTAATCAGTGTCGGAACATTGAATAACTCACAAAAGGCTGTTTTTAAATTTGATAAAAGGCGACTGTTCCCACCTAATGGGTTCAGGTGCAAGGGCTGCGACGCATAAATCAGCAACTATTGTGCCAACAGGGCTGAGTAGGCCCTGAAGCCAGAGAAGGGCCCATTGCTGTGTCGATGGAGTGCAGGAACCTCCACACAGATGATTGCTGTGAAAGAGGCAGCATTGGATGTAATAAGTGGAAGTTGCGTGAAGCCTCCCTGTTATTTAGTTGCTGAGACGATGGGTTACCCCTGTATCAGGGAAGAGTCCGAGCTCTGTCCCAAGGAAACCAAGCTGGTAAAACCCAATTTCCTGCATTGCCTGAAATTGCCGCCACTTTGTGTAATATTTTAAGTGACTGTGCCTCTCTTCTAAGAACAGTTTTTTGTATTTCCTTTTGGTCGTTTTGCAAACATTACCGGCCTACTAAAAGAAACCTGCATCAAACCTGGGTTTCTTGCCATCATACTGCCAGTAACAATGCAAGGTCAAATACATTAGAAAAATTGACAAAAGTAGATGGTCCAGCGCAGTCAAGTTTAAAACAGAGCGTAGTTCCAAAGTGCCTACGCGTTTCAGACGTATACCACATCCTTCCTAAAAGCTATCCAGCACAGTGGAGCTGTCCAGCAAAAGTGGTGCTGAAACAGAGAGCTGGTGATAGAACATCACTGCTCTAATAGTAAGTTGTGTACTTACAGCATTGTCTGATAGATAGTTATCAATGATAGGATGAGGGATAACAATGATCTAATTTTATCCTTGAGTAGTGGATAGAGTATTAATGCTTATTTTTGTTTAGGCTGTCGGATATGAACCTCTGCAATACTCAAATCGAGATATTAAAACATAAATAGACGCTAAAAAATACATCATTTAAACATTTTAAGACAATACATGAATACATGAACTGGAAAAAAGGGAATTATATACTGGTCTTTAAGGGTAATTGGTGTTGAAAAAAATCTTTGTATACTAAACCGCCATTTGATTAATAAGGAATGTGATGGGGGAGGGACCCGTTGGTATGGACAGTTAGGTGTCATCTGTAAAGGCCGTGAACATTGACAGGTAATATTAATTATTAGACCATATTAAATTCTGCCGATAATTTCATAGATTCTTTTACTAATAATTGAACAATAATTCTGGTCCTGAAAGGGTTAATCTAAGACTGAATAGCTATTAAAAATTATATTAAAAATAAAAGGGGAGTCCTGACTACAAAACAGAGGGTAAAGAACAGAGATGTTCCTCAGCTCTGTACCTGAGATATGGTTGTGTTATACTAGATATTGTCTATAGAAGATATACATGTTAAAAACACATATATTCTGATGTACCAGGAAGATACTATCACACCTCTGCGGGTCTAGAACTCATATCTAGCCTGAGTGTTATCAGTAATTAATATAAATATTAATTACCTGTCTTGTGATTCCTTTCTTGCTGCTGACAGGGTTATATGTCACGTTCCTTCTTCTCACTGGGATCAGTCATCTGTAAAGAATCAAAGGTGTGATAATATGTTCCTGATACATGTTACAGACACTTATATGTATAACACACTAGGGCCATAATTATTTATCTCAGGTATAATGTACAAATAGAAAATAATAAAAGCCCCTCCTCCTCCGCTTTTATTCATTCTCAATATTTTCAATGTTTTTTTTGAACGGAAGCAAAAGTGCAGACTGCAGAACTTTTGTTTCCGTTCAGAAAAACAGAAACCTATTGAACGGAGACAAACGGAAAGCAACTGATACAAAAGAATTACCATTGAAATCATTGGTAATTCTAATGGAGCCGTTGCATTTCGTTTAATGTATCGATCTTCTCTTACTCTGATGGAAGAGAGGTAAACTCATAGTAACGCCATTGTCAAAAAAGCCTTAGCCGTGGAGCGTTTTTTAAAATTCATATATATATACACAAATTGTACTGGGTGGATTGCTGAGATAGACTAGATGTTCTAACTTATCTGGCTTCATGTATCATAAATGCCTAGAAGTACAAGGGCTGTTGTTGCCCAAAGTAGCCATTCCGTATCCACATTTTGCTTTTTCCGATTTAGAAAATTAAAGTTGAACTTTGGTTGCCTTGGGCAACATAGAATTAGTATAATAATAATAATAATAATAATAATAATAATTACCTGTTCTGTCTCTTATTCCACATCTTCATGCTTCACCACAAATGCCTCAACTGTATGAGACACAGAGCATCCAGTTCTAAGCAATTATGACATCATAAGAGAGGATGATGAAAGGATGCTGGGTAGGACACTATGTGATTACAAACAGTATATTATATTAGTACAGTATGATCATGTGGAATGATCTGCCTGTACCATAATGCTTTGATACATTTTGTCCCTTATTGTGCAAATTACAAATGAAGAATTATAGTTTTGAAGGAATTGTATGTGTGGGGCAGTTTGCTATAATCTACACTTTTAAGTAAAATGCAGAAATTCATCATGTACTACTTTCATACGTTGGTCCTACCCTAGTCATGCTCTTGAACTAGCCACCTAGGTATATACACACACACATGCACCTGCCCACACTGCCAAACGTACCAATACCTGGTGTAATAACCACAGTATCACTGTGCTTGATTGGCCAGCAAACTCGCCTGACCTAAACCCCATAGAGAATCTATTAGGTATTGTCAAGCGGAAGATGAGACACCAGACCCAACAATACAGACGAGCTGAAGGCCGCTATAACAGCAACCTGGGCTTCCATAACACCTCAGCAGTCCCACAGGCTGATCACCTCCATGCCACGCCACATTGATAACACCTCAGCAGTGCCAGAGGCTGATCACCTCCATGCCACGCCACATTGATAACACCTCAGCAGTGCCACAGGCTGATCGCCCCCATGCCACGCCGCATTGATGCAGTAATTCATGCAAAAGGAGCCCGACCAAGTATTGAGGGCATATACTGTACATACTTTTTATAGGCCAATATTTCGGTATTAAAAATCATTCTTAAAATTTGGCTTATATAATATTATAATTTTCTGAGACACGAAATTTTGGGATTTCATTAACTTGTTAGCCATAAGATAATCATCAACATTAAAAGAAAAAAATGCTGGATAAAGATCCCTCTCTGTGTAATGAATCTATATAATATATGAGTTTCACTTTTTGAATTGAATTACTGAAATAAATTAACTTTTTGATGATATTCTAATTCACTGAGGAGGACTAGTATATATATATATATATATATTATTTGAATTTTCGTTTTCATTTTTTCCATCGATAAAGCCATATGAGGGCTTGTTTTTTAGTGGGACGAGTTGTAGTTTTTCACTACACCATTTATTGTACCATATAATGTATTGGGAAACAGGAAAAAAATTATTTGTGGGGTGGAATAGGGAAAAAACTGTGATTCCTCAAACTTTTGAGGGGTTTCACTTTTACGGCTTTCACCGCATGGTAAAAATGGCATGTTAACTTTACGATTACAGCGATACCAAATTTATATATTTTTTTTCATGTTTTACAAGGAAAAAACTAATTGTTAAAAATAAAATGTGTGTTATGTCACCACATTCTGAGAGCCATAACTTTTTACATTTTTCTGTGAATTTAGCGGTATGAGGGCTTATTTTTTGTGGGGCAAGCTGTTGTTTCTATTGGTACCGTTTTGGGCTACATGAGACGTTTTGATCACTTTTTATTTCTTTTTTTGTGGGATTTGAAGTGACCAAAAACAGCGATTCTGGCGGTTTAATTTTTTATGGCGTTCACCGTGCGGGTTAAATAATGGTATATTGTAATACTTCAGACTTTTACGGCTGCGGCGATACCAGTTTTGTTTATTTCTTACATTACATTATAGGAAAAATGGGTAAAGGTTTTTTTTTTGTAAATGTAAATTTGTATTTTTTGACACTACTAAAAATTTGTGAAACTTTTTTTTTTACATATTTCATTAGTCTTGATCTACTGATCGCTGGTACAATAACCAGCAATACTAATGTTTTGCATTTTGTTTTGTCATTTTTACAGTCTCCTGTTAGGCAGGGCTTAAGAGACAGTGGCGGATCCTCTTATTGGCGGTTCAGGCGCCCGCCCAGGGCCCAAAGCTTCCAAGGGGGCCCATGGCCACCCGAACCGCACATAACTTAAAACAACTATGCAGGGCTGCTGTCGGCGCCATTCTCGCGGTCGTCGGTCCCACCTGGTGATGAAGAGATTGGAGGGGATGTGCACGGGGTGTCAATTGCAGGGGCGAGCTAGGCCGGGAAAAGGGGGCATGTGGCCTTAAGGGTGCGCGACTGCACAGTGGGCATCACTCACCCACTGTGTAAGGGTCGGCACAGCACATCAGCTGTAGAGAGCAGACTGTCAGAGATAGTGATAGGCAGGTGCTGGAGTCAATCTCCCTGACAGTCTGCTCCTCTGTGCTGCTGTGCACTGTCCCTGACTGCAACTAGGAGGTGTAGGACCTATGGTGTCTATATAGTAAAGATAGTGTAAGTCTACATAGTGTGTGTATAGTGTTTATAGTGTGTATAATGTAAGATTATATAGTGTGTGCATAGTGTATATAGAGTGTGTATAGTGTAAGTCTATATAGTGTGTGGCGTGTGTGTGTGTATAGTGTTTATAGTGTGTATAATGTAAGTGTATATAGTGTAAGTCTATATAGTGTGTGGTGTGTGTGTATAGTGTGTATAGTATAAGTCTATATAGTGTGTTTTTAGTGTATATAGTGTAAGTCTATATAGTGTATGCTGTGTGTATAATGTAACTCTAAAAAGTGTATATAGTGTAAGTGTGTGTGTATAATGCACATAGTATGTGTGTGTATAATGCACATAGTATGTGTGTGTATAATGTATTGTGTTTGTATAATGTAAGCATGTGTGTATATAGTGTGTGTGGTTTGAATATATAGCGCATGGTGTGAGTGTAAATTGTATATAGTG
The DNA here is from genome assembly GCF_050947455.1 of Rhinoderma darwinii. Classification (NCBI taxonomy): domain Eukaryota; kingdom Metazoa; phylum Chordata; class Amphibia; order Anura; family Rhinodermatidae; genus Rhinoderma; species Rhinoderma darwinii. The sequence goes on along the minus strand of NW_027461962.1, from coordinate 1,530,308 downwards.
TGTGTGTGTGTGTATGGTGTATATAATGCAAATCTATATAGTGTTCATAGTGTGTATACTGTAATTCTATATAGTCTGTGGTGTGTGTATGGTGCATATACATACCTCCCAACTTTGATGTATCACAAAGCCACAGCAATTTCTTTTTTATTTTAAGCCACACCTCTAATCCCACCCAATCCCCGCTTATACACACTCGGTTCAGCCCACACAGTATCATGCTCCCATAGTGCCTCCCACACAGTATAATGCCAAATAGCTGCCACTATACAGTATAATGCCCCATAGATGCACCCATACAGTATAAAGCCAACACAGATGCCCCCATGAAGTATAATGCCCAAACAGATGCCCACATACAGTATAATTCCCACACAGATGCCTGTACACAGTATAACTCCCAAACAAATACCCCCAGACAGCATAATGCCCCATAGAGCATAGTGCTCCCATAGCTGTCCTATACAGTATAATGCCCCCATAAAGTATAATGCCCACACAGTTTATCCCATACAGTATAATGCCCTCATAGCTGCCCCCTATAGCTTAATGCCCACATACAGTATAATGCCCCCAAAGCTGCCCCTAGTGCCAGTGCCCTTGTAGATAGTGCCACAGTGCCCATGTAAATAGTGCACCTATATAGTGCCACAGTGTCCATAGTGATAGTGTCACTCCCCCCTTGAAAATAGCGTTACTCCCCCCCTTGTAGAAAGCGCCATTGGGACTCCCTCTAGGAGCAGAATCCCCAGACAAAGCATATGCCGCAGATTCCGCTCCTAGAGGGAAGCCCTGATGTCACTGTCCATTTATGGACAGTGACGTCAGTAGCTACTCTTTGAGCGGAATCCCCGTTGCCAACTCTGGCCGGGGATTCCGCTCCAGGAAGAGCCCCTAACGTCAATGTCCATATACGGACAGTGACCTCAGGGGTTTCCTCTAGGAGCGGAACCCCCAGCCAGATCATCGGCAACGGGGATTCCCTTCATTCAATAGCCACTGACATCACTGTCCATATGTGGACAGTGACGCCAAGGGCTTCCCCGAGCACAGCGCTTAAAGTAGCGTTGTGTCTGGGGAGTCTTCGGCGAGTGGAGGAGCTCCCTCTGCTCCTCCGCTCTGAACTAATTCTGAAGTAGGGAGCTGATGATTCCCTGCTTCAGTATTGGGTTCAACTGAATCTGCATTCTGAGGACGCAGAAAGAGTTGACAGTGGGACATCCCCAAGGCTGCCCGGGACAGTGGGACACCGCCCGGAATCCGGTTAGCAGATATGCCTATAGTGTAAGTTTGTTTATAGTGTGTGCGTGTAGTGTGTGGTTTGAATAAATAGTGTGTGGTGTTAATGTGATTTGTATATAGTGTGTGATGTGCAAACACAAAAACATACATCTCAAAAAGACCCTCATAACACAGTACAATGGGTACGGTGCCTCCGGATTAAATTGGAAAAAAAGGGGAAGAATGGCCAGTAAAGAGGGAAAAAATGGCACTCGGTTAGGGGAATAAAGAATAAAAAATATTTTGATTAAATATAAATATTTCAGCTAAATTTGTAAGGTGATCCTGCATTAGAGAAAATGTCACACACGGGAAGGTAGGCACAATCCACAGCCACACATTTCATATATGTAAACACCAATACAATACATAAATGAACATCAATATTTCATAGAGTATTAAAAGGTAACTCAGATATGTACATCAGTATTATTTAGATGTTCAATTCATTAATAAATAGTATATATAGTGTGTGGTATATAGTGTGGTGTTTATAGTGTGTGTGTGTGTGTGTGTGTGCGTGCGTGTACTGTGTATAGTACTAACAAATGAAAGATGGGCCAGTGCTCAGTGGACTGGGAGTCCGCTGCTGATACAATAATCCCGGCTCACTATTGCTGTAGCAGCCAAGGCAGTGCGGTTACCAAAAGTGATGTGTAGTGTAGAGGTGTGTGTATGTAGTGTTTATAGGATAAGTGTAGTTGATGCAATGTATGTAGTGTGTGTATAGTGTATGTAGTGCGTTTAGTGTATACATTGTTTTGTTTATGTATGTGTGTGTGTGTGTGTGTGTGTGTGTGTTTGTGTGTATACTAGCAAATATCAGATGGGCCAGTGGGCTGGGAATCTGCAGCTGACACAATTATACCTGCTCACTACCGCTGTATCAGCCACAGCAGTACCGATGCCAATAGTACCCGACACTGGCCACTATTAATTGGATTTGTGGATTTGATTTACAGAAATTATGTAAACCAATTTCAATAGATGACGGCCACCATCACTTACCTCTCTTCACACCTCTCCACCTTCGTGCGCCACCGCAGTAGGTCCTTACACATCCAGCTACAAACACACGGTCCTTGTGCTGAACAGCATCAGGACTTAGTGCGGCAGCGTCTGTAGGTAAAGAGGAAGCAGCGAGCAGCTGGAAGTAAAAGATGGGGTCTGAGGTCTAAATTAAAGGGGTTGGCCCATGAAAACCATTTATCACCTATCTGCAGGATAAGCAATAAATGTATGATCCCTTTGGGGGCCTCACTGAACACGAAAACAAGGGTTCCGTGTCCACTGTTTGAATCGAACGGCGGTCAAAATAGCTCTTTGACTTCACTATAGTATACTAGTCCTTCTCAATGTATTAGAATATCATCGTCTTAAAGTTAATTTATTTCAGTAATGCAATTCAAAAAGTAAAACTCATATTATATAGATTCATTACACACAGAGTGATCTATTTACAGCATTTTTTCCTTTTAATGTTGATGATTATGGTAACAGTTAATGAAAACCCAAAATTTAGTGTCTCAGAAAATTTGAATATTAAATAAGCCCAATTTCAAAAATTATTTTTAATACCGAAATGTTGGCCTACTGAAAATGTATATGCCCTCAATACTTGGTCGGGGCTCCTTTTGCATGAATTACTGCATCAATGCGGCGTGGCATGGAGGCGATCAGCCTGTGGCACTGCTGAGGTATTATGGAAGCCCAGGTTGCTTTGATAGCGGCCTTCAGCTCATCTTCCTCTTGACAATACCCCATAGATTCTATATGGGGTTTAGGCCAGGCGAGTTTCCTCTGGCCAATCAAGCACAGTGATACTGTGGTTATTAAACCAGGTATTGGTACTTTTGGCAGTCTGGGCAGGTGCCAAGTCCTGCTTGAAAAATAAATCAGCATTGCCATAAAGCTTGTCAGCAGAGGGAAGCATGAAGTGCTCTAAAATTTCCTGGTAGATGGATGCGATCACTTTGGACTTGATATAACACAGTGGACTAACACCAGCAGATGACATGGCTCCCCAAACCATCTCTGACAGTGGAAACTCCACACTGGACTGAGAGCAACTTGGATTGAGTGCCTCTCCACACTTCCTCCAAACTCTGGGACCAGGGGAGTAACTAGGAAAGGCTGGGCCCCATAGCAAACTTTTGACTGGGGCCCCCCCTCCCCCGGGTGTCACACAACCCCCCCCTTGTAGATAGTGCCTTTTTTACAAACCCCCCCTTTTGATAACGCCATACAGCCCCCCCGTAGATAACGCCATACAGCCCCCCCGTAGATAACGCCATACAGCCCCCCTGTAGATAACGCCATACAGCCCCCTTTGTAGACATCTACAGAGGGGGATGTATGGCGCTATCTACAGAGGGGGCTGTATGGCGTAATCTACGGGGGGGCTGTATGGCGTAATCTACGGGGGGGTGTATGGCGTTCCCTACAGGGGGGGTCTGTATGGCACTATCTACAGGGGGTGCTGTATGGCGTTATCTACAGGGGGGGGCTGTATGGCGTTATCTACAGGGGGGCTGTATGGCGCTATCTACAGGGGGGCTGTATGGCACTATCTACAGGGGGGACTGTATGGCGCTATCTACAGGGGGGACTGTATGGCGCTATCTACAGGGGGGACTGTATGGCGCTATCTACAGGGGGGACTGTATGGCGCTATCTACAGAGGGGGCTGTATGGCGTTATCTACGGGGGGCTATATAGCGTTATCTACGGGGGGACTGTATGGCGTTCCCTACAGGGGGGGTGTATGGCGTTCCCTACAGGGGGGGGGCTGTATGGCACTATCTACAGGGGGGGCTGTATGGCGCTATCTACAGGGGGGGCTGTATGGCGCTATCTACAGAGGGGGCTGTATGGCGTTATCTACGGGGGGCTGTATAGCGTTATCTACGGGGGGACTGTATGGCGTTCCCTACAGGGGGGTGTATGGCGTTCCCTACAGGGGGGGCTGTATGGCACTATCTACAGGGGGGGGCTGTATGGCGCTATCTACAGGGGGGCTGTATGGCACTATCTACAGGGGGCTGTCTGGCGTTATCTACAGGGGGGGCTGTATGGCGTTACCTACAGGGAGTCTGTATGGCGTTCCCTACAGGGGGGGTCTGTATGGAACGCCATACAGCCCCCCCTGTAGGGAACTCCATACAGCGTCCCCCCTGTAGGGAACGCCATGCAGCGCCCCCCCGTAGGGAACGCCATACAGCATCCCCCCAATGTAGGGAACGCCATACAGCCCCTCTGTAGGGAACGCCATACAGCCCCCCCCTGTAGGGAACGCCATACAGCGTCCCCCCTCCCAAAAAAATGCGACCCACAGTGTATCCTAATAAAATACATGTATCCCCTATCCACAGGATAGGGGATACATGTGTGATCGCTGGCAGCGATAGGGAGAACGGGGGACTGAAAGTCCCCCGGAGTTCTCCATCACTAACCTCTGACTTCCGGCGTCTGCGCAGCTCACTAAAAATGAAAGGAGCGCGGGTCACGCATGCGCACTAGCGGGACCGGCGCTCCATTCATTTCTCCGGAGCTGCCGACACAGACCCCGGATGTCTGAGGTTTGTGATGGAGAATGTCAGGGGGACTTTCAGTCCCCCGTTCTCCCTATCAATGCCGGCGATCACACATGTATCCCCTGTCCTGTGGAGAGGGGATACATGTCTTTTGTTTACTGGCAGAGCGGGGAGATACCTCCCTGCTCTGCCGTAGTGTTCAGTGGCGTCCCGCTGTAGTAGCCATAGTGGCTGCTAGCGGAGCCTCCGGCCATGGTGGGGGCCCGTAGTTACGCCACTGTCTGGGACCTTGATTTACAAATGAAATGCAAATTTTACTTTTAATCTGAAAACAGGACTTTTGATCACTGGGCAACAGACCAGTCCTTTCTCTCCTTAGCCCAGGTAAGATGCTTCTGACATTGTCTCTGGGTCATGAGTGGCTTGACAAGGAATGACTCCAGCCACAGTCCACTCCTTGTGAATTTCCACCAGATTCTTGAATGGCCTTTTCTTGACAATCCCTTCAAGGCTGCTGATATCCCTGTTGCTTGTTAACCTTTTTGTACCACACTTTTCCTTTCCTCTCAACTTTCCGTTAATGTGATTGGATACAGCACTGTGAACAGCCAGCTTCTTGAGCAATGCCCTTTTGTGGCTTACCCTCCTTGTGGAGGATGTCAATGACTGTGTTCTGGACAACTGTCAAGTCAGCAATCTTCCCCATGATTGTGTCGCCTACTGAACCAGACTGTTGGACCATTTAAAAGCTTAGGAAACCTTTGCAGGTGTTTTGTGTTGATTAGCTTATTAGAGTGTGACATCGTGAGTCTACAATCTTCAACTTTTGCCCAATATTCAAATTTTCTGATAGACTAAATTTTGGGTTTTCATTAACTGTTAGCCATAATCATCAACATTAACCCCTTCGCGCTCAGGCTAGTACTATTACGTCCTGCTGAGCGCATCGTTCGCGCTCAGCTCAGTAATAGTACTGACCTGAGTTAACACGGCGCCATCTTTCCCGGCGCGTGTTTGAGCTGTGATACCTGCTGTTTCCGACAGCAGGCTATCACAGCTTAGTGTGCAGGGACCGATCGCGGTAGTCCCCGCCGATTAACCCCTTAGAAGCCGCGTTCAATAGTGATGGCGGCTTCTTAGGGGTTAAGCTGCCATGGCCGGCCTGCTACACGATAGCGGGCCACGATGGCTACTATGGCAACCAGAATCCTAACAATGGACTCTGGCTACGCCATCGACGGAAGCCTAGTGGGTCCTGACAAAGTGAGGACCCACTATGCTTGCTGTCAGCGAACAGCTGACAGCTCTAATACACTGCACTACGTATGTAGTGCAGTGTATTAGAATAGCGATCAGAGCTTCCTTCCCTCATGTCCCCTAGTGGGACAAAGTAAAAAAAAAGTGTAAAAAAGTAAAAAAAAGTTGTGTAAAAATAAGAAAATAAAAGATTTAAAAGTAATAAAAGTAAAAGTCCCCCCTTTTACCCTTATCAGTCCTTTATTATTAATAAAAATATATAAATAAACAAATAAACTATACATAATTGGTATCGCCGCGTCCGTAACGTCCTGATCTACAAAACGATGTCGTTATTTATCCCGCTCGGTGAACGCCGTAAAAGAAAAGAATAATAAACCGTACCACAATCACAATTGTTTGGTCACTTCATCTCCCAAAAAATGGAATAAAAAGAGATCAAAAAGGCGCATGTACCGAAAAATGGTACTGATGGAAACTACAGTTCGTAACGCAAAAAATAAGTCCTCGCACGACTTTCCTGATCGAAAAATAAAACAGTTATGGCTCTTAGAATAAGGTAACACAAAAAATAAATAATATTTTACAAAATGTATTTTATTGTGCAAACGCCATAAGACATAAAATAAAACTATAAACATCTGGTATCGCCGTAATCGTATCGCCCCGCAGAATAAAGTGAATATGTCATTTATAGCGCATGGTGAACGCTGTAAAAAAAAAAGAATAAAAAACAATAGTAAAATTGCTGTTTTTTTAGTCACCGCGCCACTTAAAAATAGAATAAAAACTGATCAAAAAGTCGCATGCACCCCAAGAAAACTACAATGAATTCCTCAAGGTCTCTAGTTTCCAAAAAGGGGTCACTTTTGGGGGGTTTCCACTGTTTTAGCACCACAAGACCTCTTCAAAACGGACATGGTGCCTAATAAATTAAATTAAATTAATTAAATGTCACCTCTACTTTGCTCTAAATTCCTGTGAAACACCTAAAGGGTTAATAAACTTTCTATATGCTATTGTGAATACTTTGAGGGGTCTAGTTTCTAAAATGGGGAGTTTCATAGAGGTTTCTAATATATGGGCCCCTCAAAGCAACTTCAGAACTGAGCTGGAAACTAAAAAATAAAATAAAAATGAGGCAATACTTCGCTTCTTACATTATACTCATAATGAGCCGTGCCCACCCCGAGGTGACCCCAGTTTTGACCGTTTGTATAAACGGAGACCCCTATTAGACCGTTTCAGTGCCCGGTTTGCCAAGCATTCACCCCCGAGAAGTGTATTTCTATTGATGAGTCCTTGGTACATTTTAAAGGGAGGGTTCAATTCCACCAGTACCTGCCGGGTAGGAGGGCAAGGTATGGCGTGAAGATGTATAAGCTGTGCGAGAGTGCATTAGGGTATACCTACAAATTTAGGATATATGAAGGGAAGGACACCAGTATTCAGCCCCCAGAATGCCCCCCTTTACTGGGAGTTAATACAAAAATTGTGTGGGATTTGGTGCACCCACTGCTGGACCAGGGTTACCACCTCTACCTGGATAATTTTTATACCAGCGTCCCACTCTTCAACTGCCTCGCTTCCAGAAGTCCTGCAGCATGCGGCACTGCTAGAAGAAACCTGAGAGGCCTCCCTAAGACTCTGCTTGGGCAAACAAGAAGGAGTGAGAGCAGGGCACATTCTAGCAGCAACATATTGTGTGTCAAGTACAAGACCAGGGAGATGCCACAATAGTACCCATGTACCTGTACGAGGTACCAGTACAGGGACCCCCAAACCAGACTGCATCCTGGACTACAATAGGTACATGGGAGGGGTGGACTTGTCAGATCAAGTCCTGAAGCCCTACAGTACTTCTGGAGGCGAGGCCACACGCATCGTACCAGGGCAACACTTTTTAGGAGAAGTTCCCCAAACTGGCAAGAAGGGAAAAAGTCAAAAGAGGTGCAAAGTCTGCTATAAGAGGGGGATAAGGAAGAACACAATATATCAATGTGACGCGTGTCCCGAAAAACCAGAGCTCTGTATGAAAGAGTGTTTTAAAATTTATCATCCATCCCTTTATTTTTAATTTACCCCAGTTTTACTCGCTCTGATCCACTTCGCACAGCTTACCCCTCCTCATCTTTCCCCTCTGAGCCCTGCTGTGTGCCCAGGCAGCTGATAACAGCCACATGTAGGGTATTGCCGTACCCGGGAGAACCAACATTACAGTTTATGAGGTGTATATCTCCGGTGGCGCATGCTGGGCACAATATATCGGACACTGAATTGGCATATATGTATAGAAAATTGCAAATCTCACTCTGCACCATCTGCTGCGCATTATCTTTTACACAATATCTGTGGGGTCAAAATGCTCACTACACCTCTAGATGAATTCCTTAAGGGGTGTCGTTTTTAAAACGGGGTCACTTCTCGGGGGTTTCAACTGTACTGATACCTCAGGGGCTTCTGCACACATGATTTCCCAGTAGGCCACATGGTGGTCCTTTCCTTCTGAGCCCTCCCATGGGCCCAAACGGCAGTTTATCACCACAAATGGGGTATTGTCGAACTCAGGACAAATTGGGCAACAAATTGGGGTATTTTATTCCTTGTGAAAATAAGAAATTTTGAGCCAAAACTATCTTTTATTGGAAAAATTTTTATTTTTTTTAAATTCACAGCCCAATTCAAATAAATTCTGTGAAAAAACTGTGGGGTCTAAATGGTCACAACACCCATAAATGAATTCCTTGAGGGCTGTAATTTCCAAAATGGGGTCACTTCTGGTGGGTTTTCATTGCTTTGATACCTTTGGGGCTCTGCAAATGCGACATGGCACCCGAAAACCATTCCAGCAAAATCTGGGCTCCAAAGAACACATAGCGCTCCTTTCCTTCTAATCCCTCCCATAGGCCCAAACGGCAGTTTATCACCACAAATAGGGTATTGCCACACTCAGGACAAATTTGGGCAACAAAATGGGGTATTTTATTAGTTGTGAAAATAAGACATTTTGAGACAAAACTACATCTTATTGGAAAAAAGTTGTATTTTTTTAATTCACAGCCCAATTCAAATAAGTTCTGTGAAAAAACTGTGGGGTCTAAATGGTCACAACACCCATAAATAAATTCCTTGAGAGGTTTTGTTTCCAAAATGGGGTCACTTTTGGTGGGTTTCCATTGCTTTGATACCTCTGAGGCTCTGCAAATGCGACATGGCACCTGAAAACCAATCCAGCAAAATCTGGACTCCTAAGAACACATAGCGCTCCTTTCCTTCTGAGTCCTCCCATGGGCCCAAACGGCAGTTTATCACCACAAATGGGGTATTGCCGCACTCAGGACAAATTTGGCAACAAAATGGGGCATTTTGTTCGCTGTGAAAATAAGAAATTCTGATCAAAAATGACATCTTATTGGAAAAATTGTCATTCTTTTAATTTCACAGCCCAATTCAAATACGCGCTGTGAAAAAACTACCTGGTCAAAATGGTAACAATAACCATAAATGAATTCCTTGAGGGGTGCAGTTTCCGAAATGGGGTCAGTTTTGGGGGATTCCTACTGTTTTGGCACCTCAACACCTCTCCAAACCTGGCATGCTGCCTAAAATATATGCTAATAAAAAAGAAGCACCAAAATGCACTAGGTGCTTCTTTGCTTCTGGGGCTTGTGTTTTATTCCACGAGCGTACTAGAGCCACATGTGGGACATTTCTAAAAACTGCAGAATCTGGACAATACATATTTAGTAGTGTTTCTCTGGTAAAACCTTCTTTGTTACAGAAAAAAAATAGAATAAAATTGAAATTCAGCAAGAAAAATGAAATTTGCAAATTTCACCTCCACTCTGCTTTAATTCCTGTGAAATGCCTGAAGGGTTAAAAAAACGTTCTAAATGCTATTTTGAATACCTTGAGGGGTCTAGTTTTTCAAATGGGGTGTTTTATGGGGGTTTCTAATACATAGGCCCCTCAAAGCCTCTTCAGAACTGGTACCTTAAAAAAAAGGCTTTTGAAATTTTCTTAAAAATATGAGAAATTGCTGTTTATGTTCTAAGCCTTGTAACGTCCAAGAAAAATAAAATATTGCTCTAAAAAGTATGCAGATCTTATGTAGACTTATGGGAAATGTGAACTAGTAACTATTTAGGCTGGTATAACCGTCTGTTTTACAAGCACATGCATTTAAATTCTGAAAAATTCTATTTTTTCAAATTTTTCTCTAAATTTTGCCATTTTTCACAAATAAACACTGAATATATCGACCAAATTTTACCACTAACATAAAGCCCAATGTCTCACGAGAAAACAGTCTCAGAATCGCTTGGATAGGTTTAAGCATTCCGACGTTATTACCACATAAAGTGAAATATGTCAGATTTAAAAAATAGGCTCTGAGCCTTAAAGGCAATGTGTTGCCAGAAAAACATGTTTTATTTTTTTAAAATTAAACATTTAGTGTGTGGGTGATTAAACATTGTTCAAATTTTTTTTATTTTTTTCACGAGTCAGGAAATATTATAAATTAATTCTAATTTAGAATACTTCCCATTTTTGGTCACTAGATGGAGCTATTCCCAAAATTGCAGCATTGCAAAATTGGGTAAAAAGCCCTCGCTCTAGTGAGCTCTCAGCATCCCCCCCTCCTTTATCCTGGCTAGTGCCGGGATAAACGAGGGGTGTGAACGGTGTAACCTCCTACACTGTGTGTCGCCATTTTTTGAGCTAACACACAGTGTAGTAGGTTTAAATACAGTAGTAAACACACACAAACACGAACATACATTGAAATCTCTTACCTGCTCCTGCCGCCGCGGCTCCCTCCGGCCCGTCCGCTCCGTCTGCTGCCGCTGGTCCAAGTGCACAAGTCCGGAAGCCGCGACCGGAAGTAGTAATATTACTGTCCGGCCGCGACTTCCGGTCCACAGGAAAATGGCGCCGGACAGCGCCAATTTCAAATTGGACTGTGTGGGAGCGGCGCATGCACAGTTCCCACACAGACGCCGTACACACAAGTGAATGGGACGGGAGCCGTTCGCAGTCCCTATGGGACTGTGGCTGCCGTATTCCATGTCTGTATGTGTCGTTAATCGACACATACAGAAATGGAACAAAAAATGGCAGCCCCCATAGGGAAGAAAAAGTGTAAAAATAAGAAAAAGTAAAACACAAACACACAAATAAATATAAACGTTTTTAATAAAGCACTAACATCTTTAACATATAAAAAAATAATTTGTGATGACACTGTTCCTTTAAGGCCCAAACTAGGCTGCGTCCTTAAGGGGTTAAAAGCCAAAAATGCTGGAAATAGATCACTCTGTGTAATGAGTCTATACAGTGGCCACCAAAAGTTCCGAAACACCCTCATAACTTTTGAACGGCTCGAGGTAGAGGGTTGAAATTTGGTGGGATTTAATGGGGTCATAAAATCTACCAGTTTATTGAAAAGAAAAAAAAACACCCTTTGGGGGCGGTGGGGTGGTCGGGGTTAGCAAAATCTTAAATGGCACGGGGGTCGAGTGGGGCTCATTTGAAAGCGCTTTTCAATATGAAAACAATGCCGCTGAGATATTTAACTTTAAAGTTATCATTGTCATTATCGGCTACCGCCGGTGTTTGCATTACCCAGAATGTACCGCGCGGGTAAAATCCTAAATGTGTGTGGGCACGTGTGCATGTGCGAGCTTAGGAATGTCACATCAAGGTGACTTTAAATTACGTATTATTACAATCGGTCTCGGCGATACAAAATGGACCTAGTCTATGAATTCCAGAGAGCGCTAATTCGGAGAGTAATTTTCATTCTTGTACATTTCTATTGTCATATCACAAAATGCATTTGACCGAAACGGAAAGGATCACTTTATTGATGAGAGGGTATGGCGAAGAAAAAATAAGATCCCATCAAGAAGTAGCGGCTTTATTCAATGCCACTTATCCTATCCGTGATCCAATTTCATTGTCAACTGTTAAAAGAACTGTTCATCGTTTCGAAACAAGCGGTTCAATTAAAGACGCACCCAGATCCGGAAGACCCAAACATGCTAGTAATGATGAAAAAGCTTTAGATGTTCTGCTCAATGTACATGATGACCCTTAGGGTACGTTCACATGCAAACTCAAAACGTCTGAAAATATGGAGCTGTTTTCAAGGGAAAACAGCTCCTGATTTTCAGGCGTTTTTTGAGCCACTCGCAATTTTTGTAGCGTTTTTTACGGCCGCTTTTGGAGCGGTTTTCAATAGAGTCTATGAAAAACGACTCCAAAAACGTCCCGAGAAGTGACCTGCACTTCATTTTCACAACCGTGTAAAAAAAACGGCCCGTCGGAACAGAATGCCGTTCTTCCCATTGCAATCAATGGGCAGATGTTTGGAGGCGTTCTACTTCCGATTTTTCGGCCGTTTACGGACAAAAAACGGATGAAAATAGGCCGTGTGAACACACTCTTGTCGAAGAAACCCCTTCCAGGTAGCACCTTTTGGGATGGGTGCTCTAATGGGCTCCCTCTGCTTTGTCAGGTGGTATTCAAATATGGTAAGTGAAGTATCAGCAGTGCACCGAAAGATCAATAAAGACAATAGCAATCTGTTGTCTCAATCAATATTCTCATTTATTATCAAGATACATAGGTTAATATACCCTCAGGGCGTACCCTCTAACCAGGGTGTTACCTCTCATGGAACAACCAATCATAACATTTTACACGTAGACTGAAAATACGTCATAGGGTACCTTCCCACTGAGGTCACGTGATCTTTCTAACACCTGCAAATCCTGGCCTAAAAACAATAGAAATGTAGGAGGTTTTCATAAGTGTATGTGATGATTTCATATATGTGTGTGAAATACTGAGATGAAGAGAATTAATTACAAATATGATGATTATTTCAGGTCTAGGCGTTCTGCCAGACTCCTATCTACCAGTATTGAAGGCCACACGAAGAAATAACTTATTCCCTTGTGATTCAAACAGAACCAGAAGGAGATCATTACAAAATGGAGAATACATATCTTCATAATCCGGCATCCTGCTTGATAATTCATAGTGTTATTTAATACAGAGAACATAAGCAATTTGACCATCCATCACAGCATCTTTTAGCTGCAACGCGGCCTGTCATCAGTACTTTCTACGTGCTGCGGCCTGCTGTACAGTTAAAGTACATTTTTAAAATTTATTTTATTGTCTGATTGGGGGGGCAAACAGTCTGATTGGGGGGGAGGTATGGGTCTGGCACGGACCTTTGCCTTGTTACGCCCCCCAGAGATAAATCTGGGCCGCATTATACATATAGATTTCTGCTATAATTTACATCAGTTACTGGCGTAAATTATAGTAAAATTGTTGGCCATTTCTGCTAAGCCCCGCCCATTTTTTGCCCCCTAAAATTTCAACATTTGCGCATTTTGTGAATTTTCTACGCTAGTAAACTGTTGTAGAAAGGTTAATATATTCCCCCCAAAGGCTACCAACCAAAATACAATATCTTAATGTAAGGATGTGTACACTTAATTGTGCTGCAACGCTTATTGTCTCCATTCTATGTCAGTGTGGGAAGTAGATGTCCGGCCTTATGATTTTGTGATATGTGATAGACCCAGAATCCCAATCACCAAACCAAAGAATGCAAAATAAAGACACAAAACATTATAATTGGGTGTTAAATGGTCAAAACTTTTATTATATTATATGACCAAACCCAAAATGGCAAACCTCCGACTCACGAAGAGTCACCCTCCAGCACGCAGGAAAGGAAAAACCTCCTGTGGGGGAAACCTCTAGAGAAACCATGGCTGGAGGATTGCCCTTCCTCTGGGCTTAGAAGGTGCCAAAATAGAATTTGTAACAGAATTTTTACATTTTCTCAGATTTTCAAGGAAAAACAATACAATGAACGAACGACATAAAACACATAAATCGGCTGATCTGGTTGGCTTGGCGGATGTCTCTCTTCCTGGGCACCTATTAAAATTAATGTGTGATCCACGGATGAGACGGGTCCTCCAGATGCCTCCTTGTTGCACCTGTCTCCGCTCTGTCTAATAGAGGGGGATCTCCTGCTGGAAACCCCCCTCTATTACAGACAACCCGTATGAAGAGGATGACATCACTGTGATGAAGAAGTGGTCTTGGGTGAAGGGTTTCCCTGCTAGAACCTACAACTTACATCAGGTCGGCATTGGTGGGGAAGTCAAGCTCAAGGTCCTCAGTCCCATCCAATATGGCGCTAAATGTGGCAGTAAAACCTTCTAATATGGAATCTTCTTTATGTCATAAACATTTGTATTTATGACATCAGCGCATTCATCATCATTACTGCAAGAGTTTATTAACACTGCTGCCTCATTCATTGTGACGTCACCCACAGTGGTCTGAAGTGTTAACCCTTTAATGACTGGCAGTGTACTTAGTACAGATGCCATAAAGCTGAATAGAACATATCAGTGGCCATAAAGGAAAAGGGATATTGCAGGGAGCATCTCCGCACAAGAACAATCCATGACAAAGAGTTGTCCAGGATAAGATAACTTGTCTGCTTTCTCCAAAAACCAGCACCACACCTGTCCATAGGTTGTGTGTGGTACTACAGCTCATTACCATTCACTTCAATGGAGCAAACCTGCAATACCAGATACAACCTGTGGATAGGTGTGGTGCTGTTTTTGGAAGAAAGCAGACATATTTTTCTAATCCTGCACAGCCCCTGTTAGAAATAGAGCATCTCCGCACAAGAACAATCCATGACAAAGAGTTGTCCAGGATAAGATAACTTGTCTGCTTTCTCCAAAAACCAGCACCACACCTGTCCATAGGTTGTGTGTGGTACTACAGCTCATTACCATTCACTTCAATGGAGCAAACCTGCAATACCAGATACAACCTGTGGATAGGTGTGGTGCTGTTTTTGGAAGAAAGCAGACATATTTTTCTAATCCTGCACAGCCCCTGTTAGAAATAGTTCAAAAAAATGGGGGCGAAAAGAAATAAAAAAAAAAAAGGTAAAAAGAGGAACTCTGAGGTAAAAGAAATCAAACTAGACTGAAAGGAGTCTGCTGGAGGTGCCAGACGGAAAGACATATTTCTGCATGGGGACCAGATGAAATGTATCTTGAAGAGGGGCTTCAGAGAGTGGGTTTTAGCACCATAATTGTAATGACCCGCAGAATCAAGTTATCATGCAATCAATGCCACCCGATGAACACTGTAAAAAACAAAACAGAAATGGCGGAATTACAGGTTTTTTTTTTAATTCACCCCACAAAATGTAGTTTTTTTTTTTATACATTATATGGTACATTAGGCCACAGGGTAAATTCCACGTAAACAGCGCCATTCATTGGTTAACTGTTTAACCCCTTAGTGACCACCAATACGCCTTTTCACGTGAGTCAAAGATAATATGTAATTTAAACCGCAAGGTGAACACCGTAAAAAAAAAACGCAAAAAACAATGGCGAAATTGCAATTTTTTTCCATTGCCCCGCAAAAAAATCATAATAAAAATGAATCAATAAGTGCCATGCACCCCAAAACAGCACCAATCACAACTACGTCTCGTCCCGCAGAAAACAAGCCCAAAAAATCACTACATTGATGGAAAAATAAAAAAGTTACGGCTCTTGGAAAGCAACGATGCAAAAACAAATAATTTTAGTTCAAAAGTGTTTTTATTGTGCAAAAGACGTAAAACATAAAAAAACTCTACATATGTGGTATCGCCGTAATCGTACCGACCCATAGAATAAAGGTAATGTGTTATTTACGTCGCACAGTGAACGGCGTCAATTTAAAAACGCTTAGAACAATGGCCGAATTTCAGTTTTTTTTTATAATCCCCCCCAAAAAAAGTTAATAAAAGTTAATAAAAAAATTATATGTACCCAAAAATGGTGCTATTAAAAAGTACAACTAATCCCGCAAAAAACAAGTCCTCATACAGCTATGTAGACGAAAAAATAAAAAAGTTATAGCTCTTTGAATGCGACTATAGAAAAACGAATAAAATAGCTTGGTCATTAGGGCCTAAAATGGGCTGGTCACTAAGGGATTAAATGATACCAGTTCAAGTGACCTGTATCGAAAAACACTATAAGACATTTTTTCCCAATTAACCTTTTAATTGGGCCTAGCATGTGTGATACGGTCTGCTAAGCCGTTGCCAGTGGCGGATTATCATATGTGCGATTCGGGCGGCCGCCCGGGGCCCGAGGCTCCCAGGGGGCCCATAGCAGCCCGAACCGCACATCGTCCTGCAAACCTATTCAGCGTGCTAGCGCTGCTAACTGCCGAAGATGGGGAGGAGCAGGGAATTGGCCGGGATCCAGGGGTAGGACACGCCTCCCTGACAGTGCGGGCGCCATTGAATAACAGAACAGCGACGGTCGGTCACCGGCACTTAGGTTAGTTGACTTATCCTGCCCAACTGGTTCCCGACCGCTGGCTGTATTTTTACGGCCAGCGGTCAGGGATGGGTTCTTAAAACCCGAGCAATAGACTTTCTACGGCTCGGGTTTTAACTTGCTGCCCGCGCGAACGGGCAGCTTAATGTCGGGTCTCCGGCTGTCAGTGACTGCCGGGGACCCTGAGGAGAAGATAGAAGCAGCTTTCGCTGCTTCTGTCTTCTCTGATGTCTTTTTACACAGCGCTCAATGAACGCTGTGTAAAGGAATAGAGACAGCAGCAGCGGCGCTGCCTCTATTCCTCCCGGTGATCATGTGACTGGTCACATGATCGCCGGGTGCCGTTAGTGGCAGACTGCTGCTGGGTCTTGCTAGACCCAGCACAGCCCTATTAGTGACAATCGTCACTATGAGAGGGCTGATTTCCCCTGTAACTGGGGCTGCTGTGCAGCTCCAGTTACAGTGGAAAAACATGGTGTAAAAGAAAGAAAAAAAAATATATAAAGTTCCCCAAAGGTCTTTTTTGACCTTTGAGGAACAGACCATAGTAATAAAAAAATAATAAAGTAAAGTGCAAAAAAAAATTAAATAATAAATACCCATAAAATACCCACCCCAATAAAAACCGTTCTCCCCGCCAATCATTGTTGTAACGCTAACGCTGACCCAATTACCCTAATATAGACATGTAATATATTAAAATTTACGGTAGACAATGACGATCACAAATAAAAGGTTATTTTAGGGTAAAACTATGTTATTACCAAAAAAAATTGCTGAAACGTAAAAAAGCTTATTTTTTTACTATTATTTTCAAACTTTATGAATAAAAATTCTAAAATAGGAAAAAAGGTGTGTATAAAAACGAAACCTGCATTGTCTACGGAAAAAAGTCGCAAAAATCACGTCAGTTTTATTTTTTTTTTATAAAAATGTGTGTTTGGTGCAACTTTGTAATTACGTTTTATTAAAAAATATTTTCGCTTTTTGAGATACAGCTGCTTGTATCCTGTATCCGTCAGGTCAGCAGAACTGACGGGATCAGTGAAACGGGCCCTGCGCTAAATTATAATCTTAGATGTGATAGATTTGAGGTGGATTCTGCGTGTCACTGATCCTGTCAGTCCTGCTGACCTGACGGATACAGGATACAAAGCAGCCGTATCTCAAAAAGTAAAAATATTTTTTAATAAAATCAATCAATCACACTGATACACACACATACATTTTATATATATATATATATATATATATATATATATATATATATATATATAATATAAAGTTTTTAAATGTGTACATAACCTTGTGGCACTATATACAAGGGGGAGCGCTGTGAGGCACTATATACAAGGAGGAGCGCTGTGTGGCACTGTATACAAGAGTGAGCGCTGTGAGGTACTATATACAAGGGGGAGCGCTGTGAGGCACTATATACAAGGGGGAGCGCTGTGTGGCACTATATACAAGGGGGAGCGCTGTGTGGCACTATATACAAGGGGGAGCGCTGTGTGGCACTATATACAAGGGGGGGCTGTGTAGTGCTATCCACAGTGGTTTGTGTGTGGCGCTCTTTATAGGGGGGGCTTTTTGGTGCTATTTACAAGAGGGGGAGGGCTGTGTGGCGCTCTCTACCGGGGGTTGTATGGCACTATCTATAGGGGGCTGTGTGTAATGCTCTCTACGAGGGGGATGTGTAATATATAGAGGGGGCTGTGTATGGCGATATCTATGGGGGTGTGTAATATCTACAGGGGCTGTGTGTGGCACTATGTACAGGGGGCTGTGTGTATGTGGCGTTTTACAGTGTGTGGTATTATATTCAGGCGCGCAGTGTTTGGTGCTATTATATTTAGGGGTACAGTATGTGGCACCATAATAACTTTATTTTCGTTTATAGGTGTGGAAATGTTGGAAAAGTGAGGAGACGTCTGAGTGGCAAATTCTGCAGAAATGAGTCATGGCCGGGAGAAGTCGTCATGAGCGCTGGACCGGATGAAGAAGAAAAGAGGAAAAAAACTACTACAATCTGAGATGTCGTCACCTGTGAGTCACTAGATTTTTAGAGAATCTGTCACCTCTCCTGACATGTTTATTATAGGAAATCCTTGTATTTCGCAAAAAGTCTTTCTGCAGTCCAGGACTGATAGACAATTCCCCTTGTCAGGAGGTTGTGTCCCTGCACAGTGTGATACTGTCAGTATGTAGGGACACCGCGCTGTGACAAGGGAAATCGTAACACTGTTAATGCTTGCCCAAAAAGGTAGTGTTAAAAATAGTTACGGTGCGGCAGGGCGGCGGTGAGGAAGGGGGGCCCAAGTTTGGATAACAGCCAAGGGCTCATGGTCTACTTAATCCGCCACTGGCCGTTGTATCTCAACATATTATATGTGATACTGTCTGCTGAGCCGCTGTCTCCTATCAAGTAGCAGAGCTATCAGGTGTTATAGACTTAGGGTTCACACGCAAAGTCAAAAATGGCTGAAAATTACAGAGCTGTTTTCAGAGAACACAGCCTTTGATTTACAGCCGTTTTTGAAGCTGGAAAAGTTTTTTGAGGTGTTTTTTTCTAGATGTTTTTGGAGCTGTTTTTCCATTGACACAATGAAAAACATCTCCAAAAACGGCTCAAGAAGTGACATGCTCCTTTTTACGTGCCGTTTTAAAATACAATAGGCAGATGTTTGTAAGCATTGGGCTAACGATTTTTCAGGTGTATTCGAAGGCGTTTACACCCCGAAATACGCCTGAAAACACAGCGTGTGAATATACCCTTATAGATACGCTGTCTCAGATATATATATCTTTTTCTTTTTTTTTAGTGGTGTGGGCAAAACACATGTCTTGTGGCACAAGACAGTCTGATTAGTGGGGGAGATACAGGGTCTGGCTTAGGCCTTTTGTTACACACTCAATGTAAAATTGTACACTAGCTCGGAGCTGGCGTTGATTTCTGCTTTACATTACGCCCGTTACTAACGTAAATGAAAGTAAAATTGTCGTCCCTTTCCGCAAAGCACCACACACTTTTCAAAAAGTGCCAAGCGCAGCATAAACTGCCCAAACACTTTCCCGCACTTTTGGGACTTTTCTATGCCAGATAAGAGGCTTAGCAAGGTTAATAAATTCTCCTCTAAGGCTACAGACAGTAATACAATATCTTACTGCAAGGATCTGTACACTCAGTGTCTGACTGAGGTACCTTGGACCCACCAAAGGAAATAATTATTTTGGGTCTAAACTTCAAACTATATAGAAATAATTTGAACACTCTTAATTGTGTACTAAAAACGTGTGTAGTAAAACAAAGACCAATATTCCCACCATATTGTGACAGATATCAGTCCTACACAGGCATTCTGCAGACCATATAAGTGAATACAGTGCAGTGAAATTCAGTGACTCACACGTGACATCTTCTCTGATTGCAGTCGTTCACGTTCTCTTTTCTTCTTCATCCGGCCCAGAACGCCATGATGACTTCTTCCAGTCTTCTTCATCTCCAATGCCCAAGCGCGAACCACAAGATACGTCATGAAAGTGTTCATGTAACCTAGATACCACGTGTAATGACGGGGTAGGGAGACAGACAGGTGAGCCCTAATCTACACCGTGAGCAACAGGCATAGTGAACGAGCCGAGTCAAACCAGGAGTGTACGAGGTACCAAACGAAGAGCAGGAACGTAGTCAGTAAATCCAGGGTCAAAATGAAGCAAGGTCAATAATAATAGAAGGAGCAGCAGAGCCAGGAAACAGGAACGAATAACAGGCAAAGACAAGCAGGAAATGAAGGTATAAATAGACTGAGGGCGGGAGCTAGAACCGTCTGGCCAGGCTGTGATAGGTTCTCCCACTCCTGAGCCTACCAGCCTGAGTGGTAGCAGATTGAGTCACTCTATCAGACCTAGGAGCAGGTGCAGACTGATTAACCACGGGCGTCGATACAGAAGCTGTGTCTGGCAGATCCTTTACAGTACCCCCCTCTTATGAGGGGCCACTGGACCCTTTCTAGGTGGACCTGGCTTATTGGGGAACAGAAGATAGAACCGCCTGAGCAATACCCCAGCGTGAACATCACTGGCGGGTACCCAAGTCCTCTCCTCATGCCTGTATGCTCTCCAATGGACCAGGTACTGGAGGGAGCCTTGGACCATCCACAATCTTGGCCACCTCGAATTCTACCCCTTCAGGGGTGAGAACAGGGACCGGGTGTTTCCTCGAGGTAGCCAAGGACGGAGAGCAGCGTTTCAGGAGGGAGGCATGAAACACGTTGTGTATTCGAAAAGACGGGGGTAACTCCAGTCGGAAGGAGACAGGGTTAAGGGCCTCAATGACCTTGTGCGGCCCTATATACCGGGGAGCACATTTTTTCGACGAAACTTTAAGGCGCAAATTTTTTGAAGACAGCCACACCAGATCTCCGACCACAAACAAGGGGTTAGCAGAACGTCTTCTATCTGCCTGAGTCTTTTGTATGCTCTTGGATGCCTCAAGGTTCTTCTGAACCTAGGCCCAGACTGTGCACAGTTCCCGATGAACGACATCTACCTCGGGATTGTTGGAACCACCAGGTGAAACAGAGGAGAACCGTGAATTAAACCCAAAATTACAGAAAAAGGGGGAGACCCCTGACAAGTTACTGACCCGGTTATTAAGAGAAAATTCGGCGAGGGAAATGAAGGAGACCCAATAATATTGACAGTCAGAGATAAAACACCTTAAATATTGTTCTAGAGACTGATTAGTCCTCTTGGTTTGGCCATTAGTTTCAGGATGGAAGGCCGAGGAGAAGGTCAGATCAATCTCCAACTTTTTACAGAAAGCTCTCCAAAACAATGAAACATATTGTACACCTCTGTCAGAAAGAATATTGACAGGAACCCCATGGAGACGCAGGATGTGTTTGACAAACAAGGTAGCTAACGTCTTAGCATTGGGTAGTTTCTTGAGGAGCACAAAGTGGCACATCTTACTGAAGCGGTCTACTACAACCCACACCACCGACTTGCCTTGAGATGGAGGCAGATCGGTGATAAAATCCATGGAGAAATGGGTCCAGGGTCTCTGGGGAATGGGCAAAGAACATAGTAAGCCCGCTGGTCGGGACCTGGGAGTCTTGGACCTAGCACAAAATTACAAATTTCACAAGCGGTGACGTAGGCCTTAACGTCTTTAGGAAACCCAGCCCACCAATAGTTTCTGGCAATGAGGTGCTTGGTACCCAGGATGCCTGGATGACCAGATAGTGCAGAGTCATGATTTTCCCTGAGTACCCTTAGCCGGAATTGCAGGTGAGAAAACAGCTTGTTTTCAGGAAGTTTCCCGGGAGCTGAACATTGATCAGCCGCAATTTCGGAGACTAAGTCGGAATCAACAGAAGAAATGATTATACCTGGGAGCAAAACACAAGCAGGATCTTCCTCCGAAGGAGGGCTGGCCATGAAGCTACGCGACAGTGCATCAGCTTTAATATTTTTAGACCCAGCCCTATAGGTGACCAAAAAGTTAAATCTAGTGAAAAACAACGCCCATCGAGCTTGTCTCGGGTTTAGCCTCCGGACAGATTCTAGGAAAACCAGATTCTTGTGGTTGGTAAGGACCGTTACCTGGTGCCTAGCCCCCTCCAGGAAGTGGCACCACTCTTCAAATGCCCATTTAATGGCTAAGAGTTCGCGGTTGCCAACGTCATAGTTACTCTCAGTGGATGAGAACTTCCTGGAGAAGTAGGCACAGGGACAGAGATGGGTGAGAGACCTAGTACCCTGGGACAACACAGCACCCACTCCCACCTCGGAGGCGTCAACCTCCACGATGAATGGCTCCATTTGGTTAGGCTGAATTAGCACTGGGGCCGAGATAAAGCACTTCTTAAGGACCTCAAAAGCCTGGACAGCCTCAGGAGGCCAGTGAAGGAGATCAGCACCTTTGCGAGTGAGATCCGTAAGAGGCTTAGCGATGACCGAGAAGTAAGCAATAAATCTCATGTAATAATTAGCAAACCCCAGGAAGCACTGTAACGCCTTCAGGGAGGCAGGTTGGACCCATTCAGCCACAGCCTGTACCTTGGCAGGGTCCATGCGGAATTCATGAGGAGTGAGGATTTGACCCAAAAATGGTATCTCCTGCACCCCAAACACACATTTTTCGGTTTTAGCAAAGAGTTTGTTTTCCCGAAGGGCCTGGAGCACCTTCCTGACATGCTCAATGTGGGAGGACCAGTCCTTGGAAAACACAAGTATGTCATCAAGGTACACTACAAGAAATACCCCCAGGTAGTCTCTTAAAATGTCATTTATGAAATTCTGGAAGACCGCGGGAGCATTACACAACCCAAAGGGCATGACAAGGTATTCTAAATGACCTTCGGGCATGTTAAACGCAGTCTTCCACTCATCCCCCTCTCTGATGCGGATAAGGTTATAAGCCCCCCGAAGAACAAACTTAAAGAACCATTGGGCCCCCTGAACCTGATTGAAGAGATCAGGAATAAAAGGAAGGGAATACTGATTCCTTACAGTGACCTTATTTAAGTTTCGGTAATCGATGCATGGCCTAAGACCACCATCCTTCTTCCCTACGAAGAAGAAGCCAGCACCTACCGGAGAAGTAGAGGGGCGAATGTAACCCTTGGCCAGGCATTCCTGGATATAATCTCTCATGGCTTCACGTTCGGGACAAGAGAGATTAAATATCCTACCCTTAGGGAGCTTAGCTCCTGGTACCAAATCGATTGCACAATCATATTCTCTATGAGGAGGTAACACTTCGGAGGCCTTTTTAGAAAAAACATCAGTGAAGTCCTGAATAAACTCAGGTAGAGTGTTCACCTCCTCAGGGAGAGAAATAAAATTAACAGAAAAACATGACGTCATGCATTCATTAACCCATTTGGCAAGATCCCCAGTATTCCAGTTAAACGTGGGATTATGCATCTGCAACCAGGGAAGGCCTAAAACCAAATCGGACAATAATCCCTGCATCACCAGTACAGAGCACTGCTCCAAATGCATGGAGCCAACAATGAGTTCAAAAACAGGGGTATGCTGCGTAAAATAACCATTAGCAAGTGGAGGGGAGTCAATACCCACTACCGGGACAGGTTTTGGCAAATCAATCAATGGCATAGCTAGAGACATAGCAAATTCCACAGACATAATATTAGCAGAAGACCCTGAATCCACGAAGGCACTGCCGGTAGCAGACCTACCCTCAAAAGAGACCTGAAAGGGAAGCAATATCTTATTAGGTTTCATATTTACGGGAAATACCTGTGCGCCCAAGTGACTTCCCCGATGGTCACTTAGGTGCGGAAGTTCTTCCGGCTGCTTATTCTTACGCCTAGGACAGTTGTTCACTTGATGCTTGTCCCTGCCTACTTGCACGGCCCGTCCTAGGCGACAGCGTACAACTGGGCGACGGTCCCTACGCTCAATATGTGCACGACAGACAAACAGACAAGGGTACACAGAAGCTAAGGGAAATGGGGCAGTTGCCCAAGGCAACACCGTGAGCAACAAGCGTAGTGAACGAGCCGAGTCAAACTAGGAGTGTACGAGGTACCAAACGCAGAGCAGGAGCGTAGTCAGTAAAGCCAGGGACAAAATGAAGCAAGGTCAATAATAATAGAAGGAGCAGCAGAGCCAGGAAACAGGAAAGAATCACAGGCAAAGACAAGCAGGAAATGAAGGTATAAATAGACCGAGGGCGAGAGCTAGAACCGTCTGGCCAGGCTGTGATAGGTTCTCCCACTCCTGAGGCTACCAGCCTGAGTGGTAGCAGATCGAGTCACTCTATCAGACCTAGGAGCAGGTGCAGACTGATTAATCACGGGCGTCGACACAGAATATGTGTCTGGCAGATCCTTTTCACCAGATTCCCATGACCCAATGTGCCACGTCACAGCGTATTCAAATCATGGAAGCGTCCGGTCTACATGACTACCGACCGTCATGGTGTGCAAACCTTAGATCTAAATTTCGACATATAACTAACTAACTGTAAACCTCATAAGGTAATTTTCTTTAGCTATTATACCAGGATGTAGGCAGAGGACTAGGCTAAGAGAATGGAAAGGGGCCGAGACGGGAGTTGGGCCAGAGTGAATATGATGCTTGACTGGGGTCTGGGGAGGGGAAGGGGAGAGAGACAGGTGGGAAGGTGGGAGCAGAGGGGCAACATAAAAAAAATTATTAAACTGAATCTACTGCTTTAAAACAGTCACTCACCAAGTTGCAGAGCTGGCCGCTGCTTCTGGCCCCTGCATGGGTCCCATTCCTTTCTACAAATCAATTACCGTTGATCATAACCTTGATGAGCGGCGGCTGCCCACTTTATTTTACTTTTGTGGCCTGGCCCCTGACAGTAGTACCAGCGGTACTACCCTGATGGCAGGCCTGTTTGTAGGGGTACTAGCCAACTACGTCACAGATAACCCAAGTTTCAAGACCATGCAAAGTTATGGATTTTTGGCATCCCATGGAATATGGGAACAATAGGGAATTCTATCAGTAAGTATTCTGCCTGTTTCTTGGCTAATACTCCTAATCAAATTCCTTCTTCCAGCAGATTTTTTAAAGATTCTTTACATGCGGTGCTTGGTTTCGCCACAAGTTTGCGATATGTCGATTCATTGTCTAAAATGGTATGAACGTGTCTGGGATATAAACAGGAATCTAGAACAACTCCTGCTCCGTAAGATTTGGAGGACACAGTTATACGCTGGATATATGGTGAGCACCTCTGTGTTTTCACCTTTAGCCCTTATGTGTATATAGTGAACCTTTTAGAAGGTTAATCTTTACCCGCTAAGGTGGAAGGGTTGGTTCCAATGCCTGGTTATGGTGGTGTCTGAGGAAATAAAGGTCCCTTTAGACGTCCCGATACTGACCATGAAAACCAGCGCCAATCGTCGATACAGCGTATCACAAGGAGCAATCATCGGTAATGTATGGGGGCAAACAATCGTTACTACACCAGACCCCGCACCGATCTGCCAGTCGAGCTGCCTCCGGGCACTGGACAACACTGCCGGAAGCAGATGGCTCCGATCACTGCATAGCGGCCGTTCGGCAGAACTGCAGCTCGGCCTCTATTCTTTGACCGGAGCCATCTGCTTCCGGCAGTGTTGTCCGGTGCCCGGAGGGAGCTGGAGTGGCAGATCGGTGCGGGGTCCAGGTGTCGGACACGCACCGATCATATACTGATGTCCATTAACGACACATACAGAGATGGAATACGGCACATACATCCCCATAGAGAATGCAAACAGGAGCTGTTCCATTCACTATAGCGTACGCCGTCTGTGTGGGAACGGCGCATGGTCGGGAGCAGCGCACGGAGTAAGACATCCATCCACGCATCTCCCTTCCGGCGGCCATCTTACCTCATGTCAGCGCAGCAGTTCATTGAGCAGATGCGGGCGGCGGCTGCTGCATTCAGCCCCGCCTGGTTGGAGGAACAAGCTGCAGCGGTGGCCAACGCTCCGGTACCTTCGGCTGTCTCTCCCCCGCGCCGGGCCCGGCACTCGTGTCCTCCAGAAAGGCTGAGCCCCAACGTGGCTCCTCGGACTCGGCGCCGCAGAGGGAGCCCTGTGAGGGACCCTCCGCCTCGGGCGTCTGGCAGCACTGATACTGCAGCCGGTGCCAGGGTCGGGAGGAATCCCACTTTGCGGCGGAGTCCATCGGAGGTGGGGGGGGTGCGACCTCTACTTCCGGTCACCCCTCCACTCGCCAGTTCTACGCCGGGTTCCATGGTTCGGACGGCTGCCCCAGGTGATGTGCCAGCTGGGGTGGAGCCCCACGGCGATCCGGAGGAAGCAAGGGACCTGCATTGGGCCGCAGGCCTGGGTCGTCCGTTTCGAGGGTGACTTCCGGGCGGCGAGCTGCCAGAGAGAGAGCTTGTGAGCCCGCCCCTCCCCCACCTCGGTTCCGGCCGTTGAGCACACCTGTGCATGCTGCCATGGATGGGGGACCAGATCTGCCGAAGACCTTGAGGATGGGGAGCTTCGTGGACAGGACGGTCCAGCTGATGGGTCCACAGCGCCTGTGCAGCTCGGTAAGTAGTTTTCACCGTCTTTACCTTTTCCTGCTATACTTATGTCTCCTGTTTCAGGGGAGGGTTCCGCGGTTGGGGAGCGGGTATGTGATGTGGGGCCTGGGTTTGTGAATGTTTGGGGTGGGGGGTATAGTCTGCGAGAGTTGGTCGGTTGCGTCAAGGAATTGTTAGGTCTCGCGGTCTCCTGTGGAGGTGTGGGTGGGGCCTGGTGGGGTAGGGTTTAATGCCCCGGCGGCGGTCGCTGCGAATGTAGGAGCAAATACGGAATCGGTGGCTGTGTCTGTTCAGACCGACTCGGCGGCGGCGGTTGATGGTGTTCGGTTGGACGATAAAGCCAAGGGGAGGTTTGGAACGACGAGTACGTGGACATTTTTTCATTGTTGCCCCTGGAAAAATGTAATCTGTAGAAGGGGTAAGAAGGAGGAGGAGGAAAAGCATCGTTACCGCCTTATCCCTAAGACATTTGTCAACTGGTTGCAAGCGTTCGCCATTTTGGCCAGTGTTATTGGTGAAAAGGCTCTGGAACATTGCTCCCCCCTGTTTTGCTATATGGATATCATCGGGGAAGCCCATAGGGTATATGGGGGGTAGCTTGGCTACGTTATGATGAGCAGTTTAGACAACGGAAGGCGGTTCAGCTCAATATTAGGTGGGACCACAAGGATATTGCCCTGTGGTTACGGGTAACGGCTCCGATTCGACCAGGCCAGTCCTTTCCCGGGAGCGGGGGGGGGGGGGGCAGCAGTCTGGTCAATCCAGCTCAGGGGGCAACGCAAAACTCGGGCTGTGCTGGCAATACAATGAGGGACAGTCTAAATTCGGTGCAGGTTGCAAGTTCAAGCACCTTTGTTCTCAATGCAATGGGGCATCCCACGGGGCATCTAAATGCTTGTGCAAGGGAAAACGAGGTGGGGGAGGGGGTTTTAACGCCTGTCATGGGGGTGAAACCAGTGAAGCTGGAAAGGATGGTCAGGTTTCTAAATAGTTATCCGGACAGGGCCAGCGCGCAGTTGTTGTTTGATGGTTTTAATGTGGGTTTTTGTATCCCCCTCCCCTCCTCACAGGGTCCCCTTTTCCATAAAAAATCTGAAGTCAGCTTACCAGCATCCTGACGTGGTTAGGGAGAAGTTGGCAAAAGAGGTGGATTTGGGGTGCATGGCGGGGCCCTTTAGTTCTCTCCCCATCCCAGGTTTGGTCATCTCCCCGCTGGGGGTTGTCCCGAAGAAGGAGGCGAACAAATACCGTTTGATTCACCATTTGTCTTATCCTAAGGGCTTGTCGGTTAATGACGGGATAGATCGGGATCTTTGCTCGGTCGTGTATACGTCATTCGACGCGGCGGTGCAGTGGGTGCGTTTCCATGGCAGGGGGGTGTTAATGGCCAAGACGAATGTCGATGCGGCTTTTCGGCTGTTGCCGGTGCATGCTGATAGTCAGCGTTTACTGGGGTGTTTTTGGGGGAGCGGTTTTTATGTGGATCGGTGTCTCCCCATGGGTTGGTCCATTTCTTGTGCGTACTTTGAGGCGTTTAGCTTATTTTTGGAATGGGTGGTCAAATCTCTGGCGGGGGTGGATTCGATCATTCATTATTTAGACGATTTCTTGTGCGCAACGATCTTGGGGCCCGCCCGTTCCGTGAGTTGGTTCGGGACATAAAACACGATCTGTTGCACCTGTGGTCGTTGTACCCGAACTTGATCACGGTGTGGTCGGATATTGTGCCTAGAAAATCCTGGCGTTTGGCATGGTCGGTGGAGCGGATCAACAAAGCCAGCATAAAAGTTAACAGGGCGGTGTCTGCATTTGTTGCGCGGAATGGTGGCATATGTGTTCGGCACTGGGACTTGGAAGCTGGAGTTAGAGCGTATTGGAGTGCAGATGGTGTTCACCTGAATGATGTGAGAACAGATTTGTGGTGCTTGGGATTGCAGGATGGCATTGAGTGGGCTATTTTGTTGGGGCGGGACTCTCAGGCTTGAGGTGGTCAAGGCCTGTTCGCTGTGGCTGGGGAGTCCTTGGAGTTAGACAAATAATTATGGGGGGGATGCATCGTGGGTATGGATCCCCCTGGGTTTTAAAGATGAAAGGACACTGTCTGGCGTTTGGATAGTGTGGTTTCCTTAGGGTGTTATCCCTTGGGAGAGGTGGCAGTTACCTTACGGCATCTGCCAGGAATATTGGTGCCTCTGAGCCGGGTTTTTATGGCTGGGGGTAAAATGGTGGGGCAGATAGCCGGTAACATAAAAAGTTAATGATAGCTCCAAGGACTTCTCCTAGTCTATGTGTTAATGTTTGTTTGTCAGTGGTGTCTGACGTGTTTGGGTTATAATTTATGGTTCGTGCATTATTGATTTATTATTGTTTTTGTTAATAAATAATATGGATATTATTTATTTATGGTTAATTGAGTTAACTAACTTTTATATTTATTTCTTAATGAAATGGCTGCTGTGGCCACTTTATCCAAACCCTCGGTGTCGAGTCTTCTTGAGAGAAAGGTGTGGGTTATGAATGGGGAACAGATATATAGGTAAGTGTAATTTGCATACACATACATCACTCGACTTACCCCAAGTCAAGCACTGGCCGGACGGACCATACCACAGTGGAGGGTAGGCCAGACATGACGAGGATAGGAGGGAGGATCGTGTCACAGCCAAAGGGGAGGGTTAGTGGAGGGGGTGGGTCTAGGAGAGGGATGGGATCCGGTGAGGGTTAGCCGGAAGTGCGCTGACTTCCCGGTCTTTTGGTCGGGAGCAGCGCACGGAGTAAGACATCCCCGCCCGCCCTCCCCCTTTTTTGTTAGTATTTGATCATATGGTCAGGGAAGTATGAGGACAGGTGGGGTCTTTCGGTGGGTATTTTCGTTTTGTCATGGCAGCTGATGGGGAGTCCTTGGAGTTAGACAAATAATTATGGGGGGGTGCATTGTGGGTATGGATCTCCCCGGGTTTTAAAGATGAAAGGACAGTGTCTGGCGGTTGGATAGTGTCGTTTCCTTTGGGTGTTATCCCTTGGGATAGGTGGAAGTTACCTTACGGCATCTGCCAGGAATATTGGTGCCTCTGAGCCGGGATTTTACGGCTGGGGGTAAAATGGTGGGGCAGATAGCCGGTAACAGAAAAAGTTAATGATAGCTCCAAGGACTTCTCCTAGTCTATGTGTTAATGTTTGTTTGTCAGTGGTGTCTGACGTGTTTGGGTTATAATTTATGGTTCGTGCATTATTGATTTATTATTGTTTTTGTTAATAAATAATATGGATATTATTTATTTATGGTTAATTGAGTTAACTAACTTTTATATTTATTTCTTAATAAAATGGCTGCTGTGGCCACTTTATCCAAACCCTCGGTGTCGAGTCTTCTTGAGAGAAAGGTGTGGGTTATTAATGGGGAACAGATATATAGGTAAGTGTAATTTGCATACACATACATCACTCGACTTACCCCAAGTCATGCAAAATAAAGACACAAAACATTATAATTGGGTGTTAAATGGTCAAAACTTTTATTATATTATATGACCAAACCCAAAATGGCAAACCTCCGACTCACGAAGAGTCACCCTCCAGCACGCAGGAAAGGAAAAACCCCCTGTGGGGGAAACCTCTAGCGAAACCATGGCTGGAGGATTGCCCTTCCTCTGGGCTTAGAAGGTGCCAAAATAGAATTTGTAACAGAATTTGTACATTTTCTCAGATTTTCAAGGAAAGACATTACAATGAACGAACGACATAAAACACATAAATCGGCTGATCTGGTTGGCTAGGCGGAAGTCTCTCTTCCTGGGCACCCATTAAAATGAATGGGCGATGCTCGGTTGAGACGGGACCTCCAGAGTGGTCCTCCAGATGCCTCCTTGTAGCACCTGTCTCCGCTCTGGCTAATAGAGGGGGATCTCCTGCTGGAAACCCCCTCTATTATAGACAACCCGTATGAAGAGGATGGCATCACTGTGATGAAGAAGTGGTCTTGGGTGAAGGGTTTCCCTGTTAGAACCTCCAAATTACATCAGGTCGGCATTGGTGGGGAAGTCAGGCTCAAGGTCCTCAGTCCCATCTAATATGGCGCTGAATGTGGCAGTAAAACCTTCTAATATGGAATCTTCTTTATGTCATAAACATTTGTATTTATGACATCAGCACATTCATCATCATTACTGCAAGAGTTTATTAACACTGCTGCCTCATTCATTGTGACGTCACCCACAGTGGTCTGAAGTGTTAACCCTTTAATGACTGGCAGTAAACTTAGTACAGATGCCATAAAGCTGAATAGAACATATCAGTGGCCATAAAGGAAAAGGGATATTGCAGGGAGCATCTCCGCACAAGAACAATCCATGACAAAGAGTTGTCCAGGATAAGATAACTTGTCTGCTTTCTCCAAAAACCAGCACCACACCTGTCCATAGGTTGTGTGTGGTACTACAGCTCATTACCATTCACTTCAATGGAGCAAACCTGCAATACCAGATACAACCTGTGGATAGGTGTGGTGCTGTTTTTGGAAGAAAGCAGACATATTTTTCTAATCCTGCACAGCCCCTGTTAGAAATAGAAAAAAAAATGGTGGAAAAAAGAAATTTAAAAAAAGGGAAAAAGAGGAACTCTGAGGTAAAAGAAATCAAACTAGACTGAAAGGAGTCTGCTGGAGGTGCCAGATGGAAAGACATATTTCTGCCATGGGGACCAGATTAGTTGAAATGTATCTTGAAGGGGGGCTTCAGAGAGTGGGTTTTAACCCCTTCCCGCCCTATAGAGTGCTGTTGCATTGGAAAAACTATGCAGTTCATCTTCGAATGCAGCGTCACAAAAACAAATTATTTTGTAAAAAATAAAACTATATAAATTCGGTATCACCATAATCATAACGAACCGCAGAATCAAGTTATCATGCAATTCCTGCCGCTCGATGAACACTGTAAAATCAAAACAGAAATGGCGGAATTACAGGTTTTTTTTGAATTCACCCCACAAAATATATATTTTTTTTTAAAAGAAATGTGAAAACATTATATGGTACATTAGGCTGCAGGGTAAATTCCACATAAACATCGCCATTCATCGGTTAACTGTTTAAATGATACCAGTTCAAGTGACCTTTATCGAAAAACACCTTAAGAAATTTTTTCACAATTAACCTTCTAATTGGGCCTAGCATGTGTGATACTGTCTGCTAAGCCTTTGTATCTAAGCATATTATATGTGATACTGTCTGCTAAGCCGCTGTCTCCTATCAAGTAGCAGAGCTATCAGGTGCCATAGTGTAATGAAACGGGGAAGGGAGACGGACAGGTGAGCCCTAATCTACCCGAAACTCAGTCCCTGCCTACTTGCACGGCCCGTCCTAGACGACAGCGTACAACTGGGCGACGGTCTCTAAGCTCAATATGTGCACAACAGACAAACAGACAAGGGTACACAGAAGCTAAGGGTAATGGGGCAGTTGCCCACGGCAACACCGTGAGCAACAAGAGTAGTGAATGAGCCGAGTCAAACCAGGAGTGTACGTGGTGCCAAACGCAGAGCAGGAGAGTAGTCAGTAAAGCCAGGGTCAATATGAAGCAGAGGTCAATAGGAAAAGCAGGAACAGCAGAGCCAGGAAGGAAGAGAATCACAGGCAAAGGACAAGCAGCAAGTGAAGGTATAAGTAGACAAAGGGCGGTATCTAGGACCATCTGGCAAGGCTGTGATAGGTTCTCCCACTCCTCAGCCTACCAGCCTGAGTGGTAGCAGAACGAGTCACTCTAGCAGACCTAGGCACAGATGCAGGCTGATTACCCACGGGCATTGACACAAACGCTGTGTCTGGCAAATCCTTTACACTTAGCCATTAAATGGGCCTTTGAAGAGTGGCGCCACTTCCTGGAGGGGGCTGGGCACCAGGTAACGGTCCTTACTGACCACAAGAATCTGGTTTTCCTAGAATCTGCCCGGAGGCTAAACCCGAGACAATCTCGATGGGCATTGTTTTTTTACGAGATTCAACTTTGTGGTTACCTATAGGGCTGGGTCAAAAAATATTAAAGCTGATGCTCTGTCGCGTAGCCTCATGGCCAGCCCTCCTCCTGAGGAGGATCCCGCTTGTATTTTGCCCCCAGGTATAATCATATCCTCTGTGGATTCAGACTTAGTCTCCAAAATTGCGGCTGATCAAGCTTCTGCTCCCCAGAACCTTCCTGAGAACAAGCTATTTGTTCCCCTGCAAATCTGGCTAAGGTTGCTCAGGGAGAACCATGACTTCGCACTATCTGGCCATCCAGGCATCCTGGGTACCAAGCACCTCATTTCTAGAACCTATTGGCGTTCTAGGTTGCTTAAAGACGTTAAGGCCTACGTCGCCGCTTGTGAAATTTGTGCTAGGTCCAAGACTCCCAGGTCCAGACCTGCGTGCTTACTATGTTCTTTGCCCATTCCCCATAGACCTTGGACCCATATCTCCATGGATCTTAGTCCCTGCCTACTTGCACGGCCCGTCCTAAGTGACGGCATACAACTGGGCGACGTTCCCTATGCTCAATAAGTGCAAGACAGACAACACAAGACAAGGGCACACAGAAGAAAAAGGGGGAGGTAGGGGCATTTGCCCACGGAAACCGCGTGAGCAACAGGCAGTGGTAAACGAGCCGAGACAAACCAGGAGAGTACAAAGTAGCAAATCAGAGCAGGAGAATAGTCAGTTAAGCCAGGGTCAATAGGTAACAACGGTTAATAAAGTAAATAGCAAGAATCGCAGAGCCAGGAAACCAGACAATCACAGGCAAGGAATATGCTGCAAGTGAGGGTAAAAATAGACCAAGGGCGGGAGCTAGAACCGTCAGGCCAGGCTGTGATAGGTTCTCCCTCTCCTCAGCCTGCCAGCCTGAGGAGGATCCCGCTTGTATTTTGCCCCCAGGTATAATCATTTCCTCTGTTGATTCAGACTTAGTCTCCGAAATTGCGGCTGATCAAGGTTCAGCTCCCAAGAATCTTCCTGAGAACAAGCTGTTTGTTCCCCTGCAATTCCGGCTAAGGTTGCTCAGGGAGAATCATGACTCTGCACTATCTGGCCATCCAGGCATCCTGGGTACCAAGCACCTAATTTCTAGAACCTATTGGTGGCCTGGATTGCCTAAAGACGTTAAGGCCTACGTCGCCGCTTGTGAAATTTGTGCTAGGTCCAAGACTCCCAGGTCCCGACCAGCGGGCTTACTAAGTTCCTTGCCCATTCCCCAGAGACCTTGGACACATATCTCCATGGATTTTATCACTGATCTGCCTCCATCCGAAGGTAAGTCGGTGGTGTGGGTTGTAGTAGACCGCTTCAGTAAGATGTGCCACTTTGTAGCCCTCAAGAAACAATCCAATGCCAAGACGTTACCTACCTTGTTTGTCAAACACATTCTGCGTCTCCATGGGGTTCCTGTCAATATTGTTTCTGACAGAGGGGTACAATTTGTTTCATTGTTTTGGAGAGCCTTCTGTAAGAGTCTGGAGATTTATCTGTCCTTCTCCTCGGCCTTCCATCCTGAAACTAATGGCCAAACTGAGAGGACTAATCAGTCTCTAGAACAATATTTAAGGTGTTTTATCTCTGACTGTCAAGATGATTGGGTCTCCTTCATTCCCCTCACCGAATTTTCCCTTAATAAATGGGTCAGTAACTCGTCAGGGGTCTCCCCCTTTTTCTGTAATTTTGGGTTTAACCCACGGTTCTCCTCCGATTCTCCTGGTGGGTCCAACAATCTCGAGGTAGATGTCGTTCATCGGGAACTGTGCACAGTCTGGGCCCAGGTTCAGAAGAACCTTGAGGTGTCCCAGCACACAAAAGATTCAGGCAGATAAAAGGCGTTCTACTAAACCCTTGTTTGTGGTCGGGGATCTGGTGTGGTTGTCTTCAAAAAATGTGCGCCTTAAAGTTCCGTCCCAAAAATTTGCTCCCCAGTATATAGGGCCGTACAAGGTCAGTGAGGTCCTTAACCCTGTCTCCTTCCGGCTGAGGTTACCCCCATCTTTTCAAATACACAACGTGTTACATGCCTCCCTCCTGAAACGCTGCTCCCCATCCTTGGCTACCTCGAGGAAACCTCCGGTCCCTGTTCTGACCCCTGAAGAGGTAGAATTCGAGGTGGCCAAGATTGTGGACAGCAGAATGGTCCAAGGCTCCCTGCAGTACCTGGTCCATTTGAGAGGATACGGGCCTGAGGAGAGGACTTGGGTCCCCCCCCCCCGGATGTTCACGGCGGGTTATTGCTTAGGAAGTTCCATCTTCGGTTCCCCAACAAGCCAGATCCACCTAGGAAGGGTGCAGTGGCCTCTCATAAAAGAGGGGGTACTGCAAAGAATTTGCCAGACACAGCGTCTGTGTCAACGCCCGTGGTTAATCAGCCTGCATCTGTGCCTAGGTCTGCTAGAGTGACTCGTTATGCTACCACTCAGGCTGGTAGGCTGAGGAGTGGGAGAACCTATCACAGCCTGGCCAGACGGTCCTAGCTCCCGCCCTTTGTCTGCTTATACCTTCATTTCCTGCTTGTCCTTTGCCTGTGATTCTCTTGCTTCCTGGCTCTGCTGTTCCTGCTTTTCCTATTGACCTCTGCTTCATATTGACCCTGGCTTTACTGACTACTCTCCTGCTCTGCGTTTGGCACCACGTACACTCCCGGTTTCACTCGACTCGTTCACTACTCTTGTTGCTCACGGTGTTGCCGTGGGCAACTGCCCCATTTCCCTTAGCTTCTGTGTACCCTTGTCAGATTGTCTGTCGTGCACATATTGAGAGTAGGGACCGTCACCCAGTTGTACGCCGTCACCTAGGATGGGCCGTGCAAGTAGGCAGGGACTGAGTTGCGGGTAGATTAGTGCTCACCTGTCTGTCTCCCTACCCCGACATTACACTAAGAGTTTGCGGTTGCCAACGTCATAGTTTCTCTCAGTGGAGGAGAACCTCCTGGAGAAGTAGGCACAGGGACGGAGATGGGTGAGAGACCTAGTACCCTGGGACAAGACAACACCCACTCCCACCTCGGAGGTGTCAACCTCCACGATAAATGGCTCCATTTGGTTAGCACCTCTTAAGGACCTCAAAAGCCTGGACCACCTCTGGAGGCCAGTGGAGGAGATCAGCACCTTTACGAGTAAGGTCCGTAAGAGGCTTAGCGATGACCAAGAAGTTAGCAATAAATCTCCTGTAATGATTAGCAAACCCCAGGAAACACTGTAAGGCCTTCAGGGAGGCAGGGCGGACCCATTCTGCCACGCCCTGAACCTTGGCAGGGTCCATGCGGAATTCATTAGGAGTGAGGGTTTGACCCAAAAATGGTATCTCCTGCACACCAAACACACATTTTTCGTTTTTTTTGCAAAGAGTTTGTTTTTCTGAAGGGCCTGGAGCACCATCCTGACATGCTCAATGTGGGAGGACCAGTCCTTAGAAAACACAAGTATATCATCAAGGTACACTACAAGAAATACCCCCAGATAGTCTCCTAAAATCTCATTTCTGTAAGACCGCGGGAGCATTACACAACCCAAAGGGCATGACGAGATATTCAAAATGACCTTTGGGTGTATTAAACGCAGTCTTCCACTCATCCCCCTCTCTGATCCGGATAAGGTTATAAGCCCCCCGAAGATCGAACTTAGAGAACCATTGGGCCCCCTGAACCTGATTGAAGAGATCAGGAATCAAAGGAAGGAGATATTGGTTCCTTAAAGTGATCTTATTTAAATTTCAGTAATCGATGCACGGCCTAAGACCATCATCCTTGTTCCCCACGTAGAAGAAGCCAGCACCTACCGGAGAAGTAGAGGGGCGAATGTAACCCTTGGCCAGGCTTTCTTGGATATATTATCTCATGGCTTCACGTTCAGGACAAGAGAGATTAAATATCCTACCTTTAGGGAGCTTAGCTCTTGGTACCAAATCGATTGCGTAATCGTACTCTCTATGAGGAGGTAACTGTTCGGAGGCCCTTTTAGAAAAGACATCAGCGAAGTCCTGACTAAACTCAGGTAGAGTGTTCACCTCCTCAACGAGAGAAACCAAATTATTAGAAAAACATGACGTCATGCATTCATTACCCCATTTAGTAAGATCACCAGTATTCCAGTTAAAAGTGGGATTATGCGTCTGCAACCAAGGAAGGCCTAAAAACAAATCGGACGATAACCCCTGCATCACTAACACAGAACACTGCTCCAAATGAATGGAGCCAACATTGAGTTCAAAAACAGGGGTATGCTGCTTAAAATAACCATTAGCAAGCGGAGTGGAATCAATACCCACTACCGCGACAGGTTTAGGCAAATCAATTAATGGCATAGCTAGAGACATAGCAAATTCCACAGACATAATATTAGTAGCAGACCCTGAATCCACAAAGGCACTGGCGGTGGCAGACCTTCCATCAAAAGAGACCTGAAAGAGAAGCAAGATTTTATTAGGCTTCATGTTTGCGGGAAATACCTGTGCGCCCAAGCAAGGGTAAAAAAAGACCAAGGGCGGGAGCTAGAACCGTCAGGCCAGGCTGTGATAGGTTCTCCCTCTCCTTAGCCTGCCAGACTGAGTGGTAAGGGATCGCGTCACTCTAGCAGACCTTGGAGCTGATGAAGGCTGATTAACCCCGGGCGTCGGCACTGAACCTGTGTCTGGCAAACCCTTTACACATAGTCTTAGGGTTCACACGCAAAGTCAAAAATGGCTGAAAATTACAGAGCTGTTTTCAGAGAACAGATATCAGTCCTACACAGACATTCTGCAGACCATATACACTGCCGTTGAAAAGTTTAGGGTCACTAAGAAATTTCCTTATTTTTGAAAGAAAAGCACAGTTTTTTTTCAATGAAGATAACATTAAATTAATTAGAAATACACTCTATACATTCTTAATGTGGTAAATGACTATTCTAGCTGCAAACGTCTCGTTTTTAATGCAATATCTACATAGGTGTATAGAGGCCCATTTCCAGCAACCATCACTCCAGTGTTCTAATGGTACATTCTGTTTGCTAACTGTGTTAGAAGGCTAATGGATGATTATAAAACACTTGAAAACCCTTGTGCAATTATGTTAGCACCGCTGTAAACAGTTTTGAAGTTTAGAGGAGCTATAAAACTGACCTTCCGTTGAGCTAGTTGAGAATCTGGAGCATTACATTTGTGGGTTCGATTAAACTCTCCAAATGGCTAGAAAAAGAGAGCTTTCATGTGAAACTCGACAGTCTATTCTTGTTTTTAGAAATGAAGGCTATTCCATGCGAGAAATTGCCAAGAAACTGAAGATTTCCTACAACGGTGTCTATTACTCCCTTCAGAGGACAGCACAAACAGGCTCTAATCAGAGTAGAAAGACAAGTGGGAGGCCCCGCAGCACAACTGAGCAACAAAGACAAGTACATTAGAGTCTCTACTTTGAGAAATAGATGCCTCACAGGTCCTCAACTGGCAGCTTCATTAAATAGTACCCGCAAAACGTCAGTGTCAGCATCTACAGTGAAGAGGCGACTCCGGGATGCTGGTCTTCAGGGCAGAGTGGCAAAGAAAAAGCCATATCTGAGACTGGCTAATAAAAGTAAAAGATTAATATGGGTAAAGCACACAGACATTGGACAGAGGAAGATTGGAAAAAAGTGTTATGGACAGACGAATCGAAGTTTGAGGTGTTTGGATCACACAGAAGAACATTTGTGAGACGCAGAACAACTGAAAAGATGCTGGAAGAGTGCCTGACGCCATCTGTCAAGCATGGTGGAGGTAATGTGATGGTCTGGGGTTGCTTTGGTGCTGGTAAAGTGGGAGATTTGTACAAGGTAAAAGGGATTTTGAATAAGGAAGGCTATCACTCTATTTTGCAATGGACAGCGCTTGATTGGAGCCAATTTCATCCTACAACAGGACAATGACCCAAAGCACACCTCCAAATTACGCAAGAACTATTTAGGGAAGAAGCAGGCAGCTGGTATTCTATCTGTAATGGAGTGGCCAGCACAGTCATCAGATCTCAACCCCATAGAGCTGTTGTTGGAGCAGCTTGACCGTATGGTACGCAAGAAGTGCCCATCAAGCCAATCCAACTTGTGGGACGGACTTCTGGAAGCATGGGGTGAAATTTCTCTCAATTACCTCAGCAAATTAACAGCTAGAATGCCAAAGGTCTGCAATGCTGTAATTGCTGCAAATGGAACATTCTTTGACGAAAGCAAAGTTTGAAGGAGAAAATTATTATTTCAAATAAAAAACATTATTTCTAACCTTGTCAATGTCTTGACTATATTTTCTAGTCATTTTGCAACTCATTTGATAAATATAAGTGTGAGTTTTCATGGAAAACACAAAATTGTCTGGGTGACCCCAAACTTTTGAACGGTAGTGTAAGTGAATACAGTGCAGTGAAATTCAGTGACTCACAGGTGACATCTTCTCAGAATGGAGTCGTTCATGTTCTCTTTTCTTCTTCATCCGGCCCAGAACACCATGTTGACTTCCAGTCTTCTTCATCTCCAATGCCCAAGCGCAAACCACAAGATATGTCATGAAAGTGTTGATGTAACCTGTATACCACGTTCACGTGACCCAATGTGCCCCGTCACAGCTTATTCAAATCATGGAAGCGTTCAGTCTACATGACTACCGCCCGTCACGGTGCGCATACCTTAGATCAAAATTTCGACATATAACTAACTCTAAACCTCATAAGCTAATTTTCTTTAGCTATTATACTAGGATGTACAATTCTATATTAAAATATTATCATATTAGTCATGTGTCCTAGTATACCCACATCCAGCGATGGGTGGGATGGGTGAAACATAGAATAGTTTTCCATGAGTTTTGGACTGCGATGTGCTGCTGATCTCCCCTTTTGGGGGTAATATACAGGGAATATGGGGGTTATATAAGGGACTCCCATCATCCCTGTATATACCAGCCATCATCCCCATATATAACCATCATTATCCGTGTATGTACCTGCCCACCATTATCTCAGTATAAAATCTCCATCACCCCTGTATATACCATTAGGGCGGGCACTGTCAGCTTGCTGTGGCGTGCAGGCATTGTGGCTAAAGAATAAGTAAATGGGGAGGGCATTGAGGACACCGTGGACCAATAGGATGCCTGAAATGCCGGTATATGGGAGAAGTCCAGCAGAATCGGAAAATATGCCTCCTGATTGCTTAGGCTGGGTTCACACGACCTATTTTCAGACGTAAACGAGGCGTATTATGCCTCCTTTTACGTCTGAAAATAAGGCTACAATACGTCGGCAAACATCTGCCCATTCATTTGAATGGGTTTGCCGATGTACTGTGCAGACAACCTGTCATTTACGCGTCGTCATTTGACAGCTGTCAAACGACGAAGCGTAAAAATACAGCCTCGTCAAAAGAAGTGCAGGGCACTTCTTTCAGACGTAATTTGAGCCGTTTCTTCATTGAACTCAATGAAGCACAGCTCAAAATTTACGGCTGTCAGAGAAGCCTCGCAAAATGCGAGGAGGAGCATTTACTTCTGAAACGAGGCAGCTGTTTTCTCCTGAAAACAGTCTGTCTTTTCAGACGTAAAAGCCTGCTATTGTGTGCACATACCCTTAAAGGCTATGTACACCTTTGCACTGTTTTTTTTTTTAATTGCCTTGTATGTATTTTGTAAAATAAATCACATTTCTAATTGGTCTACCATTTGTCTTCTGTACCTGCAGTGTATTTCAGTTCATGGCCAGCAGCTGTATTCAGTGATCTCTCTAAGGCCCTGTTCACACCTGCGTTGGTGTGTTTCGTTGTTCTGCTCCGTCAGTGGTGCAGAACAAATGAATAACGGAAGCAACTGTTCCATCGCACAACGGACACCGCCACCTGCCGACAGAACCCATTGACTTTAGTGGGTTCCATTGGCTTTCCGTCAGGCGGGGGGCCGTGATTTTACCAGAGACAATAGTGCAGATGTGAACGAGGCCTTATCCATCAGTCATCACCCTAATGGCAAACTGAGCAGCTCCTCCTTTGCAGGCTCACGAACAAGCATTTACTGTGGAATCTGCGCATTTGCATGGTCCTAATTACTGCATACCTCCTAACCGTCCCGGATATAGGGGGGGGGCAGTCCAGGATTCCGGGCGCTGTTACGCTGTCCCAAGCGGCCGGTGGTATGTCTTGGTGTCAACTGTATCTGCGTCCTCAGGATGCAGATACAGTTTAATCCAATGCTAATGAAAGGGATCGTCAGCTCCCTGCTTCTTTATTAGTACCACTCGCCGAGGAATTCCCGGGCACAGCGCTACTTTATGTGCGGAGCCCCTTGTCTCACTATCAATATATGAACATTGACGTCGGGGACTACTCCTGGAACGGAATCCACTGCCTTTGCATTGCCGATGGTCTGGACGGGGATTCCGCTCCTAGGCGGAACCCATGATGTCACTGTCCATATATGTACATCAAGGGCTCCTCCTGGAGAGCAATCCTTGGCCACAGCGTGGCCGACGCTCTGGACAGAGATTCTGCTCCTATAGGGAATGCCTTACGTCACTGTCCATATATGGACAGTGACGGCAGGGGCCCCTCCTGGAGTGGAATCCCTGGGGGGGTGGCACCATCTACATGGGCACTGTGTGTGACACTATCTATAAGGGCACTGGCGCTTTATATGTGCACACTGGTACTAGGGGTAGCTAAGGGGGCATTAAACTGTATGGGGGCAGCTATTTGTCATTATACTGTGTGGGGGGTCCTATGGGAACATAATAATGAGTGGGCTGAACCGGGTATGTGTGGGCGGAGATTACTTAGATTAGATACTTGAAAGTTGGTAGGTATGTTTACTGGTGTGTGCTGGGGCAGAGCGAGTGTGCCTACTCCAAATTTGCAGCATAAGGCAATGAGGTTGCTTTACCACATGCCAATGCTGCAATTTTGGGAATTGCTCCCTCTAGTGACCAGCACATGGAAATGTTATAAATTAGAATCTGATTTATAATATTTCCTGACTTGTGAAAAAATTAAAACAATGTGTCATCATTTATATACTAACTGTTTAACTGAAAAAAAATAATTCCTAGTGACACATTCCCTTTAATACTGGCGTTTCATACACCAGTCCTATTCAACAGTTTGCTGGAGTAAGATGCAACACATTTATTAACAGGCGAACGACTCTTAATAAATGTGTCGCATCTTTTAGCTGCAACGCGGCCTGTCATCAGTACTTTCTACGTGCTGCGGCCTGCTGTAAGAGCCTGAGGGAATCCGGGAGGGAGAATCGGAGTGGTGAGGTAAGTACATTTTTAAAATGTATTTTATTGTCTGATTGGGGGGGGGGGCATACAGTCTGATTGGGGGGAGGTATGGGTCTGGCACGGACCTTTGCCTTATTACACGCCCGAGAGATAAATCTGTGCTGCATTATACATATAAATTTCTGCTATAATTTACATCAGTTACTGGCGTAAATTATAGTAAAATTGTTGGCCATTTCTGCTAAGCCCCGCTCATTTTTAGCCCCCAAAAATTCTGACATTTGCGTATTTTCTACGCTAATAAACTGTTGTAGAAAGGTTAATATATTCCCCCCAAAGGCTACAGACGGTAATACAATATCTTAATGTAAGGATGTGTACACTTAATTGTGCTGCAACGCTTGTGGTCTCCATTCTATGTCAGTGTGGGAAGTAGATGTCCGGCCTTATGATTTTGTGATATGTGATAGACCCAGAATCCCAATCACCAAACCAAAGAATGCAAAATAAAGACACAAAACATTATAATTGGGTGTTAAATGGTCAAAACTTTTATTATATTATATGACCAAACCCAAAATGGCAAACGTCTGACTCACAAAGAGTCACCCTCCAGCACGCAGGAAAGGAAAAACCCCCTGTGGGGGAAACCTCTAGGGAAACCATGGCTGGAGGATTGCCCTTCCTCTGGGCTTAGAAGGTGCCAAAATATAATTTGTAACAGAATTTGTACGTTTTCTCAGATTTTTAAAGGAAAGACAAAACAATGAACGAACGACATAAAACACATAAATCGGCTGATCTGGATGGCTAGGCGGATGTCTCTCTTCCTGGGCACCCATTAAAATTAATGGGCGATCCACGGATGAGACGGGTCCTCCAGATGCCTCCTTGTAGCACCTGTCTCCGCTCTGGCTAATAGAGGGGGATCTCCTGCTGGTAACCCCCCTCTATTACAGACAACCCGTATGAAGAGGATGTGATGAAGAAGTGGTCTGGGGTGAAGGGTTTCCCTGCTAGAACCTCCAAATTACATCAGGTCGGTATTGGTGGGGAAGTCAAGCTCAAGGTCCTCAGTCCCATCCAATATGGCGCTGAATGTGGCAGTAAAACTTTCTAATATGGAATCTTCTTTATGTCATAAACACTTGTATTTATGACATCAGCACCTTCATCATTACTACAGGAATTTATTACCACTGCACAACTCATACATTGTGTCGTCACCCACAGTGGTCTGAAGTGTTAACCCTTTAATGACTGGAAATGAACTTAGTACAGATGCCATAAACCTGAATAGAACAGATCAGCGGCCATAAAGGAAAATTGATAATACAGGGAGCATCTCCGCACAGGAACAATCCATGACAAAGGGTTGTCCAGGATTAGATAACTTGTCTGCTTTCTCCAAAAACCAGCACCACACCTGTCCATAGGTTGTGTGTGGTATTACAGCTCATTACCATTCACTTCAATGGAGCTAACCTGCAATACCAGATACAACCAGACAAAGGCTCGAGGGCCGAAACGCGCGTCGGGGTTGATGCCAGACAGTGCTGTTTTTGACATGGGTAAGACGTCCTGCTCTATTTCAGAGCCTCCAATCGAATTGTTGTATTGTTGTTTTCATGCATATACTTATTAATGTTTATATATGTGTAGGTGGATTGGTGCTGTACTTAGAACTCCTGCATCTGGCTGTGACCAATATACACCGGTTGGTGTGGTCTTTACCCATTACACTGGATGCAGGACTGTGTGCACTGTAGCCACACTCACATTTATTTATTTATGAATTAGGAATTGTCATTTTTTTCCCTTGTCACTTTGGTATTTATGTATTATAACTCCAACATTATATATATCGTTGTCTGGTATCCTTTTCATATTGTGGCCGTCATCTTTAACTTTTAAATGTTCTTGTTGTATGTTTCAATAAAATTTGCTACTTTTAATCCAACCTCGGTGTGTCGGACTCCGTTTCTAGGTTTACAATTTATTCAGTGTGTATCCCCACCGATACCATCATGTTTATTTAGAGCTTGTAAGTCCCGCCCCCCGCCTTCTTTTTTGTCCCCTTCAACACCTCATATGTACAACAATAGACATTGTTCTTACTAACGTTTATCTTTGGGACTAGGGTTTGGCTGGCGCTGCTCTTTTGGTGCTCTCCATGCAGGTTTAGTACAACCTGTGGATAGGTGTGGTGCTGTTCTTGGAAGAAAGCAGCCATATTTTTCTAATCCTGCACAGCTCCTGTTAGAAATAGTTCAAATAAAGTGGGGGGAGAAGGAGAAGAAGGGGAGAGAGAAAGAAGTAAAAAAAGGGAAAAAGAGGAACTCTGAGGTAAAAGATATCAAACTAGACTGAAAGGAGTCTGCTGGAGGTGCCAGATAGAAAGACATATTTCTGCCATGGGGACCAGATTAGTTGAAATGTATCTTGAAGGGGGGCTTCAGAGAGTGGGTTTTAGCACCTTCCTGCCCTATGAAGTGCTGTTGCATTGAAAAACTATGCAGTTCATCTTCGAATGCAGCGTCACAAAAACAAATTATTTTGTAAAAAATAAAAGTATATAAATTTGGTATCGCCATAATCGTAACGACCCGCAGAATCAAGTTATCATGCAATTCATGCCGCCCGATGAACACTGTAAAATCAAAACAGAAATGGCGGAATTACAGGTTTTTTTTCAATTCACCCTACAAAATGTAGGTTTAAATTGTTTTTTTTAATACATTATATGGTACATTAGGCCGCAGGGTAAATTCCACGTAAACAGCGCCATTCATCAGTTAACTGTTTAAATGATACCAGTTCAAGTGACCTTTATCGAACAACATTATAAGACATTTTTTCCCAATTAACCTTTTAATTGGGCCTAGCATGTGTGATACTGTCTGCTAAGCCGTTGTATCTAAGCATATTATATGTGATACTGTCTGGTGAGCCGCTGTCTCCTATCAAGTAGCAGAGCTATCAGGTGTCATAGTCTTAGGGTTCACACGCAAAGTCAAAAATGGCTGAAAATTACAGAGCTGTTTTCAGAGAACACAGCCTTTGATTTACAGCCGTTTTTGAAGGTGTTTTTTTCTAGCTGTTTTTGGAGCTTTTTTTCCATTGACACAATGAAAAACATCTCCAAAAGCAGCTCAAGTAG
Source organism: Rhinoderma darwinii (assembly GCF_050947455.1). NCBI lineage: Eukaryota > Metazoa > Chordata > Amphibia > Anura > Rhinodermatidae > Rhinoderma > Rhinoderma darwinii. The sequence goes on along the minus strand of NW_027461962.1, from coordinate 1,485,405 downwards.
TGACATGCTCCTTTTTACGTGCCGTTTTAAAATACAATAGGCAGATGTTTGAAGGCATTGGGCTACCGATTTTTCAGGCATATTTGAATGCGTTTACGCTCCAAAATACACCTGAAAACACAGCGTGTGAATATACCCTTATAGATACGCTGTCTCAGAGATATATATATTTTGATTTTTTTTTTAGGGGTATTCGCAAAACACATGTCTTGTGGCACAAAACAGTCTGATTAGTGGGGGAGATACAGGGTCTGGCTTAGGCCTTTTGTTGCACACTCAATGTAAAATTTAGCAAACCGAGCAATGCCCCAAATTGTGGCAATGGTCACAGTGACTGATATAATAAACCAGAAAGAGAAAAGTCACGACCATGTATTTGCAAAATTACAAACAATCTTTATTTCAGTCAAAAATACACAGAAAACACATTACAACTATACGCAGTAAAAAGAATGAGCCCTCATAAAGAGATGGAATCCGAACATAAAAGCAGCCTGGTCCCCCAGATGTTAAAATGGTCACAAGATCCCACAAAGAGCATAAATCAATATTATTAGGCAGGTGCTAAGCATAGTACATTTGCACAGATAGATACCTAAAAAAATCTACATGAAAAGTGCAGTCATAGGCAAACTAATGAGCAGTATACCTACACCTACGTAGTGGAAAATGAGCAGGAGATCAGGACCGCGAGGGGAGACCGCTGCCAGACCCGAGGCGCGTTTCGCTGGTGCTTCGTCAGGGGTGATGTCCAAATGCCCCACATAGCCCTAAATATACTCTCCTCTCGAGTGGTTGAAAATGAAGCAGCAGCTGTTTCCCATCAGGCGATAAGGTGTTCGGCGGCAGTCACTAATGACAGCTGCCGATACACCCCACCCACCCACGATAGCGTCCTATCGTATAAACCCATAGATACAATCACCTCCTCTCGTATATGCCCCCAGCAGTGCAGCACCGCCCGGCGGGCGGGGAGAAAGAAATCCCCGCCCGCCCGACACGGCACCCCAGCCCGAGGCAAAGGCAGGGAGTAGAGCCGAAAATGAGATGATGCATCAGTACTTAAAAGTGGTAATTGGCCAGACCTGGTCAAAGGTCAAAATGTCTCCCACACAGTGTAAAAAAGGGGGCACCATACTCAGCCCGACAAATGCCGTTTAAACACAGCAGCAGAACACAAGCGTCCTGTTGCTAGGTAACCCTCCAGCACACGCTATCCATAGTGCTGGAGAGCCCACTGCAGCAGTAAAAGCAGAAGTCGCTGTCCAACGTGCTGAAGTATTCAGCACAGCCGTCCCATAGAGATAACCCAGTAGTCAGTGCTGTCGCTGTCCAGAGTGCTGAAGACTGAAACAAAGTGCCGAAATAGTGCAAAGGTGCTGTGAAAGTGAAAGTTAATCAAAGTAACCAAAAATAAAGAATGAATAAAAAGAAATATGAATAATATAATGATATACTAAGTGAAAGTGAAGAGAAACATGCAAAGTGGGAAACTAAAATAAAAGATAATAAATAAAATAAAAATAAATAAAAAATAAAAATAAATATAAAAGAATATAAACAAAAAAGAAAAGAAAAAATAAGATAACATTTAAAGTGAATAGGAAGTTTTTAAAGAAGAATTGAATACATTTTATTTTTATGAAAATAAAACCAATAATACCATTATTAAGATACAAATATAAACATACGTACAAATAGAATATATACAATAGGTGAACGTAAGTTGCATGTGCAATACTGAAACCACTATGAACAGATGGCCAGAAGAAAAGTAGGTATATATAGGAATATATAATAATAAAATAATCTATATATAAGGGGATATATCCTGAGTTGATAAATACCCAAGTGACAAGTGATAACAGTCCAATACCGATAGAATTATCGGTGAAGACCAAATAGGGACAAAGAGAGGTCAATCAATGACCAAGAAGATATATGATGAATGGACACAAAACAAAATGAGGTGAAGTGATGGGTGTAGCAAGATGAATCTAATATAAATCAATATTAACATATACATAAGTTGATATGTACCAGGTATAGTGATGTGATGAAGAAAGCTATTAATGGTAATATAGGTAAAAAAAATATATAGGGGGGGGGGGGGCAAGGGGCGGGAATAAAAAACACCAATAGGTGAATGGGAGAATTAAAATGCTTCCATGGAGGAAGTGAAACGTTGCTGTGTTGGGTGAATAAACTTCATTTTTTGCTATTGAGTGCTGCTTCCTTGCTCTATTTTTCCATATAGTGTATGTGATGTGTACATGTGTGTATATATAGTGTATGTGATGTGTACATGTGTGTATATAGTGTATGTGATGTGTACATGTGTGTGTGTATATAGTGTATGTGATGTGTACACTTGTATATATAGTGTATCAGATGTGTACATGTGTGTATATATAGTGTATGTGATGTGTACATGTGTGTATATATAGTGTATGTGATGTGTACATCTATTATATATTTTAGAAAGTTGGTTTGAAGCCCGATTGTGATACGCTAAGCAGCAGCGCCATCGTGTGGTCAATGCTGAGAAATCTCACTAAATTGAATGCAAGGCAGGCAGCCTAGTGATACACTGGGCAGCAGCGCCATCGTGTGGTCAATGCTGGGAAATGCATGCTATATCTATATATTATATATTTTAGAAAGTTTGTTTGAAGCCCGATTGTGATTCGCTAGGCAGCAGCGCCATCGTGTGGTCAATGCTAGGAAATCTCACTAAATTGAATGTAATGCAGGCAGCCTAGTGATATGCTGAGCAGCAGCACCATCGTGTGGTCAATGCAGGGAAATGCACACTATATCTATATATTATATATTTTAGGAAGTTTGTTTGAAGCCCGATTGTGATACGCTAAGCAGCAGCACCATCGTGTGGTCAATGCTGAGAAATCTCACTAAATTGGATATAATGCAGGCAGCCTAGTGATACGCTGAGCAGCAGCGCCATCGTGTGGTCAATGCTGGGAAATGCACACTACATCTATATTATATATTTTAGGAAGTTTGTTTGAAGACCGATTGTGATACGCTAAGCAGCAGCGCTATTGTGTGGTCAATGCTGAGAAATCTCACTAAATTGAATGTTATGCAGGCAGCCTAGTGATGCGCTGAGCAGCAGCGCCATCGTGTGGTCAATGCTGAGAAATGCATACTATATCTATATATTATATATTTTAGAAAGATTGTTTGACGACCGATTGTGATACGCTAAGTAGCAGCGCCATCGTGTGGTCAATGCTGAGAAATCTCACTAAATTGAATGTAATGCAGGCAGCCTAGTGATACGCTGAGCAGCAACGCCATCGTGTGGTCAATGCTGGGAAATGCATACTATATCTATATATTATATATTTGATAAAGTTTGTTTGAAGCCCGATTGGGATATGCTAAGCAGCAGCGCCATCGTGTGGTCAATGTTGAGAAATCTCACTAAATTGACTGTAAGGCAGGCAGCCTAGTGATACGCTGAGCAGCAGTGCCATCGTGTGGTCAATGCTGGGAAATGCACACTATATATATATATTATATATTTTAGAAAGTTTGTTTGGGAGCCCGATTGTGATACGCTAAGCAGCAGCGCCATCATGTGGTCAATGCTGAGAAATCTCACTAAATTGGATGTAATGCAAGCAGCCTAGTGATACGCTGAGCAGCAGTGCCATCGTGTGGTCAATGCTGGGAAATGCATACTATATCTATATATTATATATTTTAGAAAGTTTGTTTGAAGCCCGATTGTGATACGCTAAGCAGCCGCACCATCGTGTGGTCAATGCTGAGAAATCTCACTAAATTGAATGTAATGCAGGCAGACTAGTGATACGCTGAGCAGCAGTGCCATTGTGTGGTCAATGCTGGGAAATGCACACTATATCTATATATTATATATTTTAGAAAGTTTGTTTGAAGCCCGATTGTGATACGCTAAGCGGCAGCGCTATGGTGTGGTCAATGCTAAGAAATCTCACTAAATTGAATGTAATGCAGGCAGCCTAGTGATACGCTGAGCAGCAGTGCCATCGTGTGGTCAATGCTGGGAAATGCACACTATATCTATATATTATATATTTTAGAAAGTTTGTTTGAAGACCGATTGTGATACGCTAAGTAGGAGCATTATTTGTATTTTGGAAATAGGAAAAGGGGAAAAGAATTGTGGTTCCTATTAGGAATTGAAAACAATAAACTTTATTAATATATTTTGGTTAAAATAATTCTAAAAAATATTTCTATATATTTCTCAATGTAGGTCACATTTTTATAGCAGTGCAGAAGACCCCTTGTCCTGCACTTGAAGAACAAAATTTGTCTTATATATACTCTATTATCTATTGCTACTATCATGTAATAACAAGGTTGGACTTTATTACTTGCTGAGGTGAGTAAAAATCTGATCACACTGGCTTATTGTATACACTGTGTGAATCAGCATTAGCTGTCAGTCATTGAACATTGTATCAGTTTATGTGTGCACTGACAGTTACATTGTTTTCTATTTGTAAATAGACATTGTATCAAATTCTTGTTCTATGCTGTGCACGGATTATGTCACTATAAGCTTGCTATTCTTATAAATATTGTCAGTAATTTAAAGTTCTCTTATGTTCAATGAAAGTATCTGCACTTGCTGTTAATCTATATTCATTGGGATGAATTGCAATATAATATTGTGCTGGTTTGGTTTTTTATATTTTGGTCAATTATAATTATTCGATTCCTACAGCAGTCCACATTGTATTGTTATACCACGCTGGCCATCTCTGACAGAAATAGCTGCGGTGCGGTAATCTGTGTGAACGAGCACTATAGAGAGTGCTCTGATTATAATGTGCTCATAGTTAGTTCCCACATGACATTTATAAAGGGCTGTGAACAGTGGCACTATGCAGTATTACAGCCAGATAGCTTGTGTGTTGCATATAGCATGCACTACCGTTCCTCGTTATTGGGATCAGCAGTGATATGTTTCGCCTGTTTGCAGATAACATTTTTACTGTGTAATCTGCTATATTTATGGGCTACTTGCTGTCTGTTATCGCCGCTTTCCGTGAAGGGCAGTGAACAGCAGCAGATTGTAATATTGACAAAGCCGCTTGTATATGTGAGCGTGCTTTGTGAGCGCTATAAATTCAATTAGAGTTGCACTTAGTAATGTGCTATATTCGTGAGCTGCTTGCTGTTTATTTTCTATGTCTCCGTTTTCACGGAAAAGGCAGTGAATAGCAGCACTATTAGTGGTCTGGTTAGCCCGCTTTACAGGTCAGCTGGCTTAGTAAGCGCTGTCAGGGATTTCACCCTGCAGCGTCTGTCATAGTACACGCACCGCTCTCCTACAGGGAGCAGCGCTTCCACATGTAAGTCTCTACCGACTATTATTTGTTGTTGCTGGTAGCATTTGATAAGGCTAGGACCTTATACATTGATTTCATTAGTATGACTGGACACCCGACGCGCGTTTCGCCGGCATTCCGGCTTCCTCTTGTGGTGTAACCCGCCGGTTCTGACGCCCTTAAGTATCGTAAGTATTGAGTGACAGCCAAGGGGGCCAATAGGATTGTTTTAAATATAGCAGTGTGTGGATGACAGGTAGATCAATTCTAAATATCTGTCCTGAGGCTCAATGTTCTCTTTTAACAGAAAAATCAATTTAGAATGGTGTTTTATTATGATATTAACTGTTGCTATTAGTTTCCTTATCTATTCAAATTGTGAGTTTCCAAATTACATATGGATATCAACTATACCTCAGATTCCTTTATATCAAACTATTTTCCATATACAAGTGTATAGCTCAATCAAATATGAGGAGAAAGATATCTCTAATATCGTCTAGGGAGTTTGTAGAGGATCACTAGACTCAATTTGTCAATATTTATTGCATTATCTAAAGTACATCATTTTCTATGTGTAGATTTATCTCCCATTCCATATTTTTCATCTAGTTGATATTCTTCCATATACTGAAATGACATCCATAGGCAGTCCTCAACCAATTTTTATATTTTATAGGAAAAGAAAAGAAATAGGTAGGGGTACAAAATATTTAGCGTAATAAATTACCAAAATATCTTTTTCATACTTATGATGAATTACCAGTAAAGGTTAATTAATTGTTTATGTATCAAAAGGTATTTATTTGTTTTTTGAGGATTTTTAAAAGATTTTTATTCACAGAAAGCAACCAAAATTAAAACTCTCATTTAGGCCATTTGGATTGACAGAATTCATCTGAAAAATCCACTGACTTTCTCTTTTTAGAAGGGCCTCATCCAAATTGCCTCCTCTTATGCCCATTTTGAGTTGGCAAATTGCCCATCCTTTGAGGTTTGTCCAATCTAGATTATGATATTGCTTGTAATGTCTAGCGATTGGGGTCGGGGTAAAGGGTTTATTTTGTACCTGGCTGTCTAGTTTGTTTTTCTCATAATTTAGGATAGAACTAATATGCTCTCTGATACTAATCCTCAGTTCTCTTTTTGTCTTTCCTACATATCTAAGGCCACAAGGGCACTCGAGGCAGTAAATGACACCTGTTGATGAACATCTAATGTGTTCCTTTATTGTGTAACTCTTACCTGACCCATTCAGAAAGGTCTTTGTACTTTTTAGAATTTGACATGCCCTGCATAGCTTGCAAGGATGGAATCCTGGTGCTAGGATTTTTGGTTGATTATTCGTTCGGGAGAAATGACTTGAAACCAATATATCTGAGATACTTCTACTCTTACGATATCCTGTGGGAATTCTTTCTCCCAGAATTTTTTCCAGATCTATATCAGTTTTTAGGACATGCCAGTGTTTGTTTAAAATATCAAGCATTGGGTTCCAATCTTCATGATAGTCGGTAATAAATCTTGGTTGGCGTGGAAATTCAAGATCTTTTTTCTTTGGAGTTAGGAGATCGGTTCTGTTTGTTTGTAATGCTATGTTATAGCCTTCTTTTATGCTTCTATTAGAGTAATTCCTAGTTTGTAGTCTTAATTTTAATTCTCAATATATGCACTCCAAAAAGCATTAGTACTGCGGGCTAGGTATGGTTCAAACGACCCCCCATATATGATCAAATAGGCAGCTCCGTTTAAATATATCAGAACACAGAGAAAAAGAAGAGCTTATAGCCAGGAATATATATAAAAAGTAGAAATTTTATTAACATATAAGGACAGACAATTATGTAAAAACACAATGTGTATATATAATACAATATAAGGACAAGACCCTAGTAAAAAGGTTTAGGGAGCAAATATCAGCATTACTGATGTACAAGCTGGGTTGGCTATATTGTCACAAATCAAATCCTATCAGATGTTCAAAATAATTTTTTTCCCCATATGGAGAGTAACAAAGTTGTATAAACTCTATGTTGAGTCTCAAGCAGATAAAGAAGGATTCCAGCTATCTTAGTCAGGTGTTAGTACACAGATACATGGACAAAAGCTTACCCATAGTTTGTTGTGGTTGCAGTCCGATAAGTGCTCCAGCACAAAAGCCCCAACGCGCGTTTCGCTATTAGATTGCTTCCTCAGGGGGAGATGTGTGTCTGTGTCCTATATCTTGCAACCCTTTTATATTGTGTGCCTCTACAGAGAAATGCAGATGATTATCGGCGCATGGCCAGTGACACGGCCGGAAGCGAGGACTGCCCCACTTCCGCCTCCATATGCTGGAGCGCACATCCGGATTCCCGACGCGTAGCGGGAGTTCCGGGCATGCGCAGTGCATCAACAGAGACGGAGCGGGGACAGCGTCGCGACAACGGCCGGGTATGGGCATGCGCACACATCGTAATAATGGACTTATGAGTCTGGTAAGTAGAATGATATCTGTTTGAGTGTAATGCATTATGTATGTATACGAGGACATTTGTCAAAATACCATAATTTGTAAACAGAGCAAATTGTAAAATAGTGTGACAGTGTGGTTCTAAAGAACAAATAAAAGGAGGCATAAAACAAGCCGTGCTATGAAAAATATATATAAATGAAGTGTGTACATATGTAGGGAAATACTACGTGAAGATAAATAAATAAAAATGAATAATGAATTGGGGCGGAGAGTATATTGTCTGAAGCACTCACAGACTGAACACAACATAGGGTAATAAAAAAGAAAGGAAAGGGATGACAGGTAACAAGACAAGAAAAATAACATTAAGGTGCAAAATAAGACAATAGCGTGTGGTTTTTTTTCATAACTTTATTATTACTACTTTAGTAATGGCCTCTGTCTGTGTCCATTACCAAGGTGAGGCTTAATGTTAGCTGGTGAACAGGCGAACCCTGACTTGCCATCATTATTAGGGTGGAATCATTCGGCTGGGAAGGTTTAAACACCATGGCCCTTCCCCTTTCTGGTAATGCTAGGCTTCTGCTGTGGTGTTGAATCTGGCTAGTTCTGGGTGGTTGTAATGCTATATACAGGTAGTACTGTGTTGGGCACTCTCTACAGGTGTCTTTAATTAAAGGTGCCCATCACAGCTTTATTATCAGTGTCAATGTGCATTTATTAGTTAGGAGGGTGCTTGTTTGGCCCCTTGTCGCTTTTGCCGTCGTCAAGTGTGACCACCGGACGGCTGCATTCTATGATGTCACATCTGATGTATAATGCAGTCACCCGGAGCACACACACTCTGCCTGAGAACACCGTGAATTGCATTAAACTGCTCCCACTCCAGTCCCCATCCCTCCCCTGCGCTGCCGCAACTTTTTTACACATTTTACAGCAATGGGCGGCCATGGCCCTAAATGTCTATGGGGGGACCGGCCCAGGGGGCACCACAGATAACATAGTGATAACTCTCGGAGTACAGATAATGTAGTAGTGCTACCTGCAGAAAACAAGATCCCACCAGAGATGTGGAGGGAGACTAGAGAGCAGGGATCACTGGAGGTAAAAGACATGTTATGGGGAGAGGGGAGGTAACCACATGTACAGTGAACAGGACATTACACAAGCAGAAAATAAGTGCTGGTAATGTGACTACATATGAGACCGGGTTACAGAGACACTTCAGCTACAGACAGTACATTACTAATCAATCCATTTGCACACCGTTTCTAAAGATCGGAAAACCACTTTAATATCGGCCAGGTTGACAAAAATGACATTATGTTTTACATATGACACAGGCACATTTAAAGGAGATGTCCAGTTTCAAAAACCCATTTTCATCCTACTAGGGAATTCTGTTATAATAGAGTGTGCACTGGCGTAGCTATAGGGGTCGCAGCGGTCGCAATTGCGACCGGGCCCCGAAGCCAGGGGGGCCCACGGCCCCCCGCACCACATCAATAAAAAGTTACTATAGTAACTCGGGCCGCGGGCCCCTGTTACTATAGTAACATACTTTACTTACCTTCCTGGTTCCGGATCGCAGCGGAGGTCCTGACGTCAAGCGCTGTGCGCAGCGCATGACGTCACAGCGCTATGCCGCCGCGCACAGCATCGAGACTACAGAACTCCCGCCGCGGCCGAAGAGGAAGGTAAGGTTAGCCCTGACTGGCGGGGTCTGACTCCCGGGACCCGCCAATCAGCTGTTTTGAAGGGGCCGCAGCACTCGTATGAGAGCTGCTCCCCTTCATTCCTGTCACTTCATTCCGGTCACACTGTGAATCGGTGTCGGCGATTCACAGTGTGAGCGAGTAGTGAAATGAAGGGAAGCAGCTCTCGTACGAGTGCTGCGGCCCCTTCAAAACAGCTGATTTGCGGGTCCCGGGCGACACATCAGCTATTGATGGCCTATCCTGTGGATAGGCCATCAATGTTTAGGGACTGCACAACCCCTAAGCCTACGATGTATCAGGCTTAGGGGGCCCATGAGACAGGATCACAGATTGTGTGATCCTGTCTGCTGGGCCCTGTATCTAAGCCAATCACATGGTAGGCTTAGATACATGGCCCATGCGTGATCCTGTCTGCTGGGCCCTGTATCTAAGCCTACCACACTGTAGGTTTAGATACAGGGCCCCAGCACACACTAATCTTATACTGTATAAGATTACTGTCTGCTGGACCCTGTATCTAAGCCTACCTTGTGGTAGGCTTAGATACAGGGTCCCACAGACAGTATCACACATGGGCCCTGTATCTAAGCCTTAGGGTATGTGCACAGACACTAATTACGTCCGTAATTGACGGACGTATTTCAGCCGCAAGTACCGGACCGAACACAGTGCAGGGAGCCGGGCTCCTAGCATTATAGTTATGTACGATGCTAGGAGTCCCTGTCTCTCCGTGGAACTGCTGTCCCGTACTGTAATCATGTTTTCAGTACGGGACAGTTGTCCGGCAGCGAGGCAGGGACTCCTAGCGTCGTACATAACTATGATGCTAGGAGCCCGGCTCCCTGCACTGTGTTTGGTCCGGGACTTGCGGCCGAAATATGTCCGTCAATTACGGACGTAATTAGTGTGTGTGCACATACCCTAACACATGTGTTACTAATCATTTTTTGTGTGTTTTTCTTACAGGTTCGGTCGTTGGACTACGGCGGATTCCAGGACTACTTCGATGACAGCTTTTTTTTTTATTAATAAAATGGTTAATGAGGGTTGTGTGGGTTTTTTTTTTATTTCAATAAAATATTTTTTCTATGTCTTTGTGTTTTTTTTTTTAAACTATATTACTACCGCCTTAGTAATGGCCGCCGGCTGATTGACAGCATCCATTGCTAAGGCGGGGCTTAGTGTTAGCAGGTACAGAGGCTAACACTAACCCCCATTATTACCCCGTTACCCACCACCACCAGGGGTGCTGGGAAGAGCCGGGTACCATCCAGTACTTGACCATCTGTAGTGATGGTTGGCCACTGGGGTGGCCGCAGGCTGGTATTATCAGGAGGGGAAAGGTCAAAAACAGTGGCCCTTCCCATCCTGGTAATGCTGCCTGCTGCTGCTTTATTGTATCTGGCTGGTTATGAAAATGGGGGGGACCCCACGTCATTTAAAAAAAAATAAAATAAAAAATAATTGTAAAGAACGATGTCGGGTCCCCCCCAATTTTCATAACCAGCCAGATACAACACAGCAGCAGCAGGCAGCATTACCAGGGTGGGAAGGGCCACTGTTTTTGGCCTTCCCCAGCCTAATACTACCAGCCTGCGGCCACCCCAGTGCCTGCCCGTCACTACAGATGGTCGGGTACTGGTTTGTACCCGGCTCTTCCCAGTACCCCTGGTGGCGGTGGGTACCGGGGTGATAATGGGGTTTAGTGTTGGCCTCTGCACCGGCTAACATTAAGCCTCGCCTTAGTAATGGAGGTTGTCAATCAGCCAGCGGCCATTACTAAGGCGGTAGTAATAAAGTTTAAAAAGATACAAGCACATAGAAAAAATATTTTATTGAAATAAAAAAACACAACCCTCATTAACCATTTTATTGAGAATAAAAAAAACGCCGTCATTGAAATTGTCCTCAAATCCGAAGTCCAACAACCGAACCTGTAAAAAAAACACAAACACAAAAATAATCAGTAACACATAAAGAAGCAAAATTATTATTCTTACCTGTCCTGGGTCCAGCGCTGGAGCCGCAATGTCAGCGAGCTGGGCCCTGTATCTAATCCTATCATGTGTGATACAGTCTGCTGAGCTGTGTATCTAATCCAATCATGTGTGATACTGTCTGCTGGGCCCTATATCTAATCCGATCATGTGTGGTACTGTCTGCTGAGCCACTGTATCTAATCCTATCATGTGTGATACTGTCTGCTGAGCCACTGTATCTAATCCTATCATGTGTGGTACTGTCTGCTGAGCCACTGTATCTAATCCTATCATGTGTGGTACTGTCTGCTGAGCCACTGTATCTAATCCTATCATGTGTGATACTGTCTGCTGAGCTGTGTATCTAATCCTATCATGTGTGATACTGCCTTTTGAGCCACTGTATCTAATCCTATCATGTGTGATACTGTCTGCTCAGCCACTGTATCTAATCCTATCCATAGTTTATAGGGTCGTAGTGCTATAGATATGCTATGCTGTCTCATATACACACTTTTTTTTTGGGCGGACACATATGTATTGGGGCTATTTCCCCTGACATTTTAAGCCCTGAGGGTATGTTCACACGGCAGCGTCCGTTACAGCTGAAATTACTGTGCTGTTTTCAGGAGAAAACAGCACCGTAATTTCAGCCGTAATGGCATGTGGAGGCGTCTTTTGCTGCGTCCATTACGGAAGTAACTGAAGCTGGTTTTCCATGGAGTCCATGGAAAACGGCTCCATTTACGTCTGAAGAAGTGACAGGCACTTTTTTACGCGCCGCCTTTTGACAGCGACGCGTAAAAAAAAATGACCGTCGGCACAGAAAATCGTAAGACCCATTCAAATGAATGGGCAGATGTTTGCCGACGCTTTTGAGCCGCATTTTCGGACGTAATTCAATGCTAAAACGCCCTAATTACGTCCGTAAATAGTGTGTGTGAACCCAGCCTTAGTGACGCCCCGGCTGCTAGTGCTGCATTGTTGGGTCACTTAGGAGACCCAGCGATGCAGCTGAAAGTGGACCGTCGGCCATGAGAAGTTTGCGGGGGGGGCCCAGTAAGAATTTTTGCATCGGGGCCCATGAGCCTCTAGCTACGCCCCTGAGAGTGTGGTCCTATGTTCAGGTTCCCCATCTCATGACCTGTCCTGTATTACACAGACAGCACATTGATATGAATGGGCACTGTACAATGCTTAATACTCCTTGTGGGGGCGCTGCAGGAAAATTATACACTTACTACCAGGTAACCCAACAGACAACATCTGATTGCTTGGGGTCTCAGCAGGGGGACACTTTACCATCGGTTTATTGTCATGGGACCCTTCTAACACGTAGGGATCGTCCAAAGTGGAGAACTGCTTTAAAAACTTTTATTTTTTTTGCATAATTTCTTTTTGTTAGAATTCTTCCCCGGATTTTCATCTGATCAGAGGGTGTCCTACTTCTGGGACCTCCAGCCATCAACTTAATCTATGAGGGAATCTGGTATGAAATGTCCAGTTCTCTTGCAATAAATAAACATTACACAGGACTCATTGATATGACTAGACTGTACATGTAATGTATGAATGTGTTTGGTCCTCCACAGTGAGGGGCGCTCTTTGTAGACTTTCTCCACTCTGGTCAGGAGATCATGATTCGGAATACAAAATTCTCTAATATGGTGATTCAAAAATGTTTTTCTAAACTAGACAACCCCTTTAATGGACTAAGGTCATAAATATCGTAGACAATGCGGCTCCTATGGGGCCCTAGTTAATCCCATTGGCTGCTTGGTGAAGGAACCTCTGCAGGACTCCCCTCTACAGACAATCTATATTGCAAGCAAACAAAAAGGTAGAGAATTGGCTCAAGGGTCATTGAAAGAGCGTGAAGGAAACAACAACCTGGCCCTACTGTCCCGGGTGGCATAACCTGGCACAGTAATGGTGAGCCCATTATGGTCTTTTGTTATGGTGTCCCCTCTCTTGTATGTATGCCACTGACCATGTGCATATGTACAGTTACCTTGTCGGTTATTTTCTGAGCCCATAAATGGGTTTTCTTGTTTAGCCAGGAAGTAGCCAGAGCAACTGATCAGTGCGTGGTCCAGGTGTCGTACCCCCACCGATCATATACTTATGACCTATCCTGAGGTAGGTCATCAGTATGAAAAACCTGTCTGTGCCCGAACAACCCCTTTAAAGGAACAGTGTCACCACAATTTTTTTTTTAATATGTTAAAGATGTTAGTGCTTTATTAAAAACATTTGGATTAATTTGTGTGTTTGTGTGTTACTTTTTTTTATTTTTACACTTTTTCTTCCCTATGGGGGCTGCCATTTTTTTTTCCATTTCTATATGTGTCGATTAACGACACATACAGACATGGAATACGGCAGCTCCAGTCCCATAGGGACTGCGAACGGGGCCCGTTCCATCCACTATCATGTACGCCGCTGTGTGGGAACGGCGCATGCGCCGCTCCCACACAGTTCAATTTGAAATGCGCGCCGTCCGGCGCCATTTTCCTGTGGACCGGAAGTCGCGGCCGGACAGTAAGATTACTACTTCCGGTCGCGGCTTCCGGACTTGTGCACATGGAGCAGCGGCAGCAGACGGAGCGGATGGACCGGAGGGAGCGGCGGCGACTGGAGCAGGTAAGTGATTTCTATGTATGTTTGTGTTTTAGTGTGTGTTTACTACTGTATGTAAACCTACTACACTGTGTGTTAGCTCAAAAAATGGCGACACACAGTGTAGGAGGTTTGACCGTTCAAACCCCTCGTTTCTCCCGGCACTAGCCAGGATAAAGGAGGGGGGATTCTGAGAGCTCACTAGAGCGAGGGATTTTTACCCAATTTTGCAGCATAAAGCAATGTGGTTGCTTTACCACATGCAATGCTGCAATTTTGGGAATGGCTCCATCTAGTGACCAGCAATGGGAAATATTATAAATTAGAATCCAATTTATAATATTTCCTGACTCGTGAAAAAAAAATAAAAAATTAGAACAATGTTTAATCACCTACACACTAATTGTTTAACTAAAAAAAAAAAAAAACATGTTTTGCTGGCAACACATTCCCTTTAAGACCTGGCCATCTATGAGCCAGAGCGGAGAGCAAAACTTGGCTACTTTGTTCCAGAAACAGCGCCACACTTGTCCATGGGTTGTGTCTGGTACTGCAGCTCAGCTCTATTGAAGTGTATACTCTATTTACTGCAATACCACAATGAACCTGTGGACTTGTGTGGCACAGTTTTTTTTTTTATGATAGCAGCTATGTATTTCTAATCCTGCACAACCCCTTAAATGTGAATGAACATTGTATAAAACCACATAGGTATTTGCAGGGAAATGAGCAGCCGCCCTCAGCTTTCCACAGCGATAAAGACTTTCATAGGCTCCTTTATTTTGCTGAATATCACCCCCCTGCCCAATAACTGTGTGATAATAGCCACGATCAATGTGCGAGAAGCAGATAAAATAAAATATTAGATTTGTTTTTTAATAGTGATCTATATATGAAAAACACTTTACCACAAAGCCCTGAAAGCTCCGCTAGATACTAAACTCCACCACATGCTGAGAATAAGGACACAGGAGACTTGTTATATGGAAGAAGAGTCATTTTATTATATGTATTTTTATATGTATATTATTAATGTAAAGGACATCCCTACACCTAACGCTGTTGATCCAGAAGAAGGCAAAAAACCCTGGACACGTTTGGCCAATTAGTATCACAGGGGGAAAATTCCTTCTTGACCCCAGAAAATGGCGATCAGTTATAAACCCTGGATCAAAGCCGCTAATACTATTACTAGATAATACAGGATCGTCTGGCCTAGATCTATCACCCTGACTGCTGGTTACTAAGGACTGTGAGTGGTTGTGGATGTCCTGACCTGTGTAACTGTGTTATATAATGGTGAGGTATTAGTGTATATATTATAGTGAGGTATTAGTGTATATATTATAGTGAGGTACTAGACATTATAATATAGTGAGGTTCTAGTGTATATATTATAGTGCGGTACTAGACATTATAATATAGTGAGGTACTAGTGTATATATTATAGTGCGGTACTAGACATTATAATATAGTGAGGTACTAGTGTATATATTATAGTGCGGTACTAGAAATTATAATATAGTGAGGTATAGCTCTTGCCACATTCAAAAAATTGGGTGTGGCTTAGCAAGAAGGGGCAGGGCCAACCCTGGCTGACAAATTTATATTAATTTATGCCAGAAATTGTCGTAAATTATAGTAAAAATAGACAGCAACCCGTAGCTGGCATAGATTTCAGATTGTAGCGCCCATCACACCTGTAGGGAGACGCCTTTTTAGTAAATTTGCCACATCTTGCTCCAGGGCTCTTCTGTCAGAAAAGTGACATATGAAAAGTCTGTATTAGTAAATCTGCGCCTTCGTATTTATATTATAGTGAGGTAATAGAATATAAATACTAATGTCTCACCATTATATTATAGTACAGTATTAACATTTATATTAGGGCTTATTCACATCATGTTTTAGTGAGGTTCTAGTGTATATATTATAGTGCGGTACTAGACATTATAATATAGTGAGGTTCTAGTGTATATATTATAGTGCGGTACTAGACATTATAATATAGTGAGGTACTAGTGTATATATTATAGTGCGGTACTAGACATTATAATATAGTGAGGTACTAGTGTATATATTATAGTGCGGTACTAGAAATTATAATATAGTGAGGTATAGCTCTTGCCACATTCAAAAAATTGGGTGTGGCTTAGCAAGAAGGGGCAGGGCCAACCCTGGCTGACAAATTTATATTAATTTATGCCAGAAATTGTCGTAAATTATAGTAAAAATAGACAGCAACCCGTAGCTGGCATAGATTTCAGATTGTAGCGCCCATCACACCTGTAGGGAGACGCCTTTTTAGTAAATTTGCCACATCTTGCTCCAGGGCTCTTCTGTCAGAAAAGTGACATATGAAAAGTCAGTATTAGTAAATCTGGGCCTTAGTATTTATATTATAGTGAGGTAATAGAATATAAATACTAATGTCTCACCATTATATTATAGTACAGTATTAACATTTATATTAGGGCCTATTCACATCATGTTTTTTCCTTCCCTCGAAGGCATACTTCAGGTGGAGTCCCGTAGTATACCTCCGACAGAAGGCAGCAGCGTATCCCACTGTATAGATAGATATACAGTGGGATATGTCTCCCGAACTCACTGGGCACAGCACTACTTTAAGCGATGAGCCAGTTTAAGTCCCTGAAGTCACTGTTCATACATGGAAAGTGATGTCTGGGACTTTCAGTTATGGAGTCCATGGCAATAACATCGCAAGCACTCTAGCTGGAAAATCCTGTCTTGGGAACTCCCATTCCGTCACTGTTCATATAAAAACAATGAAGTTAGGAGCTTAAAAAAAACAAAATTCCACGGCCAGAGCGTGAGCAACTCTCTTGCCGGAGATTTCGCTCCTGAAGGCGTCCCTGACATCACTATCCATGTATGCGAGAGTGACGTCAGGAGCTTTAATACAGCCAGAGTGCCGGCAGCATTCTGGCCGGTAATTCCGCTTCTGTTAAAGCCCCTGACTACACTGTCCATAATGGACAAAGACATCAGAAGCTTTAAGAAACCGGAATCCATATACAGAGCGGCGGCCATGCTTTGCCATGAAATCCACTCCTGGAGGAGTTCCTGAAGTCACTGTCCATATATAGGAAAGTGATGTCAGGAGCTATAGGATGCCGAATTCCTCGGCCAGATCGTCGACAACGCTCTGGAAAGGAATTCTGCTCCTGATAGAGCCCCTGATGTCACTGTTCATTAATGGACAGTGACATCAGGAGCTTTAAGACGCCGGAATCCCCAGCCAGATCATAGGCAAACCTCTGGCCGGAGATTTCGCTCCTAAAGGAGTCCATGACATCACTTTCCAAATGTGAACAGTGACGTCAGGAGCTTCAAGAAGCTGGAATCCCTGCCAGAGCGACGACAGCGCTTTGGCTGGGGACTCTGCTTCTGAAAGAGTCCCTGACATCACTGTCCATACATGGAGAGTGATGTCAGGAGCTTTAGGATGTTGAATTCCTCTGGCAGATCGTCGACAAAGCACTGGCCAGGAATTTCGCTCCTGATAGAGCCCCTGATGTTACTGTCCATTAATGCACAGTGACGTCAGGAGCTTTAAGATGCCGGAATCCCCAGCCAGAGCATCGGCAATGCTCTGGCCAGTGATTCCGCTCCTAAAGTAGTCCAAGACGTCACTGTCCATGTATGGATAGTGATGTCAGGAGCTTCAAGAAGCCGAAATCCCAGCCACAGCGACGGCATCGTTCTGGCTAGGGATTCCACTCCTGGAAGAGTCCCTGACGTCACTGTCCATATATGGACAGTGATGTCAGGAGCTTTAGGATGCCGAATTCCTCGGCCAGATCGTCAACAACGCTCTGGAAAGGAATTCTGCTCCTGATAGAGCCCCTGATGTCACTGTTCATTAATAGACAGTGACATCAGGAGCTTTAAGACGCCGGAATCCCCAGCCAGATCATAGGCAAACCTCTGGCCGGAGATTTCACTCCTAAAGGAGTCCATGACATCACTGTCCAAATATGAACAGTGACGTCAGGAGCTTCAAGAAGCTGGAATCCCTGCCAGAGCGGCGACAACGCTTTGGCTGGGGACTCTGCTTCTGAAAGAGTCCCTGACATCACTGTCCATACATGGAGAGTGATGTCAGGAGCTTTAGGATGTTGAATTCCTCTGGCAGATCGTCGGCAAAGCATTGGACAGGAATTTCGCTCCTGATAGAGCCCCTGATGTCACTGTCCATTAATGTCCAGCGATGTCAGGAGCTTTAAGATGCCGGAATCCCCAGCCAGAGCATCGGAAATGCTCTGGCCAGTGATTCCACTCCTAAAGTAGTCCAAAACGTCACTGTCCATGTATGGACAGTGATGTCAGGAGCTTCAAGAAGCCGAAATCCCAGCCACAGCGACGGCATCATTCTGGCTAGGGATTCCGCTCCTGGACAGTGATGTCAGGAGCTTTAAGATGCCGAAATCCTTGGCCAGAGCGTTGACAATGCTCTGGCCGAGAATTCCGCTACTATTAAGTCCCTGATGTCACTGTACATATATGGTCAGTGAAGTCTGGAGCTTTAAGAAGCCAGAATCCCTGGCAAGAGAGACAGCAACACTCTAGCCAGAGATTTCCTTACAGGAGGTGCCCCTGATGTCACTGTGCATATATGGACAGTGAAGTCAGGAGCTTTAAGAAACCGGAATCCCTGGCCAGAGGAACGGCAATGCTCTGGCCAGAGATTCAGCTCCAGGAGGTGCCCCTGACGTCACTGCCCATGTCTGGAATGATATTAGGAGCTTTAGGATGCCAAATTCCTCGGCCAGATCATCGGCAATGCACTGGCCAGGAATTCCGCTCCTGATAGAGCCCCTGATTTCACTGTCCATTAATGGACTCTGACGTCAGCAGGTTTAAGATGCCAGGAATCCTAGCCAGAGTGGCAGCATCATTCTGGCTAGGGATTCTGCTCCTGGAAGAGTCCCTGACATATGTGGACAGTGATGTCAGGAGATTTAAGATGACAAAATCCTCGGCCAGAGTGTCGGCAATGCTCTGGTCGGGAATTCGGCTACTATTAAGTCACTGACATCACTGTATATATATGGACAGTGAAGTCAGGAGCTTTAAGAAGCCAGAATTTCTGGCAAGAGAGATGGCAACGCTCTGGCCAGAGATTTCCTTACAGGAGGTGCCCCTGACGTCACTGTCCATATATGGACAGTGAAGTCAAAAGCTTTAAGTAGCCGGAATACCTGGCCAGAGAGACGGCAACGCTCTGGCCAGAGATTCTGCTCCAGGAGTTGCTCCTTATGTCACTATCCATATATAGAGTGATGTCAGGAGCTTTAGTATGCCAAATTCCTCGGCCAGATCGTCAAAAACACTCTGGAAAGGAATTCCGCTCCTGATAGAGCCCCTGATGTCACTGTTTATTAATGGACAGTGACGTCAGGAGATTTGAGATGCTGGAATCCCCAGCCAACGCATCTGTCCAGAGATTCTGCTCCTAAAGCAGTCCATGACGTCACTTTTCAAATATCAAAATTTACGTCAGGAGCTTCAAGAAGCCCGAATCCCGGCCAGAGCGGTGGCAACGCTCTGGCTGGGGATTCCATTCCTGGAAGATTTCCTCACGTCACTGTCCATATATGGACAGTGATGTCAGGAGCTTCAAAAAGCCGTAATCCCGGCCAGAGCGGCAGCAATACTCTGTCTGGGGATTCTGCCCCTGAAGGAGTCCCTGACGTCACTGTCCATATATGGAGAGTAATCTCAGGAGCTTTAGACTGCCAAATTCCTCGGCCATATCGTCGTCAATGCTCTGGAAAGGAATTCTGCTCCTGATGTCACTGTCCATTAATGGACAGTGATGTCAGGAGCTTTAATATGTCAGAATTACCAGCCAGAGCGGTGGCAACACTCTGACTAGGGATTCCGCTGCAGGCGGCAACGCTCTGGCCGGGATTTTCAATACTGTAGAGTCCCTGACGTCACTGTCCATATATCAACAGTATCGTCAGAAGCTTTAAGAAGCTGCAATCCCCGGCCACAGCGTTGTCAGCTCTCTAGCTGGGAATTCATCTATTGGTAGAACCCCTGACATCAATGTCCACATATGGACAGTGACATCAGGAGCTTTATGATGCCGGAATCCAAAGCCAGAGTATCGGCAATGCTCTGGTCGGAGATTCCGCTCCTGAAGTAGTCCATGACATCACTGTCGATATATGGACAGTGATGCCAGGAGCTTTAAGATGTCAGAATACCCTGTAAAAGTGTCAGAAAAGCTCTGACCAGACATTCCGCACCAGAAAGAGTCCATGACGTCATCATTCATATATGGACAATGACATCAGGAGCATTAAGATACCAGAATCCCCAGCCATAGAAGAGGCAACGCTCTGGCTGGGGATTTTGCTCCAGGACGAATCCATAACAACACTATCCATATATGGACAGTGATGTCAGGAGCTTAAAGATGGCAAAATTTCCAGCCAGAGCATCGGCAGTGTTCTGGTCGGAAATTTCGCTCCTGAATGAGTTCATGACGTCACTATTCATAAATGGACAGTGGCGTCAGGAGCTTCAATATGCTGGAATTCCCGACTAGAGAAGCGGCAACACTCTGACCAGGGACTCCGCTATTGAAAGTGTCCCTGACGTCATCGTCTACATATGGATATTAATGTTAGGAGCTTGAAGATGTCGGAATCCGTGGTCGGGGATTTCTC
Source organism: Rhinoderma darwinii (assembly GCF_050947455.1). NCBI lineage: Eukaryota > Metazoa > Chordata > Amphibia > Anura > Rhinodermatidae > Rhinoderma > Rhinoderma darwinii. The sequence continues at coordinate 1,464,582 of NW_027461962.1, read as the reverse complement.
TCCTGAAGAAGCCCCGACACGCGCGTCACCAAGAAGTGCTTCCGTGTGCCGTGCGCGATTTGCACGCACCCATTGACTTCAATGGGTGCGTGCTGCGCGAAAAACGGGCAAGTATAGGACATGTCGTGAGTTTTATTCAGCGCACATACGCTGTGTGAAAATCACTGACAGTCTCAGCGGCCCCATTCACTAACATAGGTCCCTGCGGTGCGCGTGAAAATCAGGCACGTATCACGGACGTATAACACTTTCGTGTGAATAAGGCCTAAGGGTAGTCTAGTCTGAGGTCTGTATTATAAAGTAGTCTGGTCTAGGGTCTAGGGATAGTCTGGTCTGGGGTCTGTATTTATGGGTGGTCTTGTCTGCAGTTTGTATTAGGAGGATAGTCTTGTCTGGGGTCATTATTTGGGGGAGTCTGGTTTGGGGTCTTTGTTTAGGGGAGTGTTCTCTGTGATCTATAGTAAGAGGATAGTCTGGTCTGGGGTGTGTAGTTAGGGGGGAGTCTGGTTTGGGGTCTTTATTTAGGGGTGTTCTCTGCGGTCTATAGTAAGAGGATAGTCTGGTCTGGGGTCTGTATTAATGGGATAGTCTGGTCTGGGGTCTGTAGTAAGAGAATAGTCTGGTCTGGGGTCTGTAGTTAGGGGTAGTTTGGTTTGGGATCTGTATTAATGGGATAATCCGGCCTGGGGTCTGTAGTAAGAGGATAGTCTGGTCTGGGGTCTGTAGTAAGAGGATAGTCTGGTCTGGGGTCTGTAGTAAGAGGATAGTCCGGCCTGGGGTCTTTAGTAAGAGGATAGTCCGGCCTGAGGTCTGTAGTAAGAGGATTGTCTGGTCTGAGGTCTGTAGTAAGAGAATAGTCTGGTCTGGGTTCTGTAGTAAGAGGATAGTCTGGTCTGAGGTCTGTAGTAAGAGGATAGTCTGGTCTGGGGTCTGTAGTAAGAGGATAGTCTGGTCTGGGGTCTGTAGTAAGAGAATAGTCTGGTTTGGGTTCTGTAGTAAGAGGATAGTCTGGTCTGGGGTCTGTAGTAAGAGGATAGTCTGGTCTGAGGTCTGTAGTAAGAGAATAGTCTGGTCTGGGTTCTGTAGTAAGAGGATAGTCTGGTCTGGGGTCTGTAGTAAGAGGATAGTCTGGCAGTGTTAATATATTTTATATGTGAGGTGTTTGTGTTATTCTACCTAATGTTGATACAATAAAGTGCGGCTCCTCCTTCTGCGCCGGCAGCTGCGAATAATGGACGTTCAGGGAGGTGGAGCTTAATATATTCTGTCTTGATTCCTCGGCAAATATGATGATCGGAGCCGACCTGTAAACAACACAAAGCATGAAAAATCGTCCCAGATGCATTGTGATGTCACACTGGAGCCCAGGAGAATTGTGGGAAACAAAATGGTTGAATTACCTGTAGCAACCAATCACATTTCATGTTTCACGTTTTCAGTGCAGTGTAGGACATGAAAGCTGTACTCTGATTGGTTGCTGTGCTTAACTCCACCCCCTTATTGCTAGTACTAGGCCCAGTATGTTATAATAATAACAGACATATTAATGATGCTGATGATGATGATGATGATAAAATATACATATTTACTGGTGTAACAGGAGCATCTCTATATCGGTCGTGGGAAGTGCAGGAGAAAAGCGTTGGGCGCCATGGCAACTAATTATCTCTTATTTTCTCGCAGCCTCTTGGACATTGAAAGCAGCATCCTGATTGGTTTGTGCAGGTCACATGTCCTCTCTTTCATTGCTCTACTTCTGGGGCTGTCTGCATATGAAAACTTATAACCAACTGGTGCCCAGATAATGAAATAACCCCCTAATAATTACCCTCCGACACTCGGCTTCTGTGAATGTGGGGGTGACCCGGGGGGGGGGGGGCACAGCTTTATTAATTATAATAATTAACTAACATTTTGTTAATCTGATCAAAATATCAAAACTCTAAATGACCTCAAACAGCGGTCAATGAAAACCCGTATGCCGCCCATCCCAAGGACATGGAGGTAAATACCCTCCTAATACCGCCAGCCGTGACCGACCATCATACAGCAAAATATACCATCAAGACACCGCCGCCGCCACGCCAAAAATAAAAGCGTGAGACAGAAAATCTCTGCATTTTAATATAATATTTTTCTTTTTTTATACACACAGAATATCACGCCAAAAACCACAAACCATGAACCGCGTCCACTGCAGGTTGTTTTTTGTTCTTTGTGTGGTTCCCATATATATTATTTAAAGAGACAGCGAAAGCAAAATTGAGCTGGATTCACACGAGCGTGTGTGTTGTTCCCGCGCAAAGAACGTGGCGTTTTGCGCGCGCAAAATGTACATAACAGCTCCGTGTCTCAGCAGCGTATGATGTGTGATTTTCACGCAGCCGCCATCATTATGACACTCTGTTTGTATGTTTGTAGCACGTGGTGCTTTTCTGTTTTCATTCATAGTTTTTACTGCTGTTGCGCGAATCACGCGCGTCACACGGACGTATATCACGTCCGTCTGAATAAGCCCTTAACCAAACAAGCGCACAGATAGATACATAAAATGACAGAATAAAACACCATCGCCGCACCATCGCGTTATCAGGTGTGGGGGGGGGTACAGACAAAAGAGGTAGGTGAGAGGGGGAGGGAAGCTATATACTACCTCACCGCCATAACCACCCCCGTCCCTAACCATACCCCCCCCCTAGAATAGCTGACTCACTATGATAACAGAAAGGAGGGAGGGAAGACCCCTCCTAAACTACCGCCACTTATTATTAACCCTTAGCCAGCAACAGTCCCAGTCCCAGCGGCTAATACGCCTGTGAGCCTCCGAGGAATCTCCCTATAAATGAGTGTTGACAAAGTGTATGTTGCCCATAGCAACCAACACCAGCGCTGGACTCCTATTGGTTGCTATGGTAACACCAGCGCTGGACTCCTATTGGTTGCTATGGTAACACCAGCGCTGGACTCCTATTGGTTGCTATGGTAACACCAGCGCTGGACTCCTATTGGTTGCTATGGTAACACCAGTGCTGGACTGCTATTGGTTGCTATGGTAACAGCAGTGCTGGATTGCTATTGGTTGCTATGGTAACACCAGTGCTGGACTGCTATTGGTTGCTATGGTTTGTCGTCCACACTGTATAATGTATCTATGCGCTGATCATACAGATTCTATAATATATGACGGGATTATTACATATTAATAACATACAGCCCGTTATTCAATGAGGGGATTCATTTACTACATGTTGTTCTATGTAATAAGCCCCTGTAATGTCCTTGGTGGGCACTATAGGGCAGCAATGCCCCCGACCAGGGCCGGACTGGGACTTCAAATCAGCCCTGGCATTATTAAGCAGACAGGCCCACCGCAGGCCATACGCAGTGCCGCATCTGCCATGAGGCCAGGTGAGCCGACGGCCTCAGGCGGCACCACCTACCCAAACGGGGGGGGGGCGGCATTTTCAGCCCGGGGGGGACTGGACCGGGGGGGAGGGGCCATGCAGACGCACATAGCAGACGTGCCGAGCGTCTGTAACACTCCTCCTCCTCTCTGACGCTGTACACAGCACATGCAGCCAGAGAGGAGCAAGTCTCCAGGAGGAGCGACGAGCAGCACGAGGTAAGTCCTGCCTTGCTGGGACCGGGACCCGTGACGTGAGTATACTGCAAGGGGGAGTCTGGGCATTTTACCGACAGCAGAGGGCTCTATGGGGCTGGAATAATCCACCCCATAGAGCCCTCACATCACTATAATGGAAGGATTAGTGTGGGTGGGGGAGGGTCTGAGCGTCTGTCTGACTTACTGCAGAGAGCTCTATAGGGGGGGGGATTCTGCCCCCCCCCCTTTAGAGCAGTCATTCAGATGCTCAGACCCCCCTAACCTTTCAGTATAGTAACTAGTCAGGGCTCTATGGTGGGGGGATAATTCCCCCCTATAGAGCCCTCTGCTGTCAGTAAAACGCCCAGACCCCCCCCCCCCCCCTTGCAGTATACTCCTGGCTTTGTAGCTTTCCTGTGCTTAATTAGCATGGGAAAGCTACAAGCAGGGCTGTGACTGGTGAGTCTCACAGTCAGTCCCAGTGCACACTGCATGCAGCAGCTGCGGCAGCCAGTCTGACTGTGAGTCTCTGACCAGTCACCACCCACATGCAGCAGAGAGTCATTAAATAAACCCTCAATTACTATAGTTTCAGACACATTGACTATGACAGCTTCTATAGTGTAGTGGTTAGCTTGTCTGCCTTACACATGGAAGGTTGTTGGTTCAAATCCCAGCTGGTGTATTTTATTATTTTTTTTTAATATTAATATATTGTTTTTGGCTTTGTTCACACTAGCATTAATATACGTTTACCTCTCTTCCGTCAGAGGAAGAGAGGATCGATACGTTAAACGGAAAGCAACGGCTCCATTAGAATTACCATTGCTTTCAATGGTAATTCTTTTGTATCAGTTGCTTTCCGTTTGTCTCCGTTCGTTAGGTTTCCGTTCTTTTGAATGGAAATAAAAGTTCTGCAGACTGCACTTTTGTTTCTTTTAAAAAAAACGGAAACTTAGCGAACGGAGACAAACGGAAAGCAACTGATACAAAAGAATTACCATTGAAAGCAATGGTAATTCTAATGGAGCCGTTGCTTTCCGTTTAACGTATTGATCCTCTCTTCCTCTGACGGAAAAGAGGTAAACGTATATTAATGCTAGTGTGAAAGAAGCCTTAGGGCCTGTTCACATCAGCGTTGGCTTTCCGTTCTGGGGTTCCGTCGGAGGTAACCCCGCAACGGAAAGTCAAACTGAAACCACAGTTCCGTTTCTGTCACCATTAGCGCAGTCGACTGCGCTATTGATTCTGTCACAAAAATGGAAACCTGCCGGAATGGTGACGAACGGAAACCATTAGCAATGTTTCCGTCACAATTGATTTCAATGGTGACTGAAACGGAAGCAGTGGTTTCAGTTTGACTTTCTGTTGCGGGGTTCACCCGACGGAAACCTCCCACGGAACCCCGGAAAGGAAAGCCAACGCTGATGTGAACAGGCCCTAATCCTTCCCCATAATCCTGCCCCCGCTAATTAAAATAAATATATTATATAATGTATATCGCGCTGTATCCGTCAGGTCAGCGGGACTGACTGATTCAGTGTCAGCGAGTCCTGCAGGATCGAGCTGTTACCGATCACATCTAAGTTCATAACTTAGATGTGATCAGTAATAGGCGACCTAATGCATTCAGGTCTCAGCGCTATATACAGCTGCTCTGTATACAGGATACAAAGCAGCTGTATCTTAAAAAGTACAAATAATTTTAAATAAAAAGTAATTAAAATTTGCACCAATCGCATTAATAGATATCTTTATATATCATAGTGACATGTCCGAAGTTTTCATCTGTGGGGGACCGAGCACTGAGGCCCCCACCGATCGCTAAAACGAAGCAGCAGAAGTGCTCGGGTGAGCGCTGTGCCGCTTCATTTATGATCGACTTTCAGCCGAGTGAGCGGTGTACGGACTCCTAGACTTTCTATTGAGCCCGTACACTGCTCCAAGGAAAGCCAAACAGAATTGAAGCGGCACACCGCTTACCCGAGCACTTCTGCTGCTTCGTTTTAGCGACTAGTGGGGGGGTCTCAGTGTTCAGACCCCACTGATCAAAACTTCTGACATGTCAAAAGTTTTTTAAAAAGTTGTTACACTTTAAAGAGAATCTTTCACCTGCCCACAGATTTGCATTTGAGTGCAGCATGTAATGGTCAGGGCTGCACAATCTCTGGGGCACTTTATATTTTTTTTCCTACCCTCTTTCCTTACTTAGATATCTGTGCTGTAATATTTGGCGCCCGATATTTAAATAACCCCATGAACTGCCAATGGGGCTGTAATTGGCAAGGGGGCGTGTAACATCGCTGTGACACTGCCCAATCCGCTACGGACAATGTCAACAGCAAGAGCTGGAGAGAGGAGATCATGTGCGCGCGCACGCTCTCACTCTTCAGCTCTCGGCAGGCAAGTACAAAACTGTGATCTCAGGTGAGAGATCAGTCTTATCGTCCTTGTCTGCCGAGAGCTAAAGAGTGAGAGCGTGCGTGCACGCACAGCTCTGATGCAATGGAACAGAAGAAGAAGAATTCACACTCTTCTTCTCCTCTTGTGTTCCTTAGTGGTGGCGGAGCTGCGCGCACCCGCTCTCTCCAGCTCTTGCTGTAACGCTGACCGTAGCTGATTGGACAGTGTCACAGCGATGTTACACGCCCCCTTGCCAATTACCTCCCCATTGACAGTTCATGGGGTTATTTAAATATCGGGCGCCAAATATTACAGCACCGATATCTAAATAACGAAGGAGGCTAAGAAAAAAATGTAAAGTGCCCCAGAGTTTGTGCGGCCCTCCCCATTACATGCTGAACTCAGCTGCACATGTATGGGGAGGTGAAAGGTTCTCTTTAAAAGAAAGGTGTTATAATTATTTTTTTTTATTTGATATGTTTTATTTTATGGGCCTAATTTTTCTAATTATTTTAATATGTTCCCGAAGGTAGCTATTTATTCATATGTTTGTACGTCTGTGGGGGCAGCCATCTTTATTTTTCTTTTTCATACTGCTCATTTTTGTTTTGCAGGTTCCGCTGGACCATTTGGACTACGTCGTAGATTAGTTGGACTACTTCGCTGATTTCAGCTTTATTTATTTTTTTCTAATAAAATGGTTAAAGTGGATTCTGTGGAAGAGTTGTCATTTCAATAAAATAAATTTCTTTATGTCTCTGTTTTTTAATACTTCATTACCGCCTTAGTAATGGCTGCTGTCTGATTGAGAGCGTCCATTACTAAGAAGGGGCTTAGTGTTAGCCAGTAATAAGGCTAGCACTAACCCCTATTATTACCCGGAGTACTGGGAAGAGCTGGTTACGATCCAGCACCCGACCGTCTGAAGAGAAGGGCGGGTACTGGGGTGGCTGCAGGCTGGTACTATCAGGCTCGGAATGGCCAAAAACCATGGCCCTTCCCACCCTGGTAATGCTAGGCTGCTGCTGCTTTATTGTATCTGGCGGGTTATGAAAAATGGAGGGGATCTCACGTAATTTTTTTTCTATTATTTTTTTTTTTTAAAAGACGTAGGGTTCCCGCTATTTTTCACAACCAGCCAGATACAATACAGCAGCTGCAGCCTAGCATCACCAGTGTGGGAAGGGCCACGTTTTTTTATCCCTTCCCAGCCTGGTAAAACCAGCCTGTGGCCGCCCTGCTGCCTTACCGTCGCTTCAGATGGTCGGGTACTGGATCATACTCCCCTCGCGGCAGTGAGAACCGGGGTAATAATAGGGGTTAGTGATAGCCTTTTTACTGGCTAACACGAAGCCCCTTCTTAGTAATGGACGCTCTCAATCAGACAACAGCCATTACCAAGGCCATAATAAAGTATTAAAAAAAACAGACATAAGAAAAACTTTTATTGGAATCTAAACTCCCCCTTGCAACCCTCTTTCACCATTTTATTTTTTTTAAAAAAGTAGATCATCGGAGTAGTCCAATGAATCTACGACGTAGTCCAAACGCTCCAGCGGAACCTACCAAAAAAAGCAGTATAAAAATTTTAAAAACTTAAATTTGCCACAATAGTCACTCGATATAACTATACTGTAATCACTTATATGGTCTGCAGATATCTTGTGTATAACTGGCATCTACCTCTATAAGGTCACTATATGGTGGTAATATTGGTCTATATATAGTGTGATTTATTCACGAACAGTATGGTGGGTTTTTTCTGACTCTATGTTGTAGTAATATGTGATCATGGTTTGGTAGTTTTATTCAGTAACCGTATGGAAGTATTATTCAGTAACAGTATGGAGGTATTATTCAGTAACAGTATAAAGGTATTATTCAGTAACCGTATGGAAGTATTATTCAGTAACAGTATGGGGGTATTATTCAGTCACAGTATGGAGGTATTATTCAGTAACAGTATGGGGGTATTATTCAGTAACAGTATGGGGGTATTATTCAGTAACAGTATGGAGGTATTATTCAGTAACAGTATGGAGGTATTATTCAGTAACAGTATGGGGGTATTATTCAGTAACAGTATGGGGATATTATTCAGTAACAGTATGGGGGTATTATTCAGTAACAGTATGGGGGTATTATTCAGTAACAGTATGGAGGTATTATTCAGTAACAGTATGGAGGTATTATTCAGTAACAGTATGGGGATATTATTCAGTAACAGTATGGGGGTATTATTCAGTAACAGTATGGGGGTATTATTCAGTAACAGTATGGAGGTATTATTCAGTAACTGTATGGGGATATTATTCAGTAACAGTATGGAGGTATTATTCAGTAACAGTATGGGGGTATTATTCAGTAACAGTATGGGGATATTATTCAGTAACAGTATGGGGGTATTATTCAGTAACAGTATGGGGTATTATTCAGTAACAGTATGGAGGTATTATTCAGTAACAGTATGGGGATATTATTCAGTAACAGTATGGGGGTATTATTCAGTAACAGTATGGAGGTATTATTCAGTAACAGTATGGAGGTATTATTCAGCAACAGTATGGGGATATTATTCAGTAACAGTATGGGGGTATTATTCAGTAACAGTATAAATGTATTATTCAGTAACAGTATGGGGGTATTATTCATTAACAGTATGGGGGTATTATTCAGTAACAGTATGGGGGTATTATTCAGTAACAGTATGGGGGTATTATTCAGTAACAGTATGGAGGTATTATTCAGTAACAGTATGGAGGTATTATTCAGTAACAGTATGGGGGTATTATTCAGTAACAGTATGGGGATATTATTCAGTAACAGTATTGCGGTATTATTCAATAACAGTATGGGGGTATTATTCAGTAACAGTATGGAGGTATTATTCAGTAACAGTATGGGGATATTATTCAGTAACAGTATGGGGGTATTATTCAGTAACAGTATGGAGGTATTATACAGTAACAGTATGGGGATATTATTCAGTAACAGTATGGGGTATTATTCAGTAACAGTATGGGGTAGTATTCCGTAACAGTATGGAGGTATTATTCAGTAACAGTATGGGGATATTATTCAGTAACAGTATGGGGGTATTATTCAGTAACAGTATGGAGGTATTATTCAGTAACAGTATGGGGATATTATTCAGTAACAGTATGGGGGTATTATTCAGTAACAGTATGGAGGTATTATTCAGTAACTGTATGGGGATATTATTCAGTAACATTATGGAGGTATTATTCAGTAACAGTATGGGGGTATTATTCAGTATCAGTATGGGGGTATTATTCAGTAACAGTATGGGGGTATTATTCAGTAACAGTATGGGGGTATTATTCAGTAACAGTATGGAGGTATTATTCAGTAACAGTATGGAGGTATTATTCAGTAACAGTATGGGGGTATTATTCAGTAACAGTATGGGGATATTATTCAGTAACAGTATGGGGGTATTATTCAGTAACAGTATGGGGGTATTATTCAGTAACAGTATGGAGGTATTATTCAGTAACAGTATGGAGGTATTATTCAGTAACAGTATGGGGCTATTATTCAGTAACAGTATGGGGGTATTATTCAGTAACAGTATGGGGGTATTATTCAGTAACAGTATGGAGGTATTATTCAGTAACTGTATGGGGATATTATTCAGTAACAGTATGGAGGTATTATTCAGTAACGGTATGGGGGTATTATTCAGTAACAGTATGGGGATATTATTCAGTAACAGTATGGGGGTATTATTCAGTAACAGTATGGGGTATTATTCAGTAACAGTATGGAGGTATTATTCAGTAACAGTATGGGGATATTATTCAGTAACAGTATGGAGGTATTATTCAGTAACAGTATGGAAGTATTATTCAGCAACAGTATGGGGATATTATTCAGTAACAGTATGGGGGTATTATTCAGTAACAGTATAAATGTATTATTCAGTAACAGTATGGGGGTATTATTCATTAACAGTATGGGGGTATTATTCAGTAACAGTATGGGGGTATTATTCAGTAACAGTATGGGGGTATTATTCAGTATCAGTATGGAGGTATTATTCAGTAACAGTATGGAGGCATTATTCAGTAACAGTATGGGGGTATTATTCAGTAAAAGTATGGGGATATTATTCAGTAACAGTATTGCGGTATTATTCAATAACAGTATGGGGGTATTATTCAGTAACAGTATGGAGGTATTATTCAGTAACAGTATGGGGATATTATTCAGTAACAGTATGGGGGTATAATTCAGTAACAGTATGGAGGTATTATACAGTAACAGTATGGGGATATTATTCAGTAACAGTATGGGGGTATTATTCAGTAACAGTATGGGGTATTATTCCGTAACAGTATGGAGGTATTATTCAGTAACAGTATGGGGATATTATTCAGTAACAGTATGGGGGTATTATTCAGTAACAGTATGGAGGTATTATTCAGTAACAGTATGGGGATATTATTCAGTAACAGTATGGGGGTATTATTCAGTAACAGTATAGAGGTATTATTCAGTAACTGTATGGGGATATTATTCAGTAACATTATGGAGGTATTATTCAGTAACAGTATGGGGGTATTATTCAGTATCAGTATGGGGGTATTATTCAGTAACAGTATGGAGGTATTATTCAGTAACAGTATGGAGGTATTATTCAGTAACAGTATGGGGGTATTATTCAGTAACAGTATGGAGGTATTATTCAGTAACAGTATGGAGGTATTATTCAGTAACAGTATGGAGGTATTATTCAGTAACTGTATGGGGATATTATTCAGTAACAGTATGGAGGTATTATTCAGTAACATTATGGGGGTATTATTCAGTAACAGTATGGAGGTATTATTCAGTAACAGTATGGAGGTATTATTCAGTAACAGTATGGGGTATTATTCAGTAACAGTATGGAGGTATTATTCAGTAACAGTATGGGAATATTATTCAGTAACAGTATGGGGGTATTATTCAGTAACAGTATGGGGTATTATTCAGTAACAGTATGGAGGTATTATTCAGTAACAGTATGGGGATATTATTCAGTAACAGTATGGGGGTATTATTCAGTAACAGTATGGAAGTATTATTCAGTAACAGTATGGAGGTATTATTCAGTAAGGGCATGACCACACATGGCGGAATTCCTCCGCAACTGTCCGCATCAATGCCGCACCTAATCCGGGTTGCGGATTACGGCTGCGGATCTGCACAAAATGTGCAGAAAATTGATGCGGACTAGCTGCTGCGGACTGCGGGAAAAGTGCTTCCCTTCTCCCTATCAGTGCAGGATAGAGAGAAGGGACAGCACTTTCCCTAGTGAAAGTAAAAGAAATTCATACTTACCGCCCGTTGTCTTTATGACGCGTCCCTCCTTCGGCATCCAGCCCGACCTCCCTGGATGACGCGCCAGTCCATGTGACCGCTGCAGCCTGTGCTTGGCCTGTGATTGGCTGCAGCCGTCACTTACACTGAAACGTCATCCTGGGAGGCCGGACTGGAGACAGAAACAGGGAGTTCTCGGTAAGTATGAACTTATATGTTTTTTTACAGATACATGTATATTGAGATCGGTAGTCACTGTCCCGGGTGCAGAAACAGTTACTGCCGATCGCTTAACTCTTTCAGCACCCTGGACAGTGACTATTTACTGACGTCTCCTAGCAACGCTCCCGTCATTACGGGAGCCCCATTGACTTCCTCAGTCTGGCTGTAGACCTAGAAATACATAGGTCCAGCCAGAATGAAGAAATGTCATGTTAAAAAACCAATACGCTCCGCACCACACATAACATGTGCATGACAGCTGCGGACTTCATTGCGGAACTTAGAATCTCCATTGAAGTCAATGGAGAAATTCCGCCATGAGTCCGCAACCAGTCCGCCACTGCTCCGCAACATCCCTTGCATGCTGCGGACACCAAATTCCGCTCCGCAGCCTATGCTCCGCAGCGGAATTGTACGCATCGTGTAAACGAACACTGCTAAATTAAAGTGAAAGTCAATGGAGAAACGGCTCCGCTGCGGATTAACGCTGCGGAGTGTCCGCAGCGGAATTTAAGTGAAAATCCGCCATGTGTGAACCCGCCCTAACAGTATGGGGATATTATTCAGTAACAGTATGGGGGTATTATTCAGTAACAGTATGGGGTATTATTCAGTAACAGTATGGAGGTATTATACAGTAACAGTATGGGGATATTATTCAGTAACAGTATGGGGGTATTATTCAGTAACAGTATAAATGTATTATTCAGTAACAGTATGGGGGTATTATTCATTAACAGTATGGGGGTATTATTCAGTAACAGTATGGGGGTATTATTCAGTAACAGTATGGGGGTATTATTCAGTAACAGTATGGAGGTATTATTCAGTAACAGTATGGAGGTATTATTCAGTAACAGTATGGGGGTATTATTCAGTAACAGTATGGGGATATTATTCAGTAACAGTATTGGGGTATTATTCAATAACAGTATGGGGGTATTATTCAGTAACAGTATGGAGGTATTATTCAGTAACAGTATGGGGATATTATTCAGTAACAGTATGGGGGTATTATTCAGTAACAGTATGGAGGTATTATACAGTAACAGTATGGGGATATTATTCAGTAACAGTATGGGGGTATTATTCAGTAACTGTATGGGGATATTATTCAGTAACATTATGGAGGTATTATTCAGTAACAGTATGGGGGTATTATTCAGTATCAGTATGGGGGTATTATTCAGTAACAGTATGGGGATATTATTCAGTAACATTATGGAGGTATTATTCAGTAACAGTATGCGGGTATTATTCAGTAACTGTATGGGGATATTATTCAGTAACATTATGGAGGTATTATTCAGTAACAGTATGGGGGTATTATTCAGTATCAGTATGGGGGTATTATTCAGTAACAGTATGGGGGTATTATTCAGTAACAGTATGGGGTATTATTCAGTAACAGTATGGGAGTATTATTCAGTAACAGTATGGGGGTATTATTCAGTATCAGTATGGGGGTATTATTCAGTAACAGTATGGGGGTATTATTCAGTAACAGTATGGGGTATTATTCAGTAACAGTATGGGGGTATTATTTGTAATGTTGGTCTTACAATCTATGTAAATTACTGTGGTGGGGGAAGTGTGTGCGGCAGCAGATGATCAGGCTAAGAGACAGTCTGCAGAGTGGCATGTGATGCACTTTGACATGTAGGTGATACTTACGTGTGGTATGTGGGCCCATAACTTGTGTAGAGCCCAGGGCCAAAGAGCATATGAATCCACCACTGGCATCAAGTCAGCACAGGCAGACCACTAAAATACAGCAGGTAGAGAAAAGAAACCAGCCCAGGACGTGCCGCTTCAAAACAGCGCTAAGCGCGACTCGTCCTGGACTGGCCTGAATGTAATTGCAGAGAGTGTCGCCACAAATGAGACTGGCTGCCGAGGAGAGATATGGGGCCGTGCAGACTGTACTATTTGCACTGCACTGATTGGCAGTAAGAATAATTCTTTAAATATTTTACATACTTCAAACAGCACTTTAAGGCTGTGTTCACACTGAGTTTTTTGCAGGAGGAAAATTCTGCCTCAAAATTCTGTTTGGGATTTCAAGGCAAATTTTGTCCTTCCTGCACGTCGTTTGCCGCAATTTTCACCGTGTTTTTCGTTCGCGGCCATTGAGTGCTACGGGCAAAAAACTCAGCGAAATACCCTTTCTCTTCCTCCCATTGATGTCAATGGGAGGTCAGAGGCGTAAACGCGCGAAGATAGGGCATGTCTCTTCTTTCTCGGGAGGCATTTTCGGCTTGTATTTGACGAGTTTTGGGTGGAGTGGTTTCCGCGCCAAAAAACTAGTCAAAATACTCCATGTGAACAGGGCCTAACAAATAAACATCAAATGCTTTCCTATTTAAAAAATGTATATATTGCGTGTTCGATGTGTAAAGCTAGGAATGAGAAAACTCTGATAGATTTTGGAGGGGGGGGCGCCTTTTTATAGTTCGCCTCAGGCGGCAGACATGCTAGGTTCACCCCTGGCCATACGCAGCCGCCAGTGCTGGGCTGGAGTACATGGGACCACCTTCCAGCTATACAGGACATGGGGAGATTTATTAATAGTTCTGATCGCTCCAACTCCAACCAATCCACTGCTTTCCCTCCAGAATAACGGACATGCTCATTATTCTACAGGAGGGTTTTTTTTGCGGATCTTATTTCTGCTGCATGTGAATGGGGTATAAAATAGCCCACCCACTTGTAATGGATGCAGAATGTTAGTGGATATGAAAGGGATTTAGGTCTGGAATCAGGGACTTAGTCCTAATCAAATCCTGATTGCGTGATCATGGCCTAATACTGACGTATATAGATTGTAAATTATACCGGTATACAATGCTAAAATATCACCGTACTGGAACTAAATAGTATGATTTATATTTTATATTCAACCATAAACACTCTCACATGCTGGACACATGACGCACAGATGCAACCCACAAGGTGGACACATGCTGCATTCATGCCACTCACACCTAGGACACATGAGCACGCACACCACTCACACCTAGGACACGTGCGCACACACTCCACTCACACTTATGGCAAAAACGCACGCACACCACTCATACTTATGACTAATGCGCACGCACACCACACCACGCACACCTAAGGACACATGCACATTCACACCACTTACACCTAGAACACATTCCTAAATCACACCTAGGACACACGCGCACGCGCACTACTCACACATAGGATTTACTCTCCACTCTCGCCACTCACACCTAAGACATATGCCGCACGTTGTCTACCCACAACAAGGACACATGTTGAACACGTACTACTCACACCTGGCACAGATGCCGCACACATCACTCACATACTACACATACCACTCACACACTAGACACGTACAACACACTAGACACATACCGCACACACTACTTACACTAGACACATACCGCACACACCCCTTACACTAGACACATACCGCACACACTACTTACACTAGACACATACCGCACACACTACTTACACTAGACATATACCACACACACTACTTACACTAGACACATACCGCACACACTACTTGCACTAGACACATACCGCACACACTACTTACACTAGACACATACCGCACACACTACTTACACTAGACACATACTGCACACACTACTTACACTAGACACATACCACACACACTACTTACACAAGACACATACCGCACACACTACTTACACTAGACACATACCGCACACACTACTTACACTAGACACATACCGCACACACCACACAATGCTAAACACATACCTTACATAACTCTTACACACTAGACCTATACCACACATACCACTCACATTAAAAACAACACGCACACTAATGCCACCAATACAGTAGAAGAAGACACAAAACTCACACAAATTGCATATTTCACTCATACAATTGTCATACACTGTTACCACTACATCAACCAGTCACACTACAAAAATCAACCCAACACTTCACTCACATTGCTATATTTACCGGCTTTCTTTAGTAGACTGCTGATTCTTGGGCACTGGCATGCAGGATGCTGGCAGTACATAGGCGTGTATACCTGAGATGCCCCCTCCACCACTAAGCCCCGCCCATGTGCCCACAAAGCCACGCCCCTTTTACAAAGCTCCTCCCATCTGTGGCTCAAATTAACAATAACCTGATGCTCACCATTTTAACCCTATAGCTCCTCCTATCTACAGTATCTGGACCCCCTCCCCTCCCACAAGCAGGTTACATGAGGCTGAAGCATAAACCTACTGACGCTACGGCCATCAGCAACATCCCCGGCAGGGGCTGGAGACTCCTTCTCCTCGGCAGCCAGACTGAAGCTGTGCTCAGGGGCAGTAGAAAGACCAAGCCCATCACTGATTGGCTGATGCTCAGCCAACCAGCTTTAGGTTTGATTTGTACATGCAGACTGGGCAGGTACCGATTCTCCTTTTCCTCTGCGGCGCCAGAGATGTGCGCGAATGAGCGAGGCGTCAGTGCAGAAAACAAGTCTAGAGCTGATTAGCTGCGGCTCGGCCAACAAGCGCTAAACGTCATTTCTGCAGCGCTCCTTCCCATCACTGCAGAGTACACAGCAATAAATCTCCGAAAGATGTGGTTATAAACACCAGGAGGCTGCAGTTATTGTAATGTTGCTGCTTGTGTTCACCACTGATTGTTTGGGCGGCCGGCAGGAGGCCCACTGTTCACCGGCCCATCTGGCATTTACCAGAACTGTCAGATGGCCAGTCTGGCCCTGCCTGTACCCCAAGTGTCAGTGTGTCATTATACTGTACCCCAAGTGTCAGTGTGTCATTATCCTGTACCCCAAATGTCAGTGTGTCATTATCCTGTACCCCAAGTGTCAGTGTAGCTTATCAAGAAAAGGTGGCTTGTTGGCACTCCCCCTGGCACCCAGCACCTGGCAGGGGGGTATATCCTACCACCAGCTCCCCCCAGCTATACCCTGACAGTGTCTTCTAACACTGATATCCATAGAGCCCCCATAGCAGTGCCAGTCACTGTTCTCGTATAACAGCAGAGGAATGTGCTGATCTTGAGGGAGGTCACAGAGAGACAGTTACATAGTCAAAGGAGCAGGGGAACCAGCAGCACAGAGTGTTTCAGGATATGAATGTGTTGATCTAGTGAGAGGTCAGATAGAGGTAGATTGTAAAAAGGTCGATTTACTTTAGTTCTTATTATTTTTCTCCAGCAGCGCAGAGGATTTCAGGAGAGGTGTCTGCTACTCATAAATTGCGGTGGAGTTCCATCTTATGTAAGAGAACAACATGGCGAGATTGCGATGCCTGCGAGTGTAACGATTAGAAAGTTGCGGTAATCCCACGAATTGACAGCGACCTTTGTGATGATTACTCGCGTCTATTTTTTCGTAGGGAAACATTGAAGTTGCGTCTTTGTCGCGCAGTAATCCCGCAGGGTACGGGAGCATTTAGGGGTGATAGTTTTGGCCGCACGGTAAAAAACGCATAAAAACATGCCACCCCCCCCCCCCCACATTTTGGTCGTGGTATTTTCCAGCTCGTTTTTCAAATTTGAGACTTGTAAAATAAATGTGATTTACCTGAAAAAAACGCACAGTCGAAAACTGTGTCACAAACCGCGGCAATTCCAGAGTGATTTTTGCTGCGTTTTTTATCTCTTCTTATCGCAGCATTTGGGTCCATTCAGATGAAGTTACAACAAATCAACAAACTGCGTCCAAAAACCACATGAGTTTCTACCACAATTTGCTGCGTTTTTCGATACAGTTGCATTTTTTACCGTAATCGCATTAAAAAAACGCACCAAATCGCAGTAAAAACGGGTGCTATTTTTGGATGCATTTTTTTCAATGTGATTTTAATCGCACCTCAGCCGCAACGTGTGACTGGACCCGCGGGGCGCAATTATATGAGATTATTTTTGGTCTTTCATTAACTATCGCGGCAATTAGTGGTTAAACCCTGTACGTATTTGATGCGGTTTTTATGGCGCTCTGATGTCAATTATCCCATAGGTTGTATTCGGACGTTGCGGTTGAGGTGCAGTTAAAAGAAGATCCGAAAACCGCGTGTGTTATTATCCCAGTTCCGATGCGATTACAAGGTCGCAAAAAAAAAAAATTCTGCAAAAACAGCAAAAAAAAAGCGACACGTAAATATACCCCGACCCCTTCTTCTTCTTCTTCTTCTTCTTCAGCAGATGTAGATTTGTGTTGTATCTTGCGCCAATTTCTGTCTGAATTTTTTGGAGGGTTTTGTGCTTTTAAAATTATCCTGTAATTTATCTGTTATGTCCCCATGACAACACTACTTGTTTCTGTGTGATGCATCGTGTTATCATAAGGAAACTAGACCTGTTATGTGACCTCTTTTTGTCAAATGTACGTAATTAAAAGCGGAATTCTGACTTTCGGCACTTGGTATTCCCATGATAACTGAGCTTTAAGAGAACATGTCTGGAAGTGTTGTCATGTGGACACAGAAATAAGATCTTGAAACTACCCAGCCCATGATTATCAGCTGCCCCTTTTGTGTCAATGATGAAAAATGGCACAAATATGTCAGAAAATACGGCAATAACCATCCCATCACCTCCAATGTTGGCCATGCTGACTGTTTCCTTCTTGTGAAGGAGAATGGGGTGGTCAGCTAATCCCACTACAGGGAATAATGGATTAACTGCTAATTGCTTGTTCCGAATAATTGTTGGTCATTAAGTCGGCCATAAATGGTCCTCTCCTAGTGGAGTCTGCAAGTGATTGGACAATTACCCTCATAATTTTCACTGGTAACTGGATGTCACAATTTATTTAATGGTTTTCTTCTTTTAGAATCGGGCAACCAGGTTTGATTATCTGGAAAAGTTGTTCTTATATGAGGCGATTTGGACCTCTCTGCTGCCACCTATTGGACTATATTCTGTGAGGACCACTAAGTATTACTACAGGAAGTCGGCTGAGAAACTGAATTGTGTGGCCTCTGTGGCACCGTACAGACTTCTACAGATCCTTCCCACCATGTCGGAGTTGATGTACTCTTAAACGGTACTTGGTCATTGTGGTCTTCATGTATTGGTGGTCAGTGTATTGAAATGTTCCACATAATGAACGGTCAATGGTTTTTGGGGACCTAGACTTGGGGGTGGGACTGATCGCCATGTTTCATAGTGGTAGGTCCTCCAAGTTCTGACAAGCACTCATTGATCAACCCCCTTGTGTAGGATGTTTGGTTTGAGCTGGTAAATCTTTTCTCAATTGTTTGACCAGTTTTGTCTGTAATTCCAGGTTCTTCGACTGTTCTTCACCATGTGGATCCATCCCACCACAGACGAGTTCATGTCCCATCTGGCGTGTGACATAAAATGTGCCCCATCAAGCATCCGGTGACCTTACTCACTATTATATCCATTCTCAAAGCTCCGCTCCAGTTTCTTGATGTCTCTCTTGGATGGACCAAATGGTCTTGTAGCTTTTGACAAGAAATGAAGGAACAAGGTAGAAGTTGAGAATTGGGTTTTGTGTGATGTTTAGAGACTCGGGACTGCAGTCTAAAGGTCATAAGACCATGTGGTCCAGGTTGGAATCTTGGCAGCAAGAACTGGCTTATTAACTGGTCACCAGTCATGGAGAAAAGGGTTTATATGTTGTCAAGGGTGTCTTGTAATTGGTTGGTCTTCTGTGTGCCATTGTATAACTTAACTGGCCTTTAAGATGAGTAACTTCTGCAGACCATCTCTGCTTAGACTAATATGGTTAATCCTAATCTTCTCAAGAACCTCCGACAGAACATGCTGGTTAAGATGGAGGAACCATCAAATTGTGTGTCCATGAAGTTCCCAACATTGGTTATTTGGGATGTTCTGCCACGTTGTCTACTTGGGTTGTGGTTGACTCTATTGAAAATCACGAGAACCTAATCTTGCTATTCTGGTCCTCAAGGAACCCCACAAATCCTTACTCGAATGTTTTTTAGAAGACCGTGACTCCTTTAATCGCTATCTCTATCGGTAACTGCCACAAGTGCTCTATAGATCTTCCGAATATGGTCCTTTTGGGTCCCTTGTGGACCACTTTTAAGATACTGAGTAAGAGAAAGTTGGGTTGATGTGTTCAGAATTGAATGGGTTAAGCACTATGGTTGCCCATGTCCATCAATGGGGTTCACAATGTATTCGATATATCAAGGCTTTTTGATCACGTTTTATGGGCATCTCCACCTTTTTAGTCTCGCTTGGTCTCTGAGCAGTTGTCACTTTCCTCTCCACTCTGCAGCTCCTATAAGTTGTTGCCAGGTGGTGACCATAATTGTAGGTGAAGTGTATGATGCAGAGCAATACAATTGGCTACATCCAGATGCATGTTGGGATGGATTTGAGAAAATAGGAAAAGCGAAGTTGAGTATTTCTACTGTGACTTGGGAAGGAGTCTTGTACCTCAAATGTATTTTCTGGATATAATGGCAAGAACTTCTGCGGGGAAGGGTCCTCAGTGTTGATCATGATCTCGAGGTCCTATCCAGTTATACACTTGTACCAGATACATAAGTCTACTTGACCCTCAAGGAGGTTGGAGCTGGAACGTGATCTCTTTAATATGAGCCCTTACATTCTTGGATCAACCATTGCAATCCTTTGAGCAAGACCCATCTTGGTTGTAATGAAAAGAGAACATCTCGTTATGTTGCTCAAGCTCCGCATGTAGGGGTGAGATATCTACTGTACAATTGTTACGCTCCACCAGTGTTGTACCCGCCCTCCCCTCCTCTGAGACTTTGGTTGATGCTATGGGTTGGATGAATAGTGTATTACTGAGGAATCTCCCTTGCATGTAGTTTCTTATTTCCTGTAAAGGGGTGGGGGTGGAACTCCATAGCGTGGGTGGGGGATTACATGACCTTCGTCCAGCAGCACTGATCCAAAGCAAGGTTAAAACCCTATGAGATGGATGACAAACGCTGTGTTTAAGGCATTCAGGCCCCTCCAAAAGTAACTAACAACCACAATTTCAATAATGGCACTGCTCTTACAGTAAAGAATCCCCTTCTATGCTGATGTAGATACTTTCTCAACTATCTGTAGAGGATGCCTTCTTGTCGTGGTAACAAGTCTGGGTACAAATCTTCAGACAGATCTCTATAATGTGTGATATTTGTACATGGTAGTTGCCCCCAAACTACCTCCTAACTTAACCTCCATTTAACATTTCTTGGTACTGTGACTCACCCGCTCAATTTCGGTCAACCTTCTATACAGGTAGCTAAATCATATTCTGTTACCTGAGTAGTAATGTGTATGTAGAAACACTGTCAAATGCATCCTATTACATTATTTGGCTTGGCAGCAGCTGCCTGGCACTGGTGAGAGGAAACCAAGCACGAGATCTGCTCTTTTCTTCTTGTGTTGTGATAGTTAGAGCTGTCTAGACCAGTAAGGGTTTAACTTCAGAAAGTTGGGCTTGAGTGATGTCTACCAGTTCCATTGCATTACATTAGTAGCTGTGTCATTTACATACAGACGACCGTGTGCAACTTCGGACGTGAAAAACCTGACCTGTTTCACATCGGAGGTGCACCCTCAGACTAGTCAATGGAGGGATGCGTGGAAACGCAAGAAAATAGGACATGTCTTATCTTTGAATGGACCCTTCACACGCTCCGTTGAAACAATGGCCTCGTGAAAGGCCCCATTGAAATACATGCGTCCGTGTGACGGTAGTTTTAACGGCCATCACACGGACAAGTTACACACATCTGAATGAGCCCTAAGAGTAGATAATCTCAAAACCAAATCCTGGTTTTATCTGGGGATGTTGAATCTTTTACATTTTGTGCCGGTAGACAATAATTTGTGGTGGCTTCAGCCTCAGGATCGTGACTCTTCCGATGTTGGTGGGCCTCTAGCACGTCACTATTCTCTATATATTCCAGCTTTTTTTAAACCTCCCATTCTATTTGTTTCAATTGCTCTACCTAGAGCCCAAAACTGCCCCCACCTTGTAGCTAGGATACCGGCTGAAAAAATTGGAAGCTAATATCAGACTGAGATCAAGATGTTTTTGGAGCTGATAGTAAATTTTTTCAAAGAGTCTTCAATTTTAATGGAAGATGGATTTGTAGAAAGTCAGAAGGGATATTTCACTTAATTCTGCAGCGTAAATTATTCCTTGTATGAGCTACAATGTTTCACGTTAAAGTCAATGGTAATGTGTTTGCAGGCGTATTTAGATATTTACGCTCATACGCTGTGTGAACATGGCCTAATGAGTGAATAGATGAAAATTACCTATTTAGATCACTGGTTTCTCTCTAAGCTTCCTCAAACTGTATTTGCTTTTGCAGCTGCTGCTTGGCATTGTGTTGCTGCTCGGTTTACTGGAAAACCAGTACATCCGATTCTTACTGTATATTCTGTTCTATCCCATATTAACCAACTGTAAGCAGCTATATGGTCAGTGACATAAGTGCATTACTCCTATTTATCACTGTTATTTAATATACCCCTATGCAGGCTGACGGCTTGTAGAGGTCTTTGTCACAATCAAGTTGTGTTAATATAAAAAAGTACATAAAGTTGTCCAGGGGTCGGACATCCAGGAGACGCACCATGCAGAGGCCGATACAAATACATGCGCTGCAGTGTCCAGATACACAATGGAGCTACTGTGACTTCTGTCCCTTAAATAATTTCCCCCTGTACATACATTGTCCCTGTCCCTGCATCTGTAGCTTCACTACTAGGTTGTTACAGTAGTAAAAGCTTCAGTTTAGAACCTCGGCCTCATGACCGACATCTGGATTTGCACTTCTCACCTTTTTGTAGACGTGTTGGTTAGACACGGCCTTGTTTTCAGGAATCCGCGCTGCTTAGATTATTTATTTCTATATAATTTTGCAGGAACCTCTTAATACCTTCAAATTTATGAGATGTGATACAATAAATATTGGCTCGGCATCGGCCGTCCTGCAGCGCTCACCCTGTTGGGACTCATTGAGACGAGCGTGTAACTCATCCGTGTGACGCTATTTAAACAATGGCTGTCACTGACTCATGTATTTCATTGGGACCGTTCACACGGCTGTCTCAGAGCATGTGAGGGGTACTTGGAAAAATAGGACATGTCCTATCTTGTGTTTTGTTTTTTTCACGCATCCCTCCATAGACTCTAGTCTGAGGGATCCGCGATAACAAAACTCGCACGGGTGCACCTCGGATGTGAAAAACATCAGTTCTTCACATCCGAGGTTGCACGCGCTCTACTGAATGCAGCCTGATGCTGGATTCACACAGGTGTTTAGCATCTCGGACGTGAAAGAACTGCAGTTCACGTATAAGTTGCATCTGTGCGCTGCAGGACGCGATCTCACACCCCCCCCCCATAGACTAGAGTCTATGGAGGGATGTGTGAGAAAATGGGACATGTCCTGTTTTCTCACGGACCCTTCAGTCCATTGAAACCGCCGTGTGAAGGGCCACTTTGAATTATACAGGTCTGTGTGACTGCCGTTGTTTAATCGGCCGTCACACAGATGTTTAACAAGTTAGAAGAGGCTGGACGCAGCCTGCAGGGCTTCAGAGGGAAGCCTCCATGACGGGACCTAGTAGGGAAAGGGTTAACTGAGAGGGAGAGGTAGGGGGAGGTGGATGGGAGGCAGGGAGGAGTTAGGGGGCCGTTACTGGTCTTCCCGCTGCTTTCGGCATTGAGCCGGAAGCAGCGGGAGGAGTAACACTAAAATTGCATTAGCTCCCTCCGTTGTCCCGCTCTGTGTCCTGTTATGTCGGAGGCCGACATACTCGAGCGGCTGCGCGCTGCAGCTGTTCACCACGGTCCCGGCTGGTTGGAGGAGACCGTGGCGGCACTTACCAGGATCCCGGGGGCCGAAGCATCGCCACGTCAAGCCCGGCACCCGAGGTCTGTTGCACAAGGGGATAGGCTTCTCTCCCCCGGCCCCCTCCCTAGTAGTAATATGGCGGCGGGGGGGGGGGAGTCGGCAACACCCGCTCCTGCTCAAAGGAGGCAGAGAGCGTCTCCAGGGGCGACGGTGGCTCAGGCCGGGTCTCCCCGTCGCTCCCGGCGGTCCCGCCCTCCAGAACGCCTCAGCCCTGAGGTGGTCCCGCGGACACGGCGTCGCAGGGGGAGCCCTACAAAGGACGCTGAAGGCCAGGCAGCTGGGAGGGCCGCCTCTTCCCAGGCCCTGCGTCCTGGCAGGAATCCCCAGCCGCGACGAGGTCCGGCGGTACACAGGGAGTCGCAGGCCGGGCTCCCTGTCACCCCTCCCCCATCGGATGCAAGAGTTGGAGGACAATCTACAGCCGCCCCGCCTGGTGATGTTCCGGCCAGGGGGCAGGCTTCATCGAGATCGTCAAGACGGATGCCTAGAGCTGCAGCGACGACGAGGCAACAGGTCCGGTCGGAAGTCTGGGTCCCAGCGGTCGGGCGGCAGGTTGCCGGCCCATCTGTCAGCGCATCGTCGTCCCCGTGTAGGAGATGTCGGTGGGATGGCCAGTCGTCTGCGAGAGAGGATCTGGGAGAAGGCGAACTGGACGTTTATCGGCGAGGTCAGGATGGTCCGGCTGACGGGAACACAGCGCCTGTGCAGCCCGGTGAGTGCATAACTCCGTCTTTGCCATATCCAGCGATTTTTATGTCGGGTGTCGGTGGGGGGGCAGCAAGCGTAGCATCGGCTGCCGGTAGCGGCGCGGTCGGGCGCGACGGCGCGGGTCTAGCGGATTTAGTGGGTTGCTTGCGGGAGCTGGTCGGGCGTCTAGATAGGGCGGCGGCGCCAGTAGTTACGGAGGTGTCCCCGGTGGTAGTTTGGTAAGGTCCCCGGGTAGTTGGATCGTTACAGGCGGTCGCGGTGTCAGTACAGACCGAGGCCCAAAAAGATGGCGATAGGGTGCGTATTGATGATCGCGCTCGGGGGGAGGTGTATGTTTGCTTCGAAGGTCCGTTGGGGGCGCATTTAAAGCAGGAGGTGCGTGAGCGGATCTGGAAGGACGAATATGTCGAGATTTTTTCTCTGCTGCCGCTTGCTAAATTCAATTTGGATAAGAGCAAGCGGGACGAGAGTAAGAAGGATGAGGAGGAACGTCGGCGGTATAGGCTTATCCCGCAGACGTTCGTCAATTGGTCGCAGGCGTTTGACATATTAGCCAGTGTGATAGGGGAAAAGGCGCCGGAAAATTGTTCGGCGTTGTTTTGCTATTTTGATGCCATTGGGGAGGCCCATAGGGCGTACGGGGGGCAGGCGTGGCTAAGATACGACAAGCAATTCCGTCAGCGAAAAGCGGTTCGGCCGGCGATTCGGTGGAACCAGAAGGATATTGCTCTTTGGTTAAGGGTTACGGCTCCGGTTAGGCAGTCCTTTCCCGGGAGCGTCGGCCAGGGGGGCCAGTCCAGTCAGGCCGGGCAAGGTGCCGGGGCAAAGTTGGGATTCTGCTGGCAATTTAACGATGGCCAGTGTAAGTTCGGGGCCACGTGCAAGTTCAAGCACGTGTGTTCAGAGTGTAACGGTGCATCCCACCGTTACACTTTATTTTTGGTCTTTCATTAACTATCGCGGCAATTAGTGGTTAAACCCTGTACGTATTTGATGCGGTTTTTATGGCGCTCTGATGTCAATTATCCCATAGGTTGTATTCGGACGTTGCGGTTGAGGTGCAGTTAAAAGAAGATCCGAAAACCGTGTGCGTTATTATCCCAGTTCCGATGCGATTACAAGGTCGCAAAAAAAAATAAATTCAGCGAAAACAGCAAAAAAAAAGCGACACATAAATATACCCCGACCCCTTCTTCTTCTTCTTCAGCAGATGTAGATTTGTGTTGTATCTTGCGCCAATTTCTGTCTGAATTTTTTGGAGGGTTTTGTGCTTTTAAAATTATCCTGTAATTTATCTGTTATGTCCCCATGACAACACTACTTGTTTCTGTGTGATGCATCGTGTTATCATAAGGAAACTAGACCTGTTATGTGACCTCTTTTTGTCAAATGTACGTAATTAAAAGCGGAATTCTGACTTTCGGCACTTGGTATTCCCATGATAACTGAGCTTTAAGAGAACATGTCTGGAAGTGTTGTCATGTGGACACAGAAATAAGATCTTGAAACTACCCAGCCCATGATTATCAGCTGCCCCTTTTGTGTCAATGATGAAAAATGGCACAAATATGTCAGAAAATACGGCAATAACCATCCCATCACCTCCAATGTTGGCCATGCTGACTGTTTCCTTCTTGTGAAGGAGAATGGGGTGGTCAGCTAATCCCACTACAGGGAATAATGGATTAACTGCTAATTGCTTGTTCCGAATAATTGTTGGTCATTAAGTCGGCCATAAATGGTCCTCTCCTAGTGGAGTCTGCAAGTGATTGGACAATAACCCTCATAATTTTCACTGGTAACTGGATGTCACAATTTATTTAATGGTTTTCTTCTTTTAGAATCGGACAACCAGGTTTGATTATCTGGAAAAGTTGTTCTTATATGAGGCGATTCGGACCTCTCTGCTGCCACCTATTGGACTATATTCTGTGAGGACCACTAAGTATTACTACAGGAAGTCGGCTGAGAAACTGAATTGTGTGGCCTCTGTGGCACCGTACAGACTTCTACAGATCCTTCCCACCATGTCGGAGTTGATGTACTCTTAAACGGTACTTGGTCATTGTGGTCTTCATGTATTGGTGGTCAGTGTATTGAAATGTTCCACATAATGAACGGTCGATGGTTTTTGGGGACCTAGACTTGGGGGTGGGACTGATCGCCATGTTTCATAGTGGTAGGTCCTCCAAGTTCTGACAAGCACTCATTGATCAACCCCCTTGTGTAGGATGTTTGGTTTGAGCTGGTAAATCTTTTCTCAATTGTTTGACCAGTTTTGTCTGTAATTCCAGGTTCTTCGACTGTTCTTCACCATGTGGATCCATCCCACCACAGACGAGTTCATGTCCCATCTGGCGTGTGACATAAAATGTGCCCCATCAAGCATCCGGTGACCTTACTCACTATTATATCCATTCTCAAAGCTCCGCTCCAGTTTCTCGATGTCTCTCTTGGATGGACCAACTGGTCTTGTAGCTTTTGACAAGAAATGAAGGAACAAGGTAGAAGTTGAGAATTGGGTTTTGTGTGATGTTTAGAGACTCGGGACTGCAGTCTAAAGGTCATAAGACCATGTGGTCCAGGTTTGAATCTTGGCAGCAAGAACTGGCTTATTAACTGGTCACCAGTCATGGAGAAAAGGGTTTATATGTTGTCAAGGGTGTCTTGTAATTGGTTGGTCTTCTGTGTGCCATTGTATAACTTAACTGGCCTTTAAGATGACTAACTTCTGTAGACCATCTCTGCTTAGACTAATATGGTTAATCCTAATCTTCTCAAGAACCTCCGACAGAACATGCTGGTTAAGATGGAGGAACCATCAAATTGTGTGTCCATGAAGTTCCCAACATTGGTTATTTGGGATGTTCTGCCACGTTGTCTACTTGGGTTGTGGTTGACTCTATTGAAAATCACGAAAACCTAATCTTGCTATTCTGGTCCTCAAGGAACTCCACAAATCCTTACTCTAATGTTTTTTAGAAGACCGTGACTCCTTTAATCGCTATCTCTATCGGTAACTGACACAAGTGCTCTGTAGATCTTCCGAATATGGTCCTTTTGGGTCCCTTGTGGACTACTTTTAAGATACTGAGTAAGAGAAAGTTGGGTTGATGTGTTCAGAATTGAATGGGTTAAGCACTATGGTTGCCCATGTCCATCAATGGGGTTCACAATGTATTCAATATATCAAGGCTTTTTGATCACGTTTTATGGGCATCTCCACCTTTTTAGTCTCGCTTGGTCTCTGAGCAGTTGTCACTTTCCTCTCCACTCTGCAGCTCCTATAAGTTGTTGCCAGGTGGTGACCATAATTGTAGGTGAAGTGTATGATGCAGAGCAATACAATTGGCTACATCCAGATGCATGTTGGGATGGATTTGAGAAAATAGGAAAAGCGAAGTTGAGTCTTTCTACTGTGACTTGGGAAGGAGTCTTGTACCTCAAATATATTTTCTGGATATAATGGCAAGAACTTCTGCGGGGAAGGGTCCTCAGTGTTGATCATGATCTCGAGGTCCTATCCAGTTATACACTTGTACCAGATACATAAGTCTACTTGACCCTCAAGGAGGTTGGAGCTGGAACGTGATCTCTTTAATATGAGCCCTTACATTCTTGGATCAACCATTGCAATCCTTTGAGCAAGACCCATCTTGGTTGTAATGAAAAGAGAACATCTCGTTATGTTGCTCAAGCTCCGCATGTAGGGGTGAGATATCTACTGTACAATTGTTACGCTCCACCAGTGTTGTACCCGCCCTCCCCTCCTCTGAGACTTTGGTTGATGCTATGGGTTGGATGAATAGTGTATTACTGAGGAATCTCCATTGCATGTAGTTTCTTATTTCCTGTAAAGGGGTGGGGGTGGAACTCCATAGCGTGGGTGGGGGATTACATAATAATAATAATAATAATAATAATCTTTATTTATATAGCGCCAACATATTACGCAGCACTTTACAATTTAGAGGGAACATGAAACAAACAATATCAGACATTACATAGTGACAAAGTTCATTTACAATTCAAACCTGGGGAGTGAGGACCCTGCTCGCAAGAGCTTACAATCTATGAGGACATAAGGGAAACACAAAGTGTAACAGTGTTTGTTCTGTACAATAGTCCGGCCATTTTTATACACATGCGGTGGTAACATAAAGCTGCATGAGCCGGTCACCAGCCACTATCCGTGTATGACGGACATGAAGAGAAGGAGTGTGAGGGAATCTTATTCTGATGACTAATCTAAATGGAGGGCCATGGAAAGGAGTCAGATTAGGGAATGTTATAGGCCTGTCTAAATAGATGTGTTTTCAGGGCACGTTTAAAACTGTGGATATTGGGAATTAATCTGATTGTCTGGGGTAGCACATTCCAGAGGACGGGTGCAGCACGAGAGAAATCCTGGAGACGGTAGTGGGAGGTTCGGATTATGGAGGATTTTAATCTAAGGTCGTTGGCAGAACGTAGAGTCCGAGTAGGGTGGTAGACAGAGATGAGGGAGGAGATGTAAAGAGGTGCAGCACTGTGGAGAGCTTTGTGGGTGAGAGTAATAAGTTTGAATTTTATTCGGAAGGGGATGGGCAACCAGTGCAGTGACTGGCACAGATTAGAGGCGTTGGTGTAGCGGTTGGTCATAAAGATGAGCCTGGCTGCTGCATTGAGGATAGATTGGAGAGGGGAGAGTTTAGTGAGGGGAAGACCGACTAGTAATGAGTTACAGTAGTCAAGACGAGAGTGAATCAGAGCAACAATGAGAGTTTTGGCAGTTTCCTCCGTAAGAAAAGAGCGGATTCTGGAGATGTTTTTGAGGTGAAAATGACAGGAGCGTGAAAGTGATTGTATGTGAGGAGTAAAGGAAAGATCTGAGTCAAAAATAACCCCGAGACAGCGGGCGTGCTGCTTAGGAGTTATGATAGTGCCACACACAGAGATGGAGACATCAGGTTTAGGGAGGTTAGTAGATGGTGGGAACACAAGGAGCTCAGTTTTAGAAAGATTCAGTTTCAGATAGAGAGAGGACATGATGTTAAAGACAGCGGACAGACAATCACTGGTGTTCTGTATTAGAGCAGGGGTGATGTCACGGGAAGAGGTATATAATTGGGTGTCATCAGCGTAGAGATGGTACTGGAAGCCAAATCTGCTGATGGTTTGTCCAATAGGAGCTGTGTAGAGAGAAAAGAGGAGCGGACCTAGGACTGATCCCTGAGGAACCCCGATATCAAGGGGAAGAGGAGAAGAGGTGGAACCAGCAAATGACACACTGAATGAGCGGTCAGAGAGATAGGAGGAAAACCAAGAGAGACCCGCGTCCTTGAGGCCAATAGAGTGGAGCATGTTAAGTAAGAGTTTGTGGTCTACAGTGTCAAAGGCTGAAGAGAGATCCAAAAGAATCAGGAGAGAGGATATACCGTCCGATTTAGCCGCCAAGAGATCATTTGAGACTTTAGTAAGGGCAGTTTCTGTGGAGTGTAGAGTGCGGAAACCAGATTGTAAGGGGTCAAGAATGGAGTTAGCAGAGAGATAGCGGATAAGGCGAGAGTAGACCAAGCGTTCCAGGAGTTTAGAGATGAAGGGCAGATTAGAGACTGGTCGGTAGTTGGCAGCGCTGGATGGGTCAAGTGTTGGTTTTTTCAATAATGGGTTTATAATGGCATGTTTAAAAGCGGAGGGAAAGATACCAGAGGAAAGAGAGAGGTTAAATATTTTAGTGAGGTGACTAGTGACAGCTGGGGAGAGGGACTGGAGGAGGTGTGAGGGGACAGGATCACTAGGGCAGGTAGTAGGACGAGAAAAAAAGAGGAGCCTCGAGACTTCTTCTTCAGTTATTGGGTCAAATGCTGAGAGTGAAGAAGAGGGAGTGCGGGGGGGAAGGGGATCGATGTTACTAGGGGACTGGGAGATAATATCATGCCGGATGTTGTCAATTTTAACTTTAAAATAATTGGCCAGGTCTTCAGCACTGAGATCTGTGATTGGCGTCTGCACTTTAGGACTAAGGAGGGAGTGAAAAGTATCAAAGAGGCGTTTTGGATTATTAGATAGTGTGGAGATGAGAGAAGTGAAGTAGACTTGTTTGGCGCGGTGAAGGGCAGAGTTGTAAGTTTTGAGCATAAATTTGTAATGGAGGAAATCTGCATCCAAATGCGATTTTCTCCACAGTCGTTCGGCACATCTCAAGCACCGGTGAAGAAAGCGGGATTGAGGCGTGTGCCAGGGTTGTCGTCGTCTTTGTCGGGTGGTTCGGAGTGTAGTGGGGGCTGCTTCATCCAATGCATTTTTGAGAGTGTTATTATAAAGTTTGGCAGCCAGATTGGGACAGGAGAGGGAAGAGATAGGGGACAATGAGGACTGTAGACTGTCTATGAGTTTCACAGTGTTAATGGCATGTAGATTTCTGTATGTCTGATACGTAGGGATGACCTGAGGAGGCAGAGAATATTTGATAGTAAAGCAGAGAAGATTGTGGTCAGAAAGCGGGAGAGGAGAGTTAATAAAGTCAGAAACTGAGCAGAGCCGGAAGAAGACCAGGTCAAGTGAATGCCCGTCCTCATGTGTAGGAGAGTTAGTAAGTTGTGACAGACCGAGGGACGAGGTTAAAGATAGAAACTGGGAGGCAGATGAGGAGATTGGGTTATCAATGGGGATGTTGAAGTCACCCATGATGAGAGTGGGTGTTTCAGAGGATAGAAATTGTGGAAGCCAGGCAGCAAAATGATCCAGGAATTGGCGGGGTGAGCCCGGTGGGCGGTAGACAACTGCCACTCGGAGGGGAAAAGGGTGAAAGAGTCTGAGGGTGTGGACTTCAAAAGAGGGAAATGTGAGTGAGGGGACCGGGGGAATGACCTGGAAAGTGCAGTGTGGGGAAAGAAGTATACCTACTCCTCCACCCTGCCTGTTCTCAGTTCTGGGGGCATGAGAGAACTGGAGACCACCATAAGATAGAGCAGCAGGGGAAGCAGTGTCAGACAGATGGATGACAAACGCTGTGTTTAAGGCATTCAGGCCCCTCCAAAAGTAACTAACAACCACAATTTCAATAATGTCACTGCTCTTACAGTAAAGAATCCCCTTCTATGCTGATGTAGATACTTTCTCAACTATCTGTAGAGGATGCCTTCTTGTCGTGGTAACAAGTCTGGGTACAAATCTTCAGACAGATCTCTATAATGTGTGATATTTGTACATGGTAGTTGCCCCCAAACTACCTCCTAACTTAACCTCCATTTAACATTTCTTGGTACTGTGACTCACCCGCTCAATTTCGGTCAACCTTCTATACAGGTAGCTAAATCATATTCTGTTACCTGAGTAGTAATGTGTATGTAGAAACACTGTCAAATGCATCCTATTACATTATTTGGCTTGGCAGCAGCTGCCTGGCACTGGTGAGAGGAAACCAAGCACGAGATCTGCTCTTTTCTTCTTGTGTTGTGATAGTTAGAGCTGTCTAGACCAGTAAGGGTTTAACTTCAGAAAGTTGGGCTTGAGTGATGTCTACCAGTTCCATTGCATTACATTAGTAGCTGTGTCATTTACATACAGACGACCGTGTGCAACTTCGGACGTGAAAAACCTGACCTGTTTCACATCGGAGGTGCACCCTCAGACTAGTCAATGGAGGGATGCGTGGAAACGCAAGAAAATAGGACATGTCTTATCTTTGAATGGACCCTTCACACGCTCCGTTGAAACAATGGCCTCGTGAAAGGCCCCATTGAAATACATGCGTCCGTGTGACGGTAGTTTTAACGGCCATCACACGGACAAGTTACACACATCTGAATGAGCCCTAAGAGTAGATAATCTCAAAACCAAATCCTGGTTTTATCTGGGGATGTTGAATCTTTTACATTTTGTGCCGGTAGACAATAATTTGTGGTGGCTTCAGCCTCAGGATCGTGACTCTTCCGATGTTGGTGGGCCTCTAGCACGTCACTATTCTCTATATATTCCAGCTTTTTTTAAACCTCCCATTCTATTTGTTTCAATTGCTCTACCTAGAGCCCAAAACTGCCCCCACCTTGTAGCTAGGATACCGGCTGAAAAAATTGGAAGCTAATATCAGACTGAGATCAAGATGTTTTTAGAGCTGATAGTCAATTTTTTCAAAGAGTCTTCAATTTTAATGGAAGATGGATTTGTAGAAAGTCAGAAGGGATATTTCACTTAATTCTGCAGCGTAAATTATTCCTTGTATGAGCTACAATGTTTCACGTTAAAGTCAATGGTAATGTGTTTGCAGGCGTATTTAGATATTTACGCTCATACGCTGTGTGAACATGGCCTAATGAGTGAATAGATGAAAATTACCTATTTAGATCACTGGTTTCTCTCTAAGCTTCCTCAAACTGTATTTGCTTTTGCAGCTGCTGCTTGGCATTGTGTTGCTGCTCGGTTTACTGGAAAACCAGTACATCCGATTCTTACTGTATATTCTGTTCTATCCCATATTAACCAACTGTACGCAGCTATATGGTCAGTGACATAAGTGCATTACTCCTATTTATCACTGTTATTTAATATACCCCTATGCAGGCTGACGGCTTGTAGAGGTCTTTGTCACAATCAAGTTGTGTTAATATAAAAAAGTACATAAAGTTGTCCAGGGGTCGGACATCCAGGAGACGCACCATGCAGAGGCCGATACAAATACATGCGCTGCAGTGTCCAGATACACAATGGAGCTACTGTGACTTCTGTCCCTTAAATAATTTCCCCCTGTACATACATTGTCCCTGTCCCTGCATCTGTAGCTTCACTACTAGGTTGTTACAGTAGTAAAAGCTTCAGTTTAGAACCTCGGCCTCATGACCGACATCTGGATTTGCACTTCTCACCTTTTTGTAGACGTGTTGGTTAGACACGGCCTTGTTTTCAGGAATCCGCGCTGCTTAGATTATTTATTTCTATATAATTTTGCAGGAACCTCTTAATACCTTCAAATTTATGAAATGTGATACAATAAATATTGGCTCGGCATCGGCCGTCCTGCAGCGCTGACCCTGTTGGGGCTCATTGAGACGAGCGTGTAACTCATCCGTGTGACGCTATTTAAACAATGGCTGTCACTGACTCATGTATTTCATTGGGGCCGTTCACACGGCTGTCTCAGAGCATGTGAGGGGTACTTGGAAAAATAGGACATGTCCTATCTTGTGTTTTGTTTTTTCACGCATCCCTCCATAGACTCTAGTCTGAGGGATCCGCGATAACAAAACTCGCACGGGTGCACCTCGGATGTGAAAAACATCAGTTCTTCACATCCGAGGTTGCACGCGCTCTACTGAATGCAGCCTGATGCTGGATTCACACAGGTGTTTAGCATCTCGGACGTGAAAGAACTGCAGTTCACGTATAAGTTGCATCTGTGCGCTGCAGGACGCGATCTCACACACCCCCCCCCATAGACTAGAGTCTATGGAGGGATGTGTGAGAAAATGGGACATGTCCTGTTTTCTCACGGACCCTTCAGTCCATTGAAACAGCCGTGTGAAGGGCCACTTTGAATTATACAGGTCCGTGTGACTGCCGTTGTTTAATCGGCCGTCACACAGATGTTTAACAAGTTAGAAGAGGCTGGACGCAGCCTGCAGGGCTTCAGAGGGAAGCCTCCATGACGGGACCTAGTAGGGAAAGGGTTAACTGAGAGGGAGAGGTAGGGGGAGGTGGATGGGAGGCAGGGAGGAGTTAGGGGGCCGTTACTGGTCTTCCCGCTGCTTTCGGCATTGAGCCGGAAGCAGCGGGAGGAGTAACACTAAAATTGCATTAGCTCCCTCCGTTGTCCCGCTCTGTGCCCTGTTATGTCGGAGGCCGACATACTTGAGCGGCTGCGCGCTGCAGCTGTTCACCACGGTCCCGGCTGGTTGGAGGAGACCGTGGCGGCACTTACCAGGATCCCGGGGGCCGAAGCATCGCCACGTCAAGCCCGGCACCCGAGGTCTGTTGCACAAGGGGATAGGCTTCTCTCCCCCGGCCCCCTCCCTAGTAGTAATATGGCGGCGGGGGGGGGAGTCGGCAACACCCGCTCCTGCTCAAAGGAGGCAGAGAGCGTCTCCAGGGGCGACGGTGGCTCAGGCCGGGTCTCCCCGTCGCTCCCGGCGGTCCCGCCCTCCAGAACGCCTCAGCCCTGAGGTGGTCCCGCGGACACGGCGTCGCAGGGGGAGCCCTACAAAGGACGCTGAAGGCCAGGCAGCTGGGAGGGCCGCCTCTTCCCAGGCCCTGCGTCCTGGCAGGAATCCCCAGCCGCGACGAGGTCCGGCGGTACACAGGGAGTCGCAGGCCGGGCTCCCTGTCACCCCTCCCCCATCGGATGCAAGAGTTGGAGGACAATCTACGGCCGCCCCGCCTGGTGATGTTCCGGCCAGGGGGCAGGCTTCATCGAGATCGTCAAGATGGACGCCTAGAGCTGCAGCGACGACGAGGCAACAGGTCCGGTCGGAAGTCTGGGTCCCAGCGGTCGGGCGGCAGGTTGCCGGCCCATCTGTCAGCGCATCGTCGTCCCCGTGTAGGAGATGTCGGTGGGATGGCTAGTCGTCTGCGAGAGAGGATCTGGAAGAAGGCGAACTGGACGTTTATCGGCGAGGTCAGGATGGTCCGGCTGACGGGAACACAGCGCCTGTGCAGCCCGGTGAGTGCATAACTCCGTCTTTGCCATATCCAGCGATTTTTATGTCGGGTGTCGGTGGGGGGGCAGCAAGCGTAGCATCGGCTGCCGGTAGCGGCGCGGTCGGGCGCGACGGCGCGGGTCTAGCGGATTTAGTGGGTTGCTTGCGGGAGCTGGTCGGGCGTCTAGATAGGGCGGCGGCGCCAGTAGTTACGGAGGTGTCCCCGGTGGTAGTTTGGTAAGGTCCCCGGGTAGTTGGATCGTTACAGGCGGTCGCGGTGTCAGTACAGACCGAGGCCCAAAAAGATGGCGATAGGGTGCGTATTGATGATCGCGCTCGGGGGGAGGTGTATGTTTGCTTCGAGATTTTTTCTCTGCTGCCGCTTGCTAAATTCAATTTGGATAAGAGCAAGCGGGACGAGAGTAAGAAGGATGAGGAGGAACGTCGGCGGTATAGGCTTATCCCGCAGACGTTCGTCAATTGGTCGCAGGCGTTTGCCATATTAGCCAGTGTGATAGGGGAAAAGGCGCCGGAAAATTGTTCGGCGTTGTTTTGCTATTTTGATGCCATTGGGGAGGCCCATAGGGCGTACGGGGGGCAGGCGTGGCTAAGATACGACGAGCAATTCCGTCAGCGAAAAGCGGTTCGGCCGGCGATTCGGTGGAACCAGAAGGATATTGCTCTTTGGTTAAGGGTTACGGCTCCGGTTAGGCAGTCCTTTCCCGGGAGCGTCGGCCAGGGGGGCCAGTCCAGTCAGGCCGGGCAAGGTGCCGGGGCAAAGTTGGGATTCTGCTGGCAATTTAACAATGGCCAGTGTAAGTTCGGGGCCACGTGCAAGTTCAAGCACGTGTGTTCAGAGTGTAACGGTGCATCCCACGGGGCTGCGAAATGTATGCGGAAGAAGAGGTCAGGGAACCAGCCCTCCTCGGCTAGTCAAGGGGTTGTCACCTGTGAGGGTGGAAAGGATGGCCCCTTATCTAAATGAGTATCCGGATAGGGTGGCGGCCAAGTTAATTTTTGAAGGGTTTTGTGTGGGTTTTATTATTCCCCCGCCTCCTTATGAGGTTCCGGTTACGCGGAGGAATCTTAAGTCGGCCTACTTGCATGCTGAGGTCGTATCGGAAAAATTGTTTAAAGAGGTTTCGTTGGGTCGCATGGCGGGGCCTTTTGTTGATTCGCCAATAAAAGATTTAGTGGTTTCCCCATTGGGTATTGTGCCAAAGCGCGAGCCCCAAAAATTTCGTTTGATTCAGCATTTATCGTTTCCCAAGGGTTTGTCGGTAAATGACGGGATTGATCACGAGTTGTGTTCCGTAGTGTATACCTCATTCGATAAGGCGGTGGGGTTAATTCGTGCTGCGGGTCTCGGCGCGCTGTTAGCGAAAACCGACATTGAGGCGGCTTTCAGGTTGTTGCCAGTTCATCCAGAAAGCCAACGGCTGTTGGGTTGTTTTTGGAATGGGGCTTTTTACGTGGATATGTAATGGCAGGGGGTAGGGAGACGGACAAGTGAGCCCTAATCTACCCGCCACTCTGTCCCTGCCTACTTGCAACGACCCGCCCTAGGCGACGGGGTACAACTGGGCGGCGGTCCCTGCGCTCAGTAAGTGCACGACAAACACGACAAACATACAAAGGAACACAAGCAAGGAAAAGGGGCCGTTGCCCACGGCAACACCGTGAGCAACCAGAGTGGTGAACGAGCCGAGTCAAGCCAGGAGTGTGCGAGGTACAAAACGAAAAGCAGAAGAGTAGTCGGTAAGCCAGGGTCTGTATGGAGCAGGATCAAAAATAGCAGGAGCTGTAGCTGGGCCAGGAAACCACAAGGAAAGAATCACAAGCACCGAGGGACAGGAAGTGCAGGCTTGAATAGACCGAGGGCGGGAGCTAGCTGAGTCTGGCCAGGTTACGATAGGCTCTCCCACTCCTAAGCCTGCCAGCCTCAATGGTGGAAGCAGGAGTCAGTCTCAGGGATGTATTCTCAGGTGCTGACTGATTAGTTCTGGGAGTTAACCCCGAAGCTGTGCCTGGCAGATCCTTTACAGTACCCCCCCTTTTATGAGGGGCCACCGGACCCTTTCTAAGTGGAGCTGGCTTACTGGGGAAACGCAGGTGGAACCTCCTGACCAATACCCCAGCGTGAACATCCCGGGCGGGTACCCAAGTCCTCTCCTCGGGCCCGTATCCTCTCCAATGGACCAGGTACTGGAGGGAGCCTTGGACCATCTTGCTGTCCACAATCCTGGCCACCTCGAATTCCACCCCCTCAGGGGTGAGGATGGGAACAGGAGGTCTCCTCGAGGGAGCCAAGGACGGGGAGCAGCGTTTGAGGAGGGAGGCATGAAACACGTCGTGTATCCGAAAAGACGGGGGTAACTCCAGCCGGAAGGAGACAGGATTGAGGACCTCAATGACCTTATACGGCCCAATA
Organism: Rhinoderma darwinii; assembly: GCF_050947455.1. Lineage (NCBI taxonomy): Eukaryota > Metazoa > Chordata > Amphibia > Anura > Rhinodermatidae > Rhinoderma > Rhinoderma darwinii. The sequence goes on along the minus strand of NW_027461962.1, from coordinate 1,427,406 downwards.
AACCGGGGAGCAAACTTCTTGGACGGAACCTTGAGACGCAAGTTCCTAGACGACAACCACACCAGATCCCCGACCATAAACAGGGGGTTATCAGAACGTTTTTTATCAGCCTGAGTTTTTTGTACGCTCTGGGACACCTCTAGGTTTTTCTGAACCTGGGCCCAGACTGTGCACAGTTCCCGATGAACGACCTCTACCTCGGGATTGTTGGAACTACCAGGTGAAACGGAGGAGAACCGTGGATTAAACCCAAAATTACAAAAAAAAGGAGAGACCCCTGACGAGTTACTGACCCGGTTATTAAGGGAAAATTCGGCGAGGGGAATGAAAGAGACCCAATCAAATTGACAGTCAGAGACAAAACACCTTAAGTATTGTTCTAGAGATTGATTAGTCCTCTCCGTTTGGCCATTGGTTTCAGGATGGAAGGCAGAGGAGAAGGACAGATCAATCCCCAACTTCATACAGAAGGCTCTCCAAAACAATGAAATAAATTGTACCCCTCTGTCCGAAACAATATTGACAGGGACCCCATGGAGACGCAGGATTTGTTTGACAAACAAGGTAGCCAACGTTTTGGCGTTGGGTAGTTTCTTGAGGGGCACAAAGTGGCACATCTTACTGAAGCGGTCCACCACCACCCACACCACCGACTTGCCTTGGGATGGAGGCAAATCGGTGATAAAATCCATGGAGATATGTGTCCAAGGTCTCTGGGGAATGGGCAACGAACGCAGTAAGCCCGCTGGTCGGGACCTGGGAGTCTTGGACCTAGCACAAACCTCACAAGCGGCGACGTAGGCCTTAACGTCTTTAGGCAACCCAGGCCACCAATAATTTCTGGAAATGAGGTGTTTGGTACCCAGGATGCCTGGATGGCCAGATAGTGCGGAGTCATGATTTTCCCTAAGTACCCTTAGCCGGAATTGCAGGGGAACAAACAGCTTGTTCTCAGGAAGGTTCCCGGGAGGTTGACTCTACATCTTCAACGATGCCAGGTTCTTCTTTTTACATCTAAAGCGATTCCAGGTTCCTCTTTTGGGACCACCGAAGATGCTAGGTTCAGGTTTGTGCATCACCGAAGAATCCGATGGCACTGTAACACACACTGTTCGGTTAAAATTAAAAACACTGATGCATTACTGATGTGGCACACTCCCGGCAGTGTTCTGAGCCTTCACATGGAACTTGGGGTGCATATTCAGATTTTGGGGTGACCACCCCAAAATGTCAAAATTTCACTCTGGGTGCTATCTAAGCACTATAGCTTTACAGGGAGGTGGTAGTGAAAGTACATTGATGTTTGTATGATTACAGGATGAAAGTTCTGAAGCACTGAAAACAGCAGTTCTCCTATTATTGACTACCAGGTTGACTTTTGGAGCACAGAAGGTTCACATAGAGCTCACAGTAACATAGCACATAAAGGTGATTCAAAACTGCCTACATTGATGCATTACTGATGTGGCACACTCCCAGCAGTGTTCTGAGCCTTCACATGGAACTTGGGGTGCATATTCAGATTTTGGGGTGACCGCCCCAAAATGTCAAAATTTCACTCTGGGTGCTATCTAAGCACTATAGCTTTACAGGGAGGTGGTAGTGAAAGTACATTGATGTTTGGATGGTTACAGGATGAAAGTTCTGAAGCACTGAAAACAGCAGTTCTCCTATTATTGACTACCGGTTGACTTTTGGAGCACAGAAGTTTCACATAGAGCTCACAGTAACATAGCACATAAAGTTGATTCAAAACTGCATACATTGATGCATTACTGATGTGGCACACTCCCAGCAGTGTTCTGAGCCTTCACATGGAACTTGGGGTGCATATTCATATTTTGGGGTGACCGCCCCAAAATGTCAACATTTCACTCTGGGTGCTATCTAAGCACTATAGCTTTACAGGGAGGTGGTAGTGAAAGTACATTGATGTTTGGATGGTTACAGGATGAAAGTTCTGAAGCACTGAAAACAGCAGTTCTGCTATTATTGACTGCCAGGTTGACTTTTGGAGCACAGAAGGTTCACATAGAGCTCACAGTAACATAGCACATAAAGGTGACTCAAAACTGCATACATTGATGCATTACTGATGTGGCACACTCCCAGCAGTGTTCTGAGCCTTCACATGGAACTTGGGGTGCATATTCAGATTTTGAGGTGACCACCCCAAAATGTAAAAATTTCACTCTGGGTGCTATCTAAGCACTATAGCTTTACAGGGAGGTGGTAGTGAAAGTACATTGATGTTTGGATGGTTACAGGATGAAAGTTCTGAAGCACTGAAAACAGCAGTTCTCCTATTATTAACTACCAGGTTGACATTTGGAGCACAGAAGGTTCACATAGAGCTCACAGTAACATAGCACATAAAGGTGATTCAAAACTGCATACACTGATACATGGCATATATATGAGAAAAAAAGAGTCATAAGCTATATATAAGATACAAAAAACAGTTTTATTACATATAATTTACATGAGTAATTTGATTAAAAACATGGCGAGGTTTCTAAAAAGAAGAAATATTTATTTGCTAGCTATGCATTTGAGTAATGAGTGACTTTCCCTGGATGATTTATCTTCCCTCTTTTGGGATGATGGTGACACATTAATGTGAGCTACAAACTTGAAAAATAACAGTTTACTTCTTATAAATACTTACTATTATACTATATATTTGTATGTTCCTGTGTCACCCATATTCTACTATACTAGTGTTCCCATGGTCGTATACTCTCCAAATGTGACCCACAGACATATTTCTTCTTTTTAGAAACCTTGCCATGTTTTTTATCAAATTACTCATGTAAATTATATGTAATAAAACTGTTTTTTGTATCTTATATATAGCTTATGACTCTTTTTTTCTCATATAAATGCCATGCTATCAGTGAGTTTGCTATCTCATGACATTGTGGGGGTACTGTATACCAATGTGGGGTGTACCCAACCATTCACCTGTCCCTGCGAGACATCTGTTTATAAATACACTGATACATTACTGATGTGGCACACTCCCAGCAGTGTTCTGAGCATTTACATGGAACTTGGGGTGCATATAGGAACTTGGGGTGCATAGAGCTCACAGTAAAACAGCACACATAGGTCCTTACTAGTGTGGTACTCACAGCAGTGTTCTGAGCCTTCACATGGAACTTGGGGTGCATATTCAGATTTTGAGGTGACCACCCCAAAATGTAAAAATTTCACTCTGGGTGCTATCTAAGCACTATAGCTTTACAGGGAGGTGGTAGTGAAAGTACATTGATGTTTGGATGGTTACAGGATGAAAGTTCTGAAGCACTGAAAACAGCAGTTCTCCTATTATTAACTACCAGGTTGACATTTGGAGCACAGAAGGTTCACATAGAGCTCACAGTAACATAGCACATAAAGGTGATTCAAAACTGCATACACTGATACATGGCATATATATGAGAAAAAAAGAGTCATAAGCTATATATAAGATACAAAAAACAGTTTTATTACATATAATTTACATGAGTAATTTGATAAAAAACATGGCGAGGTTTCTAAAAAGAAGAAATATTTATTTGCTAGCTATGCATTTGAGTAATGAGTGACTTTCCCTGGATGATTTATCTTCCCTCTTTTGGGATGATGGTGACACATTAATGTGAGCTACAAACTTGAAAAATAACAGTTTACTTCTTATAAATACTTACTATTATACTATATATTTGTATGTTCCTGTGTTACCCATATTCTACTATACTAGTGTTCCCATGGTCGTATACTCTCCAAATGTGACCCACAGACATATTTCTTCTTTTTAGAAACCTCGCCATGTTTTTTATCAAATTACTCATGTAAATTATATGTAATAAAACTGTTTTTTGTATCTTATATATAGCTTATGACTCTTTTTTTCTCATATATATGCCATGCTATCAGTGAGTTTGCTATCTCATGACATTGTGGGGGTACTGTATACCAATGTGGGGTGTACCCAACCATTCACCTGTCCCTGCGAGACATCTGTTTATAAATACACTGATACATTACTGATGTGGCACACTCCCAGCAGTGTTCTGAGCCTTCACATGGAACTTGGGGTGCATATAGGAACTTGGGGTGCATAGAGCTCACAGTAAAACAGCACACATAGGTCCTTACTAGTGTGGTACTCACAGCAGTGTTCTGAGCCCTTGTAAGAAACTTGCACTCTGGGTGCTATATGTGGTATTTAGATATCTTTCTTGTGTGATAATACCATGTCATATCTGTTTTTAGATGGATTTCACGTTTATCAGTGGCCATTTAGCAAAAAATCGATAATTTCAAAAAATCCACATCCAAACAGCTACTGCATGCATGCCTATCACCCCTTCCTAAGCCCTGTTATGGGATATACTCAAAGAAGTGTTACAAACCCTCACAGGAGTTATGGGGGGGGGGGGGGGCTGACTTACATTTTGGGGTGAATACCACAACATGTCAAGAAATGCACTCTGGGTGCAATATGTGTCCAGGGGCTTTAAAGATCTTTCTCGTGTGATAATACCATGTCAAATCTGATTTCATATGGATCTGTGTAAAAACACAGATTAATTGGTAAACGCACTTATCTTATATTCATCAGTGCCTTCTACCAAAAACTCGGTCATTTCAAAAATCCACATCCAAACAGCTACTGCATGCATGCCTATCACCCCTAATTTTTTAGGATAGGTCAGAGTGTTAAGGGCTACATGTGTAATAAATATAAGGAATATTCAACGGTTAGTTTTGGAGATATTAATTTTGTAATAAAAATAAATTTATAAGGGAATTCCACCATGTTTATTGGGCAAAAGAGGGGTACCCTTTTAGAAAAGACGACAGAGTCAGGTGTCATATTGTTCGGCTCTGCAAGGTGAACGAATGGACGCCTAGCTCGCGTCCATCGGACACACGGTTCTGTTTCAAATCCGTGTCATGATCCGGCCATTATACACCATTATACAGTATGGTGCAGCTATGGGGGGCATCACAGTGTAAGGTGCAGCTATGGGGGTATTAAATTGTATGGGACAGCTATGGGGGGCATTATACTGTATGGTGCAACTGTGGGAGCATTACACTGTATGGTGCAGCTATGGGGGCACTATATTAAAATGTACATACTCTAATATATTTTAACACTATGCCACATACCTATCTAGTTTCTATAAAAACAGTAGCAAAAAACGTGTTGTAAAGGTCAGCTTAGAAACGATAATAAATATTACATTTAATAGGTGTATATGAAATAGGTATAGTGTATATGAAATAGAAATGATAGTAAATATCACATTTAATAAATGTAAATGTCCTATTATATTCAAACAATTGTATTATCAGGTTTTCAGCATGAGTCTGTAGTTTTATCTCTGTTATTCTCCTCAGCCACTAAAAAGGCAGATAAGCTTTTGTGCATCATTCAAACTCTCCTATCACAGGCTCTGTTTGTTGTTTGTGTAAGAGGATCTTCTTACAAAGCATCAACCTCACACTATAAAACAGTTTAAAACACTGAGGCATTTTCAGTCAGTTTGGAAGTTTTCTTGAAAGCTATTGACTGATCTCCTTCTTGGATTGCATTATTTTTTTGCTATTCACCTTATTCAATACTACACTTGAGACATTGTACCTGGATACCTACATCATCTGCCTTTTGGATACGGCTTCTAAAAGATTTATTGTTTTTTTTTACTCAAATATACATCTTTAGGACAACAAGTTCTAGTTACAGGAATGGAGTCTGCAGCCAAATTGTAAGTAAATATGTTTATTAACGTATATTTATGTCCATCATTAATGTTCAGTTCAGGCAAATTGTATAGTGAAATCATGGTGAGCCATGGGCTAGGGAAGAGGTGTCATTTTATTTTCAGTAGGCCATAGTGTACAAGCCCAGGCATTGTTCAGGTAGTTGAGTTACAAGCATGTAATCTGCAGCAAAAGTACAAGTTCATGTGTTTATTGACCTCTAGGATATACCCTAAAATACATAGCCATTTTTGTATAAAATACATGTTGTAGACTGCCTATAACATAGAGAGGTTACTATGAGAAGCCATGTGGTAGCATAGAGGCCTCATGTTTCAGTAGGGCGTGGTATTAAAACCCAGGCATTGTTCAGGTAGCCTGTCTGAAACAAATCAGTATGCATGTAGTGGGACATCTTGTGACTATTTTTGAGATTGCAGTTTGGGTATATTTCAAACTAAGCTATATTACTTAGGACATTTTTAAATCCAAAACCTCATGTCTTTCAACAGGCAAAACAGAACTCCTATGACATGCCCAGTATGTTACCGTACACAGACATTATTCTCTACATATCTGAGGAGAAAGTGTATGAGGTTCAGCAGCGATGAGGAGATAAAAGCCACTGTGGCATTGGCCAGGAAAACCCTGGTGAAAATTGCATCTAAGGGCACTGCAATCAGTTACCAAGAGATCATCTCTCTTGGCTCATTGGAAAACGTTGTCCCCTTCCTCGAGGACAGGGGCTTTTTGATCATTAAAGGAACAGTGTCATCACAAATAATTTTTTTATATGTTAAAGATGTTAGTGCCTTAATATAAACGTTTATTTTCATTTGTGTGTTTGTGTTTTACTGTTTCTTATTTTTACACTTTTTCTTCCCTATGGGGGCTGCCATTTTTTGTTCCATTTCTGTGTGTGTCGATTAACGACACACACAGACATGGAATACGGCAGCCACAGTCCCATAGGGACTGCGAACGGCTCCCGTCCCATTGACTGCCGTGTACGGCGTCTGTGTGGGAACTGCGCATGCGCCGCTCCCACACAGTCCTATTCGAAATTGGCGCCGTCCGGCGCCATTTTCCTGTGGACCGGAAGTCGCGGCCGGACAGTAATATTACTACTTCTGGTCGCGGCTTCCGGACTTGTGCACATGGAACAGCGGCAGCAAAGGGAGCGGACGGGCCGGAGGGAGCCGCGGCGGCAGGAGCAGGTAAGAGATTTCAATGTATGTTAGTGTTTGTGTGTGTTTACTACTGTATGTAAACCTACTACACTGTGGGTTACCTCAAAAAATGGCGACACACAGTGTAGGAGGTTAAACCTTTCAAACCCCTCGTTTATCCCGGCACTAGCCAGGATAAAGGAGGGGGGAATGCTGAGAGCTCACTAGAGCGAGGGCTTTTAACCCAACGTTGCAATGCTGCAATTTTGGGAACAGCTCCATCTAGTGACCAAAAATGGGTAGTATTATAAATTAGAAATAATTTATAATATTTCCTGGACTCGTGCAAAAAAATAAAAAAAAATTGAACAATGTTTAATCACCCACACACTAAATGTTTAATTTTTTTTAAAAAAACATGTTTTTCTGGCAACACATTCCCTTTAACAAACCAACTGCTGCCAGGTATGTGTCACCCATGTCTGCTTATGTCTCATAGCTCTCCAGTGTTTACACTTATACTCACGTTGCTTTTTATATTTTACAGCAATGTACAATATGGAAGACCATCAACCTCTGCATCAACTGTCCTTACTGTGCCACATCACACAGCGGCTGTAGAGGATATTGCAGCCATACCAGTCCCTGATGAGGAAATGGAGGTCACACTGATCCCTGCAGATCCTGAGGAAGAAGTTACAGACACACTATTCCTTGCACAGCCTGAAGACCCGAGGGAAGACCAACACAATGAAGAAGGCAGAAGAGCACATGAAGATGACAGCGCAGAGGAGGAAAGTGATAGAGACTTTCAGCTTCAACTAGAGTCTGAGGAAGAATCCAATCAAGAAAGCGGAACTACAGGAAACTTTGATGACAGGACACAGAGGTCAGTGTACATAGATACTCCTTACATATTCTCTGTGGCTGTCAAATGTGTCAAATCTGATGTCTTGCACTTTTCTCCAAAATTACAGAATCCTACAGACAAAATGGACGGTGGACACAAGACAGAAGATGAAGGCTGCTGGACTATACAAGCGACATTCATTGGACGAACCAATACTGAAGGGCTTTGCCGACTATTTGCAGCACACATTGGATGTGCCCAACTACAAGCAGGAGGTTGAAAATTTGGCAAGGTTCCTTTATTACATGAACCCGCAGCGTCCCAATCTGGACTTTGTCAGCAACATTGAGAAGGTTAACTCCTTTTTTACAAAGCTGCGTGACCTGAAGCTTGCAAACCAGACTGTCTTTAATTACCTAAAACATATCCGGAGGTTCATGACGTATCAGCTGAGAGCGACCAATCTCTCTGCACAAAGACCAAGGCTGTTTAAGTCCTGCAACTTCTTTATGGATGTTACAGAGGACATTCAAAAGAGGCTATCTAAGGGAATTTCAAGAGAAGTTGTCAGCAAACGGTGAGTTATGAACTCAAAAGTATCCTTAGACAAAGTATGAAACCTCAAATAGGTATATATTTATTTTAGATATTGCTACTACTCTTTATTACTTGTGTATATACAATAAAATCATTTCTCTTTACTTTGTGTTTAGATACAAGTCATTGACAAATTCTATGAAAACACCCCAGGAATGTCAGAGGCTTTTAGTTGTGGCAAAGCCAACCTTCCTGAAATGCCTCAAAGCTGCAAAAGACAGACACATGAAGCGAGACACTCAACTTGAAATTATTTATTATCTTGAGGCCCTGCTTATTTTGAGGCATCTGCAACGGCCAGGTGTTGTCAGACATATGACTGTAAGTAGCTTTCTCCTCCTCTGTTTTTCTGCATCATTTTGTTTTCCTACCCTGTTATGGTTATGCTGTGGGGTGCTTTTTAGAGAAGTGTCTGGAGGCCTTATGGCTGCAGTTAAATACTTTTAATAGTGTAGGGGAGCCCTGAAGGCCGATAATGGTGTGAAGCCTGCATAAGGTTAATGTTAGCTTATTAAAGTCGGATATTTGTCTGCAAGAACAGAGTGAATAATCTATGTAAAAACCTTACACCTGGCTAGAGACAGAAATTATGCTGAAACAAAAGAGTGGCATATGTATAGAAAAAAAAAATCACAAGTGGCTTGGCGTAGTGTTGGGCTAACACAATACAGTGGCAAGTACATTGACAAATCTCACACATAGCTGGCTCAGGGATTGGGCTGTAACAATACAGTGTCATGCACATTAAAAATATGTCACACCTGGCTGGAGCCAGATGCAGTTAACAATATAAATTTGTCACCTCTACTTGGTTAATCCCTTAATCCCTAGCTCCATGGCAGGGAGCAGCTTCTGTTGACATATTCCCATAATCCAATCTATTCTCCCAAAACCAGTAGCTACTGACATGGTATGATGTGAACTTAGAATTGATAGGAAAATTATATTCAATAAATAATTTGCTTTCCTGTCCCTCATACTTTTTCCTTTTGACTCATAGGTTTCAGAGTGGAATGAGAGGATCACTCACAGATATTTGGGTTTAGACCTGGTAGTTGTTGGGGTCAAGTTACACAAGACCTCTACACACCAAGTGGCAACCTATGTGCTAACAAAGGAGGAAGAAATGGTAAGTTTCTATAAGGCTCCTACTTACTTTATGGAGTTGTAAAGATGCTTTTCAATAATCTCTTTATTTGTATCCCTCCCCTAGTGGTTTAATGTCTACTTTGAGATAGTAAGACCAATGCTGCTAAAGAACAACATGCCAACAGAAGTATTTTTCCTCTCTACATCTGGAAAGGAAATTTATAATGTTTCCAATGACATCCTGCGGTACCACACAAAGTAAGTTTCTTAAAAGTCACCTGTCTTTATTCAATTCTAAGTGCTGTGTATGTATTATGTTTTTCTATTTTCCTTTCTAGATATAAACTACCCAACATCACCAGTCAGCTTGTCAGGAGGATTTGCGAAACTTGGACTCTCCCTAATTTTTCTGACTCTGAAAAGTGTCTGTTTGCCAAATATTTGGCACACACCAACATGACAGCGGAAAGAAACTATCGTGAGAAGACACTGACGGACATATGCCATGGTTATATGCTGGTAATGCAAGCCGGTGGTGAGCAGCCCCAAGCCAGCACTTCAAGGTAATTTATTGTGGGAGGGAAATAATATATACTGTATAATATTACATGATTTGTTTTAGAAGTTTAATGCTTGATTTTTTCTATGTCTACCCTATAGACAAGAGAACATTCAGGAAGGAGGCCAGGGAATCCAAAGAGAAGACATCACATCCCACGAAGAAGCCCAGGAACAAGATTACAGTGCCAAAGAGGACTGGAGTGAATCAACTGACCGAGGAGAAGAAGAAAGCTTGGCTGATCATGATGATGATGATGATGATGATGATGATGATGATTGGACTTCAAAGTAGATAAACTCTCAGTTTTATTATAAATGTCCTCAGTTTAGTTGTGTTAGACTTATCAATTGATATACTAATGTTTGGTTATTTTTTCAGAGCACAAGTACCATCCTCATTGTTCATCCGAACACGGTCCAGGGCACAGAGGCAGAGAGGGGAAGGGAGCTCCTCTGGGTAATAATAAAATACATTTATTGACCTTACTTTGTAAACTAATATGCTTATTAAACTGTATGTCTCACATTTTGTTTTAACATCAGTATTTATTTTCTTCTTTTATCAAAGGGCTGAAGTGACGTCGAGGGATACATCACTATCTGCAATCAAAAGAGTCCCTGTTGTTCTGCTCAGGCGCATCGATAGTTAATTTCCTTTAGACATATATATATATATATATATATACACATATATATAAATACATACATATACATATACTTAGAGGCTACTTAAACATATGCATTGAAATTGCCATAAGAAATATATATATATATATATATATATATATATATATATATATATATATATATATATATATATATATATATTATCAATTACTAAATAAATTATTATATTAAAAATTAACTCAACTTTAGAGAATACTAAAACAAAAGTGTGGTATGTGTATTGAAATATTTCACACGTGGCTGAAACATGTGTTTGGCTGAAACAATACAGTGGCAATTATGACTGTCCCCTGGCCGGAGCCAGCTTAGTCTAACAATATAAATGTGTCACCTCCACTCTGCCAGTATCGACACCTTGGCATGGACTAATATATTTTAACACTATTCCACATTCTAATCTGGTTTCTATGCAAACAGTATCTAGAAACATGTTGTAAAGGTCAGTTTAGAAACGATAGTAAATATTACATTTAATAGATGTATATGAAATAGGTACACATTTTTAAAATAAAGTGATTTATTCAATCAATGCAGAGATGTGACTTTTGTGTCCAGCCTTAGGACTGTTCTCAAGCTTGCCACATCTCTTCATTAATTGAATAAATCATTTTACTTTGCTTATATTGGTGTGCAGCACAATTTATTTTCAATATACTACATGTCCATGGATCAGGATTACTTCTGTGCACAGGTTACTATAGTGGGATTTGGTATAGATATATATAATAAGTACATATACATATGTATTGACATATACATATGTATTGTATGAGATGACAAAAGCCCTGGAAACTAAAGTATGTGAGCCAGCGGTCAAAGAAAAAAAACAAAAAATGTCCACACAAAAGGTGAGAAATGTTTTGCCTGCAAGCTTTATACATGTTGTGGAAATATATTTTTCTTGCATGTGATAATAATATATATTGTTTTGTTTAATAGCTGTCAACAGTCAGATGATGTCATAATGGAGGAGGAGGAAGAAGAAGAAGAAGAAGAAGAAGAAGAAGAAGAAGAAGAAGAAGAAGAAGAAGAATCAGAAGAAGTCACGACAAGCGACTCTGACAAGGAAAATGACGAAGGCACTATGGAAGATAAGGATGAACGGCCAGAGGATGCGGAAAAAGAAGAGAACAATGCGAGGGACCAGGAAACACTGGCTGACGAGCCCAAGATATCCTGGAACAACCCATTGAGGAAGAAAATGTCAGAAGCTGGATTCTACAAGAGGCATTCTCTGAACTCTGAGTTGATCGCTGGTTTTGTCAACCACCTTAGAACAGGCTTAGGCGTCGTCAGATACAAACAGGAGGTAAGCACCAAATCATCATGTAAGTAACATAGATCTATGTAAGATTCTGTTCCTTTTAATTAATCCCATTTCATCATTATAGGCAGAGAACGTTGCTCGCTTCCTGTATTTTATAGACAGCAAGAAGCCATCTCTGAAATTTGTCGACGACATTGAGGAGACACACAAGTACTTTGACAAGCTGCTGGCAATCGGAAACACTCATCAAACCGTCTTCAATTATCATAAGAATGTGAAGCGTTTCGTCTCTTATCTGAAAAATGTCAAATGTCAAAAGCACAAAGACAGAAAGACCTACAAAGCAGTCAAAAATTACTTGTCTGCTCTTTCTGTTAGTCAAAAGAGGCTACACAAAGGAATTTCCAAGGAGATTGTTGCAAAGAAGTAAGTCTAAGAAAAGTTTTATGAGGTCTTAGAATAGATTGACAAAAACACAATTTAATATGTATTAATTATTTCTTCTGCCTTTTCATTTGTTAAACTGCATTTATTTTCTTTCAATAGACATAAGCGCATATTTCAGACTGTTTTAAAGCCTGACGATTTGAGAACGTTGTTGAAAGTTGCTGGACCCACTTTCCAAATGGTGTTGAGGATGGCTGAAAATGGCGATACACTCCTTGATAGCGAAAAATGAACAATCATCAATTATTTGGAGTCCATCATTGTCTTAAAAAAAATGCAACGACCTGGTGTGGTCCAAAATATGACAGTAAGTAACCTTTGTTTTTTTTTTTGTTTTTTTTAATGCTGTCTTTGAACATTTGTGCAGTGCTTGTTTTCACAATTTATTTATCTTGTAGGTCAATGAATGGAAAGAAAGAGTAGCAGGAAAAGAGAGCAGCGTGGTAATATCTTTCCTGGAACACAAGACTGCAACACAACAAGCAGCAACATTGATTCTAGATAAAGAAGAGGAAAAGGTATGAATCTTACAGTATAATGTAATCTACGGCACCTCTCATCTATCATTCTTTCGTTCATCAATCTCACGACTATGTATTTTTTTTCCAGTGGTTTGAAATATATCACAACTTAGTGAGGCCTACGCTTTTGAAGACGAACAAAACTATTGCCAACTTCTTTATCTCCACCTCCGGAGAAAGGCTATACAATGTTTCAAACGATGTAGCAAGATTTCATACAAGGTAAGTTCTTATTAGTGACAGTTATATTTCCACTCTACATGCCAACGTTATAAACTATTCTTTTAATAATAATTTCTTCTATTGTATAGATTTGGATTAAAGCCAGTGAGCAGCCAGGTGGTCAGGAGAATGTCAGAGACCTTTGTGTCCTCAAATTGCAGAAATCCCAATGAGACACAAATATTCTCAAAATTATTGGCGCATTCAAACATCACTGCAGAGCGGGTCTACTGGGAGAAGACCATAGACAACATGATAAAGGCATCATTGTTGCCGGACAGAATTCAACGGGAATTGGAAGAGCAGGCTTCCACCTCAAAGTAAGTACCAGAGCAATAATATGTTCATATTCTTGACCCTTGGTTTTGCTCTTTTCTATTATCTCTTTCACTAAAATAATTGTGTCTTTTGCAGAGCTGCGATGGAAGATATTCTAATAATGGGTACAGCACAATACAATATACCTCCTGCAATCTGCTCTAAGGAGGTAGAATTTGAAAGATTTACAGGCAAGTATCCCCTCACTGTGGAGAAGGATCCACCAGCGCTTAAAAGATGCAATGCAGAGTCCACAATCCATGGACAACATCTGTACGATCGGTGGAGGAAACTGCAGAACAGAATGCGAGTGGACTACATAATAGGTAAGAATGATGTTCATTCTTTTTTTGTTCTCTCTATCACAATACAATATTAATACTAATTATTAATCATCTATATGACCGTTTAATCATAGGATTGCTTCAGGACCACCTGCCGGAAGAAGACGAAATAAAGAGGGCTATAGGACATCAGCTCTGGGGAAAAAACCGTCCAAGAGTAAAAGACATTTTGGACCAATGGAAGAAGAAATAAGAAGCTTATAAATTATGGACTTTTAATGGACATTAAAATGCACAGGGAACAAAAGCACTTTTATTTGTTGGGTTCTGGGATGTTTGGATGTATTCAATAAATTGATATATATTTTTTTATTTAATGAGCTACGCTGTTTCCTTGACTCCAATAGTAGTGAATGGCAGTTACAGAAGCAGCGTAGTATGTCTCATTCTTAGTTTACTAACGGTCCTAACGATATGCATTAATCTTCTTCAATGTTATTAATGTAACTGTAATCCTTATTCATTTTTTCTTAAACAGGCAAACCAGGACGCCAATGACCTGCCCCATCTGCTATAAGACAGAGTTGATGCTGGGAACCTGCACAAAAAATGCATGAAGCACAGCAGCGATGAGGATATAAAGGCTACCCTTGCTATTGCTAGGAAAAACTTGGCAAATGTAGCATCTAAAGGCCTTGCAATTCACTATCATGATGTTTCTGAGCTGATATGTGCTGGAAAATGCATGGAAAACCTCTTTGGGTTCCTCAGTGGTCGTGGGTTCACAATCATCAACTCTGTCTTATAGCAGAGGTCATTGGGGTCCTGGTTTGCCTGTTTAAGAAAAAATAAATAAAGATTAGAGTTATATTCATAAAATTGTAGAGGATTAATGAATACAATTAGGACCGTTAGTAAAGTAAGCATGAGATACTAATTATTAATAATCTATGATCTTTCAATCATAGGATTGCTTCAAAACCACCGGCCGGAAGAAGACAAAATAAAGAGGACTTTAGGACATCAGCTCTGGGGAAAAAAGGTCCCAGAGCAAAATACATTTTAGACCAATGGAAGAAGAAATAAGAATCTTAAAAACATGGACTTTTAATGGACATTAAAATGCACAGAGAACAATAGCACTTTTATTTGTTGGGTTCTGGGATGTTTGGATGTATTCAATAAATGTATATATTTTTTAATCTTCATAAAAACTGTGTGTTGCGGCTGAGCGAGATGTTTTGCGATCATGAAAAACGTTATATGTTCGTGAGTTATGTAAACAGCGTAACTCGCTGAGTTTTTCATTAGAACTAAATTGTAAGCGTGTAAAAATAGCCGTCGCTCACAAGGCTTTTGTGGTCCAAGCGCGCGTCACAGAACCCTGAATATTTTTAGGCTAGGTGAGAGTGTCAAGGGCTACATGTCTAACAAATATTAGTTATATGCAACAGTTAGTTTTTAAGATATTCATTTTTTTCCTAAACATAAATTGAAGCCGTGTGCAGAAACAGGCGTCGCTAACGAGGATTTTCCTCGCTAACTGCGCGATGTACCATCAAGAGTCTTGGCGTACATACTCAGGAGATGGTGACGTATAATAGCTTCGGGGCTCATAACTCTACATTGAGCGGTTATGGAAAAAAATTGGAAAACCTATCCATATTGAGCTCCTATTATGGAAATTCCGCCATGTTTATGGGGCAAAAGAGGAGTCCCCTTTCAGAAAAGACGACCGAGTCAGGTGTCGTATTGTTCGGCTTTGCAAGGCGAACGAATGGACGCCTCGGTTGATTCTATCAGACCCGCGGTTCGTGGCTGGTTGTGAAATGCTCTGGGACAGCATTATGGAAAATTATTATTTATACCCATTTTAGTGAAAAAGGCCTAAATTTTTGACCCGCTGCGCGGGCTACATCTGTCCTGCTGGCCTGAGTTTTTATATGGTAGGTCAGAGTGTCAAAGGCTAGATGTGTATGAAAAATTAGGCCTTTTGCACTACTATTATCTATAATATTGTTCATTTATTAGAATTAAATAGTAAATTACGCACTCTGTGCGTTAAACAGGAGCAGCAAAATAGGCTTTTGGGGCCTAAAACTGCGACGCAGACCCTTGAAATTTTTTAGGGTAGGTCATAGTGTTAACTGCTACAGGTGTTAGAAGTTTGATGGCTTTGAGGCGGTTCGCTTTTAAGATACTATTTTTTTTATTAGAACTACGTTGTAAACGTGTGTAAAAATAGCCGTCGCTCACAAGGCTTTTGTGGTCCAAGCGCGCGTCACAGAACCCTGATTTTTTTTAGGCTAGGTCAGAGTGTCAAGGGCTACACGTCTAACAAATATTAGTTATATGCAACAGCTAGTTTTCAAGATATTAATTTTTTCATAAAAATAAATTGAAGACGTGTTTAGAAACAGGCGTCGCTAACGAGAAGTGACCTTGCTAACCGCGCGACGTATCATCACGAGTCTTGGCGTACATACTCAGGAGATGGTGACGTATAACAGCTTCGGGGCTCATAACTCTACATTGAGCGGTTACGGAAAAAAATTGGAAAACCTATCCATATTAAGCTCTTAATATGGAAATTCCGCCATGTTTATGGGGCAAAAGAGGTGTCCCCTTTCAGAAAAGACAACCGAGTCAGGTGTCGTATTGTTCGGCTTTGCAAGGTGAACGAATGGACGCCTCGGTTGATTCTATCAGACCCGCGGTTCGTTGCTGGTTGTGAAATGCTCTGGGACAGCATTGTGGAAAATTATTATTTATACCCATTTTAGTGAAAAAGGCCTACATTTTTGGCCCGCTGCGCGGGTTACATCTGTCCTACTGGCCTGAGTTTTTATATGGTAGGTCAGAGTGTCAAAGCCTAGATGTGTATGAAAAATTAGGCCTTTTGCACTACTAGTATCTATAATATTGTTCATTTATTAGAATTAAATCGTAAATTACGCACTCTGTGCGTTAAACAGGAGCAGCAAAAGAGGCTTTTGGGGCCTAAAACTGCGACGCAGACCCTTGAAATTTTTTAGGGTAGGTCACAGTGTCAACTGCTACAGGTGTGAGAAGATTGATGGCTTTGAGGCGGTTCGCTTTTAAGATATTATTTTTTTTATTAGAACTACATTGTAAACGTGTGTAAAAATAGCCCTCGCTCACAAGGCTTTTGTGGTCCAAGCGCGCGTCACAGAACCCTGAATTTTTTTAGGCTAGGTCAGAGTGTCAAGGGCTACATGTCTAACAAATATTAGTTATATGCAACAGCTAGTTTTCAAGATATTAATTTTTTCATAAAAATAAATTGAAGACGTGTTTAGAAACAGGCGTCGCTAACGAGAAGTGACCTTACTAACCGCGCGACGTATCATCACGAGTCTTGGCGTACATACTCAGGAGATGGTGACGTATAACAGCTTCGGGGCTCATAACTCTACATTGAGCGGTTACGGAAAAAAATTGGAAAACCTATCCATATTAAGCTCTTAATATGGAAATTCCGCCATGTTTATGGGGCAAAAGAGGTGTCCCCTTTCAGAAAAGACAACCGAGTCAGGTGTCGTATTGTTCGGCTTTGCAAGGTGAACGAATGGACGCCTCGGTTGATTCTATCAGACCCGCGGTTCGTTGCTGGTTGTGAAATGCTCTGGGACAGCATTGTGGAAAATTATTATTTATACCCATTTTAGTGAAAAAGGCCTACATTTTTGGCCCGCTGCGCGGGCTACATCTGTCCTGCTGGCCTGAGTTTTTATATGGTAGGTCAGAGTGTCAAAGGCTAGATGTGTATGAAAAATTAGGCCTTTTGCACTACTAGTATCTATAATATTGTTCATTTATTAGAATTAAATCGTAAATTACGCACTCTGTGCGTTAAACAGGAGCAGCAAAAGAGGCTTTTGGGGCCTAAAACTGCGACGCAGACCCTTGAAATTTTTTAGGGTAGGTCACAGTGTCAACTGCTACAGGTGTGAGAAGTTTGATGGCTTTGCGGCGGTTCGCTTTTAAGATATTATTTGTTTTATTAGAACTACATTGTAAACGTGTGTAAAAATAGCCGTCGCTCACAAGGCTTTTGTGGTCCAAGCGCGCGTCACAGAACCCTGAATTTTTTTAGGCTAGGTCAGAGTGTCAAGGGCTACATGTCTAACAAATATTAGTTATATGCAACAGCTAGTTTTCAAGATATTAATTTTTTTATAAAAATAAATTGAAGACGTGTTTAGAAACAGGCGTCGCTAACGAGGAGTGACCTCGCTAACCGCGCGACGTATCATCACGAGTCTTGGCGTACATACTCAGGAGATGGTGACGTATAACAGCTTCGGGGCTCATAACTCTACATTGAGCGGTTACGGAAAACAATTGGAAAACCTATCCATATTAAGCTCTTAATATGGAAATTCTGCCATGTTTATGGGGCAAAAGAGGAGTCCCCTTTCAGAAAAGACGACCGAGTCAGGTGTCGTATTGTTCGGCTTTGCAAGGCGAACGAATGGACGCCTCGGTTGATTCTATCAGACCCGCGGTTCGTTGCTGGTTGTGAAATGCTCTGGGACAGCATTGTGGAAAATTATTATTTATACCCATTTTAGTGAAAAAGGCCTACATTTTTGGCCCGCTGCGTGGGCTACATCTGTCCTACTGGCCTGAGTTTTTATATGGTAGGTCAGAGTGTCAAAGGCTAGATGTGTATGAAAAATTAGGCCTTTTGCACTACTAGTATCTATAATATTGTTCATTTATTAGAATTAAATCGTAAATTATGCACTCTGTGCGTTAAACAGGAGCAGCAAAAGAGGCTTTTGGGGCCTAAAACTGCGACGCAGACCCTTGAAATTTTTTAGGGTAGGTCACAGTGTCAACTGCTACAGGTGTGAGAAGATTGATGGCTTTGAGGCGGTTCGCTTTTAAGATATTATTTTTTTTATTAGAACTACATTGTAAACGTGTGTAAAAATAGCCCTCGCTCACAAGGCTTTTGTGGTCCAAGCGCGCGTCACAGAACCCTGAATTTTTTTAGGCTAGGTCAGAGTGTCAAGGGCTACATGTCTAACAAATATTAGTTATATGCAACAGCTAGTTTTCAAGATATTAATTTTTTATAAAAATAAATTGAAGCCGTGTTTAGAAACAGGCGTCGCTAACGAGAAGTGACCTCGCTAACCGCGCGACGTATCATCACGAGTCTTGGCGTACATACTCAGGAGATGGTGACGTATAATAGCTTCGGGGCTCATAACTCTACATTCAGCTGTTACGGAAAAAAATTGGAAAACCTATCCATATTAAGCTCCTATTATGGAAATTCCGCCATGTTTATGGGGCAAAAGAGGAGTCCCCTTTCAGAAAAGACGACCGAGTCAGGTGTCGTATTGTTCGGCTTTGCAAGGCGAACGAATGGACGCCTCGGTTGATTCTGTCAGACCCGCGGTTCGTTGCTGGTTGTGAAATGCTCTGGGACAGCATTATGGAAAATTATTATTTATACCCATTTTAGTGAAAAAGGCCTACATTTAATAATAATAATAATAATAATCTTTATTTATATAGCGCCAACATATTACGCAGCACTTTACAATTTAGAGGGGACATGAAACAAACAATATCAGACATTACATAGTGACAAAGTTCATTTACAATTCAAACCTGGGGAGTGAAGACCCTGCTCGCAAGAGCTTACAATCTATGAGGAAATAAAGGAGACACAAAGTGTAACAGTGTTTGTTCTGTACAATGGTCCGGATATTTTTATACACATGGGGTGGTGACATAAAGCTGCATGAGCCGGTCACCAGCCAGTATCCGTGTATGATGGACATGAAGAGAAGGAGTGTGAGGGAATCTTATTCTGATGACTAATCTAAATGGAGGGCCATGGCAAGGAGTCAGATTAGGGAATGTTATAGGCCTGTCTAAATAGATGTGTTTTCAGGGCACGTTTAAAACTGTGGATATTGGGAATTAATCTGATTGTCTGGGGTAGCACATTCCAGAGGACTGGTGCAGCACGAGAGAAATCCTGGAGACGGTAGTGGGAGGTTCGTATTATGGAGGATTTTAATCTAAGGTCGTTGGCAGAACGTAGAGCCCGAGTAGGGTGGTAGACAGAGATGAGGGAGGAGATGTAAGGAGGTGCAGCACTGTGGAGAGCTTTGTGGGTGAGAGTAATAAGTTTGAATTTTATTCGGAAGGGGATGGGCAACCAGTGCAGTGACTGGCACAGATTAGAGGCGTTGGTGTAGCGGTTGGTCATAAAGATGAGCCTGGCTGCTGCATTGAGGATAGATTGGAGAGGGGAGAGTTTAGTGAGGGGAAGACCGACTAGTAATGAGTTACAGTAGTCAAGACGAGAGTGAATCAGAGCAACAATGAGAGTTTTGGCAGTTTCCTCCGTAAGAAAAGAGCGGATTCTGGAGATGTTTTTGAGGTGAATATGACAGGAGCGTGAAAGTGATTGTATGTGAGGAGTAAAGGAAAGATCGGAGTCAAAAATAACCCCGAGACAGCGGGCGTGCTGCTTAGGAGTTATGATAGTGCCACACACAGAGATGGAGACATCAGGTTTAGGGAGGTTAGTAGATGGTGGGAACACAAGGAGCTCAGTTTTAGTAAGATTCAGTTTCAGATAGAGAGAGGACATGATGTTAGAGACAGCGGACAGACAATCACTGGTGTTCTGTATTAGAGCAGGGGTGATGTCACGGGAAGAGGTATATAATTGGGTGTCATCAGCGTAGAGATGGTACTGGAAGCCAAATCTGCTGATGGTTTGTCCAATAGGAGCTGTGTAGAGAGAAAAGAGGAGCGGACCTAGGACTGATCCCTGAGGAACCCCGATATCAAGGGGAAGAGGAGAAGAAGTGGAACCAGCAAATGACACACTGAACGAGCGGTCAGATAGATAGGAGGAAAACCAAGAGAGAGCCGCGTCCTTGAGGCCAATAGAGTGGAGCAGGTTAAGTAGGAGTTTGTGGTCTACAGTGTCAAAGGCTGCAGAGAGATCCAAAAGAATCAGGAGAGAGGATTTACCGTCCGATTTAGCCGCCAAGAGATCATTTGAGACTTTAGTAAGGGCAGTTTCTGTGGAGTGTAGAGTGCGGAAACCAGATTGTAAGGGGTCTAGAATGGAGTTAGCAGAGAGATAGCGGATAAGGCGAGAGTAGACCAAGCGTTCCAGGAGTTTGGAGATGAAGGGCAGATTAGAGACTGGTCGGTAGTTGGCAGCGCTGCATGGGTCAAGTGTTGGTTTTTTCAATAATGGGTTTATAATGGCATGTTTAAAAGCGGAGGGAAAGATACCAGAGGAAAGAGAGAGGTTAAATATTTTAGTGAGGTGACTAGTGACAGCTGGGGAGAGGGACTGGAGGAGGTGTGAGGGGACAGGATCACTAGGGCAGGTAGTAGGACGAGAAGAAGAGAGGAGCCTCGAGACTTCTTCAGTTATTGGGTCAAATGCTGAGAGTGAAGAAGAGGGAGTGCGGGGGGGAAGGGGATCGATGTTACTAGGGGACTGGGAGATAATATCATGCCGGATGTTGTCAATTTTAACTTTAAAATAATTGGCCAGGTCTTCAGCACTGAGATCTGTGATTGGCGTCTGCACTTTAGGACTAAGGAGGGAGTGAAAAGTATCAAAGAGGCGTTTTGGATTATTAGATAGTGTGGAGATGAGAGAAGTGAAATAGACTTGTTTGGCTCGGTGAAGGGCAGAGTTGTAAGTTTTGAGCATAAATTTGTAATGGAGGAAATCTGGATCCAAATGCGATTTTCTCCACAGTCGTTCGGGACATCTCAAGCACCGCTGAAGGAAGCGGGATTGAGGCGTGTGCCAGGGTTGTCGTCGTCTTTGTCGGGTGGTTCGGAGTGTAGGGGGGGCTGCTTCATCCAATGCATTTTTGAGAGTGTTATTATAAAGTTTGGCAGCCAGATTGGGACAGGAGAGGGAAGAGATAGGGGACAATGAGGACTGTAGACTGTCTATGAGTTTCAAAGTGTTAATGGCATGTAGATTTCTGTATGTCTGATACGTAGGGATGACCTGAGGAGGCAGAGAATATTTGATAGTAAAGCAGAGAAGATTGTGGTCAGAAAGCGGGAGAGGAGAGTTAATAAAGTCAGAAACTGAGCAGAGCCGGAAGAAGACCGGGTCAAGTGAATGGCCGTCTTCATGTGTAGGAGAGTTAGTAAGTTGTGACAGACCGAGGGACGAGGTTAAAGATAGAAACTGGGAGGCAGATGAGGAGATTGGGTTATCAATGGGGATGTTGAAGTCACCCATGATGAGAGTGGGTGTTTCAGAGGATAGAAATTGTGGAAGCCAGGCAGCAAAATGATCCAGGAATTGGCGGGGTGAGCCTGGGGGGCGGTAGACAACTGCCACTCGGAGGGGAAAAGGGTGAAAGAGTCTGAGGGTGTGGACTTCAAAAGAGGGAAATGTGAGTGAGGGGACCGGGGGAATGACCTGGAAAGTGCAGTGTGGGGAAAGAAGTATACCTACTCCTCCACCCTGCCTGTTCTCAGGTCTAGGGGCATGAGAGAACTGGAGACCACCATAAGATAGAGCAGCAGGGGAAGCAGTGTCAGACAGGTGTAGCCATGTTTCTGTTTCTGCGCGGGCTACATCTGTCCTACTGGCCTGAGTTTTAATATGGTAGGAAAGAGTGTCAAAGGCTAGATGTGTATGAAAAATTAGGCCTTTTGCACTACTAGTATCTATAATATTGTTCATTTATTAAAATTAAATCGTAAATTACGCACTCTGTGCGTTAAACAGGAGCAGCTAAAGAGGCTTTTGGGGCCTAAAACTGCGACGCAGACCCTTGAAATTTTTTAGGGTAGGTCATAGTGTCAACCGCTACAGGTGTGAGAAGTTTGATGGCTTTGAGGCGGTTCGCGTTTAAGATATTATTTTTTTTATTAAAACTACATTGTAAACAAGTCTAACAAATATTAGTTATATGCAACAGCTAGTTTTCAAGATATTAATTTTTTTATAAAAATAAATTGAAGACGTGTTTAGAAACAGGCGTCGCTAACGAGAAGTGACCTTGCTAACCGCGCGACGTATCATCACGAGTCTTGGCGTACATACTCAGGAGATGGTGACGTATAACAGCTTCGGGGCTCATAACTCTACATTGAGCGGTTACGGAAAAAAATTGGAAAACCTATCCATATTAAGCTCTTAATATGGAAATTCCGCCATGTTTATGGGGCAAAAGAGGAGTCCCCTTTCAGAAAAGACGACCGAGTCAGGTGTCGTATTGTTCGGCTTTGCAAGGCGAACGAATGGACGTCTCGGTTGATTCTATCAGACCGGCGGTTCGTTGCTGGTTGTGAAATGCTCTGGGACAGCATTGTTGAAAATTATTATTTATACCCATTTTAGTGAAAAAGGCCTACATTTTTGGCCCGCTGCGCGGGCTACATCTGTCCTACTGGCCTGCGTTTTTATATGGTAGGTCAGAGTGTCAAAGGCTAGATGTGTATGAAAAATTAGGCCTTTTGCACTACTAGTATCTATAATATTGTTCATTTATTAAAATTAAATCGTAAATTACACACTCTGTGCGTTAAACAGGAGCAGCTAAAGAGGATTTTGGGGCCTAAAACTGCGACGCAGACCCTTGACATTATTTAGGGTAGGTCACAGTGTCAACTGCTACAGGTGTGAGAAGTTTGATGGCTTTGAGGCGGTTCGCTTTTAAGATATTATTTTTTTTATTAGAACTACATTGTAAACGTGTGTAAAAATAGCCCTCGCTCACAAGGCTTTTGTGGTCCAAGCGCGCGTCACAGAACCCTGAATTTTTTTAGGCTAGGTCAGAGTGTCAAGGGCTACATGTCTAACAAATATTAGTTATATGCAACAGCTAGTATTCAAGATATTAATTTTTTTATAAAAATAAATTGAAGCCGTGTTTAGAAACAGGCGTCGCTAACGAGAAGTGACCTCGCTAACCGCGCGACGTATCATCACGAGTCTTGGCGTACATACTCAGGAGATGGTGACGTATAACAGCTTCGGGGCTCATAACTCTACATTGAGCGGTTACGGAAAAAAATTGAATGTGAACATACTCCAAGAAGCCCACAGCTCTGAATAAATATGGCGCAACTTGGGTTGTCAGTGCTGCACAAACTGACATCTACACCAGTTAGCATAGATGTCAGGTATAATATCCGCAGGTGTAAATTAAATATGTCATGCAGGAGATCTGCTCTCCCGCTGGTCCCGACTTACTAGCTGAAAGGACGCGAAAACAGCATAATGTCTCAAAAAGCTAAACATTTTTACTCAAAACGGGCATGCGCCAAAATTTCCCATTACATTACTTTACAATATCATGTACTATAAAGACATTTACTTTTGAGCTACTTTGACTAAATCGTTAGCAAATGGAAAATAAAAAACACCAAGGAAAAAAATTTAATTAAAAAACTACGGCCTCCTCCATTTCCCCTCTAGCCGTCCTTTCCATCTCCAAAATGGTGTGTTTTCTGCCATTTTAGGTAGAAAAATTTATATTTGCTCACCATTTAGGCAAAGTAGCAGGAGGGTATATTATGCAGCTTCTCAATCTCTACCTTGAAGAGCTGTGTGGTTTGTATTTTAATAGTAACTTTTTAATCTAAATTTACTTTTTACTCTGCCTGACTTGGTATTTATTTGTTCAGAGTTTCAAGCTCACATTGACTTGGTCCTCCCCTATAGGACCTCTCTATCTGTTGAACTAAGTATCATTAATAAAACTTATCTGAATCTGATTCTTAAACATCTAGTTACTACTTCTGCTCATACAGTACAGTCAGCCAAGCATACCAAGTTACCAAGTTCAATCACACAATATTAAAATGAGTAAGGAGACTTCCGGTGGGCGGGGCATTAAGGTGGCCGCATTTTAGCTGAGCTCCCGCAGGCTGTTAAGAACTTGGCCCGGCGGACGAGATACCGGAGCTGCACAGCGCGGATTTCGGGCAGGAGCAGAGGAGCCCGGTCTGCTGAGTCGCGGGAGCGACATAAGGGCACTGTAAGTCGGCCCGGAGAGGGCACAGAGACGCCGCGCGCGGTGGTGAGGCTGGACCCCGCCATCTTGGAGAGCGGACCACGTGGCGCTTCCACTGCAGGCGGGAGATCGCAGAGCACGGGCGGCCCTCGGACCTAAACGCCTGCTTCCCGGCCCATAGCAGGGCTTGGATGTGAGGACGCTGCCGCACCGGAGAGGACACCGAGGAGAGAAGGGAGCCGGTGGGCAAGCCGATCCGGACCGGCACAGATAAGTCAAACGGGGGGGGGAGGAGGCACATATCTCCCTATCCCCTTGCTAGTAGACCCTGCTACACAGCGAATACACCCTGCAGGCTGCTGAGTACCCCATAACACCCCACATAACACAGGACTGCTCTATATCCCTGCACCCACTGCCCACTGAGAGGGGACAAAGTCTGCATGGCAAATCATACCCAGAAACGCTGTATGGACGCCTAATTTACATCTTTCTGCTGACATAGCCACTATCTCACCTACTGCCTAGACATCCTGGGGTGAGACCTGTGAAGAGCGGTGGGAATAACCATAGAAAATCCCTCCTGGGACGTGTGTTTGGTCTTCTGAGGGACCCTCTCCTGCTTTTGATGATCTTCATGCCGCTGTATATGTGAGTTGAGCGGCCCTCCCCCACAGTGCACTTATCCCGTACATAAAAGCTCTCGGCCCGCCTGGCCTTTACCATCTGCTGGATGGACAAGTACTTGCATAAATCTGGGCAAGCTAGAGCCACCCGATCCTCCTCGACGGCGCTTCCTTCTACCGCGACAGCCTCCACGATGCAGTCTGCACAGCGGAAAAATGGAAAGGGCTCATCAAAGGGCCTGGCCGTGGCGGCCGCACAATCACACCAGGAGACGCCTTCCGGCGAGTCAGTGTCTGGAGACATAACACCACCAAATCTTTCAGGGCCTCCGAGTCCGTCTTCCCAAGTATCGTTAATGCACATCCAGGCCACTGAAGTGGCACAAGAGGTATCCCGCCTCATCATCCCTATCTTTGACAAAAGATTGGACCTTCTACAATCCTCTATTAACACGGTGCTGGCTCAGGTGACCGCAAACTCCCAGAAGCTGGGGGACTTGGAGACCAGAACCATGTCCTGTGAGACGGAGGTGACTCGTCTGGAGGGTCTAACAACCCATCAAGATGCCCTTATTCACACACTGCAAGAAAAACTAGATGATTTGGAAAATCGAGAAAGGCGCAATAATCTGCGATTCGTTGGTATCCCGGAGGATGTTACGGCGGAAACACTTGCCAAGTATTTGTCTACTGATCTGCCCAGGGCTCTTGGAGTTCAAACGCCGGAAGATCCCCTGTCCATTGAGCGGGCCCACCGCCTGGGACAGAGGAGAGACCAGGGTGGAGGGGGCAGGCCGAGGGCTGTCATAGCCCGCTACCATAACTGGACAGTTAAAGAAAGGATCCTCAGGGCGTACAGACAGGCCCCAGAGCTTCGGGTTCAAGGCCACAAAATCCTAATGTTTCAGGACTTTTCCATTCAAGTGTCCCAGAAGCGCAAAGCTTTCACACCAATCTGTAAACATCTCCATGACCACAATATCCGTTTTCAGCTGCTATATCCGGCAAAATTACGTGTGGTGGAGAATGGTCGGGCCCGGCTGTACGACTCCCCGGAGGAAGCTGCCAGAAGATATCCTCCAGCGGTGGCGGACTGATATGTATTCATTATACTGTGGCGGAGACTGTTCACTTTCTGGCCTATTGGCTTCTTGTTGGTTAAATGGGTCGTGAGATCCTTGGTTTGCTCTATGGAAGCTATCTGTGTTTTTTCGCCTGTAGATGGGGGAGGGTTTATAGTACCCACCTTACTCAATGTAATGTATTTACTGGTATGATGATGTTATTTTGTTTTTTGGTTAGGTTTTCATGCTTGCCGCCTCTCTCTTTTAGGTTACCTGTAGCCTCTTGTGACCGGAAACGGTCCCCCCGTTCTTGTATGCTGACTACACTTCGCGCTTGCTGGGACGGGAAGTGGCGTCGTAATAGCGTTTGGATCATATTGACAGAAGTCATACGTCTAGACACAGGATGAGTACCCTAATAAGCACATCACATGAGTCCCATACACCCCCCACCCTACACATAGTGTCATGGAATGTGGCAGGTCTGAATACCCCTGAAAAACGGCGTAAAGTGCTCGCACATATAAAGCGCCAACGCGCAGATATCATCTGTTTGCAGGAAACTCACTGGAGAACGGACCACTATGTTCCTATCCGGGCATCCTGGTTAGATGCGCCAGTGGTCTCCACGTACTCCACCAAGACACGTGGGGTCGCTGTATATTTCAGGAAAGGCCTGCCATACTCCATCCAAGATAGGTATTCTGACCCTGATGGCCGTTTTGTGTACATCCGACTTATTGTAGCTGACAAATCGTACTCTCTTCTTAACATTTACGCCCCCAACCTGACGACTGACGGTTTTTATCCTAAACTACTGGAATTCTTGTTGCAAAGGGAATGCTCGGACCCGATTGTGGCTGGAGACTATAATTTAGCTTCTTACCCTCCCCTCGATAGATCGGGTGGAGACCATGCTGACTCCCCTCCCAGTTCGCAGATGGCCTTCTTCATGGAACATCTCTCCTTATGTGACCCCTGGAGACTCCATAATCCACAAGTGAGAGATTATACTTTCTACTCTGAAGTACACGACTCTTTTTCCAGAATCGATTACATAATGCTCACTACAGACTTGTTCTCAAGAGTGACACGGACTGATATCCGACCCATCGCCATATCAGATCACGCCCTTGTGTCCCTAACCTTAGAGGGGCTGCCCCCTATGCCCCGGACGAATCTGTGGAGATTCCCATCGTACCTTTATGAGTCAGAGGACTTCAGAAGCTATCTAAAAACACACTGGAATAACTATATCCATGATCACATCCAGCAGCTAGATGACGTAGCCTTGATATGGTTGGCCTCTAAAGCAGTGATGAGGGGGCATATAATAAGTTATGTAAACTTAAAACGTAAGAAAACACAGACACAACTTCTCGATTTACAATCTAATCTCCTTAGAGCACAATCCATACACGCGGGCAACCCCACCCCTGACTCTAAAAAATAATTCTTAGATGCGCAGGGCCTACTGAACACTTTCTTACAGGGGCACGCAATGTGGCAGGTGAAGACCTCCCAAAACAAATTTTACAGGTGGGGGAACAGGGTAGGATCCCTATTGGCATATCTCACGCGACCCCCACGCAACACGGGCCGTGTGCTTTTGGCAAGGGACACACGCTCAGGGGCACTACACTCGGAAACTGAGAAAATTGAAGCAATATTTGCGGAGTACTATGAAGACCTCTACAGGGCAGCTCCCACTGATATGTCAAAAGTGAAGGCCTTTTTGGAAACTCTTTCCATGCCTAGGGTCTCTGAGGAACAAAACACGCTTTTAGAGGCGGACATCTCGGAAGAGGAAGTCCGCCTAGCTATCTCCTCTTCACACAACCACAAATCCCCAGGGCCGGACGGTTTTCCGATTGAGTACTACAAGATGCTATCCCCAGACAAAGTCCCACATCTAACTCGCTTACTCAACGACATTTACCGCAACAACCTGGTAGTAGACTCGTTTTTTGACTCTCGAACCATAATTATCCCTAAACCAAATAAGGACCCAGTCTTACCCCAGTCCTACAGACCTATCTC
The DNA here is from genome assembly GCF_050947455.1 of Rhinoderma darwinii. NCBI lineage: Eukaryota > Metazoa > Chordata > Amphibia > Anura > Rhinodermatidae > Rhinoderma > Rhinoderma darwinii. Next base: position 1,398,898 of record NW_027461962.1, on the reverse strand, counting down.
CCTGCTCAATCAGGACTACAAACTCCTGTCTAAAATTTTAGCTAATCGTATACAGACATTCCTTCCCGCAATCGCCCACCCTTCCCAGATGGGGTTCGTATCTGGCAGATACTCCTCTAAAAGCATTCGGGCGGTGATTGCTGCGACAGTGCGGGCACAGGAGGCTGACCAACTTCCGACCATGCTACTCAGTCTAGATGCTGAAAAAGCTTTTGATAAGGTCTCTTGGCCCTTTTTAAACGAAACGCTGCGGGGTAGGAATTTTGGTCAGACCTTTCTGACGTACCTGCGCTCCTTACAGACGCAGGCCACTACGAACCTATTTATTAACGGACACCTTTCTCAAACAATAGATTTATTCAGGGGCACAAAACAGGGTTGTCCCCTCTCCCCTATCCTATTCAACATGTCATTAGACCCCCTATTATACCACATTTCCATGTCATCCACGTTCAGGGGTGTACATCTGGGGAGATACGAATTGAAGATGACGGCATATGCGGATGATCTTCTTCTTATGCTCAGGGACCCCAGGCACACTTTGTCCCGGGCCCTGGAGGAACTACAAACGCTGGGGAAACTTTCCGGCTACACCCTGAACGTGGATAAAAGTGAAGCCCTAATTCTAAAAGGCCCTTGCACACCCCTATGGTCATCGCAATTCTCCCTGAAATGGTGCATTTCCTCGATAAAATACCTGGGAGTTGAGATCACTAGAGCGCCTTCTACCCTTTATAACTGCAATATTTCTAAATATCTTGTAGCCTTAGAATCCACATTGAAATCTTGGCAACACTTCTCTCTCTCATTCATGGGCAGGGCAAATTTACTGAAAATGGTGGAATTCCCTAAACTTCTTTATCTTTTTCAATCCCTGCCTGTGTATTTGAGACCGAAGGATGAAAAGCTTATAAATAAACTCTACAGGGAATTTATCTGGGCGGGGGGCCGGCCGAGAATCCCGTTTCATGTTTTACAACAACACAGGTCTAACGGCGGTCTGAACTTCCCCAACATTAGGACTTATAATCTGGCGGCGTTGGCCAGGGTGATATCGGACTGGGCACAAGGCACCTCATACTAAACTACCCCTCAGGTGGATGAATCTTTTACCCCGGGGATATCCCTTATAAACCTTCTACATCTCCCATATGACATGTTGCCTACTGACTCTAGGGTCAACCCGCTCATAATTACAATTTGGAGGACCTGGCATAAGATCCGCCACATGCTACACCTAGACACCCAATTCTCTCCAGCACTGACCCTGGTCAGGAACCTGCGGTTTCAGCAGGGTACCTCACACCATATTTTTACCTCCTGGCATGATAATGGTATTAATTCCTTGGGGGCCCTCTTGCATCCCACGCTCCATACAATGCTCTCCCTACAGGACTTACAAATTAAATACCCACACATCTCTCTCCCCTTTTTTAACTATATACAGGCCCAGAGTTATGCGCAGGTGGTGCTGGGTCACATTTCACCTGAGGAATGGACTTCCCCTTTTAAATCACTGATACTAGAGCCAGGAACACATCTTGCGAGAATATCTAGATTGTACAAATTTCTCCATCCCTCCATAGAATATAGTACCCCTGACTCAGGCCTAGCAAAATGGGAGGCGGATGATGCGACTTTAACCCCTACAGTTATACTACAGGCCACAATCTTTGCGCACAAATTCTTGCCCTCAGCAAGATATGTGGAAATGTGGCTCAAGGTGGCCCATCGAGCATATATTACACCCCAAAGGGGCCACAGGATGGGACTGTATGAGACCTCGGACTGTTTTAAATGTGGTGAGACGGAGGCAAACTTGTACCACTGCTTATGGGCGTGCCCTCGTATCTGGGAGTTCTGGGAGAGGGTTGGAGACTTTGCAAAGACCAACATGACGGGTCAGTTTGCTTTGACCTCCCAATGGGCAATACTGGGGTATGTGGAAACAGGCACACAGGATCATAACCGACACGAACTTCGCATCCTACATTTATTGGCAGCAGCAGGCAGGAAGGCAATACTGCAAGTGTGGAACCACACCCAGGCCCCACAACTTCAGGTTTTCCTGGAAAAATTATCCTTTATGATGAAGATGGATTGGGTGGAGGCTTCACACCAGAAGGAAAAAAGGGTTAAGACTTTCTTTCAGATCTGGGAGGGCTTTATTTCTCTACTACCCCAACGAGTAAAAGATAAAATACATACCTGCTTCCAACCCACTACATGGTATCAGAGGAGGAGGCTGGCTGGGGATATTCTGCAGTAAGACTTCCATACATGCCTGAGATAGGGTGTAGAAGGGGGGAGTATAGACAGCGGGGGACAGGAAATGGATGCAACAGACTTCTAAAAGAAGGACTGGGGGGGATGACACGTGGTAAACAGGAGAGGCGGCGGGCAATGAAGGTTTTATTTTCTGATAGTATGTTGGTTTCTATGTTTGGTTATGTGTCCGAGCAGTATGGCCCACGGTTGTGTGGCCGAGAAGGGGGCTAAAGTGCACGATTGTTCCCTCGCTGAGACGAAATAAGCACAATGGAGACGTGGTAATGACATGCATAAACTCTCGTTCTGTATAAAGGCACAGAGAATGTATTATTATTTTTATTTATTTTTTATGTACTTATCTGCCTGACTTGCAAGTCAGTATATGCTTTTCAATTGTACTAAGTCGCCTGAGATGACTTTATGTTGTTATTTTGTTGTTTATACGGAAAATTAATAAAAACAAATGTAAAAAAAATAAAAATATGAGTAAGGAGCATGGATACATATCAGCATTAGATACACATGGGTAGAACATATCATTGTCAAACCTTGTTCTTAAAGCTTAAAAAAATGTTTTCAATTTATTAAAGATCATATCCGACTACTACCATAACAATTGACAGACATCAGGGGCTCCTTCCAGGAGAGTAATCACTAACCAGAGCATTGCCGACGCTCTGGCCATGGATTCCTGGGTTTTTAAACTCCTAACATCACTGTCCATATAGTAAAAGTGACATCAAGGGCTTTCCCAAGTCAGGAGTTCCCGGCCAGTGAGTGCTTGCGATGCTCTGGCCGGGGACTCCAGAGTTTAAAGCCAAATATGGATATTTAAAGCCATATATGCACAGTAAAGTGAGAGGCTTTCTCTACAAGCGTAATTCCCGGCCACAGCGCTGCCAACGCTCCGACTTGGAATTCTCACATTACAAAGCCCCTAATGTCACTGTCTATGTACAGACAGTAACATCAAGGGATCCTCCAGGAGCAGAATCCATATATGAACAGTGAAGTCAGGGGCTCCTTCCTGGAGTGGAATCCCCAACCAGTGCAATGCCAGTGTTCTGACATAGGATTTTGGCATCTTAAAGCTCCTAACGTCAGTGTCCATTTATGGACAGTGTTGTCAGGGGCTTCCCTAGGAGCAGAATCCCCAGTCAGAGCGTTGCTAACGTCAGTGGCTTTCCGAGCCTAGTGCTTAAAGTAATGCTGTGCCCGGGGAGTTCAGGTGATATATACCACTCTATGCCTATACAGCCTTCCGTTAGAGGTATACGTAGAGACTTCCCCAACGCATACCTCTGACGAAAAGAAAAAATTGAATGTGAACATACTCCAAGAAGCCCACAGCTCTGAATAAATATGGCGCAACTTGGGTTGTCAGTGCTGCACAAACTGACATCTACACCAGTTAGCATAGATGTCAGCTATAATATCCGCAGGTGTAAATTAAATATGTCATGCAGGAGATCTGCTCTCCCGCTGGTCCCGACTTAATAGCTGAAAAGACGCGAAAACAGCATAATGTCTCAAAAAGCTAAAATTTTTACTCAAAACGGGCATGCGCCAAAATTTACCATTACATTACTTTACAATATCATGTATTATAAAGACATTTACTTTTGAGCTACTTTGACTAAATCGTTAGCAAATGGAAAAAAAAAACCACCAAGGAAAAAAATGTAATTAAAAAACTACGGCCTCCTCCATTTCCCCTCTAGCCGTCCTTTCCATCTCCAAAATGGTGTGTTTTCTGCAATTTTAGGTAGAAAAATTTCTATTTGCTCACAATTTAGGCAAAGTAGCAGGAGGGTATATTATGCAGCTTCTCAATCTCTACCTTGAAGAGCTGTGTGGTTTGTATTTTAATAGTAACTTTTTAATCTAAATTTACTTTTTACTCTGCCTGACTTGGTATTTATTTGTTCAGAGTTTCAAGCTCACATTGACTTGGTCCTCCCCTATAGGACCTCTCTATCTGTTGAACTAAGTATCATTACTAAAACTTATCTGAATCTGATTCTTAAACGTCTAGTTACTACTTCTGCTCATACAGTACAGTCAGCCAAGCATACCAAGTTACCAAGTTCAATCACACAATATTAAAATGAGTAAGGAGCATGGATACATATCAGCATTAGATACACATGGGTAGAACTTATCATTGTCAAACCTTGTTCTTAAAGCTTAAAAAAATGGTTTCAATTTATTAAAGATCATATCCGACTACTACCATAACAATTGACAGACATCAGGGGCTCCTTCCAGAAGAGTAATCACTAACCAGAGCATTGCCGACGCTCTGGCCATGGATTCCTGGGTTTTAAAAACTCCTAACATCACTGTCCATATAGTGAAAGTGACATCAAGGGCTTTCCCAAGTCAGGAGTTCCCGGCCAGTGAGTGCTTGCGATGCTCTGGCCGGGGACTCCAGAGTTTAAAGCCAAATATGGATATTTAAAGCCATATATGCACAGTAAAGTGAGAGGCTTTCTCTACAAGTGTAATTCCCGGCCACAGCGCTGCCAACGCTCCGACTTGGAATTCTCACATTACAAAGCCCCTAATGTCACTGTCTATGTACAGACAGTAACATCAAGGGATCCTCCAGGAGCAGAATCCATATATGGACAGTGACGTCAGGGGCTCCCTCCAGGAGTGGAATCCCCAGCCAGTGCAATGCCAGTGTTCTGGCCTAGGATTTTGGCATCTTAAAGCTCCTAACGTCAGTGTCCATTTATGGACAGTGTTGTCAGGAGCTTCCCTAGGAGCAGAATCCCCAGTCAGAGCGTTGCTAACGTCAGGGGCTTTCCGAGCCTTTTGCTTAAAGTAACGCTGTGCCCGGGGAGTTCAGGTGATATATCCCACTCTATGCCTATACAGCCTTCCGTTGGAGGTATACGTAGAGACTTCTCCCAACGCATACCTCTGACGAAAAGAAAAAATTGAATGTGAACATACTCCAAGAAGCCCACAGCTCTGAATAAATATGGCGCAACTTGGGTTGTCAGTGCTGCACAAACTGACATCTACACCAGTTAGCATAGATGTCAGCTATAATATCCGCAAGTGTAAATTAAATATGTCATGCAGGAGATCTGCTCTCCCGCTGGTCCCGACTTACTAGCTGAAAAGACGCGAAAACAGCATAATGTCTCAAAAAGCTAAAAATTTTTACTCAAAACAGGCATGCGCCACAATTTCCCATTACATTACTTTACAATATCATGTATTATAAAGACATTTACTTTTGAGCTACTTTGACTAAATCGTTAGCAAATGGAAAAAAAAAACACCAAGGAAAAAAATTTAATTAAAAAACTACGGCCTCCTCCATTTCCCCTCTAGCCGTCCTTTCCATCTCCAAAATGGTGTGTTTTCTGCCATTTTAGGTAGAAAAATTTCTATTTGCTCACCATTTAGGCAAAGTAGCAGGAGGGTATATTATGCAGCTTCTCAATCTCTACCTTGAAGAGCTGTGTGGTTTGTATTTTAATAGTAACTTTTTAATCTAAATTTACTTTTTACTCTGCCTGACTTGGTATTTATTTGTTCAGAGTTTCAAGCTCACATTGACTTGGTCCTCCCCTATAGGACCTCTCTATCTGTTGAACTAAGTATCATTACTAAAACTTATCTGAATCTGATTCTTAAAGATCTAGTTACTACTTCTGCTCATACAGTACAGTCAGCCAAGCATACCAAGTTACCAAGTTCAATCACACAATATTAAAATGAGTAAGGAGCATGGATACATATCAGCATTAGATACACATGGGTAGAACTTATCATTGTCAAACCTGGTTCTTAAAGCTTAAAAAAATGGTTTCAATTTATTAAAGATCATATCCGACTACTACCATAACAATTGACAGACATCAGGGGCTCCTTCCAGGAGAGTAATCACTAACCAGAGCATTGCCGACGCTCTGGCCATGGATTCCTGGGTTTTTAAACTCCTAACATCACTGTCCATATAGTGAAAGTGACATCAAGGGCTTTCCCAAGTCAGGAGTTCCCGGCCAGTGAGTGCTTGCGATGTTCTGGCCGGGGACTCCAGAGTTTAACCCCTTCCCGCTCCTTGACGTACTATTACGTCATGGCAGCTGTATCGTTCGCGCTCCATGCCGTAATAGTACGTCTCGGGAGTAACGGCCGTTTCGGCCGTCCTCCCGACACATACAGGAGCTGTGACAGCTGCTGTCTTGTTCAGCAGCTGTCACAGCTCCTACAGCGGGGACCGATCGCTGTGTCCCCGCTGATTAACCCCTTAAAAGCCGCGTTCTATAGAGATCGCGGCTTTTTAGGGGTTAAGCTGCCATCGCCGGCCTGCTACGCGATAGCGGCCGGCGATGGTGACTATGGCAACCGGACACCAAACAATGGCGTCCGGCTATGCCATAGACGGAAGCCTAGTGGGTCCTGACAACGTCAGGACCCACTATGCTTGCTGTCAGTGAGTAGCTGACAGTTCTAATACACTGCACTACGCATGTAGTGCAGTGTATTAGAATAGCGATCAGAGCCTCCTGCCCTCATGTCCCCTAGTGGGACAAAGTAATAAAGTGAAAAAAAAGTTAAAAAAAGATGTGTAAAAATAAGAAAATAAAAGATTTAAAAGTAATAAAAGTAAAAATCCCCCCTTTTCCCTTATCAGTCCTTTATTATTAATAAAAATATATATACAAAGAAATAAACTATACATAATTGGTATCGCCGCGTCCGTAACGGCCTGAACTACAAAATTATTTCATTATTTATCCCGCACGGTGAACGCCGTAAAATAAAATAATAATAAACCGAACCACAATCACAATTCTTTGGTCACTTCACCTCCCAAAAAAAGGAATAAAAAGAGATCAAAAAGTCGCATGTACCTAAAAATGGTACTGATCAAAACTACAGTTCGTTACGCAAAAAATAAGTCCTCGCACGGCTTTATTGATTGAAAAATAAAAACGTTATGGCTCTTAGAATAAGGTAACACAAAAAGTGAATGATTGTTTACAAAACGTATTTTATTGTGCAAACGCCATAAGACATAAAAAAAAACTATAAACATCTGGTATCGCCGTAATCGTATCGCCACGCAGAATAAAGTGAATATGTCATTTATAGCGCACGGTGAACGCTGTAAAAAAAACCGAAAAAAAAACCAATAGTACAATTGCTGTTTTTTAGTCACCACGCCACCTAAAAATAGAATAAAAACTGATCAAAAAGCCGCATGCACCCCAAGAAAACTACAATGGATTCCTCAAGGGGTCTAGTTTCCAAATTGGGGTCACTTTTGGGGGGTTCCCAATGTTTTGGCACCACAAGACCTCTTCAAACCGGACATGGTGCCTAATAAAAAAGAGGCCTCAAAATCCACCAGGTTCTCCTTTGCTTCGGAGGCCGCTCCTTCAGTCCATTACCGCACTAGGGCCACATGTGGGATATTTCTCTAAACTGCAGAATCTGGGCAATACGTATTAAGTTGCGTTTCTCTGATAAATACTTTTGTGTTATAAAAAAATGGTATAAAGAGGATTTTCTGACAAAAAAAAAATGTAAATTTCACCTCTACTTTGCTCTAAATTTTTGTGAAACACCTAAAGGGTTCATAAACTTTCTACATGCTGTTGTGAATACTTTGAGGGGTCTAGTTTCTAAAATGGGGTATTTGATAGGGGTTTCTAATATATGGGCCCCTCAAAGCAACTTCAGAACTGAACTGGAACCTAAAAAAATAAATAAATGAGGCAATACTTCGCTTCTTACATTATACTGATAATGAGCCGTGCCCACCCCGAGATCACCCCAGTTTTGACCGTTTGTATAAACGGAGACCCCTATTAGACCGTTCCAGTGCCCGGTTTTCCCAAGCATACACCCCCGAGAAGTGTATTTCTATTGATGAGTCCCTGGTACATTTTAAAGGGAGGGTTCAATTCCGCGAGTACCTGCCGGGTAAGAGGGCAAGGTATGGCGTGAAGATGTATAAGCTGTGAGAGTGCATCAGGGTATACCTACAGGTTTAGGATATATGAAGGAAAGGCCACCCCCAAACCAGACTGCATCCTGGACTACAAAAGGTACATGGGAGGGGTGGACTTGTAAGATCAAGCCCTGAAGCCCTACAGCGCCATGCGGTGTGGTATAAGAAGCTGGTCGGGAACATCATATAGATGGCTTTGTACAATGCGTACGTGCTACGTCGATGTGCAGGCCAGACGGGAACTTTCCTGGAATTTCAAGAGGTGATTATCAAGAACCTAATCTTTAGGATCCAAGAAGGGGGGGCACCCAGTACTTCTGGAAGCGAGCCCACACGCATCGTACCAGGGCAACACTTTCCAGGGGAAGTTCCCCAAACTGGCAAGAAGGGAAAAAGTCAAAAGAGGTGCAAAGTCTGCTATAAGAGGGGGATAAGGGAGGACACAATATATCAATGTGACACGTGTCCCGAATAACCAGAGCTCTGTATGAAAGTGTTTTAAAATTTATCATACATCCCTTGGTTTATAATTTACCCCAATTTTACTTACCCTGATGCACTCCGCACAGCTTATCCCCCCTCATCTTTCCCCTCTGGGCCCTGCTGTGTGTCCAGGCAGCTGATAACAGCCACATGTAGGGTATTGCCATACCCGGGAGAACCCACATTACAGTTTATGGGGTGTAGGTCTCCGGTCAAAATGGTCACTACACCTCTAGATGAATGCCTTAAGGGTGTAGTTTTTAAAACGGGGTCACTTCTTGCGGGTTTCAACTGTACTGGTACCTCAGGGGCTTCTGCATACATGACTTCGCACTAGAAAATCCCGAGTAGGCCAAATGGTGGTCCTTTCCTTCTGAGCCCTCCCATGGGCCCAAACGGCAGTTTATCACAACAAATGGGGTATTGCGGCACTCAGAACAAATTGCTCAACAGAATGGGGTATTTTGTTTCTTGTGAAAATAAGAAATTTTCAGCCAAAACTACATATTATTTGACAAAAATAATTTTGTTTTCATTCCCAGCCCAATTCAAATAAGTTCTGTGAAGAAACTATGGGGTCTAAATGGTCACATTACCCATAAATGAATTCCTTGAGGGGTGTAGTTTCCAAAATGGGGTCACTTCTGGTGGGTTTCCATTGCTTTGATACCTCTGGGGCTCTGCAAATGTGACATGGCACCCGAAAACCAATCCAACAAAATCTGTACTCCAAAGAACACACAGCGCTCCTTCCCTTCTGAGGCCTCCCATGGGCCCAAACGGCAGTTTATCACCACAAATGGGGTATTGCCGCACTCAGGACAAATTGGGCAACAAAATTGAGTATTTTATTTCTTGTGAAAATAAGAATTTTTGAGCTAAAATGACATATTATTGGAAAAAATATATTTTTTTTAAATTCCCAGCCCAATTCAAATAAGTTCTGTGAAGAAACTATAGAGTCTAAATGGTCACATTACCCATAAATGAATTCCTTGAGGGGTGTAGTTTCCATAATGGGGTCACTTCTGGTGGGTTTCCATTGCTTTGATACCTCTGGGGCTCTGCAAATGCGACATGGCACACGAAAACCAAACCAGCAAAATCTGTACTCCAAAGAACACACAGCGCTCCTTCCCTTCTGAGGCCTCCCATGGGCCCAAACGGCAGTTTATTGCCACAAATGGGGTATTGATGCACTCAGGATAAATTGGGCAACAAAATTGAGTATTTTGTTCCCTGTGAAAATAAGAAATTTTGGTAAAAAATTACATCTTATTGGAAAAAATGTCATTTTTTTAATGTCACAGCCCAATTGAAATAGGTGCTGTGAAAAAACTGTGCGGTCAAAATGCTAACAACAACCATAAATGAATTCCTTGAGGGGTGTAGTTTCCAAAATGGGGTCACTTTTGGTGGGTTTCCATTGCTTTGATACCTCTGAGGCTCTGCAAATGCGACATGGCACCCGAAAACCAATCCAACAAAATCTGGACTCCAACAAACATAGTTACATAGTTACATAGTTAGTACGGCTGAAAAAAGACACATGTCCATCAAGTTCAACCAAGGGAAGGGAAAAGGGAAGGAAAAATTTCTACACATAGGAGCTAATATTTTTTTGTTCTAGGAAATTATCTAACCCTTTTTTAAAGCCATCTACTGTCCCTGCTGTGACCAGCTCCACGTGCTGTGAAAAAAATGTGCGGTCAAAATGGTAACAACAACCCTAAATGAATTCCTTGAGGGGTGTAGTTTACAAAATGGGGTCACTACTGTTTTGACACCTCAACACCTCTTCAAACCTGGCATGCTGCCTAAAATATATTCTAATAAAAAAGAGGACTCAAAATGCACTAGGTGCTTCTTTGCTTCTAGGGCTTGTCTTTTAGTCCACGAGCGCAGTAGGGCCACATGTGGGACATTTCTAAAAACTGCAGAATCTGGAAAATACATATTTAGTAGTGTTTCTCTGGTAAAACCTTCTGTGTTACAGAAAAAAAAATGAATAAAATTGAAATTCAGCAAGAAAAATGAAATTTGCAAATTTCACCTCCACTTTGCTTTAATTTCTGTGAAATGCCTGAAGGGTTAAAAAACTTTATAACTGCTGTTTTGAATACTTTGAGGGGTCTAGTTTTTAAAATGGGGTGTTTTATCAGGGTTTCTAATACATAGGCCCCACAAAGCGACTTCAGAACTCAAGAGGTACCTTAAAAAAAAGGCTTTTGAAATTTTCTTAAAAATATGAGAAATTGCTGTTTATGTTCTAAGCCTTGTAACGTCCAAGAAAAATAAAAGAATGTTCAAAAAACTATGCCAATCTAAAGTAGACATATGGGAAATGTGAACTAGTAACTATTTTGGGTGGTATAACTGTCTGTTTTACAAGCAGATGCATTTAAATTCTGAAAAATGCAATTTTTTCAAAATTTTCTCTAAATTTTGCAATTTTTCACCAATAAACACTGAATATATCGACCAAATTTTACCACGAACATGAAGCCCAATGTGTCACGAAAAAACAATCTCAGAATCGCTTGGGTAGGTTTAAGCATTCCGACGTTATTACCACATAAAGTGAAATATGTCAGATTTGAAAAATGGGCTCTGAGCCTTAAGGCCAAAACTAGGCTGCGTCCTTAAGGGGTTAAAGCCAAATATGGATATTTAAAGCCATATATGCACAGTAAAGTGAGAGGCTTTCTCTACAAGCGTAATTCCCGGCCACAGCGCTGCCAACGCTCCGACTTGGAATTCTCACATTACAAAGCCCCTAATGTCACTGTCTATGTACAGACAGTAACATCAAGGGATCCTCCAGGAGCAGAATCCATATATGGACAGTGACGTCAGGGGCTCCCTCCAGGAGTGGAATCCCCAGCCAGTGCAGTGCCAGTGTTCTGGCCTAGGATTTTGGCATCTTAAAGCTCCTAACGTCAGTGTCCATTTATGGACAGTGTTGTCAGGGGCTTCCCTAGGAGCAGAATCCCCAGTCAGAGCGTTGCTAACGTCAGGGGCTTTCCGAGCCTAGTGCTTAAAGTAACGCTGTGCCCGGGGAGTTCAGGTGATATATCTCACTCTATGCCTATACAGCCTTCCGTTGGAGGTATACGTAGAGACTTCTCCCAACGCATACCTCTGACGAAAAGAAAAAATTGAATGTGAACATACTCCAAGAAGCCCACAGCTCTGAATAAATATGGTGCAACTTGGGTTGTCAGTGCTGCACAAACTGACATCTACACCAGTTAGCATAGATGTCAGCTATAATATCCGCAGGTGTAAATTAAATATGTCATGCAGGAGATCTGCTCTCCCGCTGGTCCCGACTTACTAGCTGAAAAGACGCGAAAACAGCATAATGTCTCAAAAAGCTACAATTTTTACTCAAAACGGGCATGCGCCAAAATTTCCCATTACATTACTTTACAATATCATGTATTATAAAGACATTTACTTTTGAGCTACTTTGACTAAATCGTTAGCAAATGGAAAAAAAAAACACCAAGGAAAAAAATTTTATTAAAAAACTACGGCCTCCTCCATTTCCCCTCTAGCCGTCCTTTCCATCTCCAAAATGGTGTGTTTTCTGCCATTTTAGGAAGAAAAATTTCTATTTGCTCACCATTTAGGCAAAGTAGCAGGAGGGTATATTATGCAGCTTCTCAAACTCTACCTTGAAGAGCTGTGTGATTTGTATTTTAATAGTAACTTTTTAATCTAAATTTACTTTTTACTCTGCCTGACTTGGTATTTATTTGTTCAGAGTTTCAAGCTCACATTGACTTGGTCCTCCCCTATAGGACCTCTCTATCTGTTGAACTAAGTATCATTACTAAAACTTATCTAAATCTGATTCTTAAACATCTAGTTACTACTTCTGATCATACAGTACAGTCAGCCAAGCATACCAAGTAACCAAGTTCAATCACACAATATTAAAATGAGTAAGGAGCATGGATACATATCAGCATTAGTTACACATGGGTAGAACTTATCATTGTCAAACCTTGTTCTTAAAGCTTAAAAAAATGGTTTAAATTTATTAAAGATCATATCCGACTACTACCATAACAATTGACAGACATCAGGGGCTCCTTCCAGGAGAGTAATCACTAACCAGAGCATTGCCGACGCTCTCGCCATGGATTCCTGGGTTTTTAAACTCCTAACATCACTGTCCATATAGTGAAAGTGACATCAAGGGCTTTCCCAAGTCAGGAGTCCCCGGCCAGTGAGTGCTTGCGATGCTCTGGCCGGGGACTCCAGAGTTTAAAGCCAAATATGGATAATTAAAGCCATATATGCACAGTAAAGTGAGAGGCTTTCTCTACAAGCGTAATTCCCGGCCACAGCGCTGCCAACGCTCCGACTTGGAATTCTCACATTCCAAAGCCCCTAATGTCACTGTCTATGTACAGACAGTAACATCAAGGGATCCTCCAGGAGCAGAATCCATATATGGACAGTGACGTCAGGGGCTCCCTCCAGAAGTGGAATCCCCAGCCAGTGCAATGCCAGTGTTCTGGCCTAGGATTTTGGCATCTTAAAGCTCCTAACGTCAGTGTCCATTTATGGACAGTGTTGTCAGGGGCTTCCCTAGGAGCAGAATCCCCAGTCAGAGCGTTGCTAACGTCAGGGGCTTTCCGAGCCTAGTGCTTAAAGTAACGCTGTGCCCGGGGAGTTCAGGTGATATATCCCACTCTATGCCTATACAGCCTTCCGTTGGAGGTATACGTAGAGACTTCTCCCAACGCATACCTCTGACGAAAAGAAAAAATTGAATGTGAACATACTCCAAGAAGCCCACAGCTCTGAATAAATATGGCGCAACTTGGGTTGTCAGTGCTGCACAAACTGACATCTACACCAGTTGGCATAGATGTCAGCTATAATATCCGCAGGTGTAAATTAAATATGTCATGCAGGAGATCTGCTCTCCCGCTGGTCCCGACTTACTAGCTGAAAAGACGCGAAAACAGCATAATGTCTCAAAAAGCTAAAATTTTTACTCAAAATGGGCATGCGCCAAAATTTCCCATTACATTACTTTACAATATCATGTATTATAAAGACTTTTACTTTTGAGCTACTTTGACTAAATCGTTAGCAAATGGAAAAAAAAAAACACCAAGGAAAAAAATGTAATTAAAAAACTACGGCCTCCTCCATTTCCCCTCTAGCCGTCCTTTCCATCTCCAAAATGGTGTGTTTTCTGCCATTTTATGTAGAAAAATTTCTATTTGCTCACCATTTAGGCAAAGTAGCAGGAGGGTATATTATGCAGCTTCTCAAACTCTACCTTGAAGAGCTGTGTGGTTTGTATTTTAATAGTAACTTTTTAATCTAAATTTACTTTTTACTCTGCCTGACTTGGTATTTATTTGTTCAGAGTTTCAAGCTCACATTGACTTGGTCCTCCCCTATAGGACCTCTCTATCTGTTGAACTAAGTATCATTACTAAAACTTATCTGAATCTGATTCTTAAATATCTAGTTACTACTTCTGATCATACAGTACAGTCAGCCAAGCAGACCAAGTTACCAAGTTCAATCACACAATATTAAAATGAGTAAGGAGCATGGATACATATCAGCATTAGATACACATGGGTAGAACTTATCATTGTCAAACCTTGTTCTTAAAGCTTAAAAAAATGGTTTAAATTTATTAAAGATCCTATCCGACTACTACCATAACAATTGACAGACATCAGGGGCTCCTTCCAGGAGAGTAATCACTAACCAGAGCATTGCCGACGCTCTGGCCATGCATCCCTGGGTTTTTAAACTCCTAACATCACTGTCCATATAGTGAAAGTGACATCAAGGGCTTTCCCAAGTCAGGAGTCCCCGGCCAGTGAGTGCTTGCGATGCTCTGGCCGGGGACTCCAGAGTTTAAAGCCAAATATGGATATTTAAAGCCATATATGCACAGTAAAGTGAGAGGCTTTCTCTACAAGCGTAATTCCCGGCCACAGCGCTGCCAACGCTCCGACTTGGAATTCTCACATTACAAAGCCCCTAATGTCACTGTCTATGTACAGACAGTAACATCAAGGGATCCTCCAGGAGCAGAATCCATATATGGACAGTGATGTCAGGGGCTCCCTCCAGGAGTGGAATCCCCAGCCAGTGCAATGCCAGTGTTCTGGCCTAGGATTTTGGCATCTTAAAGCTCCTAACGTCAGTGTCCATTTATGGACAGTGTTGTCAGGGGCTTCCCTAGGAGCAGAATCCCCAGTCAGAGCGTTGCTAACGTCAGGGGCTTTCCGAGCCTAGTGCTTAAAGTAACGCTGTGCCCGGGGAGTTCAGGTGATATATCCCACTCTATGCCTATACAGCCTTCCGTTGGAGGTATACGTAGAGACTTCTCCCAACGCATACCTCTGACGAAAATAAAAAATTTAATGTGAACATACTCCAAGAAGCCCACAGCTCTGAATAAATATGGCGCAACTTGGGTTGTCAGTGCTGAACAAACTGACATCTACACCAGTTAGCATAGATGTCAGCTATAATATCCGCAGGTGTAAATTAAATATGTCATGCAGGAGATCTGCTCTCCCGCTGGTCCCGACTTACTAGCTGAAAAGACGCGAAAACAGCATAATGTCTCAAAAAGCTAAAATTTTTACTCAAAACGGGCATGCGCCAAAATTTCCCATTACATTACTTTACAATATCATGTATTATAAAGACATTTACTTTTGAGCTACTTTGACTAAATCGTTAGCAAATGGAAAAAAAAAAAACACCGAGGAAAAAAATGTAATTAAAAAACTACGGCCTCCTGCATTTCCCCTCTAGCCGTCCTTTCCATCTCCAAAATGGTGTGTTTTCTGCCATTTTAGGTAGAAAAATTTCTATTTGCTCACCATTTAGGCGAAGTAGCAGGAGGGTATATTATGCAGCTTCACAAACTCTACCTTGAAGAGCTGTGTGGTTTGTATTTTAATAGTAACTTTTTAATCTAAATTTACTTTTTACTCTGCCTGACTTGGTATTTATTTGTTCAGAGTTTCAAGCTCACATTGACTTGGTCCTCCCCTATAGGACCTCTCTATCTGTTGAACTAAGTATCATTACTAAAACTTATCTGAATCTGATTCTTAAACATCTAGTTACTATTTCTGATCATACAGTACAGTCAGCCAAGCATACCAAGTAACCAAGTTCAATCACACAATATTAAAATGAGTAAGGAGCATGGATACATATCAGCATTAGATACACATGGGTAGAACTTATCATTGTCAAACCTTGTTCTTAAAGCTTAAAAAAATTGTTTACATTTATTAAAGATCCTATCCGACTACTACCATAACAATTGACAGACATCAGGGTCTCCTTCCAGGAGAGTAATCACTAACCAGAGCATTGCCGACGCTCTGGCCATGGATCCCTGGGTTTTTAAACTCCTAACATCACTGTCCATATAGTGAAAGTGACATCAAGGGCTTTCCCAAGTCAGGAGTCCCCGGCCAGTGAGTGCTTGCGATGCTCTGGCCGGGGACTCCAGAGTTTAAAGCCAAATATGGATATTTAAAGCCATATATGCACAGTAAAGTGAGAGGCTTTCTCTACAAGCGTAATTACCGGCCACAGCGCTGCCAACGCTCCGACTTGGAATTCTCACATTCCAAAGCCCCTAATGTCACTGTCTATGTACAGACAGTAACATCAAGGGATCCTCCAGGAGCAGAATCCATATATGGACAGTGACGTCAGGGGCTCCCTCCAGAAGTGGAATCCCCAGCCAGTGCAATGCCAGTGTTCTGGCCTAGGATTTTGGCATCTTAAAGCTCCTAACGTCAGTGTCCATTTATGGACAGTGTTGTCAGGGGCTTCCCTAGGAGCAGAATCCCCAGTCAGAGCGTTGCTAACGTCAGGGGCTTTCCGAGCCTAGTGCTTAAAGTAACGCTGTGCCCGGGGAGTTCAGGTGATATATCCCACTCTATGCCTATACAGCCTTCCGTTGGAGGTATACGTAGAGACTTCTCCCAACGCATACCTCTGACGAAAAGAAAAAATTGAATGTGAACATACTCCAAGAAGCCCACAGCTCTGAATAAATATGGCGCAACTTGGGTTGTCAGTGCTGCACAAACTGACATCTACACCAGTTAGCATAGATGTCAGCTATAATATCCGCAGGTGTAAATTAAATATGTCATGCAGGAGATCTGCTCTCCCGCTGGTCCCGACTTACTAGCTGAAAAGACGCGAAAACAGCATAATGTCTCAAAAAGCTAAAATTTTTACTCAAAACGGGCATGCGCCAAAATTTCCCATTACATTACTTTACAATATCATGTATTATAAAGACATTTACTTTTGAGCTACTTTGACTAAATCGTTAGCAAATGGAAAAAAAAAACACCAAGGAAAAAAATGTAATTAAAAAACTACGGCCTCCTCAATTTCCCCTCTAGTCGTCCTTTCCATCTCCAAAATGGTGTGTTTTCTGCCATTTTAGGTAGAAAAATTTCTATTTGCTCACCATTTAGGCAAAGTAGCAGGAGGGTATATTATGCAGCTTCTCAAACTCTACCTTGAAGAGCTGTGTGGTTTGTATTTTAATAGTAACTTTTTAATCTAAATTTACTTTTTACTCTGCCTGACTTGGTATTTATTTGTTCAGAGTTTCAAGCTCACATTGACTTGGTCCTCCCCTATAGGACCTCTCTATCTGTTGAACTAAGTATCATTACTAAAACTTATCTGAATCTGATTCTTAAACATCTAGTTACTATTTCTGATCATACAGTACAGTCAGCCAAGCATACCAAGTAACCAAGTTCAATCACACAATATTAAAATGAGTAAGGAGCATGGATACATATCAGCATTAGATACACATGGGTAGAACTTATCATTGTCAAACCTTGTTCTTAAAGCTTAAAAAAATTGTTTACATTTATTAAAGATCCTATCCGACTACTACCATAACAATTGACAGACATCAGGGTCTCCTTCCAGGAGAGTAATCACTAACCAGAGCATTGCCGACGCTCTGGCCATGGATCCCTGGGTTTTTAAACTCCTAACATCACTGTCCATATAGTGAAAGTGACATCAAGGGCTTTCCCAAGTCAGGAGTCCCCGGCCAGTGAGTGCTTGCGATGCTCTGGCCGGGGACTCCAGAGTTTAAAGCCAAATATGGATATTTAAAGCCATATATGCACAGTAAAGTGAGAGGCTTTCTCTACAAGCGTAATTCCCGGCCACAGCGCTGCCAACGCTCCGACTTGGAATTCTCACATTCCAAAGCCCCTAATGTCACTGTCTATGTACAGACAGTAACATCAAGGGATCCTCCAGGAGCAGAATCCATATATGGACAGTGACGTCAGGGGCTCCCTCCAGAAGTGGAATCCCCAGCCAGTGCAATGCCAGTGTTCTGGCCTAGGATTTTGGCATCTTAAAGCTCCTAACGTCAGTGTCCATTTATGGACAGTGTTGTCAGGGGCTTCCCTAGGAGCAGAATCCCCAGTCAGAGCGTTGCTAACGTCAGGGGCTTTCCGAGCCTAGTGCTTAAAGTAACGCTGTGCCCGGGGAGTTCAGGTGATATATCCCACTCTATGCCTATACAGCCTTCCGTTGGAGGTATACGTAGAGACTTCTCCCAACGCATACCTCTGACGAAAAGAAAAAATTGAATGTGAACATACTCCAAGAAGCCCACAGCTCTGAATAAATATGGCGCAACTTGGGTTGTCAGTGCTGCACAAACTGACATCTACACCAGTTAGCATAGATGTCAGCTATAATATCCGCAGGTGTAAATTAAATATGTCATGCAGGAGATCTGCTCTCCCGCTGGTCCCGACTTACTAGCTGAAAAGACGCGAAAACAGCATAATGTCTCAAAAAGCTAAAATTTTTACTCAAAACGGGCATGCGCCAAAATTTCCCATTACATTACTTTACAATATCATGTATTATAAAGACATTTACTTTTGAGCTACTTTGACTAAATCGTTAGCAAATGGAAAAAAAAAACACCAAGGAAAAAAATGTAATTAAAAAACTACGGCCTCCTCAATTTCCCCTCTAGTCGTCCTTTCCATCTCCAAAATGGTGTGTTTTCTGCCATTTTAGGTAGAAAAATTTCTATTTGCTCACCATTTAGGCAAAGTAGCAGGAGGGTATATTATGCAGCTTCTCAAACTCTACCTTGAAGAGCTGTGTGGTTTGTATTTTAATAGTAACTTTTTAATCTAAATTTACTTTTTACTCTGCCTGACTTGGTATTTATTTGTTCAGAGTTTCAAGCTCACATTGACTTGGTCCTCCCCTATAGGACCTCTCTATCTGTTGAACTAAGTATCATTACTAAAACTTATCTGAATCTGATTCTTAAATATCTAGTTACTACTTCTGATCATACAGTACAGTCAGCCAAGCAGACCAAGTTACCAAGTTCAATCACACAATATTAAAATGAGTAAGGAGCATGGATACATATCAGCATTAGATACACATGGGTAGAACTTATCATTGTCAAACCTTGTTCTTAAAGCTTAAAAAAATGGTTTAAATTTATTAAAGATCCTATCCGACTACTACCATAACAATTGACAGACATCAGGGGCTCCTTCCAGGAGAGTAATCACTAACCAGAGCATTGCCGACGCTCTGGCCATGCATCCCTGGGTTTTTAAACTCCTAACATCACTGTCCATATAGTGAAAGTGACATCAAGGGCTTTCCCAAGTCAGGAGTCCCCGGCCAGTGAGTGCTTGCAATGCTCTGGCCGGGGACTCCAGAGTTTAAAGCCAAATATGGATATTTAAAGCCATATATGCACAGTAAAGTGAGAGGCTTTCTCTACAAGCGTAATTCCCGGCCACAGCGCTGCCAACGCTCCGACTTGGAATTCTCACATTACAAAGCCCCTAATGTCACTGTCTATGTACAGACAGTAACATCAAGGGATCCTCCAGGAGCAGAATCCATATATGGACAGTGACGTCAGGGGCTCCCTCCAGGAGTGGAATCCCCAGCCAGTGCAATGCCAGTGTTCTGGCCTAGGATTTTGGCATCTTAAAGCTCCTAACGTCAGTGTCCATTTATGGACAGTGTTGTCAGGGGCTTCCCTAGGAGCAGAATCCCCAGTCAGAGCGTTGCTAACGTCAGGGGCTTTCCGAGCCTAGTGCTTAAAGTAACGCTGTGCCCGGGGAGTTCAGGTGATATATCCCACTCTATGCCTATACAGCCTTCCGTTGGAGGTATACGTAGAGACTTCTCCCAACGCATACCTCTGACGAAAATAAAAAATTTAATGTGAACATACTCCAAGAAGCCCACAGCTCTGAATAAATATGGCGCAACTTGGGTTGTCAGTGCTGCACAAACTGACATCTACACCAGTTAGCATAGATGTCAGCTATAATATCCGCAGGTGTAAATTAAATATGTCATGCAGGAGATCTGCTCTCCCGCTGGTCCCGACTTACTAGCTGAAAAGACGCGAAAACAGCATAATGTCTCAAAAAGCTAAAATTTTTACTCAAAACGGGCATGCGCCAAAATTTCCCATTACATTACTTTACAATATCATGTATTATAAAGACATTTACTTTTGAGCTACTTTGACTAAATCGTTAGCAAATGGAAAAAAAAAAAACACCAAGGAAAAAAATGTAATTAAAAAACTACGGCCTCCTGCATTTCCCCTCTAGCCGTCCTTTCCATCTCCAAAATGGTGTGTTTTCTGCCATTTTAGGTAGACAAATTTCTATTTGCTCACCATTTAGGTGAAGTAGCAGGAGGGTATATTATGCAGCTTCACAAACTCTACCTTGAAGAGCTGTGTGGTTTGTATTTTAATAGTAACTTTTTAATCTAAATTTACTTTTTACTCTGCCTGACTTGGTATTTATTTGTTCAGAGTTTCAAGCTCACATTGACTTGGTCCTCCCCTATAGGACCTCTCTATCTGTTGAACTAAGTATCATTACTAAAACTTATCTGAATCTGATTCTTAAACATCTAGTTACTATTTCTGATCATACAGTACAGTCAGCCAAGCATACCAAGTAACCAAGTTCAATCACACAATATTAAAATGAGTAAGGAGCATGGATACATATCAGCATTAGATACACATGGGTAGAACTTATCATTGTCAAACCTTGTTCTTAAAGCTTAAAAAAATGGTTTAAATTTATTAAAGATCATATCCGACTACTACCATAACAATTGACAGACATCAGGGGCTCCTTCCAGGAGAGTAATCACTAACCAGAGCATTGCCGCCGCTCTGGCCATGGATTCCTGGGTTTTTAAACTCCTAACATCACTGTCAATATAGTGAAAGTGACATCAAGGGCATTCTCAAGTCAGGAGTTCCCGGCCAGTGAGTGCTTGCGATGCTCTGGCCGGGGACTCCAGTGTTTAAAGCCAAATATGGATATTTAAAGCCATATATGCACAGTAAAGTGAGAGGCTTTCTCTACAAGCGTAATTCCCGGCCACAGCGCTGCCAACGCTCCGACTTGGAATTCTCACATTACAAAGCCCCTAATGTCACTGTCTATGTACAGACAGTAACATCAAGGGATCCTCCAGGAGCAGAATCCATATATGGACAGTGACGTCAGGGGCTCCCTCCAGGAGTGGAATCCCCAGCCAGTGCAATGCCAGTGTTCTGGCCTAGGATTTTGGCATCTTAAAGCTCCTAACGTCAGTGTCCATTTATGGACAGTGTTGTCAGGGGCTTCCCTAGGAGCAGAATCCCCAGTCAGAGCGTTGCTAACGTCAGGGGCTTTCCGAGCCTAGTGCTTAAAGTAACGCTGTGCCCGGGGAGTTCAGGTGATATATCACACTCTATGCCTATACAGCCTTCCGTTGGAGGTATACGTAGAGACTTCTCCCAACGCATACCTCTGACGAAAAGAAAAAATTGAATGTGAACATACTCCAAGAAGCCCAAAGCTCTGAATAAATATGGCGCAACTTGGGTTGTCAGTGCTGCACAAACTGACATCTACACCAGTTAGCATAGATGTCAGCTATAATATCCGCAGGTGTAAATTAAATATGTCATGCAGGAGATCTGCTCTCCCGCTGGTCCCGACTTACTAGCTGAAAAGACGCGAAGACAGCATAATGTCTCAAAAAGCTAAAATTTGTACTCAAAACGGGCATGCGCCAAAATTTCCCATTAAATTACTTTACAATATCATGTATTATAAAGACATTTACTTTTGAGCTACTTTGACTAAATCGTTAGAAAATGGAAAAAAAAAAACACCAAGGAAAAAAATTGAATTAAAAAACTACGGCCTCCTCCATTTCCCCTCTAGCCGTCCTTTCCATCTCCAAAATGGTGTGTTTTCTGCCATTTTAGGTAGAAAAATTTCTATTTGCTCACCATTTAGGCAAAGTAGCAGGAGGGTATATTATGCAGCTTCTCAAACTCTACCTTGAAGAGCTGTGTGGTTTGTATTTTAATAGTAACTTTTTAATCTAAATGTACTTTTTACTCTGCCTGACTTGGTATTTATTTGTTCAGAGTTTCAAGCTCACATTGACTTGGTCCTCCCCTATAGGACCTCTCTATCTGTTGAACTAAGTATCATTACTAAAACTTATCTGAATCTGATTCTTAAACATCTAGTTACTACTTCTGATCATACAGTACAGTCAGCCAAGCATACCAAGTTACCAAGTTCAATCACACAATATTAAAATGAGTAAGGAGCATGGATACTTATCAGCATTAGATACACATGGGTAGAACTTATCATTGTCAAGCCTTGTTCTTAAAGCTTAAAAAAATGGTTTGAATTTATTAAAGATCATATCCGACTACTACCATAACAATTGACAGACATCAGGGGCTCCTTCCAGGAGAGTAATCACTAACCAGAGCATTGCCGACGCTCTGGCCATGGATTCCTGGGTTTTTAAACTCCTAACATCACTGTCCATATAGTGAAAGTGACATCAAGGGCTTTCCCAAGTCAGGAGTTCCCGGCCAGTGAGTGCTTGCGATGCTCTGGCCGGGGACTCCAGAGTTTAAAGCCAAATAAGGATATTTAAAGCCATATATGCACAGTAAAGTGAGAGGCTTTCTCTACAAGCATAATTCCCGGCCACAGCGCTGCCAACGCTCCGACTTGGAATTCTCACATTACAAATTTGGCCCCTAATGTCACTGTCTATGTACAGACAGTAACATCAAGGGATCCTCCAGGAGCAGAATCCATATATGGACAGTGACGTCAGGGGCTCCCTCCAGGAGTGGAATCCCCACCCAGTGCAATGCCAGTGTTCTGGCCTAGGATTTTGACATCTTAAAGCTCCTAACGTCAGTGTCCATTTATGGACAGTGTTGTCAGGGGCTTCCCTAGGAGCAGAATCCCCAGTCAGAGCGTTGCTAACGTCCGGGGCTTTCCGAGCCTAGTGCTTAAAGTAACGCTGTGCCCGGGGAGTTCAGGTGATATATCCCACTCTATGCCTATACAGCCTTCCGTTGGAGGTATACGTAGAGACTTCTCCCAACGCATACCTCTGACGAAAAGAAAAAATTGAATGTGAACATACTCCAAGAAGCCCACAGCTCTGAATAAATATGGCGCAACTTGGGTTGTCAGTGCTGCACAAACTGACATCTACACCAGTTAGCATAGATGTCAGCTATAATATCCGCAGGTGTAAATTAAATATGTCATGCAGGAGATCTGCTCTCCCGCTGGTCCCGACTTACTAGCTGAAAAGACGCGAAAACAGCATAATGTCTCAAAAAGCTAAACTTTTTACTCAAAACGGGCATGCGCCAAAATTTCCCATTACATTACTTTACAATATCATGTATTATAAAGACATTTACTTTTGAGCTACTTTGACTAAATCGTTAGCAAATGGAAAAAAAAAACACCAAGGAAAAAAATTTAATTAAAAAACTACGGCCTCCTCCATTTCCCCTCTAGCCGTCCTTTCCATCTCCAAAATGGTGTGTTTTCTGCCATTTTAGGTAGAAAAATTTATATTTGCTCTCCATTTAGGCAAAGTAGCAGGAGGGTATATTATGCGGCTTCTCAAACTCTACCTTGAAGAGCTGTGTGGTTTGTATTTTAATAGTAACTTTTTAATCTAAATTTACTTTTTACTCTGCCTGACTTGGTATTTATTTGTTCAGAGTTTCAAGCTCACATTGACTTGGTCCTCCCCTATAGGACCTCTCTATCTGTTGAACTAAGTATCATTACTAAAACTTATCTGAATCTGATTCTTAAACATCTAGTTACTACTTCTGATCATACAGTACAGTCAGCCAAGCATACCAAGTTACCAAGTTACCAAGTTCAATCACACAATATTAACCCCTTAGTGACCAAGCTTGTTTGGACCTTAATGACCAAGCCAAATTTGTCAAATCTGGTATGTGTGACTTTATCAGAGAATAACTCTGTGAAAGTTTTGAATATCCAAGTAATTCTGACATTGTTTTTTCGTCACATGTTGTACTTTATTTTAGTGGTAAAAGTAGACTGATACGATTTGCGGAAATAACTTAAAAAATAGAAAAATTGAAGAAATTTTGTAAAAATTATCATTTTTCCCTATTTTTAACAGCAATATGTCACATATGTACACACATACTGTACAATTTTTTTTATTAAATATATATTTCCATCTCTTTACTCTATTTTGGCAGCACTTTTGAAAAAAAAAATAATTTTTGAGCAATTTAGAGGACTTACAAGTTAAGTAATAATTTTATAAATTTTGTAGTACATTTTGTTTTCCTGCACCAAGCCAGGTTTTCATAGGCTCATAGGTGTCAGAATGGTGGAAACCCCCACAAGTGACCCCATTTTGAAAACTAGACCCCTTAAGGTATTTATTAAGGGGTGTTGTAAGTATTTTGACCCCACAGTTTTTTTGTAAGAATTCATGCAAAGCAGGCATAAAAAAATATAATTTAACTTTTTTCATAAAAGTATCACTTTGAAGACCGATTTCTTTGTAAAGCGACCATGAGAATGAAGAAACACACCCAAAAATCTATCACCCTGTTTCTCCTGTTTTCAAAAATGCCCCCATTGCGACCCTAATGCGTTGCCTGGACACACGACAGGGCCCGAAAGGGAGGGAGCACCCGGAGGCTTTCAGGACTCATATTTTGCTTGAAAATGTTTTAGGCCCCACTGTACATTTGGAGAGGTTTTGAACTACCAGAACGATAGAAACTCCCCATAAACGACCCCATTTAGAAAACTAGACCCCTTAAGGTATTTATCTAGGGGTGTAGTGAGTATTTTGACCCCACAGTTTTTTGCTAAATTTAATGCATAGCAGGTGAAAAAAAATAAAAATTCACTTTTGTAATAAAAGTATCACTTTGAAGACCGATTTCTGTGTAAAGCGACTATAAGAATGAAGAAACACACGCCAAAATCTATCACCCTGTTTCTCCTGTTTTTAAAAATGCCCCCATTGTGACCCTAATGCGTTGCCTGGACACACGACAGGGCCCGAAAGGGAGGGAGCACCCAGAGGCTTTCAGGACTCATATTTTGCTTGAAAATGTTTTAGGCCCCACTGTACATTTGGAGAGGTTTTGAACTACCAGAACGATAGAAACTCCCCATAAACGACCCCATTTAGAAAACTAGACCCCTTAAGGTATTTATCTAGGGGTGTAGTGAGTATTTTGACCCAACAGTTTTTTGCTAAATTTAATGCATAGCAGGTGAAAAAAAAATAAAAATTCACTTTTTTCATAAAAGTATCACTTTGAAGACCGATTTCTGTGTAAAGTGACCATAAGAATGAAGAAACACACCCCAAAATCTATCACCCTGTTTCTCCTGTTTTCAAAAATGCCCCCATTGTGACTCTAATGCATTGCCTGGACACACAGCAGGGCTTGAAAGGAAGGGAGCACCCAGAGGCTTTCAGAACTCATATTTTGCTTGAAAATGTTTTAGGCCCCACTGTATATTTGGAGAGGTTTTGAACTACCAGAACGATAGAAACTCCCCATAAACGACCCCATTTAGAAAACTAGACCCCTTAAGGTATTTATCTAGGGGTGTAGTGAGTATTTTGACCCCACAGTGTTTTGCTAAATTTAATGCATAGCAGGTGAAAAAAAATAAAAATTCACTTTTTTAATAAAAGTATCACTTTGAAGACCGATTTCTGTGTAAAGCGACTATAAGAATGAAGAAACACACGCCAAAATCTATCACCCTGTTTCTCCTGTTTTCAAAAATTCCCCCATTGTGACCCTAATGTGTTGCCTGGACACACAGCAGGGCCCGAAAGAAAGGGAGCACCCGGAGGCTTTCAGGACTCCTATTTTGCTTGAAAATGTTTTAGGCCCCACTGTACATTTGGAGAGGTTTTGAACTACCAGAACGATAGAAACTCCCCATAAACGACCCCATTTAGAAAACTAGACCCCTTAAGGTATTTATCTAGGGGTGTAGTGAGTATTTTGACCCCACAGTTTTTTGCTAAATTTAATGCATAGCAGGTGAAAAAAAAAAAAAATTCACTTTTTTCATAAAAGTATCACTTTGAAGACCGATTTCTGTGTAAAGCGACCATAAGAATGAAGAAACACACCCCAAAATCTATCACCCTGTTTCTCCTGTTTTCAAAAATGCCCCCATTGTGACTCTAATGCATTGCCTGGACACACAGCAGGGCTTGAAAGGAAGGGAGCACCCAGAGGCTTTCAGGACTCATATTTTGCTTGAAAATGTTTTAGGCCCCACTGTATATTTGGAGAGGTTTTGAACTACCAGAACGATAGAAACTCCCCATAAACGACCCCATTTAGAAAACTAGACCCCTTAAGGTATTTTATCTAGGGGTGTAGTGAGTATTTTGACCCCACAGTTTTTTGCTAAATTTAATGCATAGCAGGTGAAAAAAAATAAAAATTCACTTTTTTAATAAAAGTATCACTTTGAAGACCGATTTCTGTGTAAAGCGACTATAAGAATGAAGAAACACACGCCAAAATCTATCACCCTGTTTCTCCTGTTTTCAAAAATGCCCCCATTGTGACCCTAATGTGTTGCCTGGACACACAGCAGGGCCCGAAAGAAAGGGAGCACCCGGTGGCTTTCAGGACTCCTATTTTGCTTGAAATTGTTTTAGGCCCCACTGTACATTTGGAGAGGTTTTGAACTACCAGAACGATAGAAACTCCCCATAAACGACCCCATTTAGAAAACTAGACCCCTTAAGGTATTTATCTAGGGGTGTAGTGAGTATTTTGACCCCACAGTTTTTTGCTAAATTTAATGCATAGCTGGTGAAATAAAATAAAAAAAACACTTTTTATATAAAAGTATCACTTTGAAGACCGATTTCTTTGTAAAGCGAACATGAAAATGAAGAAACACACCCCAAAATCTATCACCCTGTTTCTCCTGTTTTCAAAAATACTCTCATTGTTGCCATAATCTGCTTATTAGACCTGTGGCTGGGCCAAAAAGAGAAGGAGCACCCTTTGGCTTTCAGGGCACAATTGAATAAATTCTAGGCCCCATATCATGCATTTAGAGGCATTGAGCTGCCTGAACAAAAAAAAACCACGCAGAAATTACCCCATTTTAAAAACTAAACCCCTAAAGGTATTCATCTAGTGGTGTAGTGGGCATGCGGACCAAAAATGTTTTAAATGAGGAAATAATGGGTATCATTTCAGACACTATGGGTATATAATGTTTTCTTCAAGCTTTTATTACGTTTCCACATGAAATAGAGGAGACGTGGTAGAAGGTTATTTTGTTAGAAATACGCCACATTAATAAATTTGTGCGGCACAGAATAGAAGTGAAGCCGTGTATTCATAACGGATACATGTTGCTATAGACGTATTTGCCTGTACTTATGACTATGTCTTGCTGAAGAAGCAGTTGGTGCCATTATGATGTCATTGTGGACAGAATTCTGTCCTAATATAAAATCAGTCAGAGAGGAAAAAATTAACTGTACTGGAGTGACGGGCAATATCTTCAAACAAATGGAGGAAAATGTATCCAACTATGTTGCAAACTCGAGTCTGTTCACTAGATAGAAGAACACCTGCAGGGCTGTCATGACAAGGATTTTTTTTTTCAGTGACTGGTTGTACAACGTCTCTTTAGCTCCATCAATCCTGATGAGGGACGAATGTGCCAAGTGACGCGGTACACCATAACAGACCCCTGCCCGGCAAGGTAGGAACCGCTATGTGCACAAAACAACCAATCACCTACAGAATATATAAAAGGACAGTGTCCAAAACCATCTATAGGAACAGTAAAGGATCACTAATCCCCAAAATGATGTCAGTATTTCCAGAAGAACCGTAACAAAGCCCATGGTGTATTGATAAGGAACAGCTCAATTATTAGAGATCCTCCAAATAAAAAAAAAAAGATCATGCCCGTATCACGGTACAGAATTAGGAATGTAACAGCTGTATGTGGCAGGACATAGTCATAAGAACAGTCAAAATAAAAAAATTGTGGATGTGGTATTTTGTACTGGACAATTAATTCCAGCACTTGATCACCCACAAATAAATAAAAAAAATCATAAGGGGTAAAATTAGTTTCACGGTCTGAAAAAAATGTGCTCTACAACCTCTCCCACAAGAAATAATCCCTACTTGGAAAGCCCACGAACTAAAAAGAAAATATAAAGAAATTGACTCCCTAAAAAGGCCCCCCAACCCATTATTTTTTTTTGTGTTAAATTCTAGTAATTTGCAACCGTGTGAAAGGTTTCGAAACAGGGATAGTTACAAAGGGCTGGTTTTGATGGACACATGGGGCAATAAAAGCGGGTATCCCTCCTCCTGCCATGCCTGCTACATACCCGACACCTTTTTTGGGGATATTTTTGGGTCTCAGTGGAGGGAATAGGGTGTAAAAAGTGGCGCTCTGAAAGCCTGCGCACATCCTCAGATTCGCAGGATTGTGCCGGTATAGTGGACTCAAAAAGGAGATGCTCAATGACCTTCTCCTGAAATTGAAGGAAAGTGAGCGTTCCTTGGGCTTTTTTGAAAATAACAAAACTGTTATAGGTAGCAACCTGGATGAGGTAGATTGCTACCTTTTTGTACCAGGCCTTATTTTTGCGCTTCACCAGGTAAGGCTGAAGCACCTGGTCGGAAAGGTCTACACCCCCCATAAATTTGTTGTAGTCTGTTACACAGACAGGTTTCTGCTTTGCAGTGGTAGCCCCCCTCTCCGTAATTGCCACAGTGGTGTCCGTGTGTACGGTGGACAGCATGTAGACATCCTTCTTGTCGGCCCACTTCACTGCAAGCAATTCCTGACTTGCAAGGGCCATGGATGTTCCCTTTCCCAAACGCCTGGACACCAACTGTTGTGGGAGTCCCACTCTGTTCTTCCGTACTGTCCCACAGGCCCCTGTATTTGCAGCATGGAGGGCTTTATAAAGGGCAACGCTGGTATAAAAATTGTCTGTATAGACGTGGTACCCCTTGTGCAGAAATGGCTCCATTAGGTTCCACACAATTTTGCCAGAGGTGCCAATAGTTTCTGGGCAGCCTGGGGTATAAATTTGGCAGTCCCTGCCTTCATAGATTTTGAAACCGCAGGTGTAACCCGTTGTGCTCTCGCAAACTTTGTACAATTTCACCCCATATCTGGCTCGTTTGGAAGGGATGAATTGACGAAAGGAAAGACGCCCTTTGAAGCTCATGAGCGATTCATCTACTGACAAATTTTTGTCAGGGGTGTACAACTTTAAAAATAAATCATTTAGAAGGGTGATTAATGGCCTTAATTTATTAAGCCGATCATAAGCTGGGTCACTTCTTGGGGGGACTTGGGAATTATCAGTAAAATGCATGAATCGCATTAGGGCCTCATAGCGGTTTCTGGACATCACTGCTGCAAATACAGGGGTAGCGTGGACAGCACTACAAGTCCAGTAGGACCGGACAGAGGGTTTTTTAACCAAACCCATATTGAGGGTAATGCCTAAAATTTTTTTTATTTCTGGGACACTTGTGGGGCTCCACATTCTGGAGTACATAGATGCAGGCTTTTGTAGAACAAACTGCCTAGCATACAGATTAGTCTGCTGGACTATCAAGTCTAGGACCGTATCACATATAAATAAATTAAAAAAATTATAGGGGGTAAAATTTAGGACGTCGACACTAATTCCTGGGGTCGCTTCAAATTGGGGTACTTGGGGGGAAAATGATAGTGCAGGATCCCACATCACGGGAGGGACTGCAACACTCGGCCCTGCACTTGACACCTCTACAGCGACTGACGTATCCACCACCATAGGACTATGGGGTTCAGCGGTGGAATTAGAATCGTCACTGTCACTGTCTGGAACAAATTCTGAAGCGGTGTCTGTTTCGCTTTCAGAAGTGTCGGAACATAGCAAGGCGTAGGCTTGCTCCGCGCTGTACATACGCTGAGACATATTTATAGATGTGTATGTATATATATATATATATATGCCCTATAAGTCCTAACCCTAAAGTAAACCTAAAATCCTAAAAACGACACAAATTTTATTTTTTTTTTATATATATATATTTTTTATATTTTATTTTTTTTTATATAACAGACGTAAAATTAATTCTAAACGGCCCTAAACACGAACGCTAAACTAGCCCTAACCCTAAAGTAACGCTAAACTAACGGTAAACTAGCACTAACGCTAAACTAGCACTAACGCTAAACTAGCGCTGACGCTAATCTAGCGCTGACGCTAATATAGATTTGATATATTATATATATATATATGTATGTATAAGAACGATGATTTTTTATCACTTTTTTTCTTTCTTCACAGCACAGGACTTAGACTGATTTCTCTCTCCTCTCAGAACAACTACAATGGGAGGAGAGAGAAACACAGCCCATGTCCTGGCTGTGTTTTGAAAATAACTGTCAGTGATCTCTGTGATAGGTTTTATCACAGAGATCACCTGATCAGGGACCAGTCACAACGGTCCCTGATTGTTGCTGTGCCAGATGACGACACAGGTAAGTTATGCAAAGCGCACTCGGGCGCCATTTTGGGGGGGGGGGGAAATCGGACCGTGGGGGGGGGATCGGACCGGGGGGGGGGGGATCGGACCGGGGGGGGGGGGATCGGACATGAAGGGGAATCGGACGGGGGGGGGGGGCGCACTATTTACCCGTTCTCTCTCCTCTCTAAGGAGTTATTCCATGAGAGGAGAGAGAAATGGCGATTATCCGCCGGTTTAGCGTGAACGCCGTGAAATAGCGATTCAGAGAACGGAGCCCCGATCTTTAATTTCGGCGCTACTTTAGGCTAATGCGATCACGTTAAAAGGCGTCGCATTAGCCTAAAGCCCATTAGTGAGGAACGTAAAAAGGCGTACTGTTGGTCACTAAGGGGTTAAAGTGAGTAAGGAGCATGGATACATATCAGCATTAGATACACATGGGTAGAACTTATCATTGTCAAACCTTGTTCTTAAAGCTTAAAAAAATGGTTTCAATTTATTAAAGATCATATCCGACTACTACCATAACAATTGACAGACATCAGGGGCTCCTTCCAGGAGAGTAATCACTAACCAGAGCATTGCCGACGCTCTGGCCATGGATTCCTGGGTTTTTAAACTCCTAACATCACTGTCAATATAGTGAAAGTGACATCAAGGGCTTTCCCAAGTCAGGAGTTCCCGGCCAGTGAGTGCTTGCGATGCTCTGGCCGGGGACTCCAGTGTTTAAAGCCAAATATGGATATTTAAAGCCATATATGCACAGTAAAGTGAGAGGCTTTCTCTACAAGCGTAATTCCCGGCCACAGCGCTGCCAACGCTCCGACTTGGAATTCTCACATTACAAAGCCCCTAATGTCACTGTCTATGTACAGACAGTAACATCAAGGGATCCTCCAGGAGCAGAATCCATATATGGACAGTGACGTCAGGGGCTCCCTCCAGGAGTGGAATCCCCAGCCAGTGCAATGCCAGTGTTCTGGCCTAGGATTTTGGCATCTTAAAGCTCCGAACGTCAGTGTCCATTTATAGACAGTGTTGTCAGCGGCTTCCCTAGGAGCAGAATCCGAGCCTAGTGCTTAAAGTAACGCTGTGACCGGGGAGTTCAGGTGATATATCACACTCTATGCCTATACAGCCTTCCGTTGGAGGTATACGTAGAGACTTCTCCCAACGCATACCTCTGCCGAAAAGAAAAAATTGAATGTGAACATACTCCAAGAAGCCCAAAGCTCTGAATAAATATGGCGCAACTTGGGTTGTCAGTGCTGCACAAACTGACATCTACACCAGTTAGCATAGATGTCAGCTATAATATCCGCAGGTGTAAATTAAATATGTCATGCAGGAGATCTGCTCTCCCGCTGGTCCCGACTTACTAGCTGAAAAGACGCGAAAACAGCATAATGTCTCAAAAAGCTAACATTTTTACTCAAAACGGGCATGCGCCAAAATTTCCCATTACATTACTTTACAATATCATGTATTATAAAGACATTTACTTCTGAGCTACTTTAACTAAATCGTTAGCAAATGGGAAAAAAAAACACCAAGGAAAAAAATGTCATTGAAAAACTACGGCCTCCTCCATTTCCCCTCTAGCCGTCCTTTCCATCTCCAAAATGGTGTGTTTTCTGCCATTTTAGGTAGAAAAATTTCTATTTGCTCAACATTTAGGCAAAGTAGCAGGAGGGTATATTATGCAGCTTCTCAAACTCTACCTTGAAGAGCTGTGTGGTTTGTATTTTAATAGTAACTTTTTAATCTAAATTTACTTTTTACTCTGCCTGGCTTGGTATTTATTTACTCAAAGTTTAAAGCTCACATTGACTTGGTCCTCCCCTATAGGACCTCTCTATCTGTTGAACTAAGTATCATTACTAAAACTTATCTGAATCTGATTCTTAAACATCTAGTTACTACTTCTGATCATACAGTACAGTCAGCCAAGCATACCAAGTTACCAAGTTCAATCACACAATATTAAAATGAGTAAGGAGCATGGATACATATCAGCATTAGATACACATGGGTAGAACTTATCATTGTCAAACCTTGTTCTTAAAGCTTAAAAAAATGGTTTAAATTTATTAAAGATCTTATCCGACTACTACCATAACAATTGACAGACATCAGGGGCTCCTTCCAGGAGAGTAATCACTAACCAGAGCATTGCCGACGCTCTGGCCATGGATTCCTGGGTTTTTAAACTCCTAACATCACTGTCCATATAGTGAAAGTGACATCAAGGGCTTTCCCAAGTCAGGAGTTCCCGGCCAGTGAGTGCTTGCGATGCTCTGGCCGGGGACTCCAGAGTTTAAAGCCAAATATGGATATTTAAAGCCATATATGCACAGTAAAGTGAGAGGCTTTCTCTACAAGCGTAATTCCCGGCCACAGCGCTGCCAACGCTCCGACTTGGAATTCTCACATTACAAAGCCCCTAATGTCACTGTCTATGTACAGACAGTAACATCAAGGGATCCTCCAGGAGCAAAATCCATATATGAACAGTGACGTCAGGGGCTCCCTCCAGGAGTGGAATCCCCACCCAGTGCAATGCCAGTGTTCTGGCCTAGGATTTTGGCATCTTAAAGCTTCTAACCTCAGTGTCCATTTATGGACAGTGTTGTCAGGGGCTTCCCTAGGAGCAGAATCCCCAGTCAGAGCGTTGCTAACGTCAGGGGTTTTCCGAGCCTAGTGCTTAAAGTAACGCTGTGCCCGGGGAGTTCAGGTGATATATCCCACTCTATGCCTATACAGCCTTCCGTTGGAGGTATACGTAGAGACTTCCCCAACGCATACCTCTGACGAAAAGAAAAAATTGAATGTGAACATACTCCAAGAAGCCCACAGCTCTGAATAAATATGGCGCAACTTGGGTTGTCAGTGCTGCACAAACTGACATCTACACCAGTTAGCATAGATGTCAGCTATAATATCCGCAGGTGTAAATTAAATATGTCATGCAGGAGATCTGCTCTCCCGCTGGTCCCGACTTACTAGCTGAAAAGACGCGAAAACAGCATAATGTCTCAAAAGCTAAAATTTTTACTCAAAACGGGCATGCGCCAAAATTTCCCATTACATTACTTTACAATATCATGTATTATAAAGACATTTACTTTTGAGCTACTTTGACTAAATCGTTAGCAAATGGAAAAAAAAAACACAAAGGAAAAAAATGTAATTAAAAAACTACGGCCTCCTCCATTTCCCCTCTAGCCGTCCTTTCCATCTCCAAAATGGTGTGTTTTCTGCCATTTTAGGTAGAAACATTTCTATTTGCTCACCATTTAGGCAAAGTAGCAGGAGGGTATATTATGCAGCTTCTCAAACTCTACCTTGAAGAGCTGTGTGGTTTGTATTTTAATAGTAACTTTTTAATCTAAATTTACTTTTTACTCTGCCTGACTTGGTATTTATTTACTCAAAGTTTCAAGCTCACATTGACTTGGTCCTCCCCTATAGGACCTCTCTATCTGTTGAACTAAGTATCATTACTAAAACTTATCTGAATCTGATTCTTAAACATCTAGTTACTACTTCTGATCATACAGTACAGTCAGCCAAGCATACCAAGTTACCAAGTTCAATCACACAATATTAAAATGAGTAAGGAGCATGGATACATATCAGCATTAGATACACATGGGTAGAACTTATCATTGTCAAACCTTGTTCTTAAAGCTTAAAAAAATGGCTTCAATTTATTAAAGATCATATCCGACTACTACCATAACAATTGACAGACATCAGGGGCTCCTTCCAGGAGAGTAATAAATGTGAAAGCAAAAATATTTTCCAAAGTGTTTTAGACTTACTGTATACCTTATATACTCATATCTTTATATGCTTGTACAAGTTAGTTATATTAGAAGGTAGATGCTCTAGGACTTTAAGGCAGTGTCGTGTGCAAAGCACTACGCAGCAATAATAAGAATTAAAATGGAGAATTATAGTGCGTGTGCAAAGCACTACGCAGCAATAATTGGGAAGATAAGGGAACGGCCCCCCTAAGAGCCAATTGAGTTTTGGAACTTTATCTAAACTTTCTGACTCATTTGTTGTTGAAAACTTGTTATTGTCGGAGTATAAATATACGTGCTGATAAGAATAAAGTAGAAGGATTTTCATACAGTAACGTGTCTGTGTGTTTTTACTCCTCCGAGCTGCTCGTACTCATAACATTATTTTTAAAAGCTAATTTGGAACTGGATGGAATTCAAGGCGTGTGGGCTGGTAAATTGCACCCACAGTTTTTGGCGCCCGAACAGGGACTGCAGCACTAGGACCCAGAGACCACCCGAACCAGGCAGAGGAGACCGGACAGGAATGTGTAGACCAAGAGCTGCAGCATAAGGTAAGAAGATTTGATTCTTACATTTTTGCTCTGCATCTCCCCGTCTGGCCCCCCCTATTTTCGGATGACTAAGGCTCCACCTTAGGGAGTAATGTATGAAGCTGCAGTTCCAGAACTCTGCCAGAATAGTGAATAGTAGTTTAGTTTGATTTCTGGGGTGAAAGAGACCCAGAATAGTAGTTTAGTTTGATTTCTGGGGTGAAAGAGACCCAGAATAGTAGTTTAGTTTGATTTCTGGGGTGAAAGAGACCCAGAATAGTAGTTTAGTTTGATTTCTGGGGTAAAAGAGACCCAGAACACTTTGATTTCTGGGGTGAAAGAGACCCAGAACACTTTGATTTTTGGGGTGAAAGAGACCCAGAATAGTAATATTAGAAGTTGTTAGATACCCAGTACAGCCTAGAGATGGGTAACCTATTTACTAGAGCAGAGAAGCCAGGAGTGCCAGCCCGAGAGATAGTGGAAAGAAGAAAGGGCAAACGTGCAGTAAAGAGATGTAAGAAATTGATAAGTGGTTTGGGACTCCCCAGGGGAGGCATGCTTGATGTGGATGAATGGGATGCCGCTATCAGTAAGAATGAAGGATGGTTGAGAGACAATAAGTTGAGAAAGGCAGCGGATGATTGGAGGGATGTGTCTGAAGAAGTGAGGAGAGGAGGATGCAAGGAAACCACTGTGGGTAGGAAGAGATATTATGAATGTTATGATGAAAGCCCAAAGACAGGAGTAGGGATGGTCACAGGACAAAAGGTGAAAGTAAGTCATGATAAGAAAGAGACAGAGGATGTTGGGGAAAAACTTAAGGAGTCTCCTGGGTACACGGGACTCAACCCAGGGAAAGATCCAGGAGGCTTCTGGACCTGTCTTAATTGCGGTGTCCAGAATCCTGACTGGAGAGAGGTGTGCTCTAACTGTGGGGCTCACCGTCCCCGAGCAGACGCCCCCGCCCCTGGCTTGTATCCCGTGATTACCTATACTCGTGGCTCAGCAAATAATCCCTTTTTAGGCATGTTAAAAGGGAAAGATGCTAATGTAATGGGAGTGACGGGAGAGGAAGAATCAGAGGTTGAGGTCAATGGAATGCCCGACTTGTCGGGACACATGAATCAGGATGATTCTCTAACCACTCCCATAAAAGAGCCCAAAAGGGAAAAGCTGAGGGATGAAGAAATTGCGGGGATAGTGGAAGGAATAGGAGAAAGTTTGAGGGCAATAGCTCAGAGCTCAAAAACTCAGGTAGACCAGGGAAATGTACACTTGTATAAACCTTGGAGTCCAGGGGACATAAAGAGTATAATTGAGGGAATGCCCGACCCAGAAGAGAAACCAGTTAAGTGGGCAGAACAAATAACAAAGATGCAGAGATTGTATAATGCTACGTGGAAAGATCTGGACATGGTGTGTAAAATACAATGTCCCGATATATACTCCACCATAGAGGACGATCTAAGGGTACCCCGTGACTATGTGACCGAGGAACCTAGTGACTGTACTAACTTTTCAGGAGAACAGTTTGTAGCCCAGATAAAACAGTGGGCAGTAACCCAACAAGGACAAAAGGGACAGAGTTTGACTGACACAACTCAGGATAACACTGAGAGTATTGACAAATACTATGCTAGACTGAGGTCCCAATGGAAGGATATGGGTTACAAGGAAAGACCCCTAGATACCAGGATGTTGACAGCTGCGTTTATAGAGGGGCTTAAGAAAAGCTTGCGGGAGGCAGTGCAGACCGCTAGACCCGAGTGGAGAGGCATGGCGACCAGTGACCTAGTGAAGGTAGCCCAAGGGGTAGAGTTAGATCTAAAGAAAACCAGAAAGAAACCCGCTGGAGTAGCTTATATGCAACCTGGCCCCTTTAGGCAACCAGGGCCACCGATCCAACAACAGCCCTACCAGCCACCCCCAGCACAGTATATGCAGTATCCTTGCCAAGGGGGACAAATGATCCAACCGCAGTATGTACAGACACGGGGCAGTAGGATGGTCATCTGCTATAATTGTGGCGAGCAGGGACATCTCCAAAGATACTGCAAAACACCTAGAAATATGAACCCACAGATAGGACCAGGTGGGATCCAAGGGGGATGGGCTTCACAGCCGGACCTTCCCCAAGGAAATCAAAGGCAGCAGGGAGACACGCAGCAGCCCCAGTACCAGCCCCCGTACCAGCCCCATCAAGCATGAAGGGTCGGCAGTCCAGATATGGGCGAATCCGCCCACACCATGGCAGTAAAATTAGGCCCCACCCCTTTGATTTCCTTGTCTGTCAATGATGGTACCCCGATCCCTTTCCTGATAGATACTGGAGCTGCCGTGACTGTTGTTAACCCTAGAGAACTGCCAGCAGATTTGTTATCAGATGACACCCAGATTTGCATGGGAGTAGATGGGAGGTCCCACCCAAATCAAGTTACGAAACCGGTTGTTCTACGGTTTGGTCCACACCAATCTATAGTCACAAAACTTGTCACCTGTGAAACAACCCCAATAAATTTACTAGGTGCTGATGTTTTAGAAAGACTAAGAGCTAGAATTGAATATTGTGCGAATGGCACCATTATGTTGAGAGGAACCATTGATGAGGAGGACTTATGTATATTGACAGCTACAAACCTGAATCCATGGGATACTGAGTCCCCGTCCTTTGTTTTATTAGGCCAACAACAGATAGATAGCCTACTGGCACAAGTGCCAGATGGGCTATGGTCAACAGGACCCACTGATGTAGGGATCCTCAAAGTCCCCCCCGTAAGGGTAGATCTTAAACCGGGGGTGCCCCTCCCCTACAGGAAACAGTACCCCCTTACAATAGCACAATCAGATGCTATATCACAGCAGGTGAAGGCGTACCTTGCTGCGGGGGTCTTAACTCCCATAGTCTCCCCATGTAACACACCCCTTTTCCCAGTAAAGAAAAAGGCAGAGCCGGGACAACCGGCCAAGTACCGCATGGTCCATGACCTCAGAGCTGTCAATGACGCTACAGTATTTAATACACCTATTGTACCTAACCCCCATACTCTATTGGCACAGATCCCTGCTACGTCATGCTGGTTTACGGTAGTAGATCTGGCTAATGCTTTTTTCTCTGTTCCTCTTCATCCTGACTGTTGGTATCTTTTCGCCTTCACGCACAATTATGCACAACTTGCTTGGAAGGTATTACCCCAGGGGGCTCACAACTCCCCCAGTATGTATACCTCTGCTATGACTCAGATTTTCAGTGACTGGGACCCCGGCCCAGGAGTAGTTCTACTACAATATGTGGATGATCTCCTCCTTTGCTGCCCCTCCAGGCAGCAATGCGAGAGCTCCAGTGTTTCTTTGCTCTGTTTCCTAACACAGTCAGGCTGCAAGGCCAGCAAAGCGAAGCTTCAACTTTGTCAGCAAACTGTTGTATTTTTAGGACACTGTATTTCTCCTGGTATTCGACACCTTACACCTGAAAGGATCCAAGCTGTTACTAGTATCCCTCTGCCAAAAACTCAGTCTGCTATGCGCACATTTTTGGGACTTATTTCTTACTGTCACCCCTGTGTTCGCAATGCTTCTGCTCTTATGTAACCTCTTTACGATTGTCTTGCTGCAACTCCCTTTCAGGTGTCACCAGAAGCAGAGGAAAATTTTTATAGTCTTAGATTGAGTATTCAGACAGCCCCAGCACTGGGTATTCCTGATTACAACAAATGTTTCCGACTGTATACCACGGAATTAAATGGACACGCTACAGCGGTTCTCACACAGGACCATGGCCAAAAACAAAGGCCTGTTGCATATTATTCTGTACGGCTGGACCCAGTTGCTAGAGGGTCCCCATCTTGTGTTAGAGCGTTAATTGCTGCTACAGAAGTATTAGACAAAGCTCAACAGATTGTCCTTGATTTTCCTGTAACTGTTTATGCTCCTCATGATATGTCTGCTCTTTTATCTCAAGTACAGCCAAAACATCTCTCTGTTGCTCGGCATACGAAAATTCAATGTGCCTTACAGTTACCTGATAATGTCACTATTCAACGTTGTACTACTCTGAACCCAGCTACTTTACTGCCTCTGGAGCAAGGGGGAGAAGAATCAGGTATTTGGTCAGATTTTCTTCCTTCACAGGATGATCATGACTGCTTGCAGCTCATGCAACAAGAGACAATGGGGTTTGAACATATTAAGGATTCACCATTACAGAATCCAGAGTTAGTTCTCTTTGTGGATGGTTCCAGGTATGGTATAGATGGTACATTTTATACAGGGTATGCGGTGGTCACCCCATATGAAGTATGTAAAGCAGAAGCACTCCCACCGCACATGTCAGCACAAGAAGCGGAGCTGAAAGCTGAAAGACAGCTAACATATACACAGATTCCAGATATGCTTTTGGCATAGCACATGACTATGGTCCTATTTGGAGAGTAAGGGCGTTCCTCACATCAGCGGGTACACCTATTAAAAATGCAGATCTAGTCAAATATTTGATGGAAAGTTTATTGTTGCCAAAAGAGGTGGCAGTGGTGAAGATCAGGGCTCACACAAGAAACAGCAGTGAAGAGGCTAAAGGAAATGACTTTGCAGACAAAACCGCTAAAGAGGTAGCAAGGACAAGGCCTATTCTGGCCAACACTTTCGTAATCACCAACCTAGAGGATATACACACTTCAGTCAGCTCGGATATTTTGCTGACATTACAGAGACAAGCCACAGATGAAGAAAAGATCAAATGGACAGGTAAAGGGGCTGAAGCAAAGACTGATGATTTGTGGTATTTAGAGGGACGGGTATGCCTGCCCAGGACACTATACCCCATGATGGCTCAAGTAGCCCATGGGATTACCCACCAGTCAAAAACAACTATGTGCAACCTGGTTAGTCGGTACTGGTTTGCTCCAGGGTTTGGGACATTAGCAGCCCAGTATACGCAGGGGTGTATGATCTGTGCCCAGAACAATATTGGTAAGGTGGTAAAGGTCCCTATGAGACATATGCCAAGACCCTTGTATCCTTTTCAGAGACTACAGATTGACTATATCCAATTGCCAAAGGTGGGAACCTATGAGTATGTTTTGGTATGTGTTGATATGTTTTCAGGATGGCCCGAAGCGTTTCCAGTGTCAAAGGCCAATGCCACCTCCACCGCCAAGAAGTTGATGGCAGAAGTGATTTGCAGGTATGGTGTACCAGAGACTATTGAAAGTGATAGAGGTACTCACTTTACAGGAGAAATTATGCAACATATTATGTCAACTTTAGGGATAGAACAGGCATTCCACACCCCATACCATCCACAAAGTAGCGGTAAGGTTGAAAGGATGAATGGGACTCTAAAACTGAAAATACAGAAGGCTATGGTGGAAACAGGTAAACCATGGACAGAGTGTCTTCCCCTGGCTTTATTTTCAGTAAGATATACGCCCAATAAAAAGACAGGTCTGAGTCCCTATGAGATTCTATTTGGGGGAGGTCCTAGGTTAGGATTGTACTTTCCACAGGTGCTCCAGATGCAGTACGGTAGACTCACAGATTATGTATGTGCCTTGCATAAACAACTGGCTAAAGTGCATGGTCAAGTATTTTCTTCTATTCCAGACCCAAATTCTCTAGGTGGTGCACATTCCCTCGTACCAGGAGATTGGGTAGTGGTCAAGAGACACGTTCGGAAAAGTCTTGATCCCAGATTTGACGGTCCGTTTCAGGTGCTCCTGACCACAAGTACTTCATTGAAACTTGAAGTAAAAGCCAGTTGGATCCACGCCAGCCATTGTAAGAAGGTTCTCTACACGCCAGAAGACGAAAGAGAAAGGTCATCTAAAGAATCAAGATGAAGATTTTGCTTATTTTGGGGGTGGTGGGACTTATTCTTCACAGGTCCGAATCCAGAGCTCCCGCACATGCGATAACCAGAATGCAAGGGACATTGCAGTGGGGATGGGTAATATCCAACAACATTCGGATTCAAGATGGATTTAGTTGTCCTTCTAGACAAATTTGTAGCGGATTATTTAACCTTACCAAGAACAACGAACTTGTAGACTGGTATACGGGAGGTGGATCCCAGCGGGGAGTAATATATATGAAATTCCCTGATGAGGATACTGTAACAAATGTGACTTATGAAGCCCGGGTGAAAATGTCCTGCTGCGACATGAGCAGATTAATGCGTTTGCAAGATTTGAGAGATCATAGTAATCGGTCAGGAATGCTGACTAATTGTTCATTGTCCAAAATAGATAGCCCTATACTAATGAATAGTACTGTAAAAATGGTGATTTGTGTGAACTCTACCCGAATCATCGGAAGAACCTGGTTCGTAACAATTATACAAACTCTAGTAGGAGGTAGGCGTCCGGAACATGTAAACACCTCGATAAATAGGATTCCACAGACTTGTGTGCCTATGGCCTATAGGGAGCAAAGAAAGATAGTGCATTGGAACATCACATTTCCTAAGGATAAGGCATGTAGAGTAAAAAGGGAATGGTATGATACCCTTTTAGGAGGAGCAGGAACAGGGATGGGAATACTAAACGGTGTACAGCTAGAAGTAATGGCCAATAAATTGGCCTCAGTCGGAAGCAACATAGAAGAAGCCATAGCTTTGGGTGCCCAGTGGTTACCCACAAGTTTTGAGACACAACAATTACAGTTAAAAGTGGAGCAAAATTTCCTTAATGTTTTTAATGAATCTGTACTCACCCAATATCGAGCTTACAAAGATATGTCTGCTTTTATAGATTGGACTATATGCACCACTAAGACTTTATGGGAAATGAGACAAAAAGATAAATTCCAACAAGATTTGATGAGTACACACCCTCATGTCTGGGGAAGGGCACAAGTACAAGCGAATTCTAATGATACATGGGGCTGGTCTGACCCAGACTCAGTAGAATGTACAGATGAATGGTGTTCAGGAAAATTGATAATATATAAGGTGACTAATATTGGGATGGTATGTAAATATGTAGTGTTACCTATTGTCATGACTGATGAATTTACTCAGAATAGCCAATACTGGTGGCCCGAATTTAGACATCCACATATAACTGACAGAAACAAAACTATTGATATAGGTTTGTGTATTTTAACCAAAAAAGGATATGTATGTAACAAACAATCAGAGAGTTACGAACCTTGCCTGATGGAATATGAGGACAATATATGCCCTTTCTCAGTAATACCAGCAGAAAATTTTTCAATGTATATAGAGATAAAACCACAGAGTGTATGTATGGTTACGGATGACCCCAAAACACTAAAACCTTTTTCACTACAGGTACCCTTTTCCGGATGTATATTTAATGTTAGCCATATAGAATGGAAAAACCAGACTATTGTATTTCTCCCGGATTTGGATGAGATTGTAAGCACAGTATGGGTACCAGACCCATTGCCAACACCTAATATTAGTCTTCCTTTAGATGAGTTGAATAAAGTTCTAAGAGACGCAGAAGAGGTAAGACAGATGGTTAGGAGACATAATGTTACACTACAAACAGTAAAAATGAATGCTGTTATAAGTGGGAAAACGCTGCGATATTTAGGATCCCAGATTAAGGATGACACGGCTCATCACTGGTATGACATATTTACAGGGTTTTCGCCGACTGCCAGTTCAGTACTAAGCTACTTATTCCAACCACTAATATGTATTATGATTGTTTTTGTTATTATGACTTGTTTTAACTGTTATGCGTTTTATAAGATACGGAGAGCTTTCACAGCGAGGCCTCTAGAAAGAAGTGACAGGTTGTTGTGAAATTAGAGGCAGGTAAAGATTACCAGACCTATAAAATCACAAAAGGTGGGAAATGTGAAAGCAAAAATATTTTCCAAAGTGTTTTAGACTTACTGTATACCTTATATACTCATATCTTTATATGCTTGTACAAGTTAGTTATATTAGAAGGTAGATGCTCTAGGACTTTAAGGCAGTGTCGTGTGCAAAGCACTACGCAGCAATAATAAGAATTAAAATGGAGAATTATAGTGCGTGTGCAAAGCACTACGCAGCAATAATTGGGAAGATAAGGGAACGGCCCCCCTAAGAGCCAATTGAGTTTTGGAACTTTATCTAAACTTTCTGACTCATTTGTTGTTGAAAACTTGTTATTGTCGGAGTATAAATATACGTGCTGATAAGAATAAAGTAGAAGGATTTTCATACAGTAACGTGTCTGTGTGTTTTTACTCCTCCGAGCTGCTCGTACTCATAACATTATTTTTAAAAGCTAATTTGGAACTGGATGGAATTCAAGGCGTGTGGGCTGGTAAATTGCACCCACATCACTAACCAGAGCATTGCCGACGCTCTGGCCATGGATTCCTGGGTTTTTAAACTCCTAACATCACTGTCCATATAGTGAAAGTGACATCAAGGGCTTTCCCAAGTCAGGAGTTCCCGGCCAGTGAGTGCTTGCGATGCTCTGGCCGGGGACTCCAGAGTTTAAAGCCAAATATGGATATTTAAAAGCCATATATGCACAGTAAAGTGAGAGGCTTTCTCTACAAGCGTAATTCCCGGCCACAGTGCTGCCAATGCTCCGACTTGGAATTCTCACATTACAAAGCCCCTAATGTCACTGTCTATGTACAGACAGTAACATCAAGGGATCCTCCAGGAGCAGAATCCATATATGGACAGTGACGTCAGGGGCTCCCTCCAGGAGTGGAATCCCCAGCCAGTGCAATGCCAGTGTTCTGGCCTAGGATTTTGGCATCTTAAAGCTCCTAACGTCAGTGTCCATTTATGGACAGTGTTGTCAGGGGCTTCCCTAGGAGCAGAATCCCCAGTCAGAGCGTTGCTAACGTCAGGGGCTTTCCGAGCCTAGTGCTTAAAGTAACGCTGTGCCCGGGGAGTTCAGGTGATATATCACACTCTATGCCTATACAGCCTTCCGTTGGAGGTATACGTAGAGACTTCTCCCAACGCATACCTCTGACGAAAAGAAAAAATTTAATGTGAACATACTCCAAGAAGCCCACAGCTCTGAATAAATATGGTGCAACATGGGTTGTCAGTGCTCCACAAACTGACATCTACACCAGTTAGCATAGATGTCAGCTATAATATCCGCAGGTGCAAATTAAATATGTCATGCAGGAGATCTGCTCTCCCGCTGGTCCCGACTTACTAGCTGAAAAGACGCGAAAACAGCATAATGTCTCAAAAAGCTAAAATTTTTACTCAAAACGGGCATGCGCCAAAATTTCCCATTACATTACTTTACAATATCATGTATTATAAAGACATTTACTTTTGAGCTACTTTGAAAAAATCGTTAGCAAATGGAAAAAAAAAACCACCAAGGAAAAAAA
The DNA here is from genome assembly GCF_050947455.1 of Rhinoderma darwinii. Classification (NCBI taxonomy): domain Eukaryota; kingdom Metazoa; phylum Chordata; class Amphibia; order Anura; family Rhinodermatidae; genus Rhinoderma; species Rhinoderma darwinii. The sequence continues at coordinate 1,354,501 of NW_027461962.1, read as the reverse complement.
TGTAATTAAAAACTACGGCCTCCTCCATTTCCCCTCTAGCCGTCCTTTCCATCTCCAAAATGGTGTGTTTTCTGCCATTTTAGGTAGAAACATTTCTATTTGCTCACCATTTAGGCAAAGTAGCAGGAGGGTATATTATGCAGCTTCTCAAACTCTACCTTGAAGAGCTGTGTGGTTTGGATTTTAATAGTAACTTTTTAATCTAAATGTACTTTTTACTCTGCCTGACTTGGTATTTATTTGTTCAGAGTTTCAAGCTCACATTGACTTGGTCCTCCCCTATAGGACCTCTCTATCTGTTGAACTAAGTATCATTACTAAAACTTATCTGAATCTGATTCTTAAACATCTAGTTACTACTTCTGATCATACAGTACAGTCAGCCAAGCATACCAAGTTACCAAGTTCAATCACACAATATTAAAATGAGTAAGGAGCATGGATACATATCAGCATTAGATACACATGGGTAGAACTTATCATTGTCAAACCTTGTTCTTAAAGCTTAAAAAAATGGTTTCAATTTATTAAAGATAATATCCGACTACTACCATAACAATTGACAGACATCAGGGGCTCCTTCCAGGAGAGTAATCACTAACCAGAGCATTGCCGACACCCTGGCCATGGAATCCTGGGTTTTTAAACTCCTAACATCACTGTCCATATAGTGAAAGTGACATCAAGGGCTTTCCCAAGTCAGGAGTTCCCGGCCAGTGAGTGCTTGCGATGCTCTGGCCGGGGACTCCAGAGTTTAAAGCCAAATATGGATATTTAAAGCCATATATGCACAGTAAAGTGAGAGGCTTTCTCTACAAGCGTAATTCCCGGCCACAGCGCTGCCAACGCTCCGACTTGGAATTCTCACATTACAAAGCCCCTAATGTCACTGTCTATGTACAGACAGTAACATCAAGGGATCCTCCAGGAGCAGAATCCATATATGGACAGTGACGTCAGGGGCTCCCTCCAGGAGTGGAATCCCCAGCCAGTGCAATGCCAGTGTTCTGGCCTAGGATTTTGGCATCTTAAAGCTCCTAACGTCAGTGTCCATTTATGGACAGTGTTGTCAGGGGCTTCCCTAGGAGCAGAATCCCCAGTCAGAGCGTTGCTAACGTCAGGGGCTTTCCGAGCCTAGTGCTTAAAGTAACGCTGTGCCCGGGGAGTTCAGGTGATATATCCCACTCTATGCCTATACAGCCTTCCGTTGGAGGTATACGTAGAGACTTCTCCCGATGCATACCTCTGACGAAAAGAAAAAATTGAATGTGAACATACTCCAAGAAGCCCACAGCTCTGAATAAATATGGCGCAACTTGGGTTGTCAGTGCTGCACAAACTGACATCTACACCAGTTAGCATAGATGTCAGCTATAATATCCGCAGGTTAAAATTAAATATGTCATGCAGGAGATCTGCTCTCCCGCTGGTACCGACTTATTAGCTGAAAAGACGCGAAAACAGCATAATGTTTCAAAAAGCTAAAATTTTTACTCAAAACGGGCATGCGCCAAAATTTCCCATTACATTACTTTACAATATCATGTATTATAAAGACATTTACTTTTGAGCTACGTTGACTAAATCGTTAGCAAATGGAAAAAAAAAAAACACCAAGGAAAAAAATGTAATTAAAAAACTACGGCCTCCTCCATTTCCCCTCTAGCCGTCCTTTCCATCTCCAAAATGGTGTTTTCTGCCATTTTAGGTAGAAAAAATTCTATTTGCTCACCATTTAGGCAAACTAGCAGGAGGGTATATTATGCAGCTTCTCAAACTCTACCTTGAAGAGCTGTGTGGTTTGTATTTTAATAGTAACTTTTTAATCTAAATTTACTTTTTACTCTGCCTGACTTGGTATTTATTTGTTCAGAGTTTCAAGCTCACATTGACTTGGTCCTCCCCTATAGGACCTCTCTATCTGTTGAACTAAGTATCATTACTAAAACTTATCTGAATCTGATTCTTAAACATCTAGTTACTACTTCTGATCATACAGTACAGTCAGCCAAGCAGACCAAGTTACCAAGTTCAATCACACAATATTAAAATGAGTAAGGAGCATGGATACATATCAGCAATAGATACACATGGGTAGAACTTATCATTGTCAAACCTTGTTCTTAAAGCTTAAAAAAATGGTTTCAATTTATTAAAGATCATATCCGACTACTACCATAACAATTGACAGACATCAGGGGCTCCTTCCAGGAGAGTAATCACTAACCAGAGCATTGCCGACGCTCTGGCCATGGATTCCTGGGTTTTTAAACTCCTAACATCACTGTCCATATAGTGAAAGTGACATCAAGGGCTTTCCCAAGTCAGGAGTTCCGGGCCAGTGAGTGCTTGCGATGCTCTGGCCGGGGACTCCAGAGTTTAAAGCCAAATATGGATATTTAAAGCCATATATGCACAGTAAAGTGAGAGGCTTTCTCTACAAGCGTAATTCCCGGCCACAGCGCTGCCAACGCTCCGACTTGGAATTCTCACATTACAAAGCCCCTAATGTCACTGTCTATGTACAGACAGTAACATCAAGGGATCCTCAAGGAGCAGAATCCATATATGGACAGTGACGTCAGGGGCTCCCTCCAGGAGTGGAATCCCCAGCCAGTGCAATGCCAGTGTTCTGGCCTAGGATTTTGGCATCTTAAAGCTCCTAACGTCAGTGTCCATTTATGGACAGTGTTGTCAGGGGCTTCCCTAGGAGCAGAATCCCCAGTCAGAGCGTTGCTAACGTCAGGGGCTTTCCGAGCCTAGTGCTTAAAGTAACGCTGTGCCCGGGGAGTTCAGGTGATATATCCCACTCTATGCCTATACAGCCTTCCGTTGGAGATATACGTAGAGACTTCTCCCAATGCATACCTCTGACGAAAAGAAAAAATTGAATGTGAACATACTCCAAGAAGCCCACAGCTCTGAATAAATATGGCGCAACTTGGGTTGTCAGTGCTGCACAAACTGACATCTACACCAGTTAGCATAGATGTCAGCTATAATATCCGCAGGTGTAAATTAAATATGTCATGCAGGAGATCTGCTCTCCCGCTGGTCCCGACTTACTAGCTGAAAAGACGCGAAAACAGCATAATGTCTCAAAAAGCTAAAATTTTTACTCAAAACGGGCATGCGCCAAAATTTCCCATTACATTACTTTACAATATCATGTATTATAAAGACATTTACTTTTGAGCTACTTTGACTAAATCGTTAGCAAATGGAAAAAAAAAAACACCAAGGAAAAAAATGTAATTAAAAAACGACGGCCTCCTCCATTTCCCCTCTAGCCGTCCTTTCCATCTCCAAAATGGTGTGTTTTCTGCCATTTTAGGTAGAAAAATTTCTATTTGCTCACCATTTAGGCAAAGTAGCAGGAGGGTATATTATGCAGCTTCTCAAACTCTACCTTGAAGAGCTGTGTGGTTTGTATTTTAATAGTAACTTTGTAATCTAAATTTACTTTTTACTCTGCCTGACTTGGTATTTATTTGTTCAGAGTTTCAAGCTCACATTGACTTGGTCCTCCCATATAGGACCTCTCTATCTGTTGTACTAAGTATCATTACTAAAACTTATCTGAATCTGATTCTTAAACATCTAGTTACTACTTCTGATCATACAGTACAGTCAGCCAAGCATACCAAGTTACCAAGTTCAATCACACAATATTAAAATGAGTAAGGAGCATGGATACATATCAGCATTAGATACACATGGGTAGAACTTATCATTGTCAAACCTTGTTCTTAAAGCTTAAAAAAAGGGTTTCAATTTATTAAAGATCATATCCGACTACTACCATAACAATTGACAGACATCAGGGGCTCCTTCCAGGAGAGTAATAACTAACCAGAGCATTGCCGACGCTCTGGCCATGGATTCCTGGGTTTTTAAACTCCTAACATCACTGTCCATATAGTGAAAGTGACATCAAGGGCTTTCCCAAGTCAGGAGTTCCCGGCCAGTGAGTGCTTGCAATGCTCTGGCCGGGGACTCCAGAGTTTAAAGCCAAATATGGATATTTAAAGCCATATATGCACAGTAAAGTGAGAGGCTTTCTCTACAAGAGTAATTCCCGGCCACAGAGCTGCCAACGCTCCGACTTGGAATTCTCACATTACAAAGCCCCTAATGTCACTGTCTATGTACAGACAGTAACATCAAGGGATCCTCCAGGAGCAGAATCCATATATGGACAGTGACGTCAGGGGCTCCCTCCAGGAGTGGAATCCACAGCCAGTGCAATGCCAGTGTTCTGGCCTAGGATTTTGGCATCTTAAAGCTCCTAACGTCAGTGTCCATTTATAGACAGTGTTGTCAGGGGCTTCCCTAGGAGCAGAATCCCCAGTCAGAGCGTTGCTAACGTCAGGGGCTTTTCGAGCCTAGTGCTTAAAGTAACGCTGTGCCCGGGGAGTTCAGGTGATATATCCCACTCTATGCCTATACAAGCCTTCCGTTGGAGGTATACGTAGAGACTTCTCCCAACGCATACCTCTGACGAAAAGAAAAAATTGAATGTGAACATACTCCAAGAAGCCCACAGCTCTGAATAAATATGGCGCAACTTGGGTTGTCAGTGCTGCACAAACTGACATCTACACCAGTTAGCATAGATGTCAGCTATAATATCCGCATGTGTAAATTAAATATGTCATGCAGGAGATCTGCTCTCCCGCTGGTCCCGACTTACTAGCTGAAAAGACGCGAAAACAGCATAATGTCTCAAAAAGCTAAAAAAATTTCTCAAAACGGGCATGCGCCAAAATTTCCCATTACATTACTTTACAATATCATGTATCATAAAGACATTTACTTTTGAGCTACTTTGACTAAATCGTTAGCAAATGGGAAAAAAAAAACACCAAGGAAAAAAATGTAATTAAAAAACTACGGCCTCCTCCATTTCCCCTCTAGCCGTCCTTTCCATCTCCAAAATGGTGTGTTTTCTGCCATTTTAGGTAGAAAAATTTCTATTTTTTCACCATTTAGGCAACGTAGCAGGAGGGTATATTATGCAGCTTCTCAAACTCTACCTTGAAGAGCTGTGTGGTTTGTATTTTAATAGTAACTTTTTAATCTAAATTTACTTTTTACTCTGCCTGACTTGGTATTTATTTGTTCAGAGTTTCAAGCTCACATTGACTTGGTCCTCCCCTATAGGACCTCTCTATCTGTTGAACTAAGTATCATTACTAAAACTTATCTGAATCTGATTCTTAAACATCTAGTTACTTCTTCTGATCATACAGTACAGTCAGCCAAGCATACCAAGTTACCAAGTTCAATCACACAATATTAAAATGAGTAAGGAGCATGGATACATATCAGCATTAGATACACATGGGTAGAACTTATTATTGTCAAACCTTGTTCTTAAAGCTTAAAAAAATGGTTTAAATTTATTAAAGATCATATCCGACTACTACCATAACAATTGACAGACATCAGGGGCTCCTTCCATGAGAGTAATCACTAACCAGAGCATTGCCGATGCTCTGGCCGGGGACTCCAGAGTTTAAAGCCAAATATGGATATTTAAAGCCATATATGCACAGTAAAGTGAGAGGCTTTCTCTACAAGCGTAATTCCCGGCCACAGCGCTGCCAACGCTCCGACTTGGAATTCTCACATTACAAAGCCCCTAATGTTACTGTCTATGTACAGACAGTAACATCAAGGGATCCTCCAGGAGCAGAGTCCATATATAGACAGTGACGTCAGGGGCTCCCTCCAGGAGTGGAATCCCCAGCCAGTGCAATGCCAATGTTCTGGCCTAGGATTTTGGCATCTTAAAGCTCCTAACGTCAGTGTCCATTTATGGACAGTGTTATCAGGGGCTTCCCTAGGAGCAGAATACCCAGTCAGAGCGTTGCTAACGTCAGGGGCTTTCCGAGCCTAGTGCATAAAGTAACGCTGTGCCCGGGGAGTTCAGGTGATATATCCCACTCTATGCCTATACAGCCTTCCGTTGGAGGTATACGTAGAGACTTCTCCCGACGCATACCTCTGACGAAAAGAAAAAATTGAATGTGAACATACTCCAAGAAGCCCACAGCTTTGAATAAATATGGCGAAACTTGGGTTGTCAGTGCTGCACAAACTGACATCTACACCAGTTAGCATAGAAGTCAGCTATAATATCCGCAGGTGTAAATTAAATATGTCATGCAGGAGATCTGCTCTCCCGCTGGTCCCGACTTACTAGTTCAAAAGACGCGAAAACAGCATAAAGTCTCAAAAAGCTCAAATTTTTACTCAAAACGGGCATGCGCCAAAATTTCCCATTACATTACTTTACAATATCATGTATTATAAAGACATTTACTTTTGAGCTACTTTGACTAAATCGTTAGAAAATGGAAAAAAAAAAACACCAAGGAAAAAAATGTAATTAAAAAACTACGGCCTCCTCCATTTCCCCTCTAGCCGTCCTTTCCATCTCCAAAATGGTGTGTTTTCTGCCATTTTAGGTAGAAAAATTTCTATTTGCTCACCATTTAGGCAAAGTAGCAGGAGGGTATATTATGCAGCTTCTCAAACTCTACCTTGAAGAGCTGTGTGGTTTGTATTTTAATAGTAACTTTGTAATCTAAATTTACTTTTTACTCTGCCTGACTTGGTATTTATTTGTTCAGAGTTTCAAGCTCACATTGACTTGGTCCTCCCCTATAGGACCTCTCTATCTGTTGAACTAAGTATCATTACTAAAACTTATCTGAATCTGATTCTTAAACATCGAGTTACTACTTCTGATCATACAGTACCGTCAGCCAAGCATACCAAGTTACCAAGTTCAATCACACAATATTAAAATGAGTAAGGAGCATGGATACATATCAGCATTAGATACACATGGGTAGGGGGCGTGGCAAGCAGCGAGACCGGACGGACTCACTCACAGGGAGCTCCTGATCAGCGAGCCTCATACCGGGTAATCCGGACCTCTTCCACTGCAAACCCGGGGCCCCCATCGGTGTCACGGTCCTCCTCGCCCCTCGCTGATCACTTTGACGCCGGTCTCAGCCGCCTCGGCCGACTTCCGGTTTTGCGGCCTGCTGGCGGGACCGAAGCCGCGGCCTCGATTTGTACAGCAGGCGCGGCCCGGAACGGTGCGGGCCTGACAAGTGACCGGAGACCTGAAGAGTGCAGGGCTACTTCCTGGTCCCCGCCTCCGGCCCTCAGCCGCATAAGAGCACGTCCCAGAGGATCTGGGAACTCCACTGAGACGACTGGGGCCGCCAGTTTAGTCTCCTCTCAGCCTGGACGTCTTTAGGGGTCGGTGCGTAGCCTCAGGGAGGCAACTGATTGTGCACACTCCAGCTGCAACATACACAGCACCAGCCTCACCCCCAACCTCACCTTACCTCACCCAAGCCCCATCCTCACCTTTCATAACTCCAGCTACACCAGCCTCCGCCTGGACATTGAAGTCCGCCAATTGAATTAAAAAAAAAAAAAAAAAAAAAAAAGTAAAGCAGGTTTCCTCCAATTAAAGGGCCCTCGACCCAAATTTTTTTCAGGTGCTGGTCCGTCGATCAGTACCGACTGTACCTGCCTGAACTCGCTTAGACCTGACCCCCTCTGCAGAGCCAGAGGGGTATCAAGGGACAGCTCAACTTCTCCGGTGTCAAGCTAAGATTACCGCAGCGATACCAATCGCTTCTTCTACACGCACTTCAAGACCACCGACGAATATGTAATATACTTACAACAGTGGCGAGCTTAAATAGAGAAAATTCTTCCGCTACGATATCTTCTTAGTTAATATGGGTAAAATCGGTCCGAAACAAACAGCTACGGTTTCGGGCCCACATCCGCAAACTCCACAAGCAGAGATGGACAAATTTGTAAAAAAACAAGGGGGGAAGTCGAGTCACTCCAAGTCAATCTCACCCTTAAAAGCTACGCAAAAACGGGGAGAACCCGAGCTGGAGCAAATGAGTGAAGACGACCAAAATATAGAGGATAAGGAACTTCCAGTCTCAAGATCCTTTATGAAGCGAATTTTAGCTAAAGCACTTGAACCACTTGCCAACGATCTTTCTGAAATCAAACAAGAGCTCTTACAAGTGGGTAATAGAGTCGATGCACTGGAAAAGACGCAAACGACCTTGCTTTCCTCCTCTTCTGATCTCACAACCTGTCTACAGTCACAAGAAGGACACATTAATAAAATGTATTCCATACTAGAAGACCATGAAAACAGGGATAGGAGAAACAACCTGCGCATCAAGGGACTGCCTGAGTAAATTGCCAACGAAGATATTCTTACCGCTCTGACCGAGACGTTCCGGAAATTCCTAGACCCTGAAGATTACCCAAACCTAGTTATTGAGAGGGCTCACAGGTCACTCCGACCAAAGCCATCCCCCTCAGATCCCCCGAGGGATATTATTTGCATAATATTGGATTACAGAATTAAAGATCGCATCATACAGAAAAGCCGACTCTCAACAAACATACTCTATGGAGAGGCCCAAATTGCTATTTTACAGGACTTGGCTTCCACCACTTTATACAAATGTAGGCTCCTGAAACCCTTTACGTCTACATTGAGACAGAGGCAGATCCCATTTCGTTGGCTCTTCCCGTTTGGTCTCTCCTTCTCTGTTAATGGAAAGAGATTCACAGCTAGATCCTCGTCAGACATCAGAAATATCTGCTCTGAACTTGACATATCTCTGGAGGCTTATCCCGACCTAGAAATGGTGCATGACGCTGCTCGTCTTCAACATATCCCTCAACTACCTCAATGGGAAACAGTTCAGGCACCCGAAGGTCAAAGGGCAAGACGGCGATCCCACAAAGCTCCAAAGTATTTATTGTCTTATGCTCCAATCAACGGATTACACCCAGATGTATCCTTTCAAAGGACTGTACCGAGTGTGAACGGAGACTAGTTTTTTATGTGGTTATTTTGCATAGCTAGTCTTAATTGAATCTGAGATTTAGCCAAATCTGTGTTTTTCTTTTGTTTTTTTGCATTTATTACCGGTTTTCTGGAATACATATATGTGATACTATATAGAGACGTCTACTCGATGCAACTCATACCTGCTTTGCTTACGCAATATTGATGTCGACTAAGTTACATTTTGTTTCTTCTATTAGGGTTTATATATGTAGGGGGATTTATATCCACAGTCAGAAGATTACTCACCTCATATATAAGATATATCTACTTCGACCAATTCGAGAGCCTCAAAAAGCCCTAGGTACACTCAGTTCATTCTGTTCACCCAAGTGCCTATACCTGATTAAATACCACCATTCTGTTAACATTCACCTAACATTTTCTCTATTGCTCTTCTACGTCAAATGACGATTGTTCACTTGCATCATCTGTTCATGGTGACACGATTCACCGATGATGCATTTACAGTACTGTTACAAGATATCCTAGTTATAGCTATGTTACTTATTCCCCTGTCCCATTTTCTAGGACACATCCCCGAGAGAGACCCCGCTCTTTACGGATCCAATTTGCAACGTCACTATGACTGACTCACATACAACATGGTCAATAGTTTCTTATAACGTCAGAGGCCTAAACTCTCCGGTCAAACGATCACAAATCCTTCAATATCTTAAAAACACAAAAGCAGACATTATATTGTTTCAGGAAACCCATCTACGAGCCCAAAAATTGCCATCTTTTCATAAATTATATTACAATACATGGTTTCACTCGCATTCCCCGTTCAAAAATTCATGTGGAGTTGCAATAGCCCTTGCTAAACATGTACCCTTTGTCTTACAAGATTCACTCTCTGACAGCGAAGGCAGATATATATTCATAAAGGGTCTCTTAGCGGGATCCTTAGTTACGTTGGGTAATCTATATGTAACTAATATCAATCAGGCGTCATGGATCCCATCCGCACTTGACACAGTTAGGCCCTTTATGGAAGGTATATGTCTGGCGGGGGGAGACTTAAACGTGGCTCTGGAGCCGGACCTCGATTCTTCTACAAAGAAATCCTCGCTTTCACGCAGAGCCCTTTCGCGAATTAAAAAATCACTGCAATCCTTCCCCTTAATCGATACCTGGCGATATATGCACCCAAATGCGATTGATTATACGCACTTCTCATCTCTGCACAATTCGCATCAGAGACTAGACTACCTCTTTCTTCCTCTTTCGTTATTGCCTAACATTGTGGAAGTACGAATTCTGACCGCTATACACTCCGATCACTCTCCCCTACTGCTCCGAGCCTCACTGACACACAGACCGGCTGGACAAAAGGCATGGTCCCTGAACGAAAGTTTACTCAACTCAGAAACAAATAAGAAACGTGTTGCCTCGGCTATACTATCTTTTTTTTTTTAATCAGTTCAATTTTATTCAACAAACTTCACATTATTACAGGTCATTGTACGTTCTCATACAGTGTATAAGCAAATTTCAACAGACCCAATTATTTATATCCAACCAAACATTCCCTTCCCCCCAACTCCCCCTTGTATCCCCCCAGCCGGTCTTCTCGATACCACTTTTCCACTCCTCTCTCCTTCTCATCCCCTTTTCCATTCCCCATCCTACGCCTGCTCTCCGTATGTACCCCCCCCGTCAGTAGCACTATACCTGAACGTGTGACCTTAGTGTCATTAGCTCCGCAGAAGCATACCCAGATTGATCAATCCACCTAGCCCATTGTTTTTCAAACTTGACCTTGGACCCCCTCTTGGAGTATATCCTATATTCCATCAGAACCTGTGAGTTAAGTGCCCCTATAATTTCTTGTTTTGATGGTGGCTCCGCATCCAGCCAGTGCTTTGCTATTCCTTTCCTAACTTGATATAGTATTTTAGCGATTGCCAACCCTGACATCCTATCCCCCTCCAAATCTCCAACATACCCTAGCAGCATAACCACAGGATCCCATGGAATCTGTACCTCAAACACTCTCCCCACTAGCTCCAATATTTCCGTCCACAGAATCCCCAACCTCCCGCATGTCCAGAACATATGAAGGATGTCTGCTTTTTCCTCCGGGCACCTAGGGCACTTGGCATCTGCTCTTAATCCCATTTGTTTCAGCACCCACGGGGTCCTATACACCCTATGTATCAGAAACAACTGCGATCTTCGTTGTGCTACATTAATGGACAAAGTACATGTTGCTGCCAATACCGCCTCCCAGTGGTCTGTTGTAATAGGACCCACATCCCTCTCCCATACAGCTTTCACTGGTGCCATAGGATCCCCCAGATGTTCCACCAATAACCTGCGATAAACCAATGAAATTAATCCTTTTGACGTTACTGCTTTTGCAATATGCTCCAACACCCCCGCGGCATGTATTGTCATGTCTACACTGACCGCTTGTGTCTGCACAGCGTGCCGAATCTGCAGGTACTGATAGAACATGCGGGAGTCCAGCTGAAACTCTTCCCTTATTTGCTGAAAGGATTTGAGTATGCCTCCCTCGTACAACTGACTCAATCGTATTATGCCTTGCTGCTCCCACCCCTGCATCCCTTCCAATTTACCCAATTCCCCCAGATAAGCATTCCTCCAGAGTGGTGTATATTTAGTGCATTCTCCTATCCCCAGCAATTGCTTGCACTGCCACCACACCTTGTGTATGAGAAGCAGAGTGGGTCTGGTACTCGCCATCCGTTTATAGCTGTGCGCTTCCAGTCCTCCCAACGGGTTCTCCCCCCCCCCAGATATGATAGGATGCGCGCACTGGACCCCCATGTTTCTTCCTGCTCCCACCCCCAGAAATGCTGACATTGGGCAGCTAAATAATACACCCAAGCATTGGGCACAGCCAGGCCCCCCTCCTCTTTCGGCAGCTGTAATTTCTCCAGTTTAATCCTAGGTACCCCCTTCTTCCATACTAGGTCCCTAAAAAGGTTATGCAACCTCCTGAACCAATATTTGGGGATCCATACCGGGGAGTTATGTAGGACATACAGCACCTGGGGCATAAGGATCATTTTAATCAGATTCGTCCTACCCAGAGCCGATAGCGGTAACTTATTCCACGCCTCTACTTTGGCTTTTATCGTTGTTAACAGTGGCATTACATTAAGGGACATATAATCCTGTGCTTTCACCGTCACCCTAACCCCCAAATACTTAAACTCCGTGACCACCGGTATTTCCACCTCCTCCTCCCCAGTCTGGATAACCCCCGGGTCCATGAGCATTAGAGCCGATTTTGACCAATTAATGAGTAGTCCTGAATATTTCCCAAACCGCTTAATTAGGGCCATCACTAACGGTAGTGTGCGCTCGGTATCCGCCATGCATAACAGCATATCGTCTGCGTATAATGCAATTCGTTCCTCCACCCCCCCATATCTCAACCCCTGAATATGTTCATGTTGTCTCACTGCGCACGCCAAGGGTTCCACCGCCAACGCGAACAACAATGGAGATAATGGACATCCCTGACGCGTTCCCCGCTCCAGCGCGAACCGATCCGATAGCACCCCATTCACCCTTATCTTTGCTGTCGGGGCTACATACAACAACTTTACCCATTTTATATAATTAGGGCCAAATCCCATTTTCTCCAGAACTGACCACAAATATTTCCACTCCACGCAATCGAATGCTTTAGCCGCGTCTAAGGACAGAATGGCTCTCCCCCCATGATTATCCGGCAGAACTTGTAAATTCAAGAACAGCCGTCTCAGATTCACCGCCGTCGATTTGGATGGTATAAAGCCGGCCTGATCCCCATGTACCACCCCAGCCACTACCTTAGCTAGTCGAAGCGCCAATACTTTCGCCATGATTTTAATATCCGCAGTCAATAGAGAAACTGGTCTATAGGAGCCCGGGAGCTGGGGATCCTTCCCCTCTTTAGGCAGAACGACTATAGTTGCTTCGTACATTGTTTCCGGAAGCCGCCCCCTATCAAAACTATCTAAAAGAGTGGCCAATAACTGCGGTGCGAGCTCCTCCTCATATTCCTTAAAAACTTCCACCGGAAGCCCATCCGGCCCCGGCGCCTTTTCACTGGCTAGTATCCCTATGGCTGCCTGGAGCTCCTCCAGAGATATGGGCTCCTCCAATGTCCCTCTCTCCTCCCCTCCCAACCTGGGAAGTTCTATCTCCCCTATATACTCTTCCAGCTGTTGAGGTGTGTGCTCTGCCCTAGAGGCATACAAATCCGAGTAAAACTGCTGAAAAACTTTCAAAATCTGTCCTGTATCCGTCTCCAACTTCCCCCCCTCCCCTTTAATAGTGTGTATGTAATTATTCTCCCTCTGAGCCTGCGCCATCCTTGCCAGTAACCGTCCAGTGGTTTCCCCCTCCTCATAATATTGGCGTTTTAAAAACATCCTTTTGTTATCTGCCCTCTCCAACTGATGCTGTTTTAACAATCGCTGCGCCTCCACCCAATGCTTCAGTGTGTCTGGTGTGTTATCTATTATATGTAGCCTTTCTGTCTCCGTTACCCTTTCCAACAGCGCTTCCCCTAATTGTCTAGACCGTGTTTTTACTGCCGAAATGTGCTGGATGAACACCCCTCTCAGCCACGCCTTCATCGCGTCCCACAGTATCTCTTGCGGTACCGTTCCCGAATTGAATTGAAAGTATTCCTTTATGAGGTCTAAAATTTGTTTATGATCTATCAACTTCAGCCAAAAGGCATTGAGTTTCCAGCACCCTTGCCCCCGCCCTGTCCTCCCCTCCGTCTTTACCTTCATTACCAAAGGAGAATGATCCGATAACGCTCTTTGCAAGTACTCTATCTGGGCTACAAATGGTACCGCTGCCGGTGAGCACAAGATTAGGTCTATCCTGGATAAAGACTGATATGTGGAAGACGCGCAAGAATACTGAAAGCTATTTGGATGTTTATCCCTCCATATGTCCCGCCAACCCATTTCAGCAACAAGATGGCCAAACGCTGTTAAACCTCCCCCTGTCATGCCGAATTTATCCATATTGGTATTCAATACTGCGTTAAAATCCCCCATCACTAGTAACGAACGGCACCTCCGGGTACCTAGCCAGTTCCTCCACCACTTTCTTGATACATCCGCTAGAAAATGGAGGGGGGACATACAACACCACCAAAACACAATTTCAATGATACATCGTACAGTGTACCCCCACATACCGCCCCTCCCCATCCTGGAAGGAGTCGTGACATATAAATGGCACTGCCCTATGTATGAGAAGACTCACCCCCCTTGAATATGTAGTATGATATGAATGAAAACTATGGCCTACCCAGGCCCTATGCATCATGGAGACTGAATCCCTAGTCATATGTGTCTCCTGTAGTCCTATCACCCTCGACTCCTGTTTCCTAATAAAATCAAATACCGCCTGTCGTTTTCTGGCTTCCCGCAGGCCCCGTACATTCCAGGACAAACAATTAAGTGATCCCATCATCCCTCAACATATCCCAACACATCCTATCCTGTAACCTCCCCCGTAAACCTACCCCTTTCCAAGGGTTGGGGCGACAGAACGTATCTGCCATTACCCATAACAAGCGTCGGCAGGTCAACTCCGCCCACCGTACATTTAACAATACCATAACTCGTTATTCACTTTTCCCGCGTAACTGACCATCCCTCCCGCTGCCTTTTTCTTGCAAATAAACAACCATCCCTTCAACATATCGGTACCCCTCAATGTCCATAAACACATTCCTCCTCTTCCGGTCTTCCGCGTTCACCGCAACCATGCCCTCCAACTCCAAGTCCAAACATGACCAGGAACCCTCAATGCCATATCTTGCAATTTTCTACGACACCTGGTTCAGTCCCGCATCCCCAGCCTCCTTTTGTCAGCCGGTCTGTTCCGGATCAACGCCGTCCCTCTGCCTCCGCCAGTTCGGCTATACTATCTTATTTCCAAATCAATACTATAGAGCAATGTCCTATGCCGGTGATCTGGGAGGCCCACAAGGCAGTGATTAGAGGTGAATTCATTTCTATTGGCTCGTATCAAAATAGCAGTAGAAGACGGAAACTTTCGGCGTTATATGAGGAAATCTCTCAGCTGGAGAGGCAACACAAAAATGTACAAACACTAGATGTCCTCGCCTCGCTCACGGTCAAAAGACAGGCCTAAAAGATTTACTCAATAAGCAGTCTGCCAAATTCTATTCTAATTGCAAAAATCAAATATTCATACGCGGAGATAAAGTCTCCAAACTCATGATTTCGTTGATAAAGAAGAGGAAATCCAGGTCTTATATTCACTCCCTGAAATTGTCTAATGGTTTGAAAACTAGCGACACTGATCTGATTTCAGAGGCTTTTGTAAATTATTACTCCTCCCTCTATCAAATTCGATCTCAAGAGACTGATGGAGAGCGGAGCAGTAGGAAACAAATCATTAACTCATTTCTTGCGTCCCTAACTTTGCCCCAACTTTCCCCTACACAACAAGCCACTCTGCAGAAATCGGTCACGGAGTCTGAGCTCCAGTCTATCCTGTCGAAGTGCCCTTCGGGAAAAAGTCCAGGACCAGACGGACTTCCCATACATTACTATAAAGTATTTCAGAAAGAACTACTACCTCATCTCCTTGGTTTGTGTAACTCTATACTACAAGGTTCTAGCTTTCCTAGACAGACTCTAGAAGCGCATATTACCGATTCACAAAGACGGTAAGAACCCTGACTTATGTAGTAACTACAAACCTATCTCACTTTTAAATACTGACCTAAAAATATTCGCAAAACTCTTAGCCAATCGATTAAGTCCGATACTACCGGACTTGATTGCTCCGGAACAAGTGGGATTCGTTTCCGGCAGGGAAGGGAAAGATAACTCTCTACGACTATTGCATTTACTACAGTTAGCTAAGGAGAAGAACAGATCTATGACATTCCTGAGCACTGATGCAGAGAAGGCCTTCGACAGGGTAGAGTGGACCTTTATGGAAGAAACCTTAGACCGATTTGGAATTCCTAAAATTTTCACCCAAGCTATACTACAAATGTATATCACCCCAACAGCTAAACTCCGTATTAACGGAACCCTCTCATCTAGCTTTCAAATCCTAAATGGAAATAGACAAGGCTGCCCGCTATCACCACTTCTGTTTGTCCTTGTGATGGAGTCATTAATCCAAACTATCAGACAACACCCAGATATAAAAGGTATCACAACTCAATCAACACATCACAAGACAGCAGTATTTGCAGATGATTTACTCATAATCATGTCTGACCCGATTTCAGAAATACCGGCAGTCCTCGAAATTTTTTCTAAATTTAGTGCTCTGTCCAATTTCAAAATCAACGCAGAAAAATCCGAAGCCTTAGGGATCAATGTTTCTAACTCTACGACACGATTACTAGAATCCCGATATCCAATTAAGTGGCCTCCAAAATGCATTACGTACTTGGGAGTCAAATTGTGTAAACATTGGCCTGACCACTTCGCCTTAAACTATCTCCCTCTCTTGGCCGGCACTAAAGTCATTATAGAATCCTGGTTAGCTCCCTTTATTTCCTGGATGGGCAGGAAAAACTTGATTAAAGGGTTAATCCTCCCCAAATTTAACTACCTATTCCAAATGTTACCTATTCACATTCCACAATCTTACTTCACGAAACTTCGCTCAATGATATTTCAATATATTTGGAATGGCAGGCACCCCAAAATTAGTGCAGAGTCGCTTTCACTGCCTAAATCCCTGGGAGGAATTGGGGCTCCTGATTTTAAGAACTATTACCACACGGCTTCGATATCCAGGACTGTAGACTGGTTTCGGAAACCGGAGAATAAATTATGGGTCTCAATTGAGGAACTCCTAGCCCCTGTTCCTCTCAGAGCATTGCTACTTGCACACCCAGACAGCATAACAAACCTTTCATTTAAAAATGCTCTGACCAAGTTAACAATAAAATCACTCTCTCTCTTTAGGGACCTACTGGTTCCCACATCATCCCCACTGACACGTATCTCAGACTTGGTGGATTTATACCAAGAGGGTTTGGGAAGTGACACTAGTAACCCTTCGGTTAGATTGACTGATACTCTAGATTCCATACTAGCTGATGGGACGATCATATCCTTACAGACTTGGACCGAAAATCCAAACCTTCCGAATCTCCATTTAATGCACTATATGTCCCTAAAACAAGCAAACCTACCATACCTCACAGCAGGTTCCTTGGAAAGACCCTTGACTATCTTTGAATCCTTCCTCGGACAAGTAAAAAACCCACGGAAATGTGTTTCTCAGATTTATAAATTGTTAATTGATAGGAACGTCCCTTTCAAAAGATCATATATCGCACTCTGGGAAAAGGATCTCTCCATTACCTTAAATAAAAAAGATACAAATATCCTTTACAGGAATTCCCATGGTCCCTCCCAGTGTATTAAAACACAAGAAAACTCTTATAAGTTAGTGTCACGATGGTATACCACACCGGATAAAACACATCTCTGGTACCCTTCCATCCCAGACACATGTTGGAGATGTTTGGGGGAAACCGGATCTTACATCCATATCTGGTGGTCATGCGCTAAGATCCAACGTTATTGGATACCTGTATTAGATCTTATAGCAAGAATCTGTGACATCTCAATCCAAATACCCCCAGCTACCATCTTTCTTAACCTTCCATTGGCAAAAATAAGTAAATCCACAAACACTCTCGTTAAACACCTCTTATCGGGGGCCAAACTTCTCATCCCCCCAAACTGGAGATCGATGCAAGTCCCCACGCTCTCTCAATGGATAAACAAGGTAGAGCAAATTTACTATATAGAAGAAATAGCAGCACTCTCTAACCGCTCATATACTAAATTTATAGAGATCTGGAAACCCTGGACAATATTCCGCTCCTCAGATCAGTTCTTGGACGTAGCCTTGAATACACAATAGCCAGATCCGATGGGTCACCTTGTTGGATTTGTTAGTTTGCGACTAAGTTGTATAACTGTAACCGATATTTCTTGTCTTAGAAAAAATTATCTTGTAAATCTCTCTCAACCCCTTCCCCTCCTACTCCCTCTCGTTCATTTTTCCCCCTACCCTCCCCCCATTTGGCCCCTTTACAACCGAGTACTATTATTATACTCTTATAATGTATTGTTCCAAATTTGTATCTTAACCTGAATGTTACGGCATAGCTGCGTATGCAATGTTACACTGTATAAATTGACACTTATCATTTGCTTGATTGTACCTTCATATGCTGTTAAATCAACCTTTTGCTATTCAGTTGTATGATTCACTTTTGTTTAAAACAATAAAAAGAAAATTGAAAAGAAAATATACACATGGGTAGAACTTATCATTGTCAAACCTTGTTCTTAAAGCTTAAAAAAATGGTTTAAATTTATTAAAGATCATATCCGACTACTACCATAACAATTGACAGACATCAGGGGCTCCTTCCAGGAGAGTAATCACTAACCAGAGCATTGCCGACGCTCTGGCTATGGATTCCTGGGTTTTTAAACTCCTAACATCACTGTCCATATAGTGAAAGTGACATCAAGTGCTTCCCAAGTCAGGAGTTCCCGGCCAGTGAGTGCTTGCGATGCTCTGGCCGGGGACTCCAGAGTTTAAAGCCAAATATGGATATTTAAAGCCATATATGCACAGTAAAGTGAGAGGCTTTCTCTACAAGCGTAATTCCTGGCCACAGCGCTGCCAACGCTCCGACTTGGAATTCTCACATTACAAAGCCCCTAATGTCACTGTCTATGTACAGACAGTAACATCAAGGGATCCTCCAGGAGCAGAATCCATATATGGACAGTGACGTCAGGGGCTCCCTCCAGGAGTGGAATCCCCAGCCAGTGCAATGCCAGTGTTCTGGCCTAGGATATTGGCATCTTAAAGCTCCTAACGTCAGTGTCCATTTATGGACAGTGTTGTCAGGGGCTTCCCTAGGAGCAGAATCCCCAGTCAGAGCGTTGATAACATCAGGGGCTTTCCGAGCCTAGTGCTTAAAGTAACGCTGTGCCAGGGGAGTTCAGGTGATATATCCCACTCTATGCCTATACAGCCTTCGGTTGGAGGTATACGTAGAGACTTCTCCCAACGCATACCTCTGACGAAAAGAAAAAATTGAATGTGAACATACTCCAAGAAGCCCACAGCTCTGAATAAATATGGCGCAACTTGGGTTGTCAGTGCTGCACAAACTGACATCTACACCAGTTAGCATAGATGTCAGCTATAATATCCGCAGGTGTAAATTAAATATGTCATGCAGGAGATCTGCTCTCCCGCTGGTCCCGACTTACTAGCTGAAAAGACGCGAAAACAGCATAATGTCTCAAAAAGCTAAAATTTTTACTCAAAACGGGCATGCGCCAAAATTTCCCATTACGTTACTTTACAATATCATGTATTATAAAGACATCTACTTTTGAGCTTCTTTGACTAAATCGTTAGCAAATGGAAAAAAAAAAAACACCAAGGAAAAAAATGTAATTAAAAAACTACGGCCTCCTCCATTTCCCCTCTAGCCGTCCTTTCCATCTCCAAAATGGTGTGTTTTCTGCCATTTTAGGTAGAAAAAAATATATTTGCTCACCATTTAGGCTAAGTAGCAGGAGGGTATATTATACAGCTTCTCAAACTCTACCTTGAAGAGCTGTGTGGTTTGTATTTTAATAGTAACTTTTTAATCTAAATGTACTTTTTACTCTGCCTGACTTGGTATTTATTTGTTCAGAGTTTCAAGCTCACATTGACTTGGTCCTCCCCTATAGGACCTCTCTATCTGTTGAACTAAGTATCATTACTAAAACTTATCTGAATCTGATTCTTAAACATCTAGTTACTACTTCTGATCATACAGTACAGTCAGCCAAGCATACCAAGTTACCAAGTTCAATCACACAATATTAAAATGAGTAAGGAGCATGGATACATATCAGCATTAGATACACATGGGTAGAACTTATCATTGTCAAACCTTGTTCTTAAAGCTTAAAAAAATGGTTTCAATTTATTAAAGATCATATCCGACTACTACCATAACAATTGACAGACATCAGGGGCTCCTTCCAGGAGAGTAATCACTAACCAGAGCATTGCCGACGCTCTGGCCATGGATTCCTGGGTTTTTAAACTCCTAACATCACTGTCCATATAGTGAAAGTGACATCAAGGGCTTTCCCAAGTCAGGAGTTCCCGGCCAGTGAGTGCTTGCGATGCTCTGGCCGGGGACTCCAGAGTTTAAAGCCAAATATGGATATTTAAAGCCATATATGCACAGTAAAGTGAGAGGCTTTCTCTACAAGCGTAATTCCTGGCCACAGCGCTGCCAACGCTCCGACTTGGAATTCTCACATTACAAAGCCCCTAATGTCACTGTCTATGTACAGACAGTAACATCAAGGGATCCTCCAGGAGCAGAATCCATATATGAACAGTGACGTCAGGGGCTCCCTCCAGGAGTGGAATCCCCAGCCAGTGCAATGCCAGTGTTCTGGCCTAGGATTTTGGCATCTTAAAGCTCCTAACGTCAGTGTCCATTTATGGACAGTGTTGTCAGGGGCTTCCCTAGGAGCAGAATCCCCAGTCAGAGCGTTGCTAACGTCAGGGGTTTTCCGAGCCTAGTGCTTAAAGTAACGCTGTGCCCGGGGAGTTCAGGTGATATATCCCACTCTATGCCTATACAGCCTTCCGTTGGAGGTATACGTAGAGACTTCCCCAACGCATACCTCTGACGAAAAGAAAAATTTTTATGTGAACATACTCCAAGAAGCCCACAGCTCTGAATAAATATGTCGCAACTTGGGTTGTCAGTGCTGCACAAACTGACATCTACACCAGTTAGCATAGATGTCAGCTATAATATCCGCAGGTGTAAATTAAATATGTCATGCAGGAGATCTGCTCTCCCGCTGGTCCCGACTTACTAGCTGAAAAGACGCGAAAACAGCATAATGTCTCAAAAAGCTAAAATTTTTACTCAAAACGGGCATGCGCCAAAATTTCCCATTACGTTACTTTACAATATCATGTATTATAAAGACATTTACTTTTGAGCTTCTTTGACTAAATCGTTAGCAAATGGAAAAAAAAAAAACACCAAGGAAAAAAATGTAATTAAAAAACTACGGCCTCCTCCATTTCCCCTCTAGCCGTCCTTTCCATCTCCAAAATGGTGTGTTTTCTGCCATTTTAGGTAGAAAAAATTATATTTGCTCACCATTTAGGCTAAGTAGCAGGAGGGTATATTATGCAGCTTCTCAAACTCTACCTTGAAGAGCTGTGTGGTTTGTATTTTAATAGTAACTTTTTAATCTAAATGTACTTTTTACTCTGCCTGACTTGGTATTTATTTGTTCAGAGTTTCAAGCTCACATTGACTTGGTCCTCCCCTATAGGACCTCTCTATCTGTTGAACTAAGTATCATTACTAAAACTTATCTGAATCTGATTCTTAAACATCTAGTTACTACTTCTGATCATACAGTACAGTCAGCCAAGCATACCAAGTTACCAAGTTCAATCACACAATATTAAAATGAGTAAGGAGCATGGATACATATCAGCATTAGATACACATGGGTAGAACTTATCATTGTCAAACCTTGTTCTTAAAGCTTAAAAAAATGGTTTCAATTTATTAAAGATCATATCCGACTACTACCATAACAATTGACAGACATCAGGGGCTCCTTTCAGGAGAGTAATCACTAACCAGAGCATTGCCGACGCTCTGGCCATGGATTCCTGGGTTTTTAAACTCCTAACATCACTGTCCATATAGTGAAAGTGACATCAAGGGCTTTCCCAAGTCAGGAGTTCCCGGCCAGTGAGTGCTTGCGATGCTCTGGACGGGGACTCCAGAGTTTAAAGCCAAATATGGATATTTAAAGCCATATATGCACAGTAAAGTGAGAGGCTTTCTCTACAAGCGTAATTCCTGGCCACAGCGCTGCCAACGCTCCGACTTGGAATTCTCACATTACAAAGCCCCTAATGTCACTGTCTATGTACAGACAGTAACATCAAGGGATCCTCCAGGAGCAGAATCCATATATGAACAGTGACGTCAGGGGCTCCCTCCAGGAGTGGAATCCCCAGCCAGTGCAATGCCAGTGTTCTGGCCTAGGATTTTGGCATCTTAAAGCTCCTAACGTCAGTGTCCATTTATGGACAGTGTTGTCAGTGGCTTCCCTAGGAGCAGAATCCCCAGTCAGAGCGTTGCTAACGTCAGGGGCTTTCCGAGCCTAGTGCTTAAAGTAACGCTGTGCCCGGGGAGTTCAGGTGATATATCCCACTCTATGCCTATACAGCCTTCCGTTGGAGGTATACGTAGAGACTTCTCCCAACGCATACCTATGACGAAAAGAAAAAATTGAATGTGAACATACTCCAAGAAGCCCACAGCTCTGAATAAATATGGCACAACTTGGGTTGTCAGTGCTGCACAAACTAACATCTACACCAGTTAGCATAGATGTCAGCTATAATATCCGCAGGTGTAAATTAAATATGTCATGCAGGAGATCTGCTCTCCCGCTGGTCCCGACTTACTAGCTGAAAAGACGCGAAAACAGCATAATGTCTCAAAAAGCTAAAATTTTTACTCAAAACGGGCATGCGCCAAAATTTCCCATTAAATTACTTTACAATATCATGTATTATAAAGACATTTACTTTTGAGCTACTTTGACTAAATCGTTAGCAAATGGAAAAAAAAAAACACCAAGGAAAAAAATGTAATTAAAAAACTACGGCCTCCTCCATTTCCCCTCTAGCCGTCCTTTCCATCTCCAAAATGGTGTGTTTTCTGCCATTTTAGGTAGAAAAATTTCTATTTGCTCACCATTTAAGCAAAGTAGCAGGAGGGTATATTATGCAGGTTCTCAAACTCTACCTTGAAGAGCTGTGTGGTTTGTATTTTAATAGTAACTTTTTAATCTAAATTTACTTTTTACTCTGCCTGACTTGGTATTTATTTGTTCAGAGTTTCAAGCTCATATTGACTTGGTCCTCCCCTATAGGACCTCTCTATCTGTTGAACTAAGTATCATTACTAAAACTTATCTGAATCTGATTCTTAAACATCTAGTTACTACTTCTGATCATACAGTACAGTCAGCCAAGCATACCAAGTTACCAAGTTCAATCACACAATATTAAATTGAGTAAGGATCATGGATACATATCAGCATTAGATACACATGGGTAGAACTTATCATTGTCAAACCTTGTTCTTAAAGCTTAAAAAAATGGTTTCAATTTATTAAAGATCATATCCGACTACTACCATAACAATTGACAGACATCAGGGGCTCCTTCCAGGAGAGTAATCACTAACCAGAGCATTGCCGACGCTCTGGCCATGGATTCCTGGGTTTTTAAACTCCTAACATCACTGTCCATATAGTGAAAGTGACATCAAGGGCTTTCCCAAGTCAGGAGTTCCCGGCCAGTGAGTGCTTGCGATGCTCTGGACGGGGACTCCAGAGTTTAAAGCCAAATATGGATATTTAAAGCCATATATGCACAGTAAAGTGAGAGGCTTTCTCTACAAGCGTAATTCCTGGCCACAGCGCTGCCAACGCTCCGACTTGGAATTCTCACATTACAAAGCCCCTAATGTCACTGTCTATGTACAGACAGTAACATCAAGGGATCCTCCAGGAGCAGAATCCATATATGAACAGTGACGTCAGGGGCTCCCTCCAGGAGTGGAATCCCCAGCCAGTGCAATGCCAGTGTTCTGGCCTAGGATTTTGGCATCTTAAAGCTCCTAACGTCAGTGTCCATTTATGGACAGTGTTGTCAGTGGCTTCCCTAGGAGCAGAATCCCCAGTCAGAGCGTTGCTAACGTCAGGGGCTTTCCGAGCCTAGTGCTTAAAGTAACGCTGTGCCCGGGGAGTTCAGGTGATATATCCCACTCTATGCCTATACAGCCTTCCGTTGGAGGTATACGTAGAGACTTCTCCCAACGCATACCTCTGACGAAAAGAAAAAAATTGAATGTGAACATACTCCAAGAAGCCCACAGCTCTGAATAAATATGGCGCAACTTGTGTTGTCAGTGCTGCACAAACTGACATCTACACCAGTTAGCATAGATGTCAGCTATATCTGCAGGTGTAAATTAAATATGTCATGCAGGAGATCTGCTCTCCCGCTGGTCCCGACTTACTAGCTGAAAAGACGCGAAAACAGCATAATGTCTCAAAAAGCTAAAATTTTTACTCAAAACGGGCATGCGCCAAAATTTCCCATTACATTACTTTACAATATCATGTATTATAAAGACATTTACTTTTGAGCTACTTTGACTAAATCGTTAGCAAATGGAAAAAAAAAAACACCAAGGAAAAAAATTTAATTAAAAAACTACGGCCTCCTCCATTTCCCCTCTAGCCGTCCTTTCCATCTCCAAAATGGTGTGTTTTCTGCCATTTTAGGTAGAAAAATTTCTATTTGCTCACCATTTATGCAAAGTAGCAGGCGGGTATATTATGCAGCTTCTCAAACTCTACCTTGAAGAGCTGTGTGGTATGTATTTTAATAGTAACTTTTTAATCTAAATGTACTTTTTACTCTGCCTGACTTGGTATTTATTTGTTCAGAGTTTCAAGCTCACATTGACTTGGTCCTCCCCTATAGGACCTCTCTATCTGTTGAACTAAGTATCATTACTAAAACTTATCTGAATCTGATTCTTAAACATCTAGTTACTACTTCTGATCATACAGTACAGTCAGCCAAGCATAGCAAGTTACCAAGTTCAATCACACAATATTAAAATGAGTAAGGAGCATGGATACATATCAGCATTAGATACACATGGGTAGAACTTATCATTGTTAAACCTTGTTCTTAAAGCTTAAAAAAATGGTTTAAATTTATTAAAGATCATATCCGACTACTACCATAACAATTGACAGACATCAGGGGCTCCTTCCAGGAGAGTAATCACTAACCAGAGCATTGCCGACGCTCTGGCCATGGATTCCTGGGTTTTTAAACTCCTAACATCACTGTCCATATAGTGAAAGTGACATCAAGGGCTTTCCCAAGTCAGGAGTTCCCGGCCAGTGAGTGCTTGTGATGCTCTGGCCGGGGACTCCAGAGTTTAAAGCCAAATATGGATATTTAAAGCCATATATGCACAGTAAAGTGAGAGGCTTTCTCTACAAGCGTAATTCCCGGCCACAGCGCTGCCAACGCTAAGACTTGGAATTCTCACATTACAAAGCCCCTAATGTCACTGTGTATGTACAGACAGTAACATCAAGGGATCCTCCAGGAGCTGAATCCATATATGGACAGTGACGTCAGGGGCTCCCTCCAGGAGTGGAATCCCCAGCCAGTGCAATGCCAGTGTTCTGGCCTAGGATTTTGGCATCTTAACGCTCCTAACGTCAGTGTCCATTTATGGACAGTCTTGTCAGGGGCTTCCCTAGGAGCAGAATCCCCAGTCAGAGCGTTGCTAACGTCAGGGGCTTTCCGAGCCTAGTGCTTAAAGTAATGCTGTGCCCGGGGACTTCAGGTGATATATCCCACTCTATGCCTTATACAGCCTTCCGTTGGAGGTATACGTAGAGACTTCTCCCAACGCATACCTCTGACGAAAAGAAAAAATTGAAAGTGAACATACTCCAAGAAGCCCACAGCTCTGAATAAATATGGCGCAACTTGGGTTGTCAGTGCTGCACAAACTGACATCTACACCAGTTAGCATAGATGTCAGCTATAATATCTGCAGGTGTAAATTAAATATGTCATGCAGGAGATCTGCTCTCCCGCTGGTCCCGACTTACTAGCTGAAAAGACGCAAAAACAGCATAATGTCTCAAAAAGCTAAAATTTTTACTCAAAACGGGCATGCGCCAAAATTTCCCATTACATTACTTTACAATATCATGTATTATAAAGACATTTACTTTTGAGCTACTTTGACTAAAGCGTTAGCAAATGGAAAAAAAAAAACACCAAGGAAAAAAATTTAATTAAAAAACTACGGCCTCCTCCATTTCCCCTCTAGCCGTCCTTTCCATCTCCAAAATGGTGTGCTTTCTGCCATTTTAGGTAGAAAAATTTATATTTGCTCACCATTTAGGCAAAGTAGCAATAGGGTATATTATGCAGCTTCTCAAACTCTACCTTGAAGAGCTGTGTGGTTTGTATTTTAATAGTAACTTTTTAATCTAAATTTACTTTTTACTCTGCCTGACTTGGTATTTATTTGTTCAGAGTTTCAAGCTCACATTGACTTGGTCCTCCCCTATAGGACCTCTCTATCTGTTGAACTAAGTATCATTACTAAAACTTATCTGAATCTGATTCTTAAACATCTAGTTACTACTTCTGATCATACAGTACAGTCAGCCAAGCATAGCAAGTTACCAAGATCAATCACACAATATTAAAATGAGTAAGGAGCATGGATACATATCAGCATTAGATACACATGGGTAGAACTTATCATTGTCAAACCTTGTTCTTAAAGCTTAAAAAAATGGTTTAAATTTATTAAAGATCATATCCGACTACTACCATAACAATTGACAGACATCAGGGGCTCCTTCCAGGAGAGTAATCACTAACCAGAGCATTGCCGACGCTCTGGCCATGGATTCCTGGGTTTTTAAACTCCTAACATCACTGTCCATATAGTGAAAGTGACATCAAGGGCTTTCCCAAGTCAGGAGTTCCGGGCCAGTGAGTGCTTGCGATGCTCTGGCCGGGGACTCCAGAGTTTAAAGCCAAATATGGATATTTAAAGCCATATATGCACAGTAAAGTGAGAGGCTTTCTCTACAAGCGTAATTCCCGGCCACAGCGCTGCCAACGCTCCGACTTGGAATTCTCACATTACAAAGCCCCTAATGTCATTGTCTATGTACAGACAGTAACATCAAGGGATCCTCCAGGAGCAAAATCCATATATGGACAGTGACGTCAGGGGCTCCCTCCAGGAGTGGAATCCCCAGCCAGTGCAATGCCAGTGTTCTGGCCTAGGATTTTGGCATCTTAAAGCTCCTAACGTCAGTGTCCATTTATGGACAGTGTTGTCAGGGGCTTCCCTAGGAGCAGAATCCCCGGTCAGAGCGTTGCTAACGTCAGGGGCTTTCCGAGCCTAGTGCTTAAAGTAACGCTGTGCCCGGGGAGTTCAGGTGATATATCCCACTCTATGCCTATACAGCCTTCCGTTGGAGGTATACGTAGAGACTTCTCCCAACGCATACCTCTGACGAAAAGAAAAAAATTGAATGTGAACATACTCCAAGAAGCCCACAGCTCTGAATAAATATGGCGCAACTTGGGTTGTCAGTGCTGCACAAACTGACATCTACACCAGTTAGCATAGATGTCAGCTATAATATCCACAGGTGTAAATTAAATATGTCATGCAGGAGATCTGCTCTCCCGCTGGTCCCGACTTACTAGCTGAAAAGACGCGAAAACAGAATAATGTCTCAAAAAGCTAAAATTTTTACTCAAAACGGGCATGCGCCAAAATTTCCCATTACATTACTTTACAATATCATGTATTATAAAGACATTTACTTTTGAGCTACTTTGACTAAATCGTTAGCAAATGGGAAAAAAAAAACACCAAGGAAAAAAATGTAATTAAAAAACTACGGCCTCCTCCATTTCCCCTCTAGCCGTCCTTTCCATCTCCAAAATGGTGTGTATTCTGCCATTATAGGTAGAAAAATTTCTATTTGCTCACCATTTAGGCAAAGTAGCAGGAGGGTATATTATGCAGCTTCTCAAACTCTACCTTGAAGAGCTGTGTGGTTTGTATTTTAATAGTAACTTTTTAATCTAAATTTACTTTTTACTCTGCCTGACTTGGTATTTATTTGTTCAGAGTTTCAAGCTCACATTAACTTGGTCCTCCCCTATAGGACCTCTCTATCTGTTGAACTAAGTATCATTACTAAAACTTATCTGAATCTGATTCTTAAACATCTAGTTACTACTTCTGATCATACAGTACAGTCAGCCAAGCATAGCAAGTTACCAAGATCAATCACACAATATTAAAATGAGTAAGGAGCATGGATACATATCAGCATTAGATACACATGGGTAGAACTTATCATTGTCAAACCTTGTTCTTAAAGCTTAAAAAAATGGTTTAAATTTATTAAAGATCATATCCGACTACTACCATAACAATTCACAGACATCAGGGGCTCCTTCCAGGTGAGTAATCACTAACCAGAGCATTGCCGACGCTCTGGCCATGGATTCCTGGGTTTTTAAACTCCTAACATCACTGTCCATATAGTGAAAGTGACATCAAGGGCTTTCCCAAGTCAGGAGTTCCTGGCCAGTGAGTGCTTGCGATGCTCTGGCCGGGGACTCCAGAGTTTAAAGCCAAATATGGATATTTAAAGCCATATATGCACAGTAAAGTGAGAGGCTTTCTCTACAAGCGTAATTCCCGGCCACAGCGCTGCCAACGCTCCGACTTGGAATTCTCACATTACAAAGCCCCTAATGTCATTGTCTATGTACAGACAGTAACATCAAGGGATCCTCCAGGAGCAGAATCCATATATGGACAGTGACGTCAGGGGCTCCCTCCAGGAGTGGAATCCCCAGCCAGTGCAATGCCAGTGTTCTGGCCTAGGATTTTGGCATCTTAAAGCTCCTAACGTCAGTGTCCATTTATGGACAGTGTTGTCAGGGGCTTCCCTAGGAGCAGAATCCCCGGTCAGAGCGTTGCTAACGTCAGGGGCTTTCCGAGCCTAGTGCTTAAAGTAACGCTGTGCCCGGGGAGTTCAGGTGATATATCCCACTCTATGCCTATACAGCCTTCCGTTGGAGGTATACGTAGAGACTTCTCCCAACGCATACCTCTGACGAAAAGAAAAAAATTGAATGTGAACATACTCCAAGAAGCCCACAGCTCTGAATAAATATGGCGCAACTTCGGTTGTCAGTGCTGCACAAACTGACATCTACACCAGTTAGCATAGATGTCAGCTATAATATCCGCAGGTGTAAATTAAATATGTCATGCAGGAGATCTGCTCTCCCGCTGGTCCCGACTTACTAGCTGAAAAGACGCGAAAACAGAATAATGTCTCAAAAAGCTAAAATTTTTACTCAAAACGGGCATGCGCCAAAATTTCCCATTACAATACTTTACAATATCATGTATTATAAAGACATTTACTTTTGAGCTACTTTGACTAAATCGTTAGCAAATGGGAAAAAAAAAACACCAAGGAAAAAAATGTAATTAAAAAACTACGGCCTCCTCCATTTCCCCTCTAGCCGTCCTTTCCATCTCCAAAATGGTGTGTTTTCTGCCATTTTAGGTAGAAAAATTTCTATTTGCTCACCATTTAGGCAAAGTAGCAGGCGGGTATATTATGCAGCTTCTCAAACTCTACCTTGAAGAGCTGTGTGGTATGTATTTTAATAGTAACTTTTTAATCTAAATGTACTTTTTACTCTGCCTGACTTGGTATTTATTTGTTCAGAGTTTCAAGCTCACATTGACTTGGTCCTCCCCTATAGGACCTCTCTATCTGTTGAACTAAGTATCATTACTAAAACTTATCTGAATCTGATTCTTAAACATCTAGTTACTACTTCTGATCATACAGTACAGTCAGCCAAGCATAGCAAGTTACCAAGTTCAATCACACAATATTAAAATGAGTAAGGAGCATGGATACATATCAGCATTAGATACACATAGGTAGAACTTATCATTGTCAAACCTTGTTCTTAAAGCTTAAAAAAATGGTTTAAATTTATTAAAGATCATATCCGACTACTACCATAACAATTGACAGACATCAGGGGCTCCTTCCAGGAGAGTAATCACTAACCAGAGCATTGCCGACGCTCTGGCCATGGATTCCTGGGTTTTTAAACTCCTAACATCACTGTCCATATAGTGAAAGTGACATCAAGGGCTTTCCCAAGTCAGGAGTTCCCGGCCAGTGAGTGCTTGTGATGCTCTGGCCGGGGACTCCAGAGTTTAAAGCCAAATATGGATATTTAAAGCCATATATGCACAGTAAAGTGAGAGGCTTTCTCTACAAGCGTAATTCCCGGCCACAGCGCTGCCAACGCTAAGACTTGGAATTCTCACATTACAAAGCCCCTAATGTCACTGTCTATCTACAGACAGTAACATCAAGGGATCCTCCAGGAGCAGAATCCATATATGGACAGTGACATCAGGGGCTCCCTCCAGGAGTGGAATCCCCAGCCAGTGCAATGCCAGTGTTCTGGCCTAGGATTTTGGCATCTTAAAGCTCCTAACGTCAGTGTCCATTTATGGACAGTGTTGTCAGGGACTTCCCGAGGAGCAGAATCCCCAGTCAGAGCGTTGCTAACGTCAGGGGCTTTCCAAGCCTAGTGCTTAAAGTAACGCTGTGCCCGGGGAGTTCAGGTGATATATCCCACTCTATGCCTGTACAGCCTTCCGTTGGAGGTATACGTAGAGACTTCTCCCAACGCATACCTCTGACGAAAAGAAAAAAATTGAATGTGAACATACTCCAAGAAGCCCACAGCTCTGAATAAATATGGCGCAACTTGTGTTGTCAGTGCTGCACAAACTGACATCTACACCAGTTAGCATAGATGTCAGCTATAATATCTGCAGGTGTAAATTAAATATGTCATGCAGGAGATCTGCTCTCCCGCTGGTCCCGACTTACTAGCTGAAAAGACGCGAAAACAGCATAATGTCTCAAAAAGCTAAAATTTTTACTCAAAACGGGCATGCGCCAAAATTTCCCATTACATTACTTTACAATATCATGTATTATAAAGACATTTACTTTTGAGCTACTTTGACTAAATCGTTAGCAAATGGAAAAAAAAAAACACCAAGGAAAAAAATGTAATTAAAAAACTACGGCCTCCTCCATTTCCCCTCTAGCCGTCCTTTCCATCTCCAAAATGGTGTGTTTTCTGCCATTTTAGGTAGAAAAATTTCTATTTGCTCACCATTTAGGCAAAGTAGCAGGCGGGTATATTATGCAGCTTCTCAAACTCTACCTTGAAGAGCTGTGTGGTATGTATTTTAATAGTAACTTTTTAATCTAAATGTACTTTTTACTCTGCCTGACTTGGTATTTATTTGTTCAGAGTTTCAAGCTCACATTGACTTGGTCCTCCCCTATAGGACCTCTCTATCTGTTGAACTAAGTATCATTACTAAAACTTATCTGAATCTGATTCTTAAACATCTAGTTACTACTTCTGATCATACAGTACAGTCAGCCAAGCATAGCAAGTTACCAAGTTCAATCACACAATATTAAAATGAGTAAGGAGCATGGATACATATCAGCATTAGATACACATAGGTAGAACTTATCATTGTCAAACCTTGTTCTTAAAGCTTAAAAAAATGGTTTCAATTTATTAAAGATCATATCCGACTACTACCATAACAATTGACAGACATCAGGGGCTCCTTCCAGGAGAGTAATCACTAACCAGAGCATTGCCGACGCTCTGGCCATGGATTCCTGGGTTTTTAAACTCCTAACATCACTGTCCATATAGTGAAAGTGACATCAAGGGCTTTCCCAAGTCAGGAGTTCCCGGCCAGTGAGTGCTTGTGATGCTCTGTCCGGGGACTCCAGAGTTTAAAGCCAAATATGGATATTTAAAGCCATATATGCACAGTAAAGTGAGAGGCTTTCTCTACAAGCGTAATTCCCGGCCACAGCGCTGCCAACGCTAAGACTTGGAATTCTCACATTACAAAGCCCCTAATGTCACTGTCTATCTACAGACAGTAACATCAAGGGATCCTCCAGGAGCAGAATCCATATATGGACAGTGACATCAGGGGCTCCCTCCAGGAGTGGAATCCCCAGCCAGTGCAATGCCAGTGTTCTGGCCTAGGATTTTGGCATCTTAAAGCTCCTAACGTCAGTGTCCATTTATGGACAGTGTTGTCAGGGGCTTCCCGAGGAGCAGAATCCCCAGTCAGAGCGTTGCTAACGTCAGGGGCTTTCCAAGCCTAGTGCTTAAAGTAACGCTGTGCCCGGGGAGTTCAGGTGATATATCCCACTCTATGCCTATACAGCCTTCCGTTGGAGGTATACGTAGAGACTTCTCCCAACGCATACCTCTGACGAAAAGAAAAAAATTGAATGTGAACATACTCCAAGAAGCCCACAGCTCTGAATAAATATGGCGCAACTTGTGTTGTCAGTGGTGCACAAACTGACATCTACACCAGTTAGCATAGATGTCAGCTATAATATCTGCAGGTGTAAATTTAATATGTCATGCAGGAGATCTGCTCTCCCGCTGGTCCCGACTTACTAGCTGAAAAGACGCGAAAACAGCATAATGTCTCAAAAAGCTAAAATTTTTACTCAAAACGGGCATGCGCCAAAATTTCCCATTACATTACTTTACAATATCATGTATTATAAAGACATTTACTTTTGAGCTACTTTGACTAAATCGTTAGCAAATGGAAAAAAAAAAAACACCAAGGAAAAAAATGTAATTAAAAAACTACGGCCTCCTCCATTTCCCCTCTAGCCGTCCTTTCCATCTCCAAAATGGTGTGTTTTCTGCCATTTTAGATAGAAAAATTTCTATTTGCTCACCATTTAGGCAAAGTAGCAATAGGGTATATTATGCAGCTGCTCAAACTCTACCTTGAAGAGCTGTGTGGTTTGTATTTTAATAGTAACTTTTTAATCTAAATTTACTTTTTACTCTGCCTGACTTGGTATTTATTTGTTCAGAGTTTCAAGCTCACATTGACTTGGTCCTCCCCTATAGGACCTCTCTATCTGTTGAACTAAGTATCATTACTAAAACTTATCTGAATCTGATTCTTAAACATCTAGTTACTACTTCTGATCATACAGTACAGTCAGCCAAGCATACCAAGTTACCAAGTTCAATCACACAATATTAAAATGAGTAAGGAGCATGGATACATATCAGCATTAGATACACATGGGTAGAACTTATCATTGTCAAACCTTGTTCTTAAAGCTTAAAAAAATGGTTTAAATTTATTAAAGATCATATCCGACTACTACCATAACAATTGACAGACATCAGGGTCTCCTTCCAGGAGAGTAATCACTAACCAGAGCATTGCCGACGCTCTGGCCATGGATTCCTGGGGTTTTAAACTCCTAACATCACTGTCCATATAGTGAAAGTGACATCAAGGGCTTTCCAAAGTCAGGAGTTCCTGGCCAGTGAGTGCTTGCGATGCTCTGGCCGGGGACTCCAGAGTTTAAAGCCAAATATGGATATTTAAAGCCATATATGCACAGTAAAGTGAGAGGCTTTCTCTACAAGCGTAATTCCCGGCCACAGCGCTGCCAACGCTCCGACTTGGAATTCTCACATTACAAAGCCCCTAATGTCATTGTCTATGTACAGACAGTAACATCAAGGGATCCTCCAGGAGCAGAATCCATATATGGACAGTGACGTCAGGGGCTCCCTCCAGGAGTGGAATCCCCAGCCAGTGCAATGCCAGTGTTCTGGCCTACGATTTTGGCATCTTAAAGCTCCTAACGTCAGTGTCCATTTATGGACAGTGTTGTCAGGGGCTTCCCGAGGAGCAGAATCCCCAGTCAGAGCGTTGCTAACGTCAGGGGCTTTCCAAGCCTAGTGCTTAAAGTAACGCTGTGCCCGGGGAGTTCAGGTGATATATCCCACTCTATGCCTATACAGCCTTCCGTTGGAGGTATACGTAGAGACTTCTCCCAACGCATACCTCTGACGAAAAGAAAAAAATTGAATGTGAACATACTCCAAGAAGCCCACAGCTCTGAATAAATATGGCGCAACTTGTGTTGTCAGTGGTGCACAAACTGACATCTACACCAGTTAGCATAGATGTCAGCTATAATATCTGCAGGTGTAAATTTAATATGTCATGCAGGAGATCTGCTCTCCCGCTGGTCCCGACTTACTAGCTGAAAAGACGCGAAAACAGCATAATGTCTCAAAAAGCTAAAATTTTTACTCAAAACGGGCATGCGCCAAAATTTCCCATTACATTACTTTACAATATCATGTATTATAAAGACATTTACTTTTGAGCTACTTTGACTAAATCGTTAGCAAATGGAAAAAAAAAAAACACCAAGGAAAAAAATGTAATTAAAAAACTACGGCCTCCTCCATTTCCCCTCTGGCCGTCCTTTCCATCTCCAAAATGGTGTGTTTTCTGCCATTTTAGGTAGAAAAATTTCTATTTGCTCACCATTTAGGCAAAGTAGCAATAGGGTATATTATGCAGCTGCTCAAACTCTACCTTGAAGAGCTGTGTGGTTTGTATTTTAATAGTAACTTTTTAATCTAAATTTACTTTTTACTCTGCCTGACTTGGTATTTATTTGTTCAGAGTTTCAAGCTCACATTGACTTGGTCCTCCCCTATAGGACCTCTCTATCTGTTGAACTAAGTATCATTACTAAAACTTATCTGAATCTGATTCTTAAACATCTAGTTACTACTTCTGATCATACAGTACAGTCAGCCAAGCATACCAAGTTACCAAGTTCAATCACACAATATTAAAATGAGTAAGGAGCATGGATACATATCAGCATTAGATACACATGGGTAGAACTTATCATTGTCAAACCTTGTTCTTAAAGCTTAAAAAAATGGTTTAAATTTATTAAAGATCATATCCGACTACTACCATAACAATTGACAGACATCAGGGTCTCCTTCCAGGAGAGTAATCACTAACCAGAGCATTGCCGACGCTCTGGCCATGGATTCCTGGGGTTTTAAACTCCTAACATCACTGTCCATATAGTGAAAGTGACATCAAGGGCTTTCCAAAGTCAGGAGTTCCTGGCCAGTGAGTGCTTGCGATGCTCTGGCCGGGGACTCCAGAGTTTAAAGCCAAATATGGATATTTAAAGCCATATATGCACAGTAAAGTGAGAGGCTTTCTCTACAAGCGTAATTCCCGGCCACAGCGCTGCCAACGCTCCGACTTGGAATTCTCACATTACAAAGCCCCTAATGTCATTGTCTATGTACAGACAGTAACATCAAGGGATCCTCCAGGAGCAGAATCCATATATGGACAGTGACGTCAGGGGCTCCCTCCAGGAGTGGAATCCCCAGCCAGTGCAATGCCAGTGTTCTGGCCTACGATTTTGGCATCTTAAAGCTCCTAACGTCAGTGTCCATTTATGGACAGTGTTGTCAGGGGCTTCCCTAG
The DNA here is from genome assembly GCF_050947455.1 of Rhinoderma darwinii. Taxonomy (NCBI): domain Eukaryota; kingdom Metazoa; phylum Chordata; class Amphibia; order Anura; family Rhinodermatidae; genus Rhinoderma; species Rhinoderma darwinii. The sequence goes on along the minus strand of NW_027461962.1, from coordinate 1,319,384 downwards.
GGGCAGAATCCCCGGTCAGAGCGTTGCTAACGTCAGGGGCTTTCCGAGCCTAGTGCTTAAAGTAACGCTGTGCCCGGGGAGTTCAGGTGATATATCCCACTCTATGCCTATACAGCCTTCCGTTGGAGGTATACGTAGAGACTTCTCCCAACGCATACCTCTGACGAAAAGAAAAAAATTGAATGTGAACATACTCCAAGAAGCCCACAGCTCTGAATAAATATGGCGCAACTTGGGTTGTCAGTGCTGAACAAACTGACATCTACACCAGTTAGCATAGATGTCAGCTATAATATCCGCAGGTGTAAATTAAATATGTCATGCAGGAGATCTGCTCTCCCGCTGGTCCCGACTTACTAGCTGAAAAGACGCAAAAACAGCATAATGTCTCAAAAAGCTAAAATTTTTACTCAAAACGGCCATGCGCCAAAATTTCCCATTACATTACTTTACAATATCATGTATTATAAAGACATTTACTTTTGAGCTACTTTGACTAAAGCGTTAGCAAATGGAAAAAAAAAACCACCAAGGAAAAAAATTTAATTAAAAAACTACGGCCTCCTCCATTTCCCCTCTAGCCGTCCTTTCCATCTCCAAAATGGTGTGCTTTCTGCCATATTAGGTAGAAAAATTTATATTTGCTCACCATTTAGGCAAAGTAGCAATAGGGTATATTATGCAGCTTCTCAAACTCTACCTTGAAGAGCTGTGTGGTTTGTATTTTAATAGTAACTTTTTAATCTAAATGTACTTTTTACTCTGCCTGACTTGGTATTTATTTGTTCAGAGTTTCAAGCTCACATTGACTTGGTCCTCCCCTATAGGACCTCTCTATCTGTTGAACTAAGTATCATTACTAAAACTTATCTGAATCTGATTATTAAACATCTAGTTACTACTTCTGATCATACAGTACAGTCAGCCAAGCATAGCAAGTTACCAAGATCAATCACACAATATTAAAATGAGTAAGGAGCATGGATACATATCAGCATTAGATACACATGGGTAGAACTTATCATTGTCAAACCTTGTTCTTAAAGCTTAAAAAAATGGTTTAAATTTATTAAAGATCATATCCGACTACTACCATAACAATTCACAGACATCAGGGGCTCCTTCCAGGAGAGTAATCACTAACCAGAGCATTGCCGACGCTCTGGCCATGGATTCCTGGGTTTTTAAACTCCTAACATCACTGTCCATATAGTGAAAGTGACATCAAGGGCTTTCCCAAGTCAGGAGTTCCGGCCAGTGAGTGCTTGCGATGCTCTGGCCGGGGACTCCAGAGTTTAAAGCCAAATATGGATATTTAAAGCCATATATGCACAGTAAAGTGAGAGGCTTTCTCTACAAGCGTAATTCCCGGCCACAGCGCTGCCAACGCTCCGACTTGGAATTCTCACATTACAAAGCCCCTAATGTCACTGTCTATGTACAGACAGTAACATCAAGGGATCCTCCAGGAGCAGAATCCATATATGGACAGTGACGTCAGGGGCACCCTCCAGGAGTGGAATCCCCAGCCAGTGCAATGCCAGTGTTCTGGCCTAGGATTTTGGCATCTTAAAGCTCCTAACGTCAGTGTCCATTTATGGACAGTCTTGTCAGGGGCTTCCCTAGGAGCAGAATCCCCAGTCAGAGCGTTGCTAACGTCAGGGGCTTTCCGAGCCTAGTGCTTAAAGTAACGCTGTGCCCGTGGAGTTCAGGTGATATATCCCACTCTATGCCTATACAGCCTTCCGTTGGAGGTATACGTAGAGACTTCTCCCAACGCATACCTCTGACGAAAAGAAAAAATTTAATGTGAACATACTCCAAGAACCCCACAGCTCTGAATAAATATGGCGCAACTAGGGTTGTCAGTGCTCCACAAACTGACATCTACACCAGTTAGCATAGATGTCAGCTATAATATCCGCAGGTGTAAATTAAATATGTCATGCAGGAGATCTGCTCTCCCGCTGGTCCCGACTTACTAGCTGAAAAGACGCAAAAACAGCATATGGTCTCAAAAAGCTAAAATTTTTACTCAAAACGGGCATGCGCCAAAATTTCCCATTACATTACTTTACAATATCATGTATTATAAAGACATTTACTTTTGAGCTACTTTGACTAAATCGTTAGCAAATGGAAAAAAAAAAAACACCAAGGAAAAAAATGTAATTAAAAAACTACGGCCTCCTCCATTTCCCCTCTAGCCGTCCTTTCCATCTCCAAAATGGTGTGTTTTCTGCCATTTTAGGTAGAAAAATTTCTATTTGCTCACCATTTAGGCAAAGTAGCAGGAGGGTATATTATGCAGCTGCTCAAACTCTACCTTGAAGAGCTGTGTGGTTTGTATTTTAATAGTAACTTTTTAATCTAAATTTACTTTTTACTCTGCCTGACTTGGTATTTATTTGTTCAGAGTTTCAAGCTCACATTGACTTGGTCCTCCCCTATAGGACCTCTCTATCTGTTGAACTAAGTATCATTACTAAAACTTATCTGAATCTGATTCTTAAACATCTAGTTACTACTTCTGATCATACAGTACAGTCAGCCAAGCATACCAAGTTACCAAGTTCAATCACACAATATTAAAATGAGTAAGGAGCATGGACACATATCAGCATTAGATACACATGGGTAGAACTTATCATTGTCAAACCTTGTTCTTAAAGCTTAAAAAAATGGTTTAAATTTATTAAAGATCATATCCGACTACTACCATAACAATTGACAGACATCAGAGGCTCCTTCCAGGAGAGTAATCACTAACCAGAGCATTGCCGACGCTCTGGCCATGGATTCCTGGGTTTTTAAACTCCTAACATCACTGTCCATATAGTGAAAGTGACATCAAGGGCTTTCCCAAGTCAGGAGTTCCCGGCCAGTGAGTGCTTGTGATGCTCTGGCCGGGGACTCCAGAGTTTAAAGCCAAATATGGATATTTAAAGCCATATATGCACAGTAAAGTGAGAGGCTTTCTCTACAAGCGTAATTCCCGGCCACAGCGCTGCCAACGCTAAGACTTGGAATTCTCACATTACAAAGCCCCTAATGTCATTGTCTATGTACAGACAATAACATCAAGGGATCCTCCAGGAGCAGAATCCATATATGGACAGTGACGTCAGGGGCTCCCTCCAGGAGTGGAATCCCCAGCCAGTGCAATGCCAGTGTTCTGGCCTAGGATTTTGGCATCTTAACGCTCCTAACGTCAGTGTCCATTTATGGACAGTCTTGTCAGGGGCTTCCCTAGGAGCAGAATCCCCAGTCAGAGCGTTGCTAACGTCAGGGGCTTTCCGAGCCTAGTGCTTAAAGTAACGCTGTGCCCGGGGAGTTCAGGTGATATATCCCACTCTATGCCTATACAGCCTTCCATTGAAGGTATACGTAGAGACTTCTCCCGACGCATACCTCTGACGAAAAGAAAAAATTGAATGTGAACATACTCCAAGAAGCCCACAGCTCTGAATAAATATGGCGCAACTAGGGTTGTCAGTGCTCCACAAACTGACATCTACACCAGTTAGCATAGATGTCAGCTATAATATCCGCAGGTGTAAATTAAATATGTCATGCAGGAGATCTGCTCTCCCGCTGGTCCCGACTTACTAGTTGAAAAGACGCGAAAACAGCATAAAGTCTCAAAAAGCTAAAATTTTTACTCAAAACGGGCATGCGCCAAAATTTCCCATTACATTACTTTACAATATCATGTATTATAAAGACATTTACTTTTGAGCTACTTTGACTAAATCGTTAGCAAATGGAAAAAAAAACACCAAGGAAAAAAATGTAATTAAAAAACTACGGCCTCCTCCATTTCCCCTCTAGCCGTCCTTTCCATCTCCAAAATGGTGTGTTTTCTGCCATTTTAGGTAGAACAATTTCTATTTGCTCACCATTTAGGCAAAGTAGCAGGAGGGTATATTATGCAGCTTCTCAAACTCTACCTTGAAGAGCTGTGTGGTTTGTATTTTAATAGTAACTTTGTAATCTAAATTTACTTTTTACTCTGCCTGACTTGGTATTTATTTGTTCAGAGTTTCAAGCTCACATTGACTTGGTCCTCCCCTATAGGACCTCTCTATCTGTTGAACTAAGTATCATTACTAAAACTTATCTGAATCTGATTCTTAAACATCTAGTTACTACTTCTGATCATACAGTACAGTCAGCCAAGCATACCAAGTTACCAAGTTCAATCACACAATATTAAAATGAGTAAGGAGCATGGATACATATCAGCATTAGATACACATGGGTAGGGGGCGTGGCAAGCAGCGAGACCGGACGGACTCACTCACAGGGAGCTCCTGATCAGTGAGCCTCATACCGGGTAATCCGGACCTCTTCCACTGCAAACCCGGGGCCCCCATCGATGTCACGGTCCTCCTCGCCCCTCGCTGATCACTTTGACGCCGGTCTCAGCCGCCTCGGCCGACTTCCGGTTTTGCGGCCTGCTGGCGGGACCGAAGCCGCGGCCTCGATTTGTACAGCAGGCGCGGCCCGGAACGGTGCGGGCCTGACAAGTGACCGGAGACCTGAAGAGTGCAGGGCTACTTCCTGGTCCCCGCCTCCGGCCCTCAGCCGCATAAGAGCACGTCCCAGAGGATCTGGGAACTCCACTGAGACGACTGGGGCCGCCAGTTTAGTCTCCTCTCAGCCTGGACGTCTTTAGGGGTCGGTGAGTAGCCTCAGGGAGGCAACTGATTGTGCACACTCCAGCTGCAACATACACAGCACCAGCCTCACCCCCAACCTCACCTTACCTCACCCAAGCCCCATCCTCACCTTTCATAACTCCAGCTACACCAGCCTCCGCCTGGACATTGAAGTCCGCCAATTGAATTAAAAAAAAAAAAAAAAAAAAGTAAAGCAGGTTTCCTCCAATTAAAGGGCCCTCGACCCAAATTTTTTTCAGGTGCTGGTCCGTCGATCAGTACCGACTGTACCTGCCGGAACTCGCTTAGACCTGACCCCCTCTGCAGAGCCAGAGGGGTATCAAGGGACAGCTCAACTTCTCCGGTGTCAAGCTAAGATTACCGCAGCGATACCAATCGCTTCTTCTACACGCACTTCAAGACCACCGACGAATATGTAATATACTTACAACAGTGGCGAGCTTAAATAGAGAAAATTCTTCCGCTACGATATCTTCTTAGTTAATATGGGTAAAATCGGTCCGAAACAAACAGCTACGGTTTCGGGCCCACATCCGCAAACTCCACAAGCAGAGATGGACAAATTTGTAAAAAAACAAGGGGGGAAGTCGAGTCACTCCAAGTCAATCTCACCCTTAAAAGCTACGCAAAAACAGGGAGAACCCGAGCTAGAGCAAATGAGTGAAGACGACCAAAATATAGAGGATAAGGAACTTCCAGTCTCAAGATCCTTTATGAAGCGAATTTTAGCTAAAGCACTTGAACCACTTGCCAACGATCTTTCTGAAATCAAACAAGAGCTCTTACAAGTGGGTAATAGAGTCGATGCACTGGAAAAGACGCAAACGACCTTGCTTTCCTCCTCTTCTGATCTCACAACCTGTCTACAGTCACAAGAAGGACACATTAATAAAATGTATTCCATACTAGAAGACCATGAAAACAGGGATAGGAGAAACAACCTGCGCATCAAGCGACTGCCTGAGTAAATTGCCAACGAAGATATTCTTACCGCTCTGACCGAGACGTTCCGGAAATTCCTAGACCCTGAAGATTACCCAAACCTAGTTATTGAGAGGGCTCACAGGTCACTCCGACCAAAGCCATCCCCCTCAGATCCCCCGAGGGATATTATTTGCAGAATATTGGATTACAGAATTAAAGATCGCATCATACAGAAAAGCCGACTCTCAACAAACATACTCTATGGAGAGGCCCAAATTGCTATTTTACAGGACTTGGCTTCCACCACTTTATACAAATGTAGGCTCCTGAAACCCTTTACGTCTACATTGAGACAGAGGCAGATCCCATTTCGTTGGCTCTTCCCGTTTGGTCTCTCCTTCTCTGTTAATGGAAAGAGATTCACAGCTAGATCCTCGTCAGACATCAGAAATATCTGCTCTGAACTTGACATATCTCTGGAGGCTTATCCCGACCTAGAAATGGTGCATGACGCTGCTCGTCTTCAACATATCCCTCAACTACCTCAATGGGAAACAGTTCAGGCACCCGAAGGTCAAAGGGCAAGACGGCGATCCCACAAAGCTCCAAAGTATTTATTGTCTTATGCTCCAATCAACGGATTACACCCAGATGTATCCTTTCAAAGGACTGTACCGAGTGTGAACGGAGACTAGTTTTTTATGTGGTTATTTTGCATAGCTAGTCTTAATTGAATCTGAGATTTAGCCAAATCTGTGTTTTTCTTTTGTTTTTTTGCATTTATTACCGGTTTTCTGGAATACATATATGTGATACTATATAGAGACGTCTACTCGATGCAACTCATACCTGCTTTGCTTACGCAATATTGATGTCGACTAAGTTACATTTTGTTTCTTCTATTAGGGTTTATATATGTAGGGGGATTTATATCCACAGTCAGAAGATTACTCACCTCATATATAAGATATATCTACTTCGACCAATTCGAGAGCCTCAAAAAGCCCTAGGTACACTCAGTTCATTCTGTTCACCCAAGTGCCTATACCTGATTAAATACCACCATTCTGTTAACATTCACCTAACATTTTCTCTATTGCTCTTCTACGTCAAATGACGATTGTTCACTTGCATCATCTGTTCATGGTGACACGATTCACCGATGATGCATTTACAGTACTGTTACAAGATACCCTAGTTATAGCTATGTTACTTATTCCCCTGTCCCATTTTCTAGGACACATCCCCGAGAGAGATCCCGCTCTTTACGGATCCAATTTGCAACGTCACTATGACTGACTCACATACAACATGGTCAATAGTTTCTTATAACGTCAGAGGCCTAAACTCTCCGGTCAAACGATCACAAATCCTTCAATATCTTAAAAACACAAAAGCAGACATTATATTGTTTCAGGAAACCCATCTACGAGCCCAAAAATTGCCATCTTTTCATAAATTATATTACAATACATGGTTTCACTCGCATTCCCCGTTCAAAAATTCATGTGGAGTTGCAATAGCCCTTGCTAAACATGTACCCTTTGTCTTACAAGATTCACTCTCTGACAGCGAAGGCAGATATATATTCATAAAGGGTCTCTTAGCGGGATCCTTAGTTACGTTGGGTAATCTATATGTAACTAATATCAATCAGGCGTCATGGATCCCATCCGCACTTGACACAGTTAGGCCCTTTATTGAAGGTATATGTCTGGCGGGGGAGACTTAAACGTGGCTCTGGAGCCGGACCTCGATTCTTCTACAAAGAAATCCTCGCTTTCACGCAGAGCCCTTTCGCGAATTAAAAAATCACTGCAATCCTTCCCCTTAATCGATACCTGGCGATATATGCACCCAAATGTGATTGATTATACGCACTTCTCATCTCCGCACAATTCGTATCAGAGACTAGACTACCTCTTTCTTCCTCTTTCGTTATTGCCTAACATTGTGGAAGTACGAATTCTGACCGCTATACACTCCGATCACTCTCCCCTACTGCTCCGAGCCTCGCTGACACACAGACCGGCTGGACAAAAGGCATGGTCCCTGAACGAAAGTTTACTCAACTCAGAAACAAATAAGAAACGTGTTGCCTCGGCTATACTATCTTTTTTTTTTTAATCAGTTCAATTTTATTCAACAAACTTCACATTATTACAGGTCATTGTACGTTCTCATACAGTGTATAAGCAAATTTCAACAGACCCAATTATTTATATCCAACCAAACATTCCCTTCCCCCCAACTCCCCCTTGTATCCCCCCAGCCGGTCTTCTCGATACCACTTTTCCACTCCTCTCTCCTTCTCTTCCCCTTTTCCATTCCCCATCCTACGCCTGCTCTCCGTATGTACCCCCCCGTCAGTAGCCCTATACCTGAACGTGTGACCTTAGTGTCATTAGCTCCGCAGAAGCATACCCAGATTGATCAATCCACCTAGCCCATTGTTTTTCAAACTTGACCTTGGACCCCCTCTTGGAGTATATCCTATATTCCATCAGAACCTGTGAGTTAAGTGCCCCTATAATTTCTTGTTTTGATGGTGGCTCCGCATCCAGCCAGTGCTTTGCTATTCCTTTCCTAACTTGATATAGTATTTTAGCGATTGCCAACCCTGACATCCTATCCCACTCCAAATCTCCAACATACCCTAGCAGCATAACCACAGGATCCCATGGAATCTGTACCTCAAACACTCTCCCCACTAGCTCCAATATTTCCGTCCACAGAATCCCCAACCTCCCGCATGTCCAGAACATATGAAGGATGTCTGCTTTTTCCTCCGGGCACCTAGGGCACTTGGCATCTGCTCTTAATCCCATTTGTTTCAGCACCCACGGGGTCCTATACACCCTATGTATCAGAAACAACTGCGATCTTCGTTGTGCTACATTAATGGACAAGGTACATGTTGCTGCCAATACCGCCTCCCAGTGGTCTGTTGTAATAGGACCCACATCCCTCTCCCATACAGCTTTCACTGGTGCCATAGGATCCCCCAGATGTTCCACCAATAACCTGCGATAAACCAATGAAATTAATCCTTTTGACGTTACTGCTTTTGAAATATGCTCCAACACCCCCGCGGCATGTATTGTCATGTCTACACTGACCGCTTGTGTCTGCACAGCGTGCCGAATCTGCAGGTACTGATAGAACATGCGGGAGTCCAGCTGAAACTCTTCCCTTATTTGCTGAAAGGATTTGAGTATGCCTCCCTCGTACAACTGACTCAATCGTATTATGCCTTGCTGCTCCCACCCCTGCATCCCTTCCAATTTACCCAATTCCCCCAGATAAGCATTCCTCCAGAGTGGTGTATATTTAGTGCATTCTCCTATCCCCAGCAATTGCTTGCACTGCCACCACACCTTGTGTATGAGAAGCAGAGTGGGTCTGGTACTCGCCATCCGTTTATAGCTGTGCGCTTCCAGTCCTTCCAACGGGTTCTCCCCCCCCCAGATATGATAGGATGCGCGCACTGGACCCCCATGTCTCTTCCTGCTCCCACCCCCAGAAATGCTGACATTGGGCAGCTAAATAATACACCCAAGCATTGGGCACAGCCAGGCCCCCCTCCTCTTTCGGCAGCTGTAATTTCTCCAGTTTAATCCTAGGTACCCCCTTCTTCCATACTAGGTCCCTAAAAAGGTTATGCAACCTCCTGAACCAATATTTGGGGATCCATACCGGGGAGTTATGTAGGACATACAGCACCTGGGGCATAAGGATCATTTTAATCAGATTCGTCCTACCCAGAGCCGATAGAGGTAACTTATTCCACGCCTCTACTTTGGCTTTTATCGTTGTTAACAGTGGCATTACATTAAGGGACATATAATCCTGTGCTTTCACCGTCACCCTAACCCCCAAATACTTAAACTCCGTGACCACCGGTATCTCCACCTCCTCCTCCCCAGTCTGGATAACCCCCGGGTCCATGAGCATTAGAGCCGATTTTGACCAATTAATGAGTAGTCCTGAATATTTCCCAAACCGCTTAATTAGGGCCATCACTAACGGTAGTGTGCGCTCGGTATCCGCCATGCATAACAGCATATTGTCTGCGTATAATGCAATTCGTTCCTCCACCCCCCCCATATCTCAACCCCTGAATATGTTCATGTTGTCTCACTGCGCACGCCAAGGGTTCCACCGCCAACGCGAACAACAATGGAGATAATGGACATCCCTGACGCGTTCCCCGCTCCAGCGCGAACCGATCCGATAGCACCCCATTCACCCTTATCTTTGCTGTCGGGGCTACATACAACAACTTTACCCATTTTATATAATTAGGGCCAAATCCCATTTTCTCCAGAACTGACCACAAATATTTCCACTCCACGCAATCGAATGCTTTAGCCGCGTCTAAGGACAGAATGGCTCTCCCCCCATGATTATCCGGCAGAACTTGTAAATTCAAGAACAGCCGTCTCAGATTCACCGCCGTCGATTTGGATGGCATAAAGCCGGCCTGATCCCCATGTACCACCCCAGCCACTACCTTAGCTAGTCAAAGCGCCAATACTTTCGCCATGATTTTAATATCCGCAGTCAATAGAGAAACTGGTCTATAGGAGCCCGGGAGCTGGGGATCCTTCCCCTCTTTAGGCAGAACGACTATAGTTGCTTCGTACATTGTTTCCGGAAGCCGCCCCCTATCAAAACTATCTAAAAGAGTGGCCAATAACTGCGGTGCGAGCTCCTCCTCATATTCCTTAAAAACTTCCACCGGAAGCCAATCCGGCCCGGCGCCTTTTCACTGGCTAGTATCCCTATGGCTGCCTGGAGCTCCTCCAGAGATATGGGCTCCTCCAATGTTCCTCTCTCCTCCCCTCCCAACCTGGGAAGTTCTATCTCCCCTATATACTCTTCCAGCTGTTGAGGTGTGTGCTCTGCCCTAGAGGCATACAAATCCGAGTAAAACTGCTGAAAAACTTTCAAAATCTGTCCTGTATCCGTCTCCAACTTCCCCCCCTCCCCTTTAATAGTGTGTATGTAATTATTCTCCCTCTGAGCCTGCGCCATCCTTGCCAGTAACCGTACAGTGGTTTCCCCCTCCTCATAATATTGGCGTTTTAAAAACATCCTTTTGTTATCTGCCCTCTCCAACTGATGCTGTTTTAACAATCGCTGCGCCTCCACCCAATGCTTCAGTGTGTCTGGTGTGTTATCTATTATATGTAGCCTTTCTGTCTCTGTTACCCTTTCCAACAGCGCTTCCCCTAATTGTCTAGACCGTGTTTTTACTGCCGAAATGTGCTGGATGAACACCCCTCTCAGCCACGCCTTCATCGCGTCCCACAGTATCTCTTGCGGTACCGTTCCCGAATTGAATTGAAAGTATTCCTTTATGAGGTCTAAAATTTGTTTATGATCTATCAACTTCAGCCAAAAGGCATTGAGTTTCCAGCACCCTTGCCCCCGCCCTGTCCTCCCCTCCGTCTTTACCTTCATTACCAAAGGAGAATGATCCGATAACGCTCTTTGCAAGTACTCTATCTGGGCTACAAATGGTACCGCTGCCGGTGAGCACAAGATTAGGTCTATCCTGGATAAAGACTGATATGTGGAAGACGCGCAAGAATACTGAAAGCTATTTGGATGTTTATCCCTCCATATGTCCCGCCAACCCATTTCAGCAACAAGATGGCCAAACGCTGTTAAACCTCCCCCTGTCATGCCGAATTTATCCATATTGGTATTCAATACTGCGTTAAAATCCCCCATCACTAGTAACGGCACCTCCGGGTACCTAGCCAGTTCCTCCACCACTTTCTTGATACATCCGCTAGAAAATGGAGGGGGGACATACAACACCACCAAAACACAATTCCAATGATACATCGTACAGTGTACCCCCACATACCGCCCCTCCCCATCCTGGAAGGAGTCGTGACATATAAATGGCACTGCCCTATGTATGAGAAGACTCACCCCCCTTGAATATGTAGTATGATATGAATGAAAACTATGGCCTACCCAGGCCCTATGCATCATGGAGACTGAATCCCTAGTCATATGTGTCTCCTGTAGTCCTATCACCCTCGACTCCTGTTTCCTAATAAAATCAAATACCGCCTGTCGTTTTCTGGCTTCCCGCAGGCCCCGTACATTCCAGGACAAACAATTAAGTGATCCCATCATCCCTCAACATATCCCAACACATCCTATCCTGTTCTCGCACTTTTACATATCCGACCGGCTGGGTCCTCTTTCCCTCCCTCCCCTCCCCCCCTGTAACCTCCCCCGTAAACCTACCCCTTTCCAAGGGTTGGGGCGACAGAACGTATCTGCCATTACCCATAACAAGCGTCGGCAGGTCAACTCCGCCCACCGTACATTCAACAATACCATAACTCGTTATTCACTTTTCCCGCGTAACTGACCATCCCTCCCGCTGCCTTTTTCTTGCAAATAAACAACCATCCCTTCAACATATCGGTACCCCTCAATGTCCATAAACACATTCCTCCTCTTCCGGTCTTCCGCGTTCACCGCAACCATGCCCTCCAACTCCAAGTCCAAACATGACCAGGAACCCTCAATGCCATATCTTGCAATTTTCTACGACACCTGGTTCAGTCCCGCATCCCCAGCCTCCTTTTGTCAGCCGGTCTGTTCCGGATCAACGCCGTCCCTCTGCCTCCGCCAGTTCGGCTATACTATCTTATTTCCAAATCAATACTATAGAGCAATGTCCTATGCCGGTGATCTGGGAGGCCCACAAGGCAGTGATTAGAGGTGAATTCATTTCTATTGGCTCGTATCAAAATAGCAGTAGAAGACGGAAACTTTCGGCGTTATATGAGGAAATCTCTCAGCTGGAGAGGCAACACAAAAATGTACAAACACTAGATGTCCTCGCCTCGCTCACGGTCAAAAGACAGGCCTAAAAGATTTACTCAATAAGCAGTCTGCCAAATTCTATTCTAATTGGAAAAATCAAATATTCATACGCGGAGATAAAGTCTCCAAACTCATGATTTCGTTGATAAAGAAGAGGAAATCCAGGTCTTATATTCACTCCCTGAAATTGCCTAATGGTTTGAAAACTAGCGACACTGATCTGATTTCAGAGGCTTTTGTAAATTATTACTCCTCCCTCTATCAAATTCGATCTCAAGAGACTGATGGAGAGCGGAGCAGTAGGAAACAAATCATTAACTCATTTCTTGCGTCCCTAACTTTGCCCCAACTTTCCCCTACACAACAAGCCACTCTGCAGAAATCGGTCACGGAGTCTGAGCTCCAGTCTATCCTGTCGAAGTGCCCTTCGGGAAAAAGTCCAGGACCAGACGGACTTCCCATACATTACTATAAAGTATTTCAGAAAGAACTACTACCTCATCTCCTTGGTTTGTGTAACTCTATACTACAAGGTTCTAGCTTTCCTAGACAGACTCTAGAAGCGCATATTACCCTGATTCACAAAGACGGTAAGGACCCTGACTTATGTAGTAACTACAAACCTATCTCACTTTTAAATACTGACCTAAAAATATTCGCAAAACTCTTAGCCAATCGATTAAGTCCGATACTACCGGACTTGATTGCTCTGGAACAAGTGGGATTCGTTTCCGGCAGGGAAGGGAAAGATAACTCTCTACGACTATTGCATTTACTACAGTTAGCTAAGGAGAAGAACAGATCTATGACATTCCTGAGCACTGATGCAGAGAAGGCCTTCGACAGGGTAGAGTGGACCTTTATGGAAGAAACCTTAGACCGATTTGGAATTCCTAAAATTTTCACCCAAGCTATACTACAAATGTATATCACCCCAACAGCTAAACTCCGTATTAACGGAACCCTCTCATCTAGCTTTCAAATCCTAAATGGAACTAGACAAGGCTGCCCGCTATCACCACTTCTGTTTGTCCTTGTGATGGAGTCATTAATCCAAACTATCAGACAACACCCAGATATAAAAGGTATCACAACTCAATCAACACATCACAAGACAGCAGTATTTGCAGATGATTTACTCATAATCATGTCTGACCCGATTTCAGAAATACCGGCAGTCCTCAAAATTTTTTCTAAATTTAGTGCTCTGTCCAATTTCAAAATCAACGCAGAAAAATCCGAAGCCTTAGGGATCAATGTTTCTAACTCTACGACACGATTACTAGAATCCCGATATCCAATTAAGTGGCCTCCAAAATGCATTACGTACTTGGGAGTCAAATTGTGTAAACATTGGCCTGACCACTTCGCCTTAAACTATCTCCCTCTCTTGGCCGGCACTAAAGTCATTATAGAATCCTGGTTAGCTCCCTTTATTTCCTGGATGGGCAGGAAAAACTTGATTAAAGGGTTAATCCTCCCCAAATTTAACTACCTATTCCAAATGTTACCTATTCACATTCCACAATCTTACTTCACGAAACTTCGCTCAATGATATTTCAATATATTTGGAATGGCAGGCACCCCAAAATTAGTGCAGAGACGCTTTCACTGCCTAAATCCCTGGGAGGAATTGGGGCTCCTGATTTTAAGAACTATTACCACACGGCTTCGATATCCAGGACTGTAGACTGGTTTCGGAAACCGGAGAATAAATTATGGGTCTCAATTGAGGAACTCCTAGCCCCTGTTCCTCTCAGAGCATTGCTACTTGCACACCCAGACAGCATAACAAACCTTTCATTTAAAAATGCTCTGACCAAGTTAACAATAAAATCACTCTCTCTCTTTAGGGACCTACTGGTTCCCACACCATCCCCACTGACACGTATCTCAGACTTGGTGGATTTATACCAAGAGGGTTTGGGAAGTGACACTAGTAACCCTTCGGTCAGATTGACTGATACTCTAGACTCCATACTAGCTGATGGGACGATCATATCCTTACAGACTTGGACCGAAAATCCAAACCTTCCGAATCTCCATTTAATGCACTATATGTCCCTAAAACAAGCAAACCTACCATACCTCACAGCAGGTTCCTTGGAAAGACCCTTGACTATCTTTGAATCCTTCCTCGGACAAGTAAAAAACCCACGGAAATGTGTTTCTCAGATTTATAAATTGTTAATTAATAGGAACGTCCCTTTCAAAAGATCATATATCGCACTCTGGGAAAAGGATCTCTCCATTACCTTAAATAAAAAAGATACAAATATCCTTTACAGGAATTCCCATGGTCCCTCCCAGTGTATTAAAACACAAGAAAACTCTTATAAGTTAGTGTCACGATGGTATACCACACCGGATAAAACACATCTCTGGTACCCTTCCATCCCAGACACATGTTGGAGATGTTTGGGGGAAACCGGATCTTACATCCATATCTGGTGGTCATGCGCTAAGATCCAACGTTATTGGATACCTGTATTAGATCTTATAGCAAGAATCTGTGACATCTCAATCCAAATACCCCCAGCTACCATCTTTCTTAACCTTCCATTGGCAAAAATAAGTAAATCCACAAACACTCTCGTTAAACACCTCTTATCGGGGGCCAAACTTCTCATCCCCCCAAACTGGAGATCGATGCAAGTCCCCACGCTCTCTCAATGGATAAACAAGGTAGAGCAAATTTACTATATTGAAGAAATAGCAGCACTCTCTAACCGCTCATATACTAAATTTATAGAGATCTGGAGACCCTGGACAATATTCCACTCCTCAGATCAGTTCTTGGACGTAGCCTTGAATACACAATAGCCAGATCCGATGGGTCACCTTGTTGGATTTGTTAGTTTGCGACTAAGTTGTATAACTGTAACCGATATTTCTTGTCTTAGAAAAAATTATCTTGTAAATCTCTCTCAACCCCTTCCCCTCCTACTCCCTCTCGTTCATTTTTCCCCCTACCCTCCCCCCATTTGGCCCCTTTACAACCGAGTACTATTATTATACTCTTATAATGTATTGTTCCAAATTTGTATCTTAACCTGAATGTTACGGCATAGCTGCGTATGCAATGTTACACTGTATAAATTGACACTTATCATTTGCTTGATTGTACCTTCATATGCTGTTAAATCAACCTTTTGCTATTCAGTTGTATGATTCACTTTTGTTTAAAACAATAAAAAGAAAATTGAAAAGAAAATATACACATGGGTAGAACTTATCATTGTCAAACCTTGTTCTTAAAGCTTAAAAAAATGGTTTAAATTTATTAAAGATCATATCCGACTACTACCATAACAATTGACAGACATCAGGGGCTCCTTCCAGGAGAGTAATCACTAACCAGAGCATTGCCGACGCTCTGGCCATGGATTCCTGGGTTTTTAAACTCCTAACATCACTGTCCATATAGTGAAAGTGACATCAAGGGCTTTCCCAAGTCAGGAGTTCCCGGCCAGTGAGTGCTTGCGATGCTCTGGCCGGGGACTCCAGAGTTTAAAGCCAAATATGGATATTTAAAGCCATATATGCACAGTAAAGTGAGAGGCTTTCTCTACAAGCGTAATTCCTGGCCACAGCGCTGCCAACGCTCCGACTTGGAATTCTCACATTACAAAGCCCCTAATGTCACTGTCTATGTACAGACAGTAACATCAAGGGATCCTCCAGGAGCAGAATCCATATATGGACAGTGACGTCAGGGGCTCCCTCCAGGAGTGGAATCCCCAGCCAGTGCAATGCCAGTGTTCTGGCCTAGGATATTGGCATCTTAAAGCTCCTAACGTCAGTGTCCATTTAAGGACAGTGTTGTCAGGGGCTTCCCTAGGAGCAGAATCCCCAGTCAGAGCGTTGCTAACATCAGGGGCTTTCCGAGCCTAGTGCTTAAAGTAACGCTGTGCCAGGGGAGTTCAGGTGATATATCCCACTCTATGCCTATACAGCCTTCCGTTGGAGGTATACGTAGAGACTTCTCCCAACGCATACCTCTGATGAAAAGAAAAAATTTAATGTGAACATACTCCAAGAAGCCCACAGCTCTGAATAAATATGGCGCAACTTGGGTTGTCAGTGCTGCACAAACTGACATCTACACCAGTTAGCATAGATGTCAGCTATAATATCCGCAGGTGTAAATTAAATATGTCATGCAGGAGATCTGCTCTCCCGCTGGTCCCGACTTACTAGCTGAAAAGACGCGAAAACAGCATAATGTCTCAAAAAGCTAAAATTTTTACTCAAAACGGGCATGCGCCAAAATTTCCCATTACGTTACTTTACAATATCATGTATTATAAAGACATTTACTTTTGAGCTTCTTTGACTAAATCGTTAGCAAATGGAAAAAAAAAAACACCAAGAAAAAAAATGTAATTAAAAAACTACGGCCTCCTCCATTTCCCCTCTAGCCGTCCTTTCCATCTCCAAAATGGTGTGTTTTCTGCCATTTTAGGTAGAAAAAATTATATTTGCTCACCATTTAGGCTAAGTAGCAGGAGGGTATATTATGCAGCTTCTCAAACTCTACCTTGAAGAGCTGTGTGGTTTGTATTTTAATAGTAACTTTTTAATCTAAATGTACTTTTTACTCTGCCTGACTTGGTATTTATTTACTCAAAGTTTCAAGCTCACATTGACTTGGTCCTCCCCTATAGGACCTCTCTATCTGTTGAACTAAGTATCATTACTAAAACTTATCTGAATCTGATTCTTAAACATCTAGTTACTACTTCTGATCATACAGTACAGTCCGCCAAGCATACCAAGTTACCAAGTTCAATCACACAATATTAAAATGAGTAAGGAGCATGGATACATATCAGCATTAGATACACATGGGTAGAACTTATCATTGTCAAACCTTGTTCTTAAAGCTTAAAAAAATGGTTTAAATTTATTAAAGATCATATCCGACTACTACCATAACAATTGACAGACATCAGGGGCTCCTTCCAGGAGAGTAATCACTAACCAGAGCATTGCCGACGCTCTGGCCATGGATTCCTGGGTTTTTAAACTCCTAACATCACTGTCCATATAGTGAAAGTGACATCAAGGGCTTTCCCAAGTCAGGAGTTCCCGGCCAGTGAGTGCTTGCGATGCTCTGGCCGGGGACTCCAGAGTTTAAAGCCAAATATGGATATTTAAAGCCATATATGCACAGTAAAGTGAGAGGCTTTCTCTACAAGCGTAATTCCTGGCCACAGCGCTGCCAACGCTCCGACTTGGAATTCTCACATTACAAAGCCCCTAATGTCACTGTCTATGTACAGACAGTAACATCAAGGGATCCTCCAGGAGCAGAATCCATATATGAACAGTGACGTCAGGGGCTCCCTCCAGGAGTGGAATCCCCAGCCAGTGCAATGCCAGTGTTCTGGCCTAGGATTTTGGCATCTTAAAGCTCCTAACGTCAGTGTCCATTTATGGACAGTGTTGTCAGGGGCTTCCCTAGGAGCAGAATCCCCAGTCAGAGCGTTGCTAACGTCAGGGGTTTTCCGAGCCTAGTGCTTAAAGTAACGCTGTGCCCGGGGAGTTCAGGTGATATATCCCACTCTATGCCTATACAGCCTTCCGTTGGAGGTATACGTAGAGACTTCCCCAACGCATACCTCTGACGAAAAGAAAAAATTTAATGTGAACATACTCCAAGAAGCCCACAGCTCTGAATAAATATGTCGCAACTTGGGTTGTCAGTGCTGCACAAACTGACATCTACACCAGTTAGCATAGATGTCAGCTATAATATCCGCAGGTGTAAATTAAATATGTCATGCAGGAGATCTGCTCTCCCGCTGGTCCCGACTTACTAGCTGAAAAGACGCGAAAACAGCATAATGTCTCAAAAAGCTAAAATTTTTACTCAAAACGGGCACGCGCCAAAATTTCCCATTACATTACTTTACAATATCATGTATTATAAAGACATTTACTTTTGAGCTACTTTGACTAAATCGTTAGCAAATGGAAAAAAAAAACACCAAGGAAAAAAATGTAATTAAAAAACTACGGCCTCCTCCATTTCCCCTCTAGCCGTCCTTTCCATCTCCAAAATGGTGTGTTTTCTGCCATTTTAGGTAGAAAAATTTATATTTGCTCACCATTTAGGCAAAGTAGCAGGAGGGTATATTATGCAGCTTCTCAAACTCTACCTTGAAGAGCTGTGTGGTTTGTATTTTAATAGTAACTTTTTAATCTAAATGTACTTTTTACTCTGCCTGACTTGGTATTTATTTGTTCAGAGTTTCAAGCTCACATTGACTTGGTCCTCCCCTATAGGACCTCTCTATCTGTTGAACTAAGTATCATTACTAAAACTTATCTGAATCTGATTCTTAAACATCTAGTTACTACTTCTGATCATACAGTACAGTCAGCCAAGCATACCAAGTTACCAAGTTTAATCACACAATATTAAAATGAGTAAGGAGCATGGATACATATCAGCATTAGAAACACATGGGTAGAACTTATCATTGTCAAACCTTGTTCTTAAAGCTTAAAAAAATGGTTTAAATTTATTAAAGATCATATCCGACTACTACCATAACAATTGACAGACATCAGGGGCTCCTTCCAGGAGAGTAATCACTAACCAGAGCATTGCCGACGCTCTGGCCATGGATTCCTGGGTTTTTAAACTCCTAACATCACTGTCCATATAGTGAAAGTGACATCAAGGGCTTTCCCAAGTCAGGAGTTCCCGGCCAGTGAGTGCTTGCGATGCTCTGGCCGGGGACTCCAGAGTTTAAAGCCAAATATGGATATTTAAAGCCATATATGCACAGTAAAGTGAGAGGCTTTCTCTACAAGCGTAATTCCCGGCCACAGCGCTGCCAACGCTCCGACTTGGAATTCTCACATTACAAAGCCCCTAATGTCACTGTCTATGTACAGACAGTAACATCAAGGGATCCTCCAGGAGCAGAATCCATATATGAACAGTGACATCAGGGGCTCCCTCCAGGAGTGGAATCCCCAGCCAGTGCAATGCCAGTGTTCTGGCCTAGGATTTTGGCATCTTAAAGCTCCTAACGTCAGTGTCCATTTATGGACAGTGTTGTCAGGGGCTTCCCTAGGAGCAGAATCCCGAGTCAGGGCGTTGCTAACGTCAGGGGTTTTCCGAGCCTAGTGCTTAAAGTAACGCTGTGCCCGGGGAGTTCAGGTGATATATCCCACTCTATGCCTATACAGCCTTCCGTTGGAGGTATACGTAGAGACTTCCCCAACGCATACCTCTGACGAAAAGAAAAAATTTAATGTGAACATACTCCAAGAAGCCCACAGCTCTGAATAAATATGGCGCAACTTGGGTTGTCAGTGCTGCACAAACTGACATCTACACCAGTTAGCATAGATGTCAGCTATAATATCCGCAGGTGTAAATTAAATATGTCATGCAGGAGATCTGCTCTCCCGCTGGTCCCGACTTACTAGCTGAAAAGACGCGAAAACAGCATAATGTCTCAAAAAGCTAAAATTTTTACTCAAAACGGGCATGCGCCAAAATTTCCCATTACGTTACTTTACAATATCATGTATTATAAAGACATTTACTTTTGAGCTTCTTTGACTAAATCGTTAGCAAATGGAAAAAAAAAAACACCAAGGAAAAAAATTTAATTAAAAAACTACGGCCTCCTCCATTTCCCCTCTAGCCGTCCTTTCCATCTCCAAAATGGTGTGTTTTCTGCCATTTTAGGTAGAAAAATTTATATTTGCTCACCATTTAGGCTAAGTAGCAGGAGGGTATATTATGCAGCTTCTCAAACTCTACCTTGAAGAGCTGTGTGGTTTGTATTTTAATAGTAACTTTTTAATCTAAATTTACTTTTTACTCTGCCTGACTTGGTATTTATTTGTTCTGAGTTTCAAGCTCACATTGACTTGGTCCTCCCCTATAGGACCTCTCTATCTGTTGAACTAAGTATCATTACTAAAACTTATCTGAATCTGATTCTTAAACATCTAGTTACTACTTCTGATCATACAGTACAGTCAGCCAAGCATACCAAGTTACCAAGTTCAATCACACAATATTAAAATGAGTAAGGAGCATGGATACATATCAGCATTAGATACACATGGGTAGAACTTATCATTGTCAAACCTTGTTCTTAAAGCTTAAAAAAATGGTTTAAATTTATTAAAGATCATATCCGACTACTACCATAACAATTGACAGACATCAGGGGCTCCTTCCAGGAGAGTAATCACTAACCAGAGCATTGCCGACGCTCTGGCCATGGATTCCTGGATTTTTAAACTCCTAACATCACTGTCCATATAGTGAAAGTGACATCAAGGGCTTTCCCAAGTCAGGAGTTCCCGGCCAGTGAGTGCTTGCAATGCTCTGGCCGGGGACTCCAGAGTTTAAAGCCAAATAAGGATATTTAAAGCCATATATGCACAGTAAAGTGAGAGGCTTTCTCTACAAGCGTAATTCCCAGCCACAGCGCTGCCAACGCTCCGACTTGGAATTCTCACATTACAAAGCCCCTAATGTCACTGTCTATGTACAGACAGTAACATCAAGGGATCCTCCAGGAGCAGAATCCATATATGGACAGTGACGTCAGGGGCTCCCTCCAGGAGTGGAATCCCCACCCAGTGCAATGCCAGTGTTCTGGCCTAGGATTTTGACATCTTAAAGCTCCTAACGTCAGTGTCCATTTATGGACAGTGTTGTCAGGGGCTTCCCTAGGAGCAGAATCCCCAGTCAGAGCGTTGCTAACGTCCGCGGCTTTCCGAGCCTAGTGCCTAGTGCTTAAAGTAACGCTGTGCCCGGGGAGTTCAGGTGATATTTCCCACTCTATGCCTATACAGCCTTCCGTTGGAGGTATACGTAGAGACTTCTCCCAACGCATACCGCTGACGAAAAGAAAAAATTGAATGTGAACATACTCCAAGAAGCCCACAGCTCTGAATAAATATGGCGCAACTTGGGTTGTCAGTGCTGCACAAACTGACATCTACACCAGTTAGCATAGATGTCAGCTATAATATCCGCAGGTGTAAATTAAATATGTCATGCAAGAGATCTGCTCTCCCGCTGGTCCCGACTTACTAGCTGAAAAGACGCGAAAACAGCATAATGTCTCAAAAAGCTAAAATTTTTACTCAAAACGGGCATGCGCCAAAATTTCCCATTACATTACTTTACAATGTCATGTATTATAAAGACATTTACTTTTGAGCTACTTTGACTAAATCGTTAGCAAATGGAAAAAAAAAAACACCAAGGAGAAAAATGTAATTAAAAAACTACGGCCTCCTCCATTTCCCCTCTAGCCGTCCTTTCCATCTCCAAAATGGTGTGTTTTCTGCCGATTTAGGTAGAAAAATTTCTATTTGCTCACCATTTAGGCAAAGTAGCAGGAGGGTATATTATGCAGCTTCTCAAACTCTACCTTGAAGAGCTGTGTGGTTTGTATTTTAATAGTAACTTTTTAATCTAAATGTACTTTTTACTCTGCCTGACTTGGTATTTATTTGTTCAGAGTTTCAAGCTCACATTGACTTAGTCCTCCCCTATAGGACCTCTCTATCTGTTGAACTAAGTATCATTACTAAAACTTATCTGAATCTGATTCTTAAACATCTAGTTACTACTTCTGATCATACAGTACAGTCAGCCAAGCATACCAAGTTACCAAGTTCAATCACACAATATTAAAATGAGTAAGGAGCATGGATACATATCAGCATTAGATACACATGGGTAGAACTTATCATTGTCAAACCTTGTTCTTAAAGCTTAAAAAAATGGTTTAAATTTATTAAAGATCATATCCGACTACTACCATAACAATTGACAGACATCAGGGGCTCCTTCCAGGAGAGTAATCACTAACCAGAGCATTGCCGACGCTCTGGCCATGGATTCCTGCGTTTTTAAACTCCTAACATCACTGTCCATATAGTGAAAGTGACATCAAGGGCTTTCCCAAGTCAGGAGTTCCCGGCCAGTGAGTGCTTGCGATGCTCTGGCCGGGGACTCCAGAGTTTAAAGCCAAATATGGATATTTAAAGCCATATATGCACAGTAAAGTGAGAGGCTTTCTCTACAAGCGTAATTCCCGGCCACAGCGCTGCCAACGCTCCGACTTGGAATTCTCACATTACAAAGCCCCTAATGTCACTGTCTATGTACAGACAGTAACATCAAGGGATCCTCCAGGAGCAGAATCCATATATGGACAGTGACGTCAGGGGCTCCCTCCAGGAGTGGAATCCCCACCCAGTGCAATGCCAGTGTTCTGGCCTAGGATTTTGGCATCTTAAAGCTCCTAACGTCAGTGTCCATTTATGGACAGTGTTGTCAGGGGCTTCCCTAGGAGCAGAATCCCCAGTCAGAGCGTTGCTAACGTCCGGGGCTTTCCGAGCCTAGTGCTTAAAGTAACGCTGTGCCCGGGGAGTTCAGGTGATATATCCCACTCTATGCCTATACAGCCTTCCGTTGGAGGTATACGTAGAGACTTCTTCCAACGCATACCTCTGATGAAAAGAAAAAATTGAATGTGAACATACTCCAAGCAGCCCACAGCTCTGAATAAATATGGCGCAACTTGGGTTGTCAGTGCTGCACAAACTGACATCTACACCAGTTAGCATAGATGTCAGCTATAATATCCGCAGGTGTAAATTAAATATGTCATGCAGGAGATCTGCTCTCCCGCTGGTCCCGACTTACTAGCTGAAAAGACGCGAAAACAGAATAATGTCTCAAAAAGCTAAAATTTTTACTCAAAACGGGCATGCGCCAAAATTTCCCATTACATTACTTTACAATATCATGTATTATAAAGACATTTACTTTTGAACTACTTTGACTAAATCGTTAGCAAATGGGAAAAAAAAAACACCAAGGAAAAAAATTTAATTAAAAAACTACGGCCTCCTCCATTTCCCCTCTAGCCGTCCTTTCCATCTCCAAAATGGTGTGTTTTCTGCCAATTTAGGTAGAAAAATTTCTATTTGCTCACCATTTAGGCAAAGTAGCAGGAGGGTATATTATGCAGCTTATCAAACTCTACCTTGAAGAGCTGTGTGGTTTGTATTTTAATAGTAACTTTTTAATCTAAATGTACTTTTTACTCTGCCTGACTTGGTATTTATTTGTTCAGAGTTTCAAGCTCACATTGACTTGGACCTCCCCTATAGGACCTCTCTATCTGTTGAACTAAGTATCATTACTAAAACTTATCTGAATCTGATTCTTAAACATCTAGTTACTACTTCTGATCATACAGTACAGTCAGCCAAGCATACCAAGTTACCAAGTTCAATCACACAATATTAAAATGAGTAAGGAGCATGGATACATATCAGCATTAGATACACATGGGTAGAACTTATCATTGTCAAACCTTGTTCTTAAAGCTTAATAAAATGGTTTCAATTTATTAAAGATCATATCCGACTACTACCATAACAATTGACAGACATCAGGGGCTCCTTCCACGAGAGTAATCACTAACCAGAGCATTGCCGACGCTCTGGCCATGGATTCCTGGGTTTTTAAACTCCTAACATCACTGTCCATATAGTGAAAGTGACATCAAGGGCTTTCCCAAGTCAGGAGTTCCCGGCCAGTGAGTGCTTGCGATGCTCTGGCCGGGGACTCCAGAGTTTAAAGCCAAATAGGGATATTTAAAGCCATATATGCACAGTAAAGTGAGAGGCTTTCTCTACAAGCGTAATTCTCGGCCACAGCGCTGCCAACGCTCCGATTTGGAATTCTCACATTACAAAGCCCCTAATGTCACTGTCTATGTACAGACAGTAACATCAAGGGATCCTCCAGGAGCAGAATCCATATATGGACAGTGACGTCAGGGGCTCCCTCCAGGAGTGGAATCCCCAGCCAGTGCAATGCCAGTGTTCTGGCCTAGGATATTGGCATCTTAAAGCTCCTAACGTCAGTGTCCATTTATGGACAATGTTGTCAGGGGCTTCCCTAGGAGCAGAATCCCCAGTCAGAGCGTTGCTAACATCAGGGGCTTTCCGAGCCTAGTGCTTAAAGTAACGCTGTGCCAGGGGAGTTCAGGTGATATATCCCACTCTATGCCTATACAGCCTTCCGTTGGAGGTATACGTAGAGACTTCTCCCAACGCATACCTCTGACGAAAAGAAAAAATTGAATGTGAACATACTCCAAGAAGCCCACAGCTCTGAATAAATATGGCGCAACTTGGGTTGTCAGTGCTGCACAAACTGACATCTACACCAGTTAGCATAGATGTCAGCTATAATATCCGCAGGTGTAAATTAAATATGTCATGCAGGAGATCTGCTCTCCCGCTGGTCCCGACTTACTAGCTGAAAAGACGCGAAAACAGCATAATGTCTCAAAAAGCTAAAATTTTTACTCAAAACGGGCATGCGCCAAAATTTCCCATTACGTTACTTTACAATATCATGTATTATAAAGACATTTACTTTTGAGCTTCTTTGACTAAATCGTTAGCAAATGGAAAAAAAAAACACCAAGGAAAAAAATGTAATTAAAAAACTACGGCCTCCTCCATTTCCCCTCTAGCCGTCCTTTCCATCTCCAAAATGGTGTGTTTTCTGCCATTTTAGGTAGAAAAATTTATATTTGCTCACCATTTAGGCTAAGTAGCAGGAGGGTATATTATGCAGCTTCTCAAACTCTACCTTGAAGAGCTGTGTGGTTTGTATTTTAATAGTAACTTTTTAATCTAAATGTACTTTTTACTCTGCCTGACTTGGTATTTATTTGTTCAGAGTTTCAAGCTCACATTGACTTGGTCCTCCCCTATAGGACCTCTCTATCTGTTGAACTAAGTATCATTACTAAAACTTATCTGAATCTGATTCTTAAACATCTAGTTACTACTTCTGATCATACAGTACAGTCAGCCAAGCATACCAAGTTACCAAGTTCAATCACACAATATTAAAATGAGTAAGGAGCATGGATACATATCAGCATTAGATACACATGGGTAGAACTTATCATTGTCAAACCTTGTTCTTAAAGCTTAAAAAAATGGTTTGAATTTATTAAAGATCATATCCGACTACTACCATAACAATTGACAGACATCAGGGGCTCCTTCCAGGAGAGTAATCACTAACCAGAGCATTGCCGACGCTCTGGCCATGGATTCCTGGGTTTTTAAACTCCTAACATCACTGTCCATATAGTGAAAGTGACATCAAGGGCTTTCCCAAGTCAGGAGTTCCCGGCCAGTGAGTGCTTGCGATGCTCTGGCCGGGGACTCCAGAGTTTAAAGCCAAATAGGGATATTTAAAGCCATATATGCACAGTAAAGTTAGAGGCTTTCTCTACAAGCGTAATTCTCGGCCACAGCGCTGCCAACGCTCCGACTTGGAATTCTCACATTACAAAGCCCCTAATGTCACTGTCTATGTACAGACAGTAACATCAAGGGATCCTCCAGGAGCAGAATCCATATATGGACAGTGACGTCAGGGGCTCCCTCCAGGAGTGGAATCCCCACCCAGTGCAATGCCAGTGTTCTGGCCTAGGATTTTGGCATCTTAAAGCTCCTAACGTCAGTGTCCATTTATGGACAGTGTTGTCAGGGGCTTCCCTAGGAGCAGAATCCCCAGTCAGAGCGTTGCTAACGTCAGGGGCTTTCCGAGCCTAGTGCTTAAAGTAACGCTGTGCCCGGGGAGTTCAGGTGATATATCCCACTCTATGCCTATACAGCCTTCCGTTGGAGGTATACGTAGAGACTTCTCCCAACGCATACCTCTGACGAAAAGAAAAAATTGAATGTGAACATACTCCAAGAAGCCCACAGCTCTGAATAAATATGGCGCAACTTTGGTTGTCAGTGCTGCACAAACTGACATCTACACCAGTTAGCATAGATGTCAGCTATAATATCCGCAGGTGTAAATTAAATATGTCATGCAGGAGATCTGCTCTCCCGCTGGTCCCGACTTACTAGCTGAAAAGACGCGAAAACAGCATAATGTCTCAAAAAGCTAAAATTTTTACTCAAAACGGGCATGCGCCAAAATTTCCCATTACATTACTTTACAATATCATGTATTATAAAGACATTTTCTTTTGAGCTACTTTCACTAAATCGTTAGCAAATGGAAAAAAAAAAACACCAAGTAAAAAAATGTAATTAAAAAACTACGGCCTCCTCCATTTCCCCTCTAGTCGTCCTTTCCATCTCCAAAATGGTGTGTTTTCTGCCATTTTAGGTAGAAAAATTTCTATTTGCTCACCATTTAGGCAAAGTAGCAATAGGGTATATTATGCAGCTTCTCAAACTCTACCTTGAAGAGCTGTGTGGTTTGTATTTTAATAGTAACTTTTTAATCTAAATTTACTTTTTACTCTGCCTGACTTGGTATTTATTTGTTCAGAGTTTCAAGCTCACATTGACTTGGTCCTCCACTATAGGACCTCTCTATCTGTTGAACTAAGTATCATTACTAAAGCTTATCTGAATCTGATTCTTAAACATCTAGTTACTACTTCTGATCATACAGTACAGTCAGCCAAGCATACCAAGTTACCAAGTTCAATCACACAATATTAAAATGAGTAAGGAGCATGGATACATATCAGCATTAGATACACATGGGTAGAACTTATCATTGTCAAACCTTGTTCTTAAAGCTTAAAAAAATGGTTTAAATTTATTAAAGATCATATCCGACTACTACCATAACAATTCACAGACATCAGGGGCTCCTTCCAGGAGAGTAATCACTAACCAGAGCATTGCCTACGCTCTGGCCATGGATTCCTGGGTTTTTAAACTCCTAACATCACTGTCCATATAGTGAAAGTGACATCAAGGGCTTTCCCAAGTCAGGAGTTCCGGCCAGTGAGTGCTTGCGATGCTCTGGCCGGGGACTCCAGAGTTTAAAGCCAAATATGGATATTTAAAGCCATATATGCACAGTAAAGTGAGAGGCTTTCTCTACAAGCGTAATTCCCGGCCACAGCGCTGCCAACGCTCCGACTTGGAATTCTCACATTACAAAGCCCCTAATGTCACTGTCTATGTACAGACAGTAACATCAAGGGATCCTCCAGGAGCAGAATCCATATATGGACAGTGACGTCAGGGGCTCCCTCCAGGAGTGGAATCCCCACCCAGTGCAATGCCAGTGTTCTGGCCTAGGATTTTGGCATCTTAAAGCTCCTAACGTCAGTGTCCATTTATGGACAGTGTTGTCAGGGGCTTCCCTAGGAGCAGAATCCCCAGTCAGAGCGTTGCTAACGTCCGGGGCTTTCCGAGCCTAGTGCTTAAAGTAACGCTGTGCCCGGGGAGTTCAGGTGATATATCCCACTCTATGCCTATACAGCCTTCCGTTGGAGGTATACGTAGAGACTTCTCCCAACGCATACCTCTGACGAAAAGAAAAAATTGAATGTGAACATACTCCAAGAAGCCCACAGCTCTGAATAAATATGGCACAACTTGGGTTGTCAGTGCTGCACAAACTGACATCTACACCAGTTAGCATAGAAGTCAGCTATAATATGTGCAGGTGTAAATTAAATATGTCATGCAGGAGATCTGCTCTCCCGCTGGTCCCGACTTACTAGCTGAAAAGACGCGAAAACAGCATAATGTCTCAAAAAGCTAAAATTTTACTAAAAACGGGCATGCGCCAAAATTTCCCATTACATTACTTTACAATATCATGTATTATAAAGACATTTACTTTTGAGCTACTTTGACTAAATCGTTAGCAAATGGAAAAAAAAAAACACCAAGTAAAAAAAATTAATTAAAAAACTACGGCCTCCTCCATTTCCCCTCTAGCCGTCCTTTCCATCTCCAAAATGGTGTGTTTTCTGCCATTTTAGGTAGAAAAATTTCTATTTGCTCACCATTTAGGCAAAGTAGCAGGAGGGTATATTATGCAGCTTCTCAAACTCTACCTTGAAGAGCTGTGTGGTTTGTATTTTAATAGTAACTTTTTAATCTAAATTTACTTTTTACTCTGCCTGACTTGGTATTTATTTGTTCAGAGTTTCAAGCTCACATTGACTTGGTCCTCCACTATAGGACCTCTCTATCTGTTGAACTAAGTATCATTACTAAAACTTATCTGAATCTGATTCTTAAACATCTAGTTACTACTTCTGATCATACAGTACAGTCAGCCAAGCATACCAAGTTACCAAGTTCAATCACACAATATTAAAATGAGTAAGGAGCATGGATACATATCAGCATTAGATACACATGGGTAGAACTTATCATTGTCAAACCTTGTTCTTAAAGCTTAAAAAAATGGTTTAAATTTATTAAAGATCATATCCGACTACTACCATAACAATTGACAGACATCAGGGGCTCCTTCCAGGAGAGTAATCACTAACCAGAGCATTGCCGACACTCTGGCCATGGATTCCTGGGTTTTTAAACTCCTAACATCACTGTCCATATAGTGAAAGTGACATCAAGGGCTTTCCCAAGTCAGGAGTTCCCGGCCAGTGAGTGCTTGCGATGCTCTGGCCGGGGACTCCAGAGTTTAAAGCCAAATATGGATATTTAAAGCCATATATGCACAGTAAAGTGAGAGGCTTTCTCTACAAGCGTAATTCCCGGCCACAGCGCTGCCAACGCTCCGACTTGGAATTCTCACATTACAAAGCCCCTAATGTCATTGTCTATGTACAGACAGTAACATCAAGGGATCCTCCAGGAGCAGAATCCATATATGGACAGTGACGTCAGGGGCTCCCTCCAGGAGTGGAATCCCCAGCCAGTGCAATGCCAGTGTTCTGGCCTAGGATTTTGGCATCTTAAAGCTCCTAACGTCAGTGTCCATTTATGGACAGTGTTGTCAGGGGCTTCCCTAGGAGCAGAATCCCCAGTCAGAGCGTTGCTAACGTCAGGGGCTTTCCAAGCCTAGTGCTTAAAGTAACGCTGTGCCCGGGGAGTTCAGGTGATATATCCCACTCTATGCCTATACAGCCTTCCGTTGGAGGTATACGTAGAGACTTCTCCCAACGCATACCTCTGACGAAAAGAAAAAAATTGAATGTGAACATACTCCAAGAAGCCCACAGCTCTGAATAAATATGGCGCAACTTGGGTTGTCAGTGCTGCACAAACTGACATCTACACCAGTTAGCATAGATGTCAGCTATAATATCCGCAGGTGTAAATTAAATATGTCATGCAGGAGATCTGCTCTCCCGCTGGTCCCGACTTACTAGCTGAAAAGACGCGAAAACAGAATAATGTCTCAAAAAGCTAAAATTTTTACACAAAACGGGCATGCGCCAAAATTTCCCATTACATTACTTTACAATATCATGTATTATAAAGACATTTACTTTTGAGCTACTTTGACTAAATCGTTAGCAAATGGGAAAAAAAAAACACCAAGGAAAAAAATGTAATTAAAAAACTACGGCCTCCTCCATTTCCCCTCTAGCCGTCCTTTCCATCTCCAAAATGGTGTGTTTTCTGCCATTTTAGGTAGAAAAATTTCTATTTGCTCACCATTTAGGCAAAGTAGCAGGAGGGTATATTATGCAGCTTCTCAAACTCTACCTTGAAGAGCTGTGTGGTTTGTATTTTAATAGTAACTTTTTAATCTAAATTTACTTTTTACTCTGCCTGACTTGGTATTTATTTGTTCAGAGTTTCAAGCTCACATTGACTTGGTCCTCCCCTATAGGACCTCTCTATCTGTTGAACTAAGTATCATTACTAAAACTTATCTGAATCTGATTCTTAAACATCTAGTTACTACTTCTGATCATACAGTACAGTCAGCCAAGCATACCAAGTTACCAAGTTCAATCACACAATATTAAAATGAGTAAGGAGCATGGATACATATCAGCATTAGATACACATGGGTAGAACTTATCATTGTCAAACCTTGTTCTTAAAGCTTAAAAAAATGGTTTAAATTTATTAAAGATCATATCCGACTACTACCATAACAATTGACAGACATCAGGGGCTCCTTCCAGGAGAGTAATCACTAACCAGAGCATTGCCGACGCTCTGGCCATGGATTCCTGGGTTTTTAAACTCCTAACATCACTGTCCATATAGTGAAAGTGACATCAAGGGCTTTCCCAAGTCAGGAGTTCCCGGCCAGTGAGTGCTTGTGATGCTCTGGCCGGGGACTCCAGAGTTTAAAGCCAAATATGGATATTTAAAGCCATATATGCACAGTAAAGTGAGAGGCTTTCTCTACAAGCGTAATTCCCGGCCACAGCGCTGCCAACGCTAAGACTTGGAATTCTCACATTACAAAGCCCCTAATGTCACTGTCTATCTACAGACAGTAACATCAAGGGATCCTCCAGGAGCAAGCAGAATCCATATATGGACAGTGACGTCAGGGGCTCCCTCCAGGAGTGGAATCCCCAGCCAGTGCAATGCCAGTGTTCTGGCCTAGGATTTTGGCATCTTAACGCTCCTAACGTCAGTGTCCATTTATGGACAGTCTTGTCAGGGGCTTCCCTAGGAGCAGAATCCCCAGTCAGAGCGTTGCTAACGTCAGGGGCTTTCCGAGCCTAGTGCTTAAAGTAACGCTGTGCCCGGGGAGTTCAGGTGATATATCCCACTCTATGCCTTATACAGCCTTCCGTTGGAGGTATACGTAGAGACTTCTCCCAACGCATACCTCTGACGAAAAGAAAAAATTTAAAGTGAACATACTCCAAGAAGCCCACAGCTCTGAATAAATATGGCGCAACTTGGGTTGTCAGTGCTGCACAAACTGACATCTACACCAGTTAGCATAGATGTCAGCTATAATATCCGCAGGTGTAAATTAAATATGTCATGCAGGAGATCTGCTCTCCCGCTGGTCCCGACTTACTAGCTGAAAAGACGCGAAAACAGAATAATGTCTCAAAAAGCTAAAATTTTTACACAAAACGGGCATGCGCCAAAATTTCCCATTACATTACTTTACAATATCATGTATTATAAAGACATTTACTTTTGAGCTACTTTGACTAAATCGTTAGCAAATGGGAAAAAAAAAACACCAAGGAAAAAAATGTAATTAAAAAACTACGGCCTCCTCCATTTCCCCTCTAGCCGTCCTTTCCATCTCCAAAATGGTGTGTTTTCTGCCATTTTAGGTAGAAAAATTTCTATTTGCTCACCATTTAGGCAAAGTAGCAGGAGGGTATATTATGCAGCTTCTCAAACTCTACCTTGAAGAGCTGTGTGGTTTGTATTTTAATAGTAACTTTTTAATCTAAATTTACTTTTTACTCTGCCTGACTTGGTATTTATTTGTTCAGAGTTTCAAGCTCACATTGACTTGGTCCTCCCCTATAGGACCTCTCTATCTGTTGAACTAAGTATCATTACTAAAACTTATCTGAATCTGATTCTTAAACATCTAGTTACTACTTCTGATCATACAGTACAGTCAGCCAAGCATACCAAGTTACCAAGTTCAATCACACAATATTAAAATGAGTAAGGAGCATGGATACATATCAGCATTAGATACACATGGGTAGAACTTATCATTGTCAAACCTTGTTCTTAAAGCTTAAAAAAATGGTTTAAATTTATTAAAGATCATATCCGACTACTACCATAACAATTGACAGACATCAGGGGCTCCTTCCAGGAGAGTAATCACTAACCAGAGCATTGCCGACGCTCTGGCCATGGATTCCTGGGTTTTTAAACTCCTAACATCACTGTCCATATAGTGAAAGTGACATCAAGGGCTTTCCCAAGTCAGGAGTTCCCGGCCAGTGAGTGCTTGTGATGCTCTGGCCGGGGACTCCAGAGTTTAAAGCCAAATATGGATATTTAAAGCCATATATGCACAGTAAAGTGAGAGGCTTTCTCTACAAGCGTAATTCCCGGCCACAGCGCTGCCAACGCTAAGACTTGGAATTCTCACATTACAAAGCCCCTAATGTCACTGTCTATCTACAGACAGTAACATCAAGGGATCCTCCAGGAGCAAGCAGAATCCATATATGGACAGTGACGTCAGGGGCTCCCTCCAGGAGTGGAATCCCCAGCCAGTGCAATGCCAGTGTTCTGGCCTAGGATTTTGGCATCTTAACGCTCCTAACGTCAGTGTCCATTTATGGACAGTCTTGTCAGGGGCTTCCCTAGGAGCAGAATCCCCAGTCAGAGCGTTGCTAACGTCAGGGGCTTTCCGAGCCTAGTGCTTAAAGTAACGCTGTGCCCGGGGAGTTCAGGTGATATATCCCACTCTATGCCTTATACAGCCTTCCGTTGGAGGTATACGTAGAGACTTCTCCCAACGCATACCTCTGACGAAAAGAAAAAATTTAAAGTGAACATACTCCAAGAAGCCCACAGCTCTGATAAATATGGCGCAACTTGGGTTGTCAGTGCTGCACAAACTGACATCTACACCAGTTAGCATAGATGTCAGCTATAATATCCGCAGGTGTAAATTAAATATGTCATGCAGGAGATCTGCTCTCCCGCTGGTCCCGACTTACTAGCTGAAAAGACGCAAAAACAGCATAATGTCTCAAAAAGCTAAAATTTTTACTCAAAACGGGCATGCGCCAAAATTTCCCATTACATTACTTTACAATATCATGTATTATAAAGACATTTACTTTTGAGCTACTTTGACTAAAGCGTTAGCAAATGGAAAAAAAAAACCACCAAGGAAAAAAATGTAATTAAAAAACTACGGCCTCCTCCATTTCCCCTCTAGCCGTCCTTTCCATCTCCAAAATGGTGTGCTTTCTGCCATATTAGGTATAAAAATTTATATTTCCTCACCATTTAGGCAAAGTAGCAATAGGGTATATTATGCAGCTTCTCAAACTCTACCTTGAAGAGCTGTGTGGTTTGTATTTTAATAGTAACTTTTTAATCTAAATGTACTTTTTACTCTGCCTGACTTGGTATTTATTTGTTCAGAGTTTCAAGCTCACATTGACTTGGTCCTCCCCTATAGGACCTCTCTATCTGTTGAACTAAGTATCATTACTAAAACTTATCTGAATCTGATTCTTAAACATCTAGTTACTACTTCTGATCATACAGTACAGTCAGCCAAGCATAGCAAATTACCAAGATCAATCACACAATATTAAAATGAGTAAGGAGCATGGATACATATCAGCATTAGATACACATGGGTAGAACTTATCATTGTCAAACCTTGTTCTTAAAGCTTAAAAAAACGGTTTAAATTTATTAAAGATCATATCCGACTACTACCATAACAATTCACAGACATCAGGGGCTCCTTCCAGGAGAGTAATCACTAACCAGAGAATTGCCGACGCTCTGGCCATGGATGGATTCCTGGGTTTTTAAACTCCTAACATCACTGTCCATATAGTGAAAGTGACATCAAGGGCTTTCCCAAGTCAGGAGTTCCGGCCTGTGAGTGCTTGCGATGCTCTGGCCGGGGACTCCAGAGTTTAAAGCCAAATATGGATATTTAAAGCCATATATGCACAGTAAAGTGAGAGGCCTTCTCTACAAGCGTAATTCCCGGCCACAGCGCTGCCAACGCTCCGACTTGGAATTCTCACATTACAAAGCCCCTAATGTCACTGTCTATGTACAGACAGTAACATCAAGGGATCCTCCAGGAGCAGAATCCATATATGGACAGTGACGTCAGGGGCTCCCTCCAGGAGTGGAATCCCCAGCCAGTGCAATGCCAGTGTTCTGGCCTAGGATTTTGGCATCTTAAAGCTCCTAACGTCAGTGTCCATTTATGGACAGTCTTGTCAGGGGCTTCCCTAGGAGCAGAATCCCCAGTCAGAGCGTTGCTAACGTCAGGGGCTTTCCGAGCCTAGTGCTTAAAGTAACGCTGTGCCCGGGGAGTTCAGGTGATATATCCCACTCTATGCCTATACAGCCTTCCGTTGGAGGTATACGTAGAGACTTCTCCCAACGCATACCTCTGACGAAAAGAAAAAATTTAATGTGAACATACTCCAAGAAGCCCACAGCTCTGATAAATATGGCGCAACTTGGGTTGTCAGTGCTGCACAAACTGACATCTACACCAGTTAGCATAGATGTCAGCTATAATATCCGCAGGTGTAAATTTAATATGTCATGCAGGAGATCTGCTCTCCCGCTGGTCCCGACTTACTAGCTGAAAAGACGCAAAAACAGCATATGGTCTCAAAAAGCTAAAATTTTTACTCAAAACGGGCATGCACCAAAATTTCCCATTACATTACTTTACAATATAATGTATTATAAAGACATTTACTTTTGAGCTACTTTGACTAAATCGTTAGCAAATGGAAAAAAAAAAAAAACACCAAGGAAAAAAATGTAATTAAAAAACTACGGCCTCCTCCATTTCCCCTCTAGCCGTCCTTTCCATCTCCAAAATGGTGTGCTTTCTGCCATATTAGGTATAAAAATTTATATTTCCTCACCATTTAGGCAAAGTAGCAATAGGGTATATTATGCAGCTGCTCAAACTCTACCTTGAAGAGCTGTGTGGTTTGTATTTTAATAGTAACTTTTTAATCTAAATTTACTTTTTACTCTGCCTGACTTGGTATTTATTTGTTCAGAGTTTCAAGCTCACATTGACTTGGTCCTCCCCTATAGGACCTCTCTATCTGTTGAACTAAGTATCATTACTAAAACTTATCTGAATCTGATTCTTAAACATCTAGTTACTACTTCTGATCATACAGTACAGTCAGCCAAGCATAGCAAGTTACCAAGTTCAATCACACAATATTAAAATTAGTAAGGAGCATGGATACATATCAGCATTAGATACACATGGGTAGAACTTATCATTGTCAAACCTTGTTCTTAAAGCTTAAAAAAATGGTTTAAATTTATTAAAGATCATATCCGACTACTACCATAACAATTGACAGACATCAGGGGCTCCTTCCAGGAGAGTAATCACTAACCAGAGCATTGCCGACGCTCTGGCCATGGATTCCTGGGTTTTTAAACTCCTAACATCACTGTCCATATAGTGAAAGTGACATCAAGGGCTTTCCCAAGTCAGGAGTTCCCGGCCAGTGAGTGCTTGTGATGCTCTGGCCGGGGACTCCAGAGTTTAAAGCCAAATATGGATATTTAAAGCCATATATGCACAGTAAAGTGAGAGGCTTTCTCTACAAGCGTAATTCCCGGCCACAGCGCTGCCAACGCTAAGACTTGGAATTCTCACATTACAAAGCCCCTAATGTCACTGTCTATCTACAGACAGTAACATCAAGGGATCCTCCAGGAGCAGAATCCATATATGGACAGTGACGTCAGGGGCTCCCTCCAGGAGTGGAATCCCCAGCCAGTGCAATGCCAGTGTTCTGGCCTAGGATTTTGGCATCTTAACGCTCCTAACGTCAGTGTCCATTTATGGACAGTCTTGTCAGGGGCTTCCCTAGGAGCAGAATCCCCAGTCAGAGCGTTGCTAACGTCAGGGGCTTTCCGAGCCTAGTGCTTAAAGTAACGCTGTGCCCGGGGAGTTCAGGTGATATATCCCACTCTATGCCTTATACAGCCTTCCGTTGGAGGTATACGTAGAGACTTCTCCCAACGCATACCTCTGACGAAAAGAAAAAATTTAAAGTGAACATACTCCAAGAAGCCCACAGCTCTGATAAATATGGCGCAACTTGTGTTGTCAGTGCTGCACAAACTGACATCTACACCAGTTAGCATAGATGTCAGCTATAATATCCGCAGGTGTAAATTAAATATGTCATGCAGGAGATCTGCTCTCCCGCTGGTCCCGACTTACTAGCTGAAAAGACGCAAAAACAGCATAATGTCTCAAAAAGCTAAAATTTTTACTCAAAACGGGCATGCGCCAAAATTTCCCATTACATTACTTTACAATATCATGTATTATAAAAACATTTACTTTTGAGCTACTTTGACTAAAGCGTTAGCAAATGGAAAAAAAAAACCACCAAGGAAAAAAATTTAATTAAAAAACTACGGCCTCCTCCATTTCCCCTCTAGCCGTCCTTTCCATCTCCAAAATGGTGTGCTTTCTGCCATATTAGGTAGAAAAATTTATATTTGCTCACCATTTAGGCAAAGTAGCAATAGGGTATATTATGCAGCTTCTCAAACTCTACCTTGAAGAGCTGTGTGGTTTGTATTTTAATAGTAACTTTTTAATCTAAATGTAATTTTTACTCTGCCTGACTTGGTATTTATTTGTTCAGAGTTTCAAGCTCACATTGACTTGGTCCTCCCCTATAGGACCTCTCTATCTGTTGAACTAAGTATCATTACTAAAACTTATCTGAATCTGATTCTTAAACATCTAGTTACTACTTCTGATCATACAGTACAGTCAGCCAAGCATAGCAAGTTACCAAGATCAATCACACAATATTAAAATGAGTAAGGAGCATGGATACATATCAGCATTAGATACACATGGGTAGAACTTATCATTGTCAAACCTTGTTCTTAAAGCTTAAAAAAATGGTTTAAATTTATTAAAGATCATATCCGACTATTACCATAACAATTCACAGACATCAGGGGCTCCTTCCAGGAGAGTAATCACTAACCAGAGCATTGCCGACGCTCTGGCCATGGATTCCTGGGTTTTTAAACTCCTAACATCACTGTCCATATAGTGAAAGTGACATCAAGGGCTTTCCCAAGTCAGGAGTTCCCGGCCAGTGAGTGCTTGTGATGCTCTGGCCGGGGACTCCAGAGTGTAAAGCCAAATATGGATATTTAAAGCCATATATGCACAGTAAAGTGAGAGGCTTTCTCTACAAGCGTAATTCCCGGCCACAGCGCTGCCAACGCTAAGACTTGGAATTCTCACATTACAAAGCCCCTAATGTCATTGTCTATGTACAGACAGTAACATCAAGGGATCCTCCAGGAGCAGAATCCATATATGGACAGTGACGTCAGGGGCTCCCTCCAGGAGTGGAATCCCCAGCCAGTGCAATGCCAGTGTTCTGGCCTAGGATTTTGGCATCTTAACGCTCCTAACGTCAGTGTCCATTTATGGACAGTCTTGTCAGGGGCTTCCCTAGGAGCAGAATCCCCAGTCAGAGCGTTGCTAACGTCAGGGGCTTTCCGAGCCTAGTGCTTAAAGTAACGCTGTGCCCGGGGAGTTCAGGTGATATATCCCACTCTATGCCTATACAGCCTTCCATTGAAGGTATACGTAGAGACTTCTCCCGACGCATACCTCTGACGAAAAGAAAAAATTTAATGTGAACATACTCCAAGAAGCCCACAGCTCTGAATAAATATGGCGCAATTAGGGTTGTCAGTGCTCCACAAACTGACATCTACACCAGTTAGCATAGATGTCAGCTATAATATCCGCAGGTGTAAATTAAATATGTCATGCAGGAGATCTGCTCTCCCGCTGGTCCCGACTTACTAGCTGAAAAGACGCAAAAACAGCATATGGTCTCAAAAAGCTACAATTTTTACTCAAAACGGGCATGCGCCAAAATTTCCCATTACATTACTTTACAATATCATGTATTATAAAGACATTTACTTTTGAGCTACTTTGACTAAATCGTTAGCAAATGGAAAAAAAAAAAAACACCAAGGAAAAAAATGTAATTAAAAAACTACGGCCTCTTCCATTTCCCCTCTAGCCGTCCTTTCCATCTCCAAAATGGTGTGTTTTCTGCCATTTTAGGTAGAAAAATTTCTATTTGCTCACCATTTAGTCAAAGTAGCAATAGGGTATATTATGCAGCTGCTCAAACTCTACCTTGAAGAGCTGTGTGGTTTGTATTTTAATAGTAACTTTTTAATCTAAATTTACTTTTTACTCTGCCTGACTTGGTATTTATTTGTTCAGAGTTTCAAGCTCACATTGACTTGGTCCTCCCCTATAGGACCTCTCTATCTGTTGAACTAAGTATCATTACTAAAACTTATCTGAATCTGATTCTTAAACATCTAGTTACTACTTCTGATCATACAGTACAGTCAGCCAAGCATACCAAGTTACCAAGTTCAATCACACAATATTAAAATGAGTAAGGAGCATGGATACATATCAGCATTAGATACACATGGGTAGAACTTATCATTGTCAAACCTTGTTCTTAAAGCTTAAAAAAATGGTTTAAATTTATTAAAGATCATATCCGACTACTACCATAACAATTGACAGACATCAGGGTCTCCTTCCAGGAGAGTAATCACTAACCAGAGCATTGCCGACGCTCTGGCCATGGATTCCTGGGTTTTTAAACTCCTAACATCACTGTCCATATAGTGAAAGTGACATCAAGGGCTTTCCCAAGTCAGGAGTTCCTGGCCAGTGAGTGCTTGCGATGCTCTGGCCGGGGACTCCAGAGTTTAAAGCCAAATATGGATATTTAAAGCCATATATGCACAGTAAAGTGAGAGGCTTTCTCTACAAGCGTAATTCCCGGCCACAGCGCTGCCAACGCTCCGACTTGGAATTCTCACATTACAAAGCCCCTAATGTCATTGTCTATGTACAGACAGTAACATCAAGGGATCCTCCAGGAGCAGAATCCATATATGGACAGTGACGTCAGGGGCTCCCTCCAGGAGTGGAATCCCCAGCCAGTGCAATGCCAGTGTTCTGGCCTAGGATTTTGGCATCTTAAAGCTCCTAACATCAGTGTCCATTTATGGACAGTGTTGTCAGGGGCTTCCCTAGGAGCAGAATCCCCAGTCAGAGCGTTGCTAACGTCAGGGGCTTTCCAAGCCTAGTGCTTAAAGTAACGCTGTGCCCGGGGAGTTCAGGTGATATATCCCACTCTATGCCTATACAGCCTTCCGTTGGAGGTATACGTAGAGACTTCTCCCAACGCATACCTCTGACGAAAAGAAAAAAATTGAATGTGAACATACTCCAAGAAGCCCACAGCTCTGAATAAATATGGCGCAACTTGTGTTGTCAGTGCTGCACAAACTGACATCTACACCAGTTAGCATAGATGTCAGCTATAATATCCGCAGGTGTAAATTAAATATGTCATGCAGGAGATCTGCTCTCCCGCTGGTCCCGACTTACTAGTTGAAAAGACGCAAAAACAGCATAATGTCTCAAAAAGCTAAAATTTTTACTCAAAACGGGCATGCGCCAAAATTTCCCATTACATTACTTTACAATATCATGTATTATAAAGACATTTACTTTTGAGCTACTTTGACTAAATCGTTAGCAAATGGAAAAAAAAAAACACCAAGGAAAAAAATTTAATTAAAAAACTACGGCCTCCTCCATTTCCCCTCTAGCCGTCCTTTCCATCTCCAAAATGGTGTGTTTTCTGCCATTTTAGGTAGAAAAATTTCTATTTGCTCACCATTTATGCAAAGTAGCAGGAGGGAATATTATGCAGCTTCTCAAACTCTACCTTGAAGAGCTGTGTGGTTTGTATTTTAATAGTCACTTTTTAATCTAAATGTACTTTTTACTCTGCCTGACTTGGTATTTATTTGTTCAGAGTTTCAAGCTCACATTGACTTGGTCCTCCCCTATAGGACCTCTCTATCTGTTGAACTAAGTATCATTACTAAAACTTATCTGAATCTGATTCTTAAACATCTAGTTACTACTTCTGATCATACAGTACAGTCAGCCAAGCATAGCAAGTTACCAAGTTCAATCACACAATATTAAAATGAGTAAGGAGCATGGATACATATCAGCATTAGATACACATGGGTAGAACTTATCATTGTCAAACCTTGTTCTTAAAGCTTAAAAAAATGGTTTAAATTTATTAAAGATCATATCCGACTACTACCATAACAATTGACAGACATCAGGGGCTCCTTCCAGGAGAGTAATCACTAACCAGAGCATTGCCGACGCTCTGGCCATGGATTCCTGGGTTTTTAAACTCCTAACATCACTGTCCATATAGTGAAAGTGACATCAAGGGCTTTCCCAAGTCAGGAGTTCCCAGCCAGTGAGTGCTTGTGATGCCCTGGCCGGGGACTCCAGAGTTTAAAGCCAAATATGGATATTTAAAGCCATATATGCACAGTAAAGTGAGAGGCTTTCTCTACAAGCGTAATTCCCGGCCACAGCGCTGCCAACGCTAAGACTTGGAATTCTCACATTACAAAGCCCCTAATGTCATTGTCTATGTACAGACAGTAACATCAAGGGATCCTCCAGGAGCAGAATCCATATATGGACAGTGACGTCAGGGGCTCCCTCCAGGAGTGGAATCCCCAGCCAGTGCAATGCGAGTTCTGGCCTAGGATTCTGGCATCTTAACGCTCCTAACGTCAGTGTCCATTTATGGACAGTCTTGTCAGGGGCTTCCCTAGGAGCAGAATCCCCAGTCAGAGCGTTGCTAACGTCAGGGGCTTTCCGAGCCTAGTGCTTAAAGTAACGCTGTGCCCGGGGAGTTCAGGTGATATATCCCACTCTATGCCTATACAGCCTTCCATTGAAGGTATACATAGAGACTTCTCCCGACGCATACCTCTGACGAAAAGAAAAAATTGAATGTGAACATACTCCAAGAAGCCCACAGCTCTGAATAAATATGGCGCAACTAGGGTTGTCAGTGCTCCACAAACTGACATCTACACCAGTTAGCATAGATGTCAGCTATAATATCCGCAGGTGTAAATTAAATATGTCATGCAGGAGATCTGCTCTCCCGCTGGTCCCGACTTACTAGCTGAAAAGACGCGAAAACAGCATAAAGTCTCAAAAAGCTAAAATTTTTACTTAAAACGGGCGTGCGCCAAAATTTCCCATTACAATACTTTACAAAATCATGTATTATAAAAAAATTTACT
Source organism: Rhinoderma darwinii (assembly GCF_050947455.1). Taxonomy (NCBI): domain Eukaryota; kingdom Metazoa; phylum Chordata; class Amphibia; order Anura; family Rhinodermatidae; genus Rhinoderma; species Rhinoderma darwinii. The sequence continues at coordinate 1,278,191 of NW_027461962.1, read as the reverse complement.
TTTGAGCTACTTTGCCTAAATCGTTAGCAAATGAAATAAAAGACACCTAGGAAAAAAAATAATTAAAAAAACACCGGCCTCCTCAATTTCCCTTCTAGCTGTCTTTTATATCTCCAAAATAGGTGTGTTTTCTGCCAATTTAGGTAGAAAAAAAAAAGAAACAATTTGCTTATCATTTAAAGAGGCTCTGTCACCACATTATAAGTGCCGTATCTCCTACATAAGGAGATCGGCGCTTTAATGTAGGTTTATTTTAAAAAAACTATCTATTTTTACCACTTTATTAGCGATTTTAGATTTATGCTAATGAGTTGCTTAATGCCCGAGTGGGTGTATTTTTACTTTAGACCAAGTGGGCGTTATACAGGGGAGTGTATGACGCTGACCAATCAGCCTTATGCACTCATCTCCATTCATTTACTCAGCGCATAGGGATCCTGCTAGATCCTTATGTGCTGTCTTATACTAACACATTAACAATACTGAAGTGCTTAGACATTTAATAGACATTCCACGGGATGTCTATTCACAATCTCTGCACTTCGTTACTGTTTCTATGGTAGTGTGATCGCAATGAGGTCACGTTACGCCTTGATCTCCATGCAGGTTCAAATCAGGTGGGGGGGGTGCGAGCTCGGAGAAGCAAAGACACACTGAGACGTTTCTCAAGGCAAAAATACTTCTGACTTTATTTGCAGAGACACAGAGTTTATATAGTAAAAATATCATATAATTACGTGCAGACACGTATACATTCTTGTGGTTTCTTTCCTCATTATTCTTATCTCTACGTACATTATTCTTATTCCTTACATCTAGTTTTTAATCCGGTGTTCTACCCATATCTATCTTGGCTGTACGCCCAGAAACAAACCATCCTGCAAACAAACCCCCTAGTTCCTGGTAGTACCCTCATAACATAATGAATTCGCAATTTCCAGTTTCTGCAGAACATCTGCAGATTATTACATTCCATAACCTTTCAATAATACCCAAAATATAGACTCGTTTATCCTTCTACCTTGAAGTAGTACATACATTACACTTATATAATTGATTATAGGTTGTTCTATACCATCACATACCCAACATATATTCTAATACATGTTCTTCTCTTCAGCATTGCACTCATTGAGGTCCCAGATACATTATACATATATTTATTCCATAACAATCCCTCCTTTTGTGATTTTACCAACACCTAAATTCCAATGCTACTTCTATCTCCTGATAGCAAGGCTTCGATCCATTTCTTCACTTGATTCACACAGGTATGTAGGTGGGGTAATCTCACAACACTCTTTCATCATAATGTATAGGCCTCTGATTGAATGCTTCCCTTATTTTGCAAAATGTATAACAATTGAAACATGTAAGCAATATAAACAATATTATGAAACATATCAAGGGTTGGAATAACACATGCAGTATCTTAGTGGCAATGGGGGAAAATCCTGTAAATATGTCATACCAGTGATGGGCACTAGCATCTTTTATTGCTGACGATAAATTTATTACTTCCTTAGCTGCTATTGTAGCCAATACTTTCACTTTACTTAGAGTTACATTATGGGCTGCTATCAATTTCTTTACGTCTTTAGACTTTTGTAACACTTGTTTTAACTCTTCCAGTGGCAAACTAAAATTTCCATAGGGCAAAGGTTCAGGTACCCATACAGTGGACATTATTTCTTCTAAAGTAGGCAGGAACACTATAGTTTGGTTCCCCCAAGTCAAATGCGTCACATTGTATAGACATCCTGAAAATGGTCCTGTGAGATTAAACTGGCTAAGGTTCTGCTTGTCGTTAGTTATTAGACATACATGCTGTGGACCTACTTCAATATAAACCTGTAGGTTAGCTTCTGGGATTATAGTGAGTGCGCATACATTATCCTGGTGCTGCATTAGACAGGGTTCATATATCCCTGACTGCTGATTACATACATATCCTTGCTCTGTTAACTGGCACAAATCTATATTCCTTGTCTTATTGTGAGAATCTATGAGTGTTCCTTTCATTTCTGGCATCCAATATTGTCCTAATAATGTCACCGGATCAATCATTACCATTGGCATAACAATAAATTTGCATAATAGAGTAGGATTTTTCACATTAAATGCTATTAGTCTTCCTGCGCACCATCTAGGTGGACACTCAGTATACTCAGGCTGTAACAATAACCACGTATCATTTCTCTCTCCTATGGGCAGAATGTCTGTCCATTACCTAACATGACTCTTATATGTGGCTTAAAACTATCTCTTAAAATTGTTATCAAGAATACAAAATATATTCTATTTCTTATTTGGCTATTATTCATACATAATATCATCCCATCAGTCTCTTTTATTACAATCGTAGAGTTGAGCCTCTCCTTGTTGCATCTTTCATAAATCTTATTTATCATTTCGTTTCTATTTTTACTGGTTGTATATTTCTGTAGATACTGTAAATCTGGTTCATAACAACAAAACAACAGCCGTCTCTTCTTGTATGCTAATGTTGGCTGTTTTGTCTATGTGAAGGTACACAGTCCCTCCATGTGGTCCTTTTCTCCAAGTCCCTTCGGTTGTAGTCACATTTGTAGTATAACACGGGTCATTGGCCTTACAGGTGTAGTTACCCTGCTTTCTATCCACTGTGGCATTCGCCCACCCTGTCCTGAACTGTTCCAGTGATTCTGTACTGATTACGTGTACAGGAGTAGCAGCTCTGCCTTTTTGTATAAGAGCACACGCAACAACCGCCGCAACAACCGCAAAGATCTTCATTCTTCTGGCTGAAGAACCTTTTTACAATGACTGGCGTGAATCCAGCTTGCCTTTCCTTCGAGCTTCACTGAGGTGCTTGTAACGAGCAAAACTTGAAAAGGACTTGAAACGGTCCGTCAAATCTTGGGTCTAGACTTTTCCTCACGTGTCTTTTGACAACGACCCAATCTCCTGGTTCTAGCTTATGCGTCCCTTCAACTGAATCAGGATCTGGAATGGAAGCAAAAACTTGTGCATGCACCTTGTTCAATTGTTTGTTCAGCGTTGATACATAATCTGTTAGTCTACCATACTGCATTTGGAGCACCTATGGAAAATAACATCCTAATCTGGGAGCCGACCCAAATAAGATCTCATATGGGCTGAGACCTGTTCTTTTTGTGGGCGTGTATCTTACTGAGAACAAGGCTAATGGTAGACACTCGGTCCATGGTTTCCCGGTTTCTACCATTGCTTTTTGGATTTTCAATTTGAGAGTCCCATTTAGTCTCTCAACCTTCCCACTACTTTGTGGATGGTATGGTGTATGTAGGGCTTGACTTATGCCTAGAGCTGACAACACATAGTTCATGATTTCACCCGTAAAATGAGTTCCTCTGTCGCTCTTGTTCACCTCTGGAACTCCATATCTGCACACCACCTCGTTGATCAGTTTCTTTGCTGTGGCTACGGCTGTAGCTTTGGTTACTGGAAATGCTTCTGGCCATCCTGAAAAGAGATCAATACAAACAAGCACATACTCATAGGTACCGACTTTTGGTAATTGAATATAGTCTATCTGTAGTCTCTGGAATGGGTAAATTGGTCTGGGTGTGTGCTTCTGTGGTACTTTTACAGTTCTTCCAATATTATGTGTTGCACAGATCATGCATCCTTGTGTAAAACTGCTGGCCATCACACTAAACCCTGGAGCATACCACACCTTGTTTACCAAGTCCATCATTGCCGTTTTTGACTGGTGTGTCTCTCCATGTGTTATCTGGGCCATCATTGGGAACATTGTCTTAGGCAGGCACAGTTTATTCTGGCACTGCCAGAGGCCATCTTTTCGTAGCGTTGCTCCTTGGGCCGTCCACTTGTCTTTTTCTTCTTCTGTTGCTTGTCCTTGAAGTTTTTGCAGTAGTTCCGGGCTTACAGCTGGTCTTGTTTCCTCTGGATCTTTTATCTGACATACGGCTGCTAACACGGGTAGCTTCTGTGCTGCTTGTTTTTGCGGCTTGGTCTGCCAAAGCATTTCCTTTTGTCTCTGGTGAACTCACCTTAGTGTGAGCTTTTATTGTTTACTACTGCTACTTCTGTGGGTAACATCAGGGTCTCCATCAAGTATTTTACAAAGTCTGCATTCTTTACAGGTGTACCTGCAGAGGTCAAAAACTGTCTAGCCCTCCATATGGCGCCATAATCGTGTGCAATCCCAAAAGCATATCGAGAGTCAGTGTATATATTTGCTGTCTTTCCTTCTGCATGTTGGCATGCTGCTGCCAGGGCCTTAAGCTCCGCTTCTTGTGCTGAGCGGGACGCTGGTAAGGAGGCTGCTTCTAGGACTACATCTTCGGTGGTTACTGCATATCCTGTAAAAAAAAAGATCCTTCTACACAATACCTTGAACCATCCACAAAGAGTATTAGGTCTGGGTTTTTGGAGTGGGGTATCTTTCATATGTGCAAAGCCCACTGTTTCCTGGGCCATAAGGGCCATACAATCATGTTCATCAGTTTCAGGCAAAAATTGTGACCATACTTTACCTACGTCTTCTCCCCCTTGCTCCAAAGGCAGTAAGGTAGCTGGGTTCAATGTAGTACAGCGGTGTAAAGTAACCTGCTCAGGAAGAAGAAGAGCACAGGTTAATCTCAAATGTCTTGCAGTGGACAAATGCTTAGGTTGTACTTGAGTTAGAATAGCAGTAATATATATATCATGTGGTGGAAATGCCAGGACCAAATCTGAGGCCTTGTTTAACATTAAATTTACAGCAATGATAGCTCTCACACATGATGGGGAACCTCGGGCCCCAGGGTCTAGTCTAGCTGAATAATATGCTACCGGGCGCTGCTGTGGTCCATGACTTTGTGTGAGAACCGCAGTGTCATGTCCATTTTGTTCAGTACAGTACAAAGTATATGCTTGCGTAGAGGTACTCCATGGATTGGTGTCACAAGCCGCTACCAAACACAACTCCTCCTCATTCAGCTGATAATGCAGAATACTTTGAGAATCTCACTTTTATCAGGTTCTGCAAATACTTGATTAATACAAAATAAAACATTCCCAAAAACTTTACATCAAATTAACAATGTCCAGACAAATTTTGTTTTGCCTTCTCCCTCATCTAAATCCATAAAAACTCGTGTGAGTGACGTCACATCGCCTCCTGTGTAACTTTGCTGGAGGGGGATGGTCTCTTACACATAAACCAAAATTGTACCTGATCAGTTCCTTCACCCTTCCCCCCTTTGTGGACTCTGCGAGAGTGATGTAGCAGAGTTCAAAACTACATCTCAACATAACACTAATTTAACCCCTTGTAATGTACAACAGCCTGAAACAAAAATGACTTTTTCCTGACAAACATTTGATCTTTACAATGACATAATTTCTATGTGAAATCAAAAATAGAACAATTGTAGTTAGTTATTCAATAAAACAGAAAATATTATCTCTGATAACATTAATTACTGCAAACCAATAAACAGTATAACGGTGGGGGCACATACATTTTCAAACCCCCGTGTCTCACAGTATCTGTAGTTTAATACATCTGAATTAACATCAAAACACATGAAATCTGATCACATCATAACACATAAATATCGTAACTTTTATAACCAACAGCGCTTGCGCAAAAGAGAAGAAATTTATTTCAGTTTGTAGACATCACTGATATATATATCTCTCAGCAGTGCATATTGAGATCCCTTTGTCTCATCAGCCCTGCAGACTGCACCCAGTCAGCCCCCCTCCTCCTCCTCCCAAACACAGCACACTTTAGGGGGGAGGGAGGGGGGTCACAAACTCATTTCTCACAACTTCTCACAATCTTAACACTTTCAATGCCGGCAAAACAACATACGTATCTGCAATCATTCATCACACCATTGTATAGGAATTATCTACGTTAATGTTTAACCGTACAATCTGACGGCCACCATCTCTATATTATGATGATGTGTTGTTTCATCAGTGAACTAGACTGGAACTTCTGTAAATAGAAAAAACACTACAAATGACAAAATTAACAAGGTGATTATTTCATACTGATTTGGTTGGGCCGGGCGTGGCCACATCAGGGGCAGGGGGGGGGCAGCCTCTCCCATTGGAAACAGTGCGCAGGGGGTTTCCCACCAACAATGAGGACACACTCAACATGAGGTACGGACGCCATTACCGGGCGTCGGCTGGTCCTGTTTTCTAATACATACAATACATTTCTTATTCCTAACTTCCTCTTCTGCAAATCCCTCTAAAGCACTTTCTATCAACTTTCTACCTTCCAACTTCCCTTTGTTCTCCAGAATACCTTTTGCCCAATCTGCGGCTTGGAGCCGCCCTCCTCTTTTTCCCTCTGCCAGTTTACATGCCTTGATCAGGGCAAGCAACTCTGCACTCTGTGCAGAATGTATGACAGGATCAAGGGTCTCATCATATAAGACAGAGGTGTCTGGTGGTTTGGCTGTGAAGGACTGCTTATACATTATTACATTTATCACTTTTCCTGATTCAATCTACAAAATGACACAAAGTCATACAAAATATCTATTTCAGCATTTAATGTTGTGTCCATTCATTTCAAGAACAAGATTACATTTCTTATCTCACCAGCAGCTGTTCTCCACCTCCCCCTTCTCTTATCACACTAGTTGATTCTAAATTATACCATATGGGAATTTACTATAAGGTCATTTGCAACATTAAAACAACTACTTCTTCTGACACTTTTCTCAATGCTTCTGCTTTCCCCTGTAACTTTTTATCTTTCAACCATCCACGTTTTGTGTCACAACATTCATTCCATTTTTCTGCGTCTAACCGTCCATGGGATTCTAGACCACATGCTTTCATTAATTATTTTTTTTTTTTTATTTATTTATTTATTCCCTGCGTTGCCTTTTTACCTTCTCTTTCTGCTACTACCTGTTTGGCGGTTTGTCCTTTGGGGTGCTCATCTCATACTCTTGTTACAGATTCTAGCTACTGACAGATGAATTCCATTCTCATCTATTTTAGACAGTTTCTAGTTTCCGTACTTACTCTTGTTACAGATTTTAGCTGACAGACGAATTCCATTCTCATCTGTTTTAGACAGTTTCTAATTTCCGTACTTAATAGGGACACCAGTTCCCCATTGTCTAGTTATAAGTGGTCGCCTATAGGCAGACCCTAAGTTATGTAGGGGGTAGTTTTCCTGATAGGTGAATTTCTGGATTTACGATCCCCTAGTAAGCTTACACCCTTTTAACAGGTGCTTGCTCACCCATATGCCATACCTCAAACTCTCGTTTGCCGTGACTGTTTCCCATAGCCCTGCTATGATGGAGGGGACTCTTACCCTTCTCTCTCAGTTTTTATCTTCACTAACAAACACTATGGCTATTGGCTGTTAGGGAAAGTCCCACACTACCTTTCTCACCTATTTTATACAGTTACTTATCCCCTCAAAACCCTTTTAAACCTTCTTCTACTCTGGCCAGAGAATTAAATTCCTTTTATAACTAGCTTACTTTCTTCTTATTCACTTTAAACACCACTCAAGGAGATATCCTCCACACCATAACAGTAATATGACAAATATTCCTGATCCAAATAATAAGGCAAACGTAAAATCAAGCTGTTCATTTGACATGCCGGATTATCGGATTGCAGAAAATTCTGGAATTTTGAGCTGAAAATCAGTGCATGATAATCTCTGCAAGTACCTCAATGCTGTACACACATTTTCGGCATTTTTCCGGATTATCAGATTGCACAAAATTTTCGATTTCCGGGCTTAAATTTAGCCTATCATAATCCCCGTAGTCACCTGAAGCATGTACACATGTTTCTGGTAATTTGCCGGATTATCGGAAGTTTTTTCCAAAAACAATTTCCTTATTCTAAAATGCATTTGTGACACAAAACTGGGTTTCTACAACATTCATACAAATACTGCCATGGAGATCAGGCACTTTATCCTGAGGGTAGGATTACATATAGACTTGACCAGATTTTTACACTAAAAATACCCTCATGTGGCCCCTCTATTCCTCAGGAGTACTACCGGGAAGGTGACCTACCAGACAGGAAGGTGCAGAGCAGAGTTTGTAAGAATTAAGTCTTCTTACCTTGCTGCAGCTGTGGTCTGCCCGTTCCTTAGTCTGGAGAGTCGCCACTCTAGTCCCGGGAGATCCCCTAGGTGGGGTGCCGTCCTTCTGGTCAAGTCCCTGTTCGGGCGCCAATTTCTGTGATCGCAATGAGGTCACGTTACGCCTTGATCTCCATGCAGGTTCAAATCAGGTGGGGGGGGTGCGAGCTCGGAGAAGCAAAGACACACTGAGACGTTTCTCAAGGCAAAAATACTTCTGACTTTATTTGCAGAGACACAGAGTTTATATAGTAAAAATATCATATAATTACGTGCAGACACGTATACATTCTTGTGGTTTCTTTCCTCATTATTCTTATCTCTACGTACATTATTCTTATTCCTTACATCTAGTTTTTAATCCGGTGTTCTACCCATATCTATCTTGGCTGTACGCCCAGAAACAAACCATCCTGCAAACAAACCCCCTAGTTCCTGGTAGTACCCTCATAACATAATGAATTCGCAATTTCCAGTTTCTGCAGAACATCTGCAGATTATTACATTCCATAACCTTTCAATAATACCCAAAATATAGACTCGTTTATCCTTCTACCTTGAAGTAGTACATACATTACACTTATATAATTGATTATAGGTTGTTCTATACCATCACATACCCAACATATATTCTAATACATGTTCTTCTCTTCAGCATTGCACTCATTGAGGTCCCAGATACATTATACATATATTTATTCCATAACAGTAGTTACAGCAGAGGAAGCGTGATCTCGTTGTATCACGCTTCCTCTGCTGTAACTACCACAGACAGAGTAACGAAGTGCAGAGATTGTGAATAGACATCCCGTGGAATGTCTATTCACTGTCTAAACACTTCAGTAGAACGGGTGTCGCGAAAAAAAATTATTATATATAAATTTGATTTTAGTGTTATTAAAATACATTTTATTTATTTGTGTGTTTGTGTTTTACTTTTTAATTTTTTCTAACTTTTACTTCACTATGGGGGCTGCCATTTTTTTTTTCATCTCTGTATGTGTCGATTAACGACACATACAGAGATGGAATACGGCACATACATCCCCATAGAGAATGCGAACGGGAGCCGTTCCATTAACTATGGTGTACGCCGTCTGTGTGGGAAAGGCGCATGCGCCGCTCCCACACAGTCTAAAAGGAAGGTCTTCGGCCGAGCGACATCGAGCGCAATTTTCATGTGGACCGGAAGCCGCGGCCGGACAGTAAGATGACTACTTCCGGTCGTGACTTCCGGACATGTGATTAGAAGCAAGTACTAGGAGCGGAGCGAGTGGACGGAGCGAAGTTAGCGGCGGCAGGAGCAGGTAAGTTGTGTTTGTGTATGTTTGTGTTTTACTGTGTGATTACCACTGTATGTAAGCCTACTACACTGTGCATTCGCTCAAAAAATGTCGGCACATAGTGTAGGAGGTTTGAACATTCAACCCCCTCCTTTCTCCTGGCACTAGCCAGGACAAGGGAGGGGGGATTCTGTGAGCTCACTAGAGCGTGTGTGTCTATACCAAATTTGCAGCATAAAGCAATGAGGTTGCTTTACCACATTGCAATGCTGCAATTTTGGGAATTGCTCCCTCTAGTGACCAGCACATGGAAATGTTATAAATTAGAATCTAATTTATAATATTTCCTGAGTTGTGAAAAAATAAAAAAAAATAAGACAATGTCTAATCATGTATATACTAACAAAAAAGTCATGTATATACAACTAAAAAAGTTTCAATACATTAAAGATAATATCCGACTAGCTTAATTCATTTACCCTACCTTAACAACTAACAATGTCACTTGTGAAAATTGACTTTTAAGTCCTAAAGCTGGTCACATGAATACAATGGGGGAATTTATTAAAGAGGCTCTGTCACCACATTATAAGTGGCCTATATTGTACATGATGTGATTGGCGCTGTAATGTAGATTACAGCAGTGTTTTTTAATTTAGAAATACGATCATTTTTGACAGTTATGACCTATTTTAGCTTTATGCTAATGAGTTTATTGATGACCAACTGGGCATGTTTTACTGTTTGACCAAGTGGGCATTGTAAAGAGGAGTGTATAACGCTGACCAATCAGTGTCATACACTTCTCCCCATTCATTTACACAGCACATAGCGATATAGCTATATTGCTATGTGCAGCCACATAAACACACTATAACATTACTGCAGTGTTCTGATAATGAATATACATTATCTCCAGCCAGGACACGATGTGTATTCAGAATCCTGACACTTCTCTGTAATTTACAGCATAGCAGGCGTTGTCTCGTGAGATTACGCTGTAAGCTGTCATTTACAGCGAGATCTCGCTGTGCTGTGCTGTAGTCTCACACAGACGCTACAGAAGTGTTCAGGATTCTGAATAGACATCACGTCCTGGCTGGAGGTAATATATATTCATTGTCAGGACACTGCAGTAACGTTAGTGCTTGTATATGTGGCTGCACATAATGATATAGCTATATCGCTAGTGCTGTGTAAATGAATGGGGAGAAGTGTATGACGCTGATTGGTCAGCGTCATACACTTCTCTTCACAACGCCCACTTAGTCAAAAAGTAAAACACGCCCAGGTGGTCATTAAGAAACTCATTAGAATAAAGCTAATATAGGTCATAACTCCGTCAAAAATGATTGTTTTTCTAAATAAAAACCACTGCTGTAATCTACATTACAGCGCCGATCACATTATGTACAAGATAGGCCACTTATAATGTGGTGACAGAGCCTCTTTAAGACTGTCATTTCATATGCCATTGTTAAACAGAAGCCTGCAGAAGTAAGTTGAGATAAATTTACTGTTAGTGACATTTTTACTACTTTTTGTAGGGTTTTTATGACTGCCTCTGACAATCCTTCGGCTTTCAGTATCAGGCCCTCAGAAGTCGACTGCACTATTTATTCTGTCAAAACAACGACGGAACCTTGTCACAACGGTGACAAACGGAAACCATTAGCAATGTTTCCGTCACTATTGAGATCAATGGTGATGCAAACAGAAGCTAAGGTTTCCGCTTGCCTTTCCATTGAGGGGTTTCCCCGATGGAAACCCTCAAAGGGAAGACAACGCTGATGTGAACACAGCCTTAGAGGGCATCTCTACCCATAAAATGCTGTATTTGGTATTCTTCCATAGTGTAAATTTTTCTTTTTGTCATGCATGTAGCCATATAACTACAATCAGGGGTGCACCAGGCTGTTACGTAAGTTCTTATGACCTCCAGGTAATGCTGGAGGTTTCTGACCTATAGCAGCATTCATGGAAAGAAATCAACATTAGATTATTGTATATTGAAAGCTGCTGCAGCGCTCAGGAGGAAGGACGTTACAGCCGCTTGAGTGGCCATACAATAATTACATATGAAAAGGGGGACATGGTTTTGAAAACTGCTGTAACTCTTGAAACATGTAAGAAACATGTAAAATGGCCTAGAGAAAGTCTGAATGTGACCCCCTGCCCTGGCATACAAAACTGGAATGGTCTTTACCTGTTTCCCTGCGGTGAACTTTCCTGCAGAGCCTGTGATTATGATGTGAAGATCTTGTAGCATGAAGAAAATGGTGGTCTTGTCTGAGAACTGAACAGGTTTGATGGGACGAAGACGGCTCTACACATAAGAGCTGCTGCATCAGGTGCTTGTCTGTAAAAAAAGACACATCACAATGCCTTAGTATTCCATCAGCTGTGATGTCATCAACTGAAGGGAGAAGACTATGATGTCAACTGTAGGGAGAAGCCTGTGAGTGCTATAGATGAATATCCATGAAGAATTCATGATTTGTAGAGCACTGAAAGCAGATCATTATGCTTTATAAACAAATGTACATTTTGAGGCAACTCTGTTAGTAGAAAAAAAACCACATCATATACCATTTTACACGTTGGCAATAGAATTCAGAATCACTACTGTAGGCTTATACTGGAACAATTGGGAACTTATTAAGGTTGCAGCATGCTTGGCCATTTTTATTTTTTTGCCTTCTAGCCATAATCTTTTTTTTACTTTAATGTCTACGTTTCTATTTGAGGCCTTGTTTTATTTTTGCAGGACAAGGTGTAACTTTTTTATGCATCACGTTTCCGCTAGAAGACTTTCACTTTTGATTAGCACTTTAGAACTTTACATGTGTATTCTTTTTATAATATTTTTTGTGCTGTATTAACATAATAGCCCAGCGGATCTCTACCTATAATATGCTGCCCTTCAGGAGTATTCCCAGGAACAATCCTCACTTCCTCATGTCTCATGTTAAAAGTGACACAAAGGCCTCGTTTACACGAGCGTGATATACGTGCAGCCGACGCGCGTGCTTTTCACACGTGTCGTACGCACCTATATTAGTCTATGGGGGCATGCAGACAGTCCGTGAGTTTTGCTCAGTGTGAGTCCGCTGAAAAAAACTTACGACATGTCCTATCTTTGTGCACTGTTCGCGCATCACGCACCCATTGAAGTCAATGGGTGTGTGAAAACCACGCATGCCGCACGGAAGCACTTCCGTGCGAACTGTGTGATTCGCGCAACAGCTGTCAAACTCTGAATGTAAATGTTAAGGATCTGCCAGGCACAGCTTCTGTATCCACGCCCATAGGTAATCAGTCTGCACCTGCTTCTATGTCTCTGAGACTGACTCCATCTTCCACCACTCAGGATGGCAGGCTTAGGAGTGGGAGAGCCTATCATAGCCTGGCCAGACGGAGCTAGCTCCCGCCCTCTGTCTATTTATACCTGCCTTTCCTGTTCCTCCTTGCTTGTGATTCTTCTCATTTGGTTTCCTGGCCCTGCTGCAGCTTCTTGATCTATTTGACCCTGCTTCATTTTGACCCTGGCTTACTGACTACTCTCCTGCTCTGCGTTTGGTACCTCGTACACTCCTGGTTTGACTCGGCTCGTTCACCACTCTTGTTGCTCTCTGTGTTGCCGTGGGAAACTGCCCCTTTTCCCTTGCTTCTGTGTACCCTTATCTGTTTGTCTGTCGTGCACATATTGAGCGTAGGGACTGTCGCCCAGTTGTACCCCATCGCCTAGGGCGGGTCGTTGCAAGTAGGCAGGGACTGAGTGGCGGGTAGATTAGGGCTCACTTGTCTGTTTCCTTACCCCCGTCATTACAGTAAACAGAAAAGCACCACCTGCTTTTCTGTTTACAAACATCCAAATGGAGTGTCATAATGATGGCGGCTGCAAGAAAATCTCGCAGTCGCGCATCATACGCTGATGACACACGGAGCTGTTAAGTGCCTTTTGCGCACGCAAAATGCTGCATTTTTTGCGTGCACAAAACGCACACGCTCGTGTAAATCAGGCCTAAGGGTGTGTTCACACGGCTTATATTCAGCTGTTTTTCGGGCTGTAAACGCATTGAAAAATGGCTGAAAATACATGGCCTGAACACCTCCGAACATATGCCGATAAATGTCAATGGGAAAAACGGCGTTTCGTTCCCACGGGGCGTTTTTTACGCGTCGTTTCTAAAAACGGCACATAAAAAAACGCCCGGTAAAAAAGAAGTGCATGTCACTTCTTGAGCCGTTTTGGAGCCATTTCTCATTGTCTCAAAAAAAAACAGCTACAAAAATGGCAGTAAAAAAACACATCAAATAACGCTTTGCATAAAAAACACCTGAAAATCATAGGCTGTTTTCCCTTGAAAACAGCTACGTATTTAACAGCCGTTTTTTGTTAAGCATATGAGCATACCCTTAAAGAGGCTCTGTCACCAGATTTTGCAACCCCTATCTGCTATTGCAGCAGATCGGCGCTGCAATGTAGATTACAGTAACGTTTTTATTTTTAAAAAACGAGCATTTTTGGCCAAGTTATGACCATTTTCGTATTTATGCAAATGAGGCTTGCAAAAGTACAACTGGGCGTGTTGAAAAGTAAAAGTACAACTGGGCGTGTATTATGTGCGTACATCGGGGCGTGTTTGCTACTTTTACTAGCTGGGCGTTTTGTATAGAAGTATCATCCACTTCTCTTCAGAACGCCCAGCTTCTGGCAGTGCAGATCTGTGACGTCACTCACAGGTCCTGCATCGTGTCAGACGAGCGAGGACACATCGGCACCAGAGGCTACAGATGATTCTGCAGCAGCATTGGCGTTTGCAGGTAAGTCGATGTAGCTACTTACCTACAAATGCTGATGCTGCTGCAGAATCAACTGTAGCCTCTGGTGCCGACACGATGCAGGACCTGTGAGTGACGTCACAGATCTGCACTGCCAGAAGCTGGGCGTTCTGAAGAGAAGTGGATGATACTTCTCATCAGAACGCCCAGCTAGTAAAAGTAGTAAACACGCCCCGATGTACACACATAATACAGGCCCAGTTGTACTTTTACTTTTCAACACGCCCAGTTGTACTTTTGCAAGCCTCATTTGCATAAATACGAAAATGGTCATAACGTGGCCAAAAATGCTCGTTTTTTAAAAATAAAAACGTTACTGTAATCTACATTGCAGCGCCGATCTGCTGCAATAGCAGATAGGGGTTGCAAAATCTGGTGACAGAGCCTCTTTAAAGGGATTTTTTTTTTTTTTTTAGTTAAACAATTAGTGTATAGGTGATTAAACATTGTTCTAATTTTTTTAATTTTTTTAATTTTTTTCACGAGTCAGGAAATATTATAAATTAGATTCTAATTTATAATATTTCCCAGCGCTGGTCACTAGATGGAGCAATTCCCAAAATTGCAGCATTGCATGTGGTAAAGCAACCACATTGCTTTATGCTGCAAAATTGGAGAAAACTCACTCGCTCTAGTGAGCTCTCAGAATCCCCCCTCCCTTATCCTGGCTAGTGCCGGGAGAAACGAGGGGATTGAACGGTCAAACCTCCTACACTGTGTGTCGCCATTTTTTGAGCTAACACACAGTGTAGTAGGTTAACATACAGTAGAAAACACACAGTAAAACACGAACATAGACAGACCTCACTTACCTGCTCCTGCCGCCGCCGCACCCTTCGGTCCCTCTGCTACCTCCGCTCCAAGTGCACAAGTCCGGAAGCCGCGACCGGAAGTAGTAATCTTACTGTCCGGCCGCGACTTCCGGTCCACAAGAAAATGGCGCCGGACATCGCACAGTTCAATTTGGACTGTGTGGGAGCGGCGCATGCGCCGTTCCCACATAGACGGCGTACAGCATAGTGGATGGAACGGGCCCCGTTCGCATTCACTATGGGACTGTATGCACCGTATTCCATGTCTGTATGTGTTGTTAATCGACACATACAGAGATGGGAAAAAAAATGGCAGCCCCCATAGACAAGAAAAAGTGAAAAAATAAAAAAAAGTAAAAACACAAACACACAAATAAATACATTTTTTTTAAATAAAACACTAAAAGCAAATTGATCTAAAACATTTTTTTTTCGTGACACTGTTCCTTTAACCTTAAAAACACACATTAAATGAAATAAATCCTTTTATGAAATTGTCCCCTATAGATAAACCTGCAAGACTTCCAGCAAGCTGCAGAAAAAAGCCGTTGTGATTTTGCAGAAAAGAGGGAGCCTTTTCCTACCAGCCTCCTCTATCTAAACATCTGCAGCGGAAATGCCACTTGTGAACACCCTAAAAGTATGTTCACACTGAGTTTTTTGTAGGCAGAAAAATCTGCTTCAAAATTCCTTCAGGAGGCTGCGCTCTCTTTGCTGCGTTTTTTTTTTTTTTTGCGAGTTTTTCAGCCGTGGGCAAAAAGCGCAGTGAAAAACATTTTCTCTGCCTCCCATTGATGTCAATGAAAGGTCAGAGATGGAAACGCCTGAAGAAAGAGCATGACGCTTTTTTTTCCTGCAAGCGTTTTCTTTTCCACTCGCAGGAAAAAAAGCCTTTACCTCCCTTAGAAATCAATGGTAGGCGATTTCTGCTGTATTTTGGCGCAGTTTCCAACGTGTTTTCCGCACCAAAAACAGGGCCCAAAAAAACTCAGTGTGAACTAGGCCTAAGGAAATGACGCAGCATTTACAGTAGCAGCACAGTGAATGAGATTTGAACAAATCTCATGCAGACGCTACAGTAAAAATCTGCAGCAAAAACGTTCATAAATTGACCTGCAGTGCGGATTTTAAATACGCAGCCTGCCAATTTATGCTGCGGATCCGTTGCTGCTTTTCCACATTGATTCAATTCAATGAGGAAAACCCGCAACAAAATAGCAACAAATCCGCAGCATAAATTGACGTGCCATTGATAGGTCAATTTATGAAATTTTTTGCTGCGGAAGTGAAACCTAGAACAAATAGCAAACGTTGCCACTTTTGTGGAGGAAACGCTGCGATTCTGCTTCAAAATTCACAAAAAAGCTAATGCTTACCTCCAGCCTTTGTCATAGTGACGCGTTTCTCTGTTTTGAGTGACACCTGGCCTCCTGGGATGACGTTTCAACCCATGTGACTGCTGCAGCCAATCACAAGCTGTGGCGGTCAATTGGGCTGCCGCATCATTCCAGGAGGCGAGGCTGCACTGAAACAGAAGAAGGCGTTGCTATGACAACAGCCAGGGGTAACTATCAGCTTCTTTTATTTTTTTTCAAGCAGTGTTTCTGCAGCGGAGATTCCGACTGAAAATCGGCACCATGTGCACTTTTTCAGGCGGAATTCCCTGCAGGTTCAAGGTTGGATATGCTGTGTAGCCTAAAGCTGGGTTCTCACTGTGCAGATTTTGCAAGTATCCCAAAACTAGGAACTGAACCTAAACAGAAGAAATATATAAGGGAAGGCCTTATAGGTCCGCTCTCCTTGATCCAATTCTGGCTTTGGCTTACAAAATGCTGACAAAATCTGCAGAAAATCTGCACTGTGGGAACCCAGTCTTAGGCCTTATTCACACGAACGTGTCCGTTTTACGAGCGCAAAAGTTCAGTGTGGCATCTGTATATGGTGCGTGGCTGCGTGATTTTCGCGCAGCCGACATCATTATGACACTCTGTTTTTATGTTTACAAACATAAAAGCAGGAGGTACTTTTCTGTTTTCATTCATTTCTTTTACTACTGTAGCGCGCATCACGTGCGGCACCGGGAAGTGCTTCCGTGTGCCGAGCGCAATTTGCACGGACCCATTGACTTGAATGGGTGTGTGCTGCGCGAAACACGGCCAAGTATAGGACATGTCGTGCGTTTTACGCAACGGACACACGCCGTGAAAATCACGACATGTCAGAACGGCCCCATTGACTTACATAAGTCTGTGCGACGCGCGTGATTTCCACGCGCGTAGCACGGACGTAATACACGTTCGTGTGAATAAGGCCTAAGGGTGTCTCCGGATGTGGCAGTTTTTCTGCCGATTTGCAGCGTGGGTTCTGCATCGCAAATCCGCAGCAGTTTACAGTACATCAAAAGTGGATGGGGATTTCAAAACCCCATCCACATGTAGCAGAAGACGACCGCAATAACAGCGGAGCATTCTGCTTATTTCAAATCTGCCGCGCGCTCATTCTGTTGCGGAGAAGCAGCGGATTATCACTGCGGATTTCAGCCTTTGCAATGCATAGGCTGAAACCTAGGTCAAATCTGCTGCTAAATCCGCAACTAAATCTGTATGTAACATATGTGGATTTCCCAAGAATTCGCATCAAAATCTGCGGGGAAATTGTCCGCTAAGTCCCCCTACGGAATACAGGTTGCCCAGGTTCCTGAAAGACAAATCTGCCTAGATATAGTGCAATTTGGTAGCGACGAGGGGCATTTATTTAGGGGGATTAAGTATAAAGCAGATCTCTATTACAGCTTCATATGGTTTGTTACCCAGCTTTTCTGAAACCCTCAAAGGCAAATCTGCCTAAATATGACACAATTTGAGAGATAATGGTTTGTTACCCAGCTGTCCCAGTACCCTGAAAGGCTTTGCCTTATCTATGGCACAATTTGGTAGCGAGGAGGGGCATTTATTTAGGGGGATTTAGTATTTTACAGTCTCTATTACAACTTCACATGGTTTGTTACCCAGCTTTCCTGGGATCCTGAAAGACAAATCTGGCTAGCTAAGCTACAGTATGCAAAATGTATCACTGCATAAAAAGGCAGGTGTGTTAATCGCAGCTTCACAGCGATTCTTGGCTCCTGATTAGCAAATCTGACTAGTAATGCTACGATATAGGGGATGTAGATTTATCAATGCAGGACTAGGCAGATCTGGCATTCTGCCGCCTGGGAAAGATTGGTAACAAACTCTGTGGGGCAGTGATGGATGGCATATTGGTCATATAAAACACACACAATACTGCTCTGATACGTTGAGTGTATCTAACAGATAGTATCAGGGCAATATGGCTTGTGGTCACCATTGCAGATCCACAGTGTTGCTGTTCTATGAGAGCTGAGTGACTAGTCGTTCTAGCTATATATATACATATATACAGGCCATGCTCCAGGTTTATGTGGGCCCTTGGGCGACACAGACTTAGTAAGCCCCTTTGCGGGGGAACTCACAGCGGCAGTAAAATGTCAGAAAACTTAATTTTTTTGTCCCCATGTAGACATTAGGCCCTGTTTATGCCCTCATATAGAATTTATGCCCTCAGTTTGTACCCCCATAAATTTAGTGCCCTCTGTAGATAGTGCCACACAGCCCCCCTCCCAGGTAGTGCCAAACAGCCCTCTCCTCCCAGGTAGTGCCACACAACCCCCCCCCCTCCCTGGTAGTGCCACACAGCCCCCCTCCCAGGTAGTGCCACACAGCCCCCTCCCTGGTAGTGCCACACAGCCCCCATCCCAGGTAGTGCCATGCAGCCCCCCCCCTCCCAGGTAGGGCCACAAAGCCCACTCTCCCAGGTAGTGCCACACAGCCCCCCTCCCTGTAGATAGTGCCGTTGGGGTTCCCTCTAGGAGTAGAATACCCAGCCAGAGCATTGCCAACGCTCTGGCTGGGGATTCCACTTCAGGAGAAGCCCCTGACATCACTGTACATATATGGACATTGTTGTCAGGGGAAACCCCAGAGCCATAGTCCCGGGCAGAGCACTATTAGCACTCTGCCTGAGACATTTGACAGGGCTCAGGAGTGAAAGAGTACCATGTAAAATTGAGGCCTAATTTGAAGATTTACAAAGTATTGGTTCACAATTGCAGTGCTCTGATGTGAAATAATAAAGGAAACCCCTGACAAGTGACCCCATTTTGGAAACTGCACACCTCAAGTCATTTATTAAGGGGTGTAGTGAGTATTTTCACCCTACAGGACTTTTCCATAAATGATTGCGCTGCGGATAGTTGCAGAGTACAAATTTTAATTTTTCCCTAGATATGCTATTTCAGTGGCAAATATTGTTAAAAGTGTTGTCCCGGGTATGAAAATGCCTTATATGTGGAAGTAAACAGCTATTTAGGCACTGTCACGGCGCGGGGTGTGGACCCACTGAGCCGAATCGCGTAGTGGGATAGCAGCTGGCCAACTAGGTACAATACAATGTCTATAGTCCAGAAAAGGTACCTGAGGCAATGTAGACAGTAGCAGTGACACAACTTGACATTCACTGTAGATGGCACAGTAGATGCAGCGGAAGACACGACTTGACTCTCACTGTAGATGGCACAGAGGCAAGGTAGCACAGGATACAGGGTACAGGCAGCAGGAACGGGTAATACTGGGAACTGGAAAATACTAGGAGACCATGTGCAAGACAAACTTTAGGTATACAACAACGTTCCGACAAGGATCAAGTGGGTAGGGCCCTTTTTATAGTCCAGCAGCATTCTGGGCTAATTACTGATTTTAAACAACTGGACGCGTACTGGGCCTTTAAGGCAGTACTCGTGCGGGCGCGCGCACCCTGCAGGAAACAGTCTCAGAACCCGGAAGTGAGTACCGGCGTCTCCCTGGAGGGAGATGCCGCCGAGAACACAGACATCCATGGCCTCGGCCGTCAGAGGGTAAGTCTGAACTAGGGTCCGCGGCCATAGACGTTGTAGGGTTCAGAGGGGAGGGAGCGCGATTTGTCTTTTGGAGAGTGGATTTGCTTGGTAGTCGTTTTGCTTGAGTATTGCTGGTATTTTTACGTTTACGTGAGGGTACATGTAAGCTGGGCAGAGTACATCAGGGACGTAGTCAGGTGGTATAATAATCTGGTTAAAAAACCCAGTAAAATGATCCATAGATGTGTGTTACGCTGTGAAGCAATCCTTTCTGCACAGGCCGGTGTCACACTGATAAATAGTCCTTACTTATTCCCTTTTGGTCCATACTCCGCACCTTTGCAGTTTGGGGAATTTTGATGGGAAAGTGTTGTCCTGGTATAATACGGGCACCCTCGCTTCCAGCAGATATGTTTGGGGCCCCTCCTTGCGGGACGAGCTATAGTTTTTATTTTTACCATTTTGGGGTACATGCGACTTTTTGATCACTTTTTATCCTATTTTTTGGGAGGAAAGGTGACCAAAAAACTGCAATTCTGGCATTGTTTTTTAGTTTTTTTTATACAGCGTTCACCATGCATTATAAATTACTTGTTAACTTTATTCTGCGGGTCAGTCCGATTCCGGCGATATCTAATTTATAGCACTTTTTTATGTTTTACAACTTTTTACACAATAAAATGACTTTTGTAAAAAGAATGTATTTTTTCTGTCGCCAAGTTGTGAGAACCATAACGTTTTCATTTTTTCGTCGATGGAGGTGTATGAGGGCTTGTTTTTTGCGAGACGAGCTATAATTTATATAGGTACCATTGTTGGATACGTGCGACTTTTTGATCACTTTTTATTCCAATATTTGTAGGGCAAAGTGACCAAAAAAACGATATTCTGGTATCGTTTTTTTATGTTTTTTTTTTACACCATTCACCGCGTGGAATAAATAAAATAATATTTTTATAGTTTAGGCCATTAGGGTATGTTCACATGGCCTCTTTCAGACGTAATTCGGGCGTTTTACGCCTCGAATTACGCCTGAAAAAATGGCTCCATTAAGTCTACAGACATCTGCCCACTGCTTTCAATGGGTTTTACGATGTTCTGTTCCCACTAGGTGTAATTTTACGCGTCGCTGTCAAAAGACGGCGCGTAAAAAGACGCCCACATCAAAGAAGTGCATGTCACTTCTTTGGACGTTTTTGGAGCCGTTTTTCATTGACTCCATTGAAAAACAGCTCCAATAACGTCCGTAAAATACACAGCGAAAAACGCGAGTAGTTACAAAAAACTTCTGAAAATCAGGAGCTGTTTTCAGGCGAAAACAGTGCCGTAATTTCAGATGTATTTTGCTACTGCGTGTGAACATACCCTTACGGTAGTTTACGTGCTAGGCAGACCGGGAGGCCAGAATTAGGCCTCTGGTTGTCATTGCAGCCACCGGAACCCCTGCAATTTCATTGCTGTGGTTCCGATGAGCTGCAAACAACCTAAATGCAGCAATCGTTTTTGACCGCTGCATTTAAGGGGTTAATAGGGGTGATCGAGCTCATTTCGGTCCCCACCATTACAGCGGGATGTCAGCTGTAATACACCGCTGACATGCGGCAATGATGACGCCGACTCAGGCTACGGCAAAATGCGGGAAGCACTAGCTTTCCATGATGTATCCATACAGCAAATGTCGGGAAGGGGTTAAATAGAGAAATAGTTACATAATAAAGCTGTGGCCACTTCCACTTTACCACACAAGGTGTCCTTGGTTTTATTTAAGGTAAAATAATGGTGTAATAGGCCAATGGCAAGTTGGTTTTAAGTTGGTGAATGTCCTTGCAGTCTCACAGCAGAATGGTAGAGGCACAGATCCTATGTAATGTATCCACGGGATAACTGAATATGACTAAACATGGTGCCAGTCATGTGACCATCCCCTCTACATACACACACATACATCATGTGACACCTAGCATTAACATGACATACATGTGTTGGGACCACATAGAGGACACATCCATGTGCTAAGTGAATAGGACTAATGGTAGAATAATGATGACCAACCACATCACTGTTCGTGTATTTACTAAAATGACCGCCTGTCTCTAGGTGATATTTAAAATGTCTGCCTGTCTCTAGGTAATGTTATCATGTTGTTAATAAAGTTAGCTGTTTTAAAAAAACACACACATAGAGGAGACAGATAGTATTATGTAAGAGCTGCTTCTACACAGACCCTGACAGACATGATGAGAGGCTGCTGGAAGAGGGAATACTTATAAGGTCTCATGCACACAGCCGTAGCCATGTGCACGGTCCGTAATTACGGGCACGGATGGCCGCGGACTGTCACCCATGTTTGCGGGCCGTGCTGCCATTATAAAGTATAGGAGCACGGTCCGTAAATTCAAAAAATAGTCCTATATTTTGCGGTTCATTTCTACGGCCCATACAACTCCCTGTAAATATACGGGAAGGTGTCCGTGGGCCATAGAAATGAATGTGTCAGTATTTTTATCTGCAATTATGGATCCGTAATTGCGGATAAAAATGATGGTCGTGTGCATGAGGCCTGACTTCTGTTCCTCAGTAAAATGCTATTGACGGGTTAGATACCTGGACAGTGTTACCTGAATGCTGGGGGTCACATGGTGTGTGCGCGTGCGTGAATGTATCACATGACTCTCCCCGTATTTAGTCACTTCAGTTAGCCCATGGATGCATTACTATGGACTATACTATTATTATTTATTTATTTTTACAGTGGCAACTGCACTGATATGAGAAAGGTATGAGAGTAGAATGTCTAATACATGAATATTAGAAAACTGTATGATTTCCTATTCTATAAATAAATGAAACAAATAAAAACTGGAGAACCCCTTTAATAAATGTGTTGCATCTTCGGCTGGCCGTGTCCCACAGGGTAAAATCCAGTTTGTGACGTAAATTGTAGTCAATCTTTTGCACCATGGGAGGCCCCGCCCCTCCTGCCAAGCCACTCCCATTTTTTTTAACGTGGCAAGAGAGTTTCAAAACAACAAATAAATCGCAAATAATTCGGCAATAGGGCGTGCGCCATAATTTTGGACTTTTTAATGCCAGAAAACTGGGGTGATGCCCTTCATAAATTTCCCCCACGTTCTCACACAGTCTCCTCTGTGGAGCATCATAAAGTTGCAAAGTCTGAAGGTCAAAACTAAAATCGAAAGTAGTCCAATGTTTACATCACAAACATACACTTCATAAATGATTGTAAAAAACAGATGATCTACTTTATTACATATACATAGGATGTGGTTTCAGCACAAAGTGACTGCAAGACGTCCTCAAATATAGTAGTAACCACAGTGTGTCCAAATCCAATGACAGCCGGTGTCTTCCACTACAGTGACAGCCACAGTGCACCCGATTACAGACAGACAGTGTCCCCAAATACAGTAACAGCCACAGTGTCCCCAAATACAGTGAAAGCCACAGTGTCCCCGATTACAGAGACAGCCAGTGTCTCCAAATATACTAACAGTCACAGTGCCCTAAATACAGTGACAGCCACAGCGCCCCCAGACACTGACAATCACAGTGCTCCAAATATAGTGACAGCCACAGCGCCCCCAGACACTGACAATCACAGTGCTCCAAATACAGTGACAGCCACAGCACCCCCCAGACACTGACAATCACAGTGCTCCAAATATAGTGACAGCCACAGCGCCCCCAGACACTGACAATCACAGTGCTCCAAATATAGTGACAGCCACAGCGCCCCCAGACACTGACAATCACAGTGCTCCAAATACAGTGACAGCCACAGCGCCCCCCAGACACTGACAATCACAGTGCTCCAAATATAGTGACAGCCACAGCGCCCCCAGACACTGACAATCACAGTGCTCCAAATACAGTGACAGCCACAGCGCCCCCCAGACACTGACAATCACAGTGCTCCAAATATAGTGACAGCCACAGCGCCCCCAGACACTGACAATCACAGTGCTCCAAATATAGTGACAGCCACAGCGCCCCCAGACACTGACAATCACAGTGCTCCAAATACAGTGACAGCCACAGCGCCCCCCAGACACTGACAATCACAGTGCTCCAAATATAGTGACAGCCACAGCGCCCCCAGACACTGACAATCACAGTGCCCTAAATACAGTGACAGCCACAGCGCCCCCAGACACTGACAATCACAGTGCTCCAAATACAGTGACAGCCACAGCGCCCCCCAGACACTGACAATCACAGTGCTCCAAATATAGTGACAGCCACAGCGCCCCCAGACACTGACAATCACAGTGCTCCAAATACAGTGACAGCCACAGCGCCCGCCAGACACTGACAATCACAGTGCTCCAAATATAGTGACAGCCACAGCGCCCCCAGACACTGACAATCACAGTGCTCCAAATATAGTGACAGCCACAGCGCCCCCAGACACTGACAATCACAGTGCTCCAAATACAGTGACAGCCACAGCGCCCCCAGACACTGACAATCACAGTGCTCCAAATACAGTGACAGCCACAGCGCCCCCAGACACTGACAATCACAGTGCTCCAAATACAGTGACAGCCACAGCGCCCCCAGACACTGACAATCACAGTGCTCCAAATATAGTGACAGCCACAGCGCCCCCAGACACTGACAATCACAGTACTCCAAATATAGTGACAGCCACAGCGCCCCCAGACACTGACAATCACAGTGCTCCAAATACAGTGACAGCCACAGCGCCCCCAGACACTGACAATCACAGTGCTCCAAATATAGTGACAGCCACAGCGCCCCCAGACACTGACAATCACAGTGCCCTAAATACAGTGACAGCCACAGCGCCCCCAGACACTGACAATCACAGTGCTCCAAATACAGTGACAGCCACAGCGCCCCCCAGACACTGACAATCACAGTGCTCCAAATATAGTGACAGCCACAGCGCCCCCAGACACTGACAATCACAGTGCTCCAAATATAGTGACAGCCACAGCGCCCCCAGACACTGACAATCACAGTGCTCCAAATACAGTGACAGCCACAGCGCCCCCAGACACTGACAATCACAGTGCTCCAAATATAGTGACAGCCACAGCGCCCCCAGACACTGACAATCACAGTGCTCCAAATATAGTGACAGCCCCCCAGCATAATTTACCTTGTCTTATGGTGAATCCAATCTAAGCAAGAGGAAGCATCACTTGCAGAGCAGACTCTTTGTTGGAGATGCTGCCACCTGCTGGCTGTACTTGTTCTATGTCTTCTATATAACAAGTAAATCTTTCACAACTTGCCCAAAGACCACCTGCCGAACTAGGTTTCGGCAGGTTTATAAGATGAAAAACTGCCAGGCTGCAAAGAAAGCAGCCCAATTTGCCAAGTTGGCAACCCTGCTTAGGGCCCTAAATAAATGGCAGATCTGTGTAAAGCGTATTTTATTCGATATTCTGACCACATAGTGGAGCAAACATTAACCCCATTCCGTCGTAAACAACTTTCAGATTTTAATTTTCGTTTTTTCCTCCCCACCTTCCGAAAGCCATAACTTTTTTTTTTGCATCTATATTGTCCTTTGAGGGCTTGATTTTTGCGGAACGAGTTGTAGTTTTTTGTAGCACCATTAAATGTAATGTACTAGGAAACGGGAAAAAAATTATTTGTGGGGTAGTAAATTTAAAAAACAGCGATTCCTCCATGGTTTTTTTCGCATCGTTTTTATGGAATTCACTGTGCAATTAAAACAACATGTTAACTTTATTCTGTGGGTCAATACGATTACGGCGATACCAAATATATATAGTTTTTTCTATATTTTACTACTTTTAAAAAACTAAATGTAAAAAATACAATTTATTTTGTATGGCCAAATTCCGAGAGCCATAACTTTTTTATTTTTCCGTCGATTAAGTGGTATGAGGGCTTATTAAACACCTTATTAAACACCTGCATTAACCCTTACTTCACCACCTGCCCGGGGCCACTTCCTTACAGTGGGGCTCTGTGAGGAAAGGGGGCACGAAAGATGGCCACAGGCTCTGTAGGGTAGCGGGGTAGCACAGGGTGACAAGCAGGCACTGCCTACTCTTCAGCTTCTTCTGCTGGCTGGGCTGGCACTGCTGTACAGGGCTGGCTTCAGACTGGTGGCAGGCACTCAAGACTCCTGCCTCAATCAAAGCTCTACCTCCTCAAACATACAGAGACACCCTTGTCACTGAGGGAAAAGACAAAGTGGGAGGGGCTAGTATGAGTGGGGGCGGGCACTGGCTGTTGCTTGGAATCCGTATAGTTTCAACGTATAGGTCAACGGGACAGGGCTCTGCGATGCTATAGTGCCCGTTCCATTCACCTAAATGCAGCTATATGGGCCCTATAGTGTTAGGATATCGGTGGACACCTTTATGAGTTTTACATGTTAGCGGTTTTCTGGAGTTATAAAACTTGCACTAAGTTTCAGGCTGTAAATTTCATTCAGAAGTATTGCAATGTATTATATTAGCAATCAGCATATTGTATGTTAAAATCCCGCAGTAGGACTAAAATAAAAACGTAAAAAAAAAGTTTCATGAAGTTTATAGAAAAATGAAAAAAGAAACTAGTTTCCCTTACAAAATGCCTGACAGTACAAGATTGGTATCGTGGCATCTGTAGCGACCTGTACTATAAAAATACAACATTATTTATCCTGCACAGGGAATGACGGAAAAAACAATGGCAGAATTGCTATAATCTCGCCCCCCAAAACAGCAAAAACAACTCATCAAAAAACAATGGTGAAAAAAAAGTTTCATTCTCAGAATGAAGTGTTTTTAAAAGTTTTTATTGTGCAAAACGAATAAAACACAAAATAACTGGATATGTTTGCTATCGCCATAATTGTGACGACCTCCAGAACAAAGTCATGTCATTTGTACTGACCATTGAATTCTATAAAAACAAGACTAAAAGTTGTTCAATACATTTATGTGCCCCAAAATGGTAAGATTAAAAAATACACCTCATCCCGCACCAAATAGGCCTTTATAAGGCGGTGTCGATGAAAAAACAAAAAACATGGAAATGTGGAGATGAAAAGAATCATTATGTGGACCCCAACATGGTACCGGTAAGACATACAAGGAATACGCTTTCTAATAGGCGTCCTGCGGGCTTCTGCGCAGGTCAATTTACATAGAGGGGGAAGCAAATATTAGTAAATCTGTCATTAACAAGAATACATAAAAACATGGGATTTATTTTGTTATTGTCAAAGATCTGTTATCCATGTCATGTAGAGATAAAGTACAAAGCTGCCTGTACCCGCTGCCGCCAAACAGCAGGAGATGTCGCGTAGCCAAGAACTGCTTAGTAAATCCGCAAATAACACCGCGTGGGTTTTGCCACCCGGCAGCCACCATTGTTCAGCTGCAGGGTGCATGGGCAGCCTAACTGTCAGTTAGTCACATGGCTGCTTAACATTAAAGCAACAACTGAACAGTTCAGCCCCATCTGTTGTGCTACACTGCATAGTGTGACTATATTGTGCTGTGTGTAGTGTGTTCAGAGTAGCGCTTACCGATAGATGACCAGGAGATCTGTGCACTCACAACCAGGTACATATGAAAGGAAATCATGTGCAGGACATTCTCCTCAGAGATCACCAGTCACTGGAAGAGTCGTTACAACTCAACTGATCATGGCAGTCGGCCAACGGTCTTACCAACCAGTCCAAATCATACAGCCAATCACTGCCAGACATGTCTGTCACATGACCTCTTCACTGCAGCCAATTGTCTTTCAGGAATTATCTTTAAAACTGGACAAATATCATTTTTATCAATAATCTTTTTGGACAGAAGTTTCATCCAAATCAAACAAAGCAGATATTATAATGTGTAAGGAAGGGAAATCCCATCATGAAAATGTTCCCAGTCTATTCATTCTCAACAACTGTATGTGGCAGTTTTTAATGCCAAATTCCCAGTGATCTGGACCACGGCTTCTTAATCTTTTACTACTGGGTCCTGAACCAGCCAGAACATGGCGATGCCCGGGCCTAAGAAATGGTCGCAGTCCATGCCAAGATGTTTACAAATATTTATTTCTCAATGTGTCCTAATGTGTCATTGTTGTGCAGCGACAGACGCCATACAGTAGATTAGAAGATTCCTTTCTAGGATTTTTTGTTCTATGTTCACCCGGGGGTGTATTTGTTCCAGATTTTCTGCAAAGATTCTTCACCAAAAATCTGCAGCAACTTGCATTGCAAGTTTTCCAAACCTCATTCACACATTGCAGAAAAAATCAGCAGGGTTGTTCGGGCTTGCAGACTTGAAAATCCACAGCATGTTCTATTCTGCTGCGGAAAGGTGGAAGAATTTGTATTTAACCCTTGCCATGACAAATCCATGGTTAAATCCAAGTAAAAATCAGCTTCATAATCCTCAGGGGTGCGATGCAGATTTGTGTTGCTGATTTTAGGGCAGAAAATACTCCCTGTGTGAACATAGACTATGGCTGATGGGGCTTCTCTTTGCTGCATGACAGATCATATAGATTGTATTTTGCATGTTTACAATGTGTTCCTTTCCAAACCAGAACAGGTCACTTTTACAGCAGTTTCAGACAAGGTGGATCACATAATGCCGGCTATACTAGAGTGTTTAACCCCTTAGTGACCAGCCTATTTTAGGCCTTAAAGAGGCTCTGTCACCAGATTTTGCAGCCCCTATCTGCTATTGCAGCAGATAGGCGCTGCAATGTAGATTACAGTAACGTTTTTATTTTAAAAAAACGAGCATTTTTGGCCAAGTTATGACCATTTTTGTAGTTATGCAAATGAGGCTTGCAAAAGTCCAAGTGGGCGTGTTGAAAAGTAAAAGTCCAAGTGGGCGTGTATTATGTGCGTACATCGGGGCGTTTTTAATACTTTTACTAGCTGGGCGCTCTGATGAGAAGTATCATCCACTTCCCTTCAGAACGCCCAGCTTCTGGCAGTGCAGTCACAGCCGTGTTCTCGAGAGATCACGCTGTGACGTCACTCACAGGTCCTGCATTGTGTCAGACGAGCGAGGACACATCGGCACCAGAGGCTTCAGTTGATTCTGCAGCAGCATCAGCGTTTGCAGGTAAGTCGATGTAGCTACTTACCTGCAAACGCCGATACTGCTGCAGAATCAACTGTAGCCTCTGGTGCCGATGTGTCCTCGCTCGTCTGACACGATGCAGGACCTGTGAGTGACGTCACAGCGTGACCTGGCAGAAGCTGGGCGTTCTGAAGAGAAGTGGATGATACTTCTCATCAGAGCGCCCAGCTAGTAAAAGTATTAAAAACGCCCCGATGTACGCACATAATACACGCCCACTTGGACTTTTACTTTTAAACACACCCACTTGGACTTTTGCAAGCCTCATTTGCATAAGTACAAAAATGGTCATAACTTGGCCAAAAATGCTCGTTTTTTAAAAATAAAAACGTTACTGTAATCTACATTGCAGCGCCTATCTGCTGCAATAGCAGATAGGGGCTGCAAAATCTGGTGACAGAGCCTCTTTAATCACCAAGCAGTTTTTTTACGTTTTACCATTGTGGCATTCAAAGAGCTATAACTTTTTTATCTTGGCATCGACATAGCAAACATAAGGACTTGTTTTTTGCGGGACAAGTTGTATTTTTTAATAGCACTATTTTGGGGTACATATAATTTATTGATTAGCTGTTATTAACTTTTTTTGGGTGGAATAGAAAAAAAAGTTTTCTTATGTTTTACTACTTTTAGGCCCGCTGCACACGGCTGTAATCCCAGTCCGTTATTACGGCTACGGCCGGCCACGGACAGTCGTCCTCATTTGCAGGCCATGCTCCCATTATAAAGTATGGGAGCATGGTCTGTAAAATAAAAAAATTAGACATGTCCTATTTTTTACGGAAGCTTCCTATGGCCCGAGCACCTTCCCATAAATATACGGGACGGTGACCGTTGGCAAAAGAAATGAATGGATCTGTAATTACAGTCCTTAATTACGGATGAAATGTACGGTCGTGTGCATGGGGCTTTACACAGTAAAAACACCTTTTTTTTTTAAAAATTATTTGTTTTTGTGTCGCCATATTTTTAGAGCCATAACTTTTTATATTTTTCAGCCGATGCAGCTGTATGAGCGATGCAGCTGTATGAGGGATTTTTTTTGCGGGATTACTTGTAGTTTTTATTTGTATCATTTTGGAGTACATGCGACTTTTTGATCACTTTGTATCAAACGTTTTTGAAGGCAGGATGAACAGAAAACAGCAATTCTAGCAAATAGATTTTTACTTTATTTTTTATAGTGCTGGCCGTAGAGGGTTAAATAATGTAATAGATTTATAGTTGGGGTCGTTACAAACGCATCAGTTTGTTAGGGGAAGAAGTGGGGTTTTAATTGTTTTTTAATTGAGGTTTTTATTTATTTATTAACTTTATTAAGCTTTTTTTAAACTTTTTTTTAGTCCCACTAGGGGACTTTACTATGCGATCATTTGATTGCTTTCATAATACATTGCAATACTTCTGTACTGTAGTGTATTATTGCCTGTCAGTTTTACACTGACAGGCATCTGTTAGGCCATGTCTCTGGCATTCATTAGAGGCAGACCTGGGGGCCTCTTTTATCCACCGATCGCATCGTGGGTGTGCTGGTGGGGTTGTAAACCACTCTAAAACCACTCAGATGTGGTGACCGCCACATCTGAGGGGTTAAAAGGACGGGATCGATGATGATTTCGATCCCGCCCGCTCAAGCTTGTCTGCTCCCAGCCCTCAGATACCTACGGTAGCTGAGAGCAAAGCGATCTAACTGCTCCCGGCGACTCCGGTTTATTCTGATGCAGTGCCATAGAAAGGCACATGAATCAGAATAAAGCCTGTTAGTGGCCGCATATTGGTGGTCACTAACGAGTTCATTATACAATGTTAGTAGCCTATCTGAAGACTTTGGAAACATGCGCACATGTTCTGAACACAGATCAGGACAAGCAGCGTCTATTGTTTATATAAAAAACCAGAAACGGCAGCAGTGCTGGGGTCCTGGATTCAAATGTGAGCTTGTATGTTCTTCCTGGATTTGCGTGGATTTTCTTCCGGGTACTCCGGTTTCCTCCCACACTTTAAAAACATATAAAACTGTCCCCAGTGTGTGTGTCTGAGATCGGATGAGCTCCAATGAGACTGTGAGCTCCATTGGGGGCAGGGAATGATGTAAATGGTGACAATCTCTGTACTGCACTGAAGAATATGTTAGTGCTATATACTAGATAGGGAGAAAAAACTACACACGGCGCCACATAGTGCAATTATCCAATGGTCATAGGCAGGGCCGCACCTGCCATTAGGCGAGGTGAGGCAGCGGCCTCAGGCGGCGCCACCGAGCTAATAACGGGGGGTGGCATATTGTGGCAGGGCCAGGGGGGATGCGTGGGGAAGGCAGGGGAGAGTACTTTACCTAGTAGACGTGCAGCACGATAGGCGCACGTCTGCTAGTACGCTCCCCCTCTGTGACGCTGCACGCGCTGCGAGAGAGGAGCATAGGGAACCTGGAGGACTTCGGGAGGAGCGGCCGAACGCTCTCTCCTGAAGAAAAGAAAAGCAGCTGGTAAGTAATGAGTTGAGGACAGGAGGCTGAGTCGTTGATAAAGACTAGAGCGGCAGAGTGCCAATTACTGCGCTCAGCCTCCTGCCCTCACTAATTTAAAAGTGATGGGCTGCTACCACACTGACAAGAGGGGGGCATCTGACTGACTGCATTGGGCAGCCTTAGATGTGTGCGACATGGTGCTGCATCCTCCCACCATGTAGGGGGCGCAACTGTGCAGGCCGTGCTTTGGACTCTATATTCTCTGCTCCTCGTTACACACACTGAGGAAGCAGAGGAAGCAAGTGCAGAGCCGAGGAGGAAGCTCCGCTCACAGTCTGACCTGCAAGAAACCTGTGCAGCTGGAGAGATGGTAAGTTCCTGTGAGTGTGTATATATGTATACATGCCTTGTGTCTGACTGTCTATGTGTGTGTATATATGTGTCTCTATATGTATACATGCCTTGTGTCTGACTGTCTGTCTATGTGTGTGTATATATGTGTCTCTATATGTATACATGCTTTGTCTGTGTGTGTGTGTGTGTGTGTGTGTGTGTGTGTGTGTGTGTGTGTGTGTGTGTGTGTATATATGTATACATGCCTTGTGTCTGACTGTCTGTCTATGTGTGTGTATATATGTGTCTCTATATGCATACATGCTTTGTGTGTGTGTGTGTGTCTGTGTGTGTGTGTATATATATATATGTGTCTGTATATGCATACATGCCTTGTGTCTGATTGTCTGTGTATGTGTGTGTGTATATGTGTGTCTCTATATGTATACATGCTTTGTGTGTGTGTGTGTGTGTGTGTGTGTGTGTGTGTATATATGTGTCTGTATATGCATACATGCCTTGGGTCCGTCTATGTGTGTATATATGTGTTGCTATGTGTATACATGCCTTGTGTGTGTGTGTGTGTGTGTGTGTGTGTGTGTGTGTGTGTGTGTGTCTGTGTGTGTGTGTGTGTGTGTGTGTGTAGGTGTGTGTGTGTGTGTGTGTGTGTGTGTGTATATATGTCTCTGTATATGTATACATGCCTTGGGTCTGATTTTCTGTGTATGTGTGTGTGTATATATGTGTCTCTATATGTATACATGCTTTGTGTGTGTGTGTGTGTGTGTGTGTGTGTGTGTGTGTGTGTGTGTGTGTGTGTATATATATATGTGTATATTTGCCTGTATTTGTAGAGGGCAGCAATAGAGTCCCCCGCACAGTGCGCCATCCAACCTAAGGCCGGCCGCTAGTATAATTAAAAAAAAAAAACAAAGACATAAGAATTTTTTTTTTATTGAAATAAAAACTCCCCCGCACAACCCTCTTTCACCATTTTATTAAAAAAAAAAACGTACATTATCGAAGTAGTCCAACTAATCCATGACTAAGGCTGGGTTCACACGACCTATTTTCAGGCGTAAACGAGGCGTATTATGCCTCGATTTACGTCTGAAAATAGGGCTACAATACGTCGGCAAACATCTGCCCATTCATTTGAATGGGTTTGCCGACGTACTGTGCAGACGACCTATCATTTACGCGTCGTCGTTTGACAGCTGTCAAACGACGATGCGTAAAATGACTGCCTCGTCAAAAGAAGTGCAGGACACTTATATTATACATTATATGCAGGAAACTTCTTGGGACGTTTTTGGAGCCGTTTTCTCATAGACTCCAATGAAAACAGCTCCAAAAACGGACGTAAAAAACGCCGCGAAAAACGCGAGTTGCTCAAAAAAGTCTGAAAATCAGGGGCTGTTTTCCCTTGAAAAGAGCTCGGTATTTTCAGACGTTTTTGGTCACTACGTGTGCACATACCCTTAGTCTAAATGGTCCAGCCGAACATAGCAAAAAAATAAAAGTTAGCAGTATTACAAATATAAAACCTATACTTTTTTATACTCCCCTGCGCCACAATAGAAACTAGAGGTCAAGGAAAAATAATTTCCCTTCATGTAACTCTGCTTCCTGTCAACTGAAAAGTCATCCACCAGAGGGAAAAAATGTTTCCCCATTGTGGAGTACAAGAAAGTCTAATTCCCAGGTGGGGCTTTCTTGTACTCATCGGGAAACATTTTTCCTTCTGACAGATGATTTTTCCGTTGACAGGTGACAGAGTTCAATAGGGGGGGGGGGGTGTTAGGGGGAGGAGGGGGGAAAATATGGTCTGTCCACAGTTTGTGTTTTTTCCACCCCTGCCCTAGATTTCAATCCTACATCCGCCCCTGTGTGCAGAATATCACAAGTTCACAACAGAGCTTGCAGCGGAGAAGCGCACGCCCCTGCGGACCACGATACAGAGAGCGCGTCTAACGAGTGAGTATGGCAACTCTGCACCTCTCCTCGGCCTCCACATGTTATTGGGTGAGAGGAGGAGGAGAAGGGCGGACTGTGGCTGATAACATTCACTACTGGTATATACTTATATCTGCGGTATATTCACTGCTGCTATATATGGATCAGAGCGGTATATACACTGCTACTATATATGGATCTGTGCGGTATATTCACTGCTGCTATATATGGATCTGTGCGGTATATTCACTGCTACTATATATGGATCAGAGCGGTATATACACTGCTGCTATATATGGATCTGTGCAGTATATTCACTGCTGGTATATATGGATCTGTGCGGCATATACACTGCTGCTATATATGGATCTGTGCGGTATATTCACTGCTGCTATATATGGATCTGTGCGGCATATACACTGCTGCTATATATGGATCTGTGCGGTATATTCACTGCTGCTATATATGGATCTGTGCGGTATATTCACTGCTGCTATATATGGATCTGTGCGGTATATTCACTGCTGCTATATATGGATCTGTGCGGTATATACACTGCTGGTATATATTTATATGTGCGGTATATTCACTGCTGCTATATATGGATCTGTGCGGTATATTCACTGCTGCTATATATGGATCTGTGTGGTATATACACTGCTGCTATATATGGATCTGTGCGGTATATTCACTGCTGGTATATATTTATATGTGCGGTATATTCACTGCTGCTATATATGGATCTGTGCGGTATATTCACTGCTGCTATATATGGGTCTGTGCGGTATATTCACTGCTGCTATATATGGATCTGTGCGGTATATACACTGCTGCTATATATGGATCTGTGCGGTATATTCACTGCTGATATATATGGATCTGTGTGGTATATTCACTGCTGGTATATATTTATATGTGCGGTATATTCACTGCTGCTATATATGGATCTGTGCGGTATATACACTGCTGCTATATATGGATCTGTGCGGTATATTCACTGCTGCTATATATGGATCAGAGCGGTATATACACTGCTGCTATATATGGATCTGTGCGGTATATTCACTGCTGATATATATGGATCAGAGCGGTATATACACTGCTGCTATATATGGATCTGTGCGGTATATACACTGCTGCTATATATGGATCTGTGCGGTATATACACTGCTGGTATATATTTATATGTGCGGTATATTCACTGCTGCTATATATGGATCAGAGCGGTATATACACTGCTGCTATATATGGATCTGTGCGGTATATACACTGCTGCTATATATGGATCTGTGCGGTATATTCACTGCTGTTATGTATGGATCTGTGCGGTATATTCACTGCTGCTATATATGGATCTGTGCGGTATATTCACTGCTACTATATATGGATCAGAGCGGTATATTCACTGCTGCTATATATGGATCTGTGCGGTATATTCACTGCTGCTATATATGGATCTGTGCGGTATATTCACTGCTGCTATATATGGATCTGTGCGGTATATACACTGCTGGTATATATTTATATGTGCGGTATATTCACTGCTGCTATATATGGATCTGTGCGGTATATTCACTGCTGCTATATATGGATCTGTGCGGTATATACACTGCTGCTATATATGGATCTGTGCGGTATATTCACTGCTGTTATGTATGGATCTGTGCGGTATATTCACTGCTGCTATATATGGATCTGTGCGGTATATTCACTGCTGCTATATATGGATCAGAGCGGTATATTCACTGCTGCTATATATGGATCTGTGCGGTATATTCACTGCTGCTATATATGGATCTGTGCGGTATATTCACTGCTGCTATATATGGATCTGTGCGGTATATACACTGCTGCTATATATGGATCTGTGCGGTATATACACTGCTGCTATATATTTATATGTGCGGTATATACACTGCTGCTATATATATGGATCTGTGTGGTATATTCACTGCTGTTATGTATGGATCTGTGCGGTATATTCACTGCTGCTATATATGGATCTGTGCGGTATATTCACTGCTGCTATATATGGATCTGTGCGGTATATTCACTGCTGGTATATATGGATCTGTGCGGTATATTCACTGCTGCTATATATGGATCTGTGCGGTATATACACTGCTGGTATATATTTATATGTGCGGTATATTCACTGCTGCTATATATATGGATCTGTGTGGTATATTCACTGCTGTTATGTATGGATCTGTGCGGTATATTCACTGCTGCTATATATGGATCTGTGCGGTATATTCACTGCTGCTATATATGGATCTGTGCGGTATATTCACTGCTGGTATATATGGATCTGTGCGGTATATTCACTGCTGCTATATATGGATCTGTGCGGTATATTCACTGCTGCTATATATGGATCTGTGCGGTATATACACTGCTGCTATATATGGATCTGTGCGGTATATACACTGCTGGTATATATTTATACGTGCGGTATATTCACTGCTGCTATATATGGATCTGTGCGGTATATACACTGCTGTTATATATGGATCTGTGCGGTATATACACTGCTGCTATATATGGATCTGTGCGGTATATACACTGCTGGTATATATTTATATGTGCGGTATATACACTGCTGCTATATATGGATCTGTGCGGTATATTCACTGCTGCTATATATGGATCAGAGCGGTATATACACTGCTGCTATATATTGATCTGTGCGGTATATACACTGCTGCTATATATGGATCTGTGCGGTATATTCACTGCTGCTATATATGGATCTGTGCGGTATATACACTGCTGCTATATATGGATCTGTGCGGTATATTCACTGCTGCTATATATGGATCTGTGCGGTATATTCACTGCTGCTATATATGGATCTGTGCGGTATATACACTGCTGTTATATATGGATCTGTGCGGTATATACACTGCTGCTATATATGGATCTGTGCGGTATATACACTGCTGGTATATATTTATATTTGCGGTATATACACTGCTGCTATATATGGATCTGTGCGGTATATTCACTGCTGCTATATATGGATCTGTGCGGTATATACACTGCTGCTATATATGGATCAGAGCGGTATATACACTGCTGGTATATATTTATTTATAGGTTGTGCGCAGTTTATTTTTTGCTTTGCTTCTGTTCCATATGCCTTTTTTTCTAAATATAAATTTTTGCCCCTTGCAGTTAAAGGGGTTGTTCCAAGATTAAATGTTATCCCCTGTCTACAGGACAGGACATAACATGCTGATCGGTGGGGGTCTGACCACTGGGACCCCCACTGATAACTGGAACGGTGCTCCCTTGTACCCCTGAGTAACTGGAGCGGCAGGGTGTATGCTTGACCTGCAGCGTCATTAACTCAGGGGTACGAGGGACCCCCACTGATCAGCATGTTATCTCCTATCCTGTAGGGAGGGGATAACATTTATTCTTGGGACAACCCCTTTAAGACCTGAACATGCAGTGAATAGTTTTCAGATTATATTACTGGCTCGATGATCACATTCATTCCTAGTCTGGTCTGCGCAGTTTCGGTTTACAAATATTACGGATTGGTAGTACAGATCCAATAGACGTGGACAGAAAGCAAGTGCAGCATGCGTTACTATACTGACTGTAAAGTGCCGCATGTGTTACTATACTGACTGTAAAGTGCCGCATGTGTTACTATACTGAATGTAAAGTGCAGCGTGCGTTACTATACTGACTGTAAAGTGCTGCATGTGTTCCTATACTGACTGTAAAGTGCAGCGTGTGTTACTATACTGACTGTAAAGTGCCTCATGTGTTACTATACTGACTGTAAAATGGCGCATGTGTTACTATACTGACTGTAAAGTGCAGCGTGCGTTACTATACTGACTGTAAAGTGCAGCATGCGTTACTATACTGACTGTAAAGTGCCGCATGTGTTACTATACTGACTGTAAAGTGCCGCATGTGTTACTATACTGACTGTAAAGTGCCGCATGTGTTACTATACTGACTGTAAAGTGCCGCATGTGTTACTATACTGACTGTAAAGTGCCGCATGTGTTACTATACTGACTGTAAAGTGCCGCATGTGTTACTATACTGACTGTAAAGTGCAGCGTGCGTTACTATACTGACTGTAAAGAGCAGCGTGTGTTACTATACTGACTGTAAAGTGCTGCATGTGTTACTATACTGACTGTAAAGTGCCGCATGTGTTACTATACTGACTGTAAAGTGCAGCGTGTGTTACTATACTGACTGTAAAGTGCAGCGTGCGTTACTATACTGACTGTAAAGTGCAGCGTGCGTTACTATACTGACTGTAAAGTGCCGCATGTGTTACTATACTGACTGTAAAGTGCAGCGTGCGTTACTATACTGACTGTAAAGTGCTGCATGCGTTACTATACTGACTGTAAAGTGCCGCATGTGTTACTATACTGACTGTAAAGTGCAGCGTGCGTTACTATACTGACTGTAAAGTGCAGCGTGCGTTACTATACTGACTGTAAAGTGCCGCATGTGTTACTATACTGACTGTAAAGTGCAGCGTGTGTTACTATACTGACTGTAAAGTGCAACGTGCGTTACTATACTGACTGTAAAGTGCCGCATGTGTTACTATACTGACTGTAAAGTGCCACATGTGTTACTATACTGACTGTAAAGTGCTGCATGTGTTACTATACTGACTGTAAAGTGCAGCGTGCGTTACCATACTGACTGTAAAGTGCCACATGTGTTACTATACTGACTGTAAAGTGCCGCATGTGTTACTATACTGACTGTAAAGTGCCACATGTGTTACTATACTGACTGTAAAGTGCTGCATGTGTTACTATACTGACTGTAAAGTGCAGCGTGCGTTACTATACTGACTGTAAAGTGCCGCATGTATTACTATACTGACTGTAAAGTGCCGCATGTGTTACTATACTGACTGTAAAGTGCCGCATGTGTTCCTATACTGACTGTAAGGTGCCGCATGTGTTACTATACTGACTGTAAAGTGCAGCGTGTGTTACTATACTGACTGTAAAGTGCCGCATGTGTTACTATACTGACTGTAAAGTGCAGCGTGCGTTACTATACTGACTGTAAAGTGCCGCATGTGTTACTATACTGACTGTAAAGAGCAGCATGTGTTGCTATACTGACTGTAAAGTGCCGCATGTGTTACTATACTGACTGTAAAGTGCCGCATGTGTTACTATACTGACTGTAAAGTGCAGCGTGCGTTACTATACTGACTGTAAAGTGCCGCATGTGTTACTATACTGACTGTAAAGAGCAGCATGTGTTGCTATACTGACTGTAAAGTGCCGCATGTGTTACTATACTGACTGTAAAGTGCCGCATGTGTTACTATACTGACTGTAAAGTGCCGCATGTGTTACTATACTGACTGTAAAGTGCCGCATGTGTTACTATACTGACTGTAAAGTGCCGCATGTGTTACTATACTGACTGTAAAGTGCAGCGTGCGTTACTATACTGACTGTAAAGTGCAGCGTGCGTTACTATACTGACTGTAAAGTGCAGCGTGTGTTACTATACTGACTGTAAAGTGCAGCAGGCGTTACTATACTGACTGAAAAGTGCAGCATGTGTTACTATACTGACTGTAAAGTGCAGCGTGCGTTACTATACTGACTGTGAAGTGCAGCGTGCGTTACTATACTGACTGTAAAGTGCCGCATGTGTTACTATACTGACTGTAAAGTGCAGCGTGCGTTACTATACTGACTGTAAAGTGCAGCGTGCGTTACTATACTGACTGTAAAGTGCAGCGTGCGTTACTATACTGACTGTAAAGTGCAGCAGGCGTTACTATACTGACTGAAAAGTGCAGCATGTGTTACTATACTGACTGTAAAGAGCAGCATGTGTTACTATACTGACTGTAAAGTGCCGCATGTGTTACTATACTGACTGTAAAGTGCAGCGTGTGTTACTATACTGACTGTAAAGTGCAGCGTGCGTTACTATACTGACTGTAAAGTGCAGCGTGCGTTACTATACTGACTGTAAAGTGCAGCGTGCGTTACTATACTGACTGTAAAGTGCAGCGTGCGTTACTATAGTGACTGTAAAGTGCAGCGTGCGTTACTATACTGACTGTAAAGTGCAGCGTGCGCTACTATACTGACTGTAAAGTGCCGCATGTGTTACTATACTGACTGTAAAGTGCTGCATGTGTTACTATACTGACTGTAAAGTGCCGCATGTGTTACTATACTGACTGTAAAGTGCTGCATGTGTTACTATACTGACTGTAAAGTGCCACATGTGTTACTATACTGACTGTAAAGTGCAGCGTGCGTTCCTATGCTGACTGTAAAGTGCAGCGTGTGTTACTATACTGACTGTAAAGTGCCGCATGTGTTACTATACTGACTGTAAAGTGCCGCATGTGTTACTATACTGACTGTAAGGAGCAGCGTGCGCTACTATACTGACTGTAAAGTGCTGCATGTGTTACTATACTGACTGTAAAGTGCAGCATGCGTTACTATACTGACTGTAAAGTGCTGCATGTGTTACTATACTGACTGTAAAGAGCAGCGTGCGTTACTATACTGACTGTAAAGTGCAGCGTGCGTTACTATACTGACTGTAAAGTGCCGCATGTGTTACTATACTGACTGTAAAGTGCCGCATGTGTTACTATACTGACTGTAAAGTGCCGCGTGTGTTACTATACTGACTGTAAAGTGCAGTGTGCGTTACTATACTGACTGTAAAGTGC
This sequence comes from Rhinoderma darwinii, assembly GCF_050947455.1. Classification (NCBI taxonomy): domain Eukaryota; kingdom Metazoa; phylum Chordata; class Amphibia; order Anura; family Rhinodermatidae; genus Rhinoderma; species Rhinoderma darwinii. The sequence continues at coordinate 1,237,639 of NW_027461962.1, read as the reverse complement.
AGCGTGCGCTACTATACTGACTGTAAAGTGCAGCGTGCGTTACTATACTGACTGTAAAGTGCAGCGTGTGTTGCTATACTGACTGTAAAGTGCAGCGTGTGTTACTATACTGACTGTAAAGTGCCGCATGTGTTACTATACTGACTGTAAAGTGCAGCGTGTGTTACTATACTGACTGTAAAGTGCAGCGTGTGTTACTATACTGACTGTAAAGTGCAGCGTGCGTTACTATACTGACTGTAACGTGCCGCATGTGTTACTATACTGACTGTAAAGTGCCGCATGTGTTACTATACTGACTGTAAGGTGCCGCATGTGTTACTATACTGACTGTAAAGTGCAGCGTGTGTTACTATACTGACTGTAAAGTGCAGCGTGCGTTACTATACTGACTGTAACGTGCCGCATGTGTTACTATACTGACTGTAAAGTGCCGCATGTGTTACTATACTGACTGTAAAGAGTAGCATGTGTTACTATACTGACTGTAAAGTGCAACGTGCGTTACTATACTGACTGTAAAGTGCAGCGTGCGCTACTATACTGACTGTAAAGTGCCGCATGTGTTACTATACTGACTGTAAAGTGCAGCATGTGTTACTATACTGACTGTAAAGTGCCGCATGTTTTACTATAGTGACTGTAAAGTGCAGCGTGCGTTACTATACTGACTGTAAAGTGCAGCGTGCGTTACTATACTGACTGTAAAGAGCAGCATGTGTTACTATACTGACTGTAAAGTGCCGCATGTGTTACTATACTGACTGTAAAGTGCAGCATGTGTTACTATACTGACTGTAAAGTGCAGCGTGCGTTACTATACTGACTGTAAAGAGCAGCATGTGTTACTATACTGACTGTAAAGTGCCGCATGTGTTACTATACTGACTGTAAAGTGCCGCATGTATTACTATACTGACTGTAAAGTGCCGCATGTGTTACTATACTGACTGTAAAGTGCAGCGTGCGTTACTATACTGAATGTAAAGTGCCGCATGCGTTACTATACTGACTGTAAAGTGCCGCATGTGTTACTATACTGACGGTAAAGTGCAGCGTGCGTTACTATACTGAATGTAAAGTGCCGCATGCGTTACTATACTGACTGTAAAGTGCAGCATGTGTTACTATACTGACTGTAAAGTGCCGCATGTGTTACTATACTGACTGTAAAGTGCCGCATGTGTTACTATACTGACTGTAAAGAGCCATTAAAGGAGCCCTGACACAAGTTTGAACACTGACATTGTTCTTTCATTTTTGTGTTTGAATTTTGGATACACGTTGCCCTGGTCACTTTACTAGTATTTATAGCTGGGGCAATATAGGGATATTTACTACACAATTGCCTGTAGCATTATGAGACCTTGCAGTTTATAACAATGATGTTCAATAAGGGCCTGTTCACATCACCGTTCCGTTCCGTAGTCGACTTCGCTATTGATTCCGTCGGAAAACCGGAAACCAGCCGGAATGGTGACGAACGGAAGCCATTAGCGATGTTTCCATCAACATTGAGATCAATGGTGACTGAAACGGAAGCTGTGCTGTCACTTTCACTTTCCGTTGCGTGGTTCACCCGACAGAACCTCGGAACAGAAGCGAACGGTGATGTGAACAGGCCCTAATGTATTTTTTTGTTCACACAGCTTTAATTTTTTTGTTTCGTTTTACAAGTTGTTTCTTACTTACAATTTATTTTTATTTATTTTTTTTGTGTGGAGGGGGGAGGGGGCGCCATTTCCATTTTTGCCTCAGGCAGCAGAAAAGCTAGAATCGGCCCTGGTCATAGGAAACAACAATGGTAAGGCAATATGCACTCACCTGGACGGGTGAAAGGATACGTGTGGAGAAGACACACCCAGGGTGTGTACAGCCAGATGCGAGGTGTAGCTGCTGCCAAGGTCCAAAAGCCGGTGAACGGAGATTCACCGTTAATGATAAGGTGAGAGATTGGAAAAAAGAAGGTCCAATATAAGGCGCTGCTATACCAAACTAAGTTTTTATTTTGAGTAGGTTATTGATAGGCTACGCGTTTCGACGCAGAACATGCGTCTTCATCAGGCCATGAACATACAAAAGAAACATCACATATATATACAAGTAGATAATAAAATATCAACCAATCACAAAGAGGAAACAGGGAGGGGACACGGGGAACTCCTACAAAGAGAAACGGACGAAATCCCGCTAAAAAAACAACCAAATTTGATTAATACAATGTATGTGAATTTGATAAAAAGGCATATGTGATAAATGAATTTAAAATAAATTTAAAATATGGGACAATTGTATAGAAAAACAAAAGATACTACTAAACGATCCATTTCAGTTGGTGTTTGAAGTGTGAGCCGTTTTAAAAACACAACATCGCTAAACTCATGCGGTCAAATCGTACTGATATAGTAATTTAAAATAACCCATAAGGGTAAAATCGGGAGTATAGATAATAATGGATCCACTATTTATTCTTTAGTAAAGAAAAAAATCTAATTAAAAATCAGATAGAAAAAAAACGGCAAAACGGGCGAATGATATGAAAAACGCTATAAATTTTATAAATGAACCAAATATTGTTCAATCAATTAAAAACGAAAATGACATTCAATAATTTAGTCAGACTATTCTGAATAAAAAAATCAAGAATTCATTCAAGTAAAACGCCAGGACGGCTAAAAAAGTGGCGTCTTTATAGTCAAGGCAACAGTAGTTTTATAATAGATACCTGGAAAATATGTTAAATTGATAGAACATCTATACTATAAGGGTATGTGCACACACACTAATTACGTCCGTAATTGACGGACGTATTTCGGCCGCAAGTCCCGGACCGAACACAGTGCAGGGAGCCGGGCTCCTAGCAGCATACTTATGTACGATGCTAGGAGTCCCTGCCTCGCTGCAGGACAACTGTCCCGTACTGAAAACATGATTACAGTACGGGACAGTTGTCCTGCAGAGAGGCAGGGACTCCTAGCATCGTACATAACTATGATGCTAGGAGCCCGGCTCCCTGCACTGTGTTCGGTCCCGGACTTGCGGCCGAATTACGTCCGTCAATTACGGACGTAATTAGTGTGTGTGCACATACCCTAACACTAATTATAAATTTGTACTGTAATGAAAAACAAATCAATTGTCAGACTAAGCCTATATAAACCAATGTATTAACCCCTTAATGACCGCCGATAAGCCTTTTCACGGCGGTCATTAATGGGCTTTATTCTACAGCGCCGCCATTCTACGGCGCTGCTGTAGAATAAAGTAAACAGAGCAGGGAGCCGTCAAATCTCCCTGCTCTCAGCTGCCAGAGGCAGCTGAGGGCTGGGGGCGTCCCTGCTCTGCCGGGTGAGATCGATATTAGTATCGATCTCACCCGTTTAACCCTTCAGATGCGGTGCACAATAGCGTGCACCGCATCTGAATGGTTTTGGAGAGAGGGAGGGAGCTCCCTCTCTCTCCCACCAACACCCAGCGATACGATCGCCGAGTGTCTGTGTCTTCTATGGCAGCCGGGGGTCTAATAAAGGCCCCCAGGTCTGCCTGGAGCGAATGCATGCTAGATTATGCCGCCGGCATGACCTAGCAGATGCCTGTCCGTTTTAAACGGACAGGCAGTAATAGGGTATGTGCACACACACTAATTACGTCCGTAATTGACGGACGTATTTCGGCCGCAAGTACCGGACCGAACACAGTGCAGGGAGCCGGGCTCCTAGCATCATACTTATGTACGACGCTAGGAGTCCCTGCCTCTCCGTGGAACTACTGTCCCGTACTGAAAACATGATTACAGTACGGGACAGTTGTCCTGCAGAGAGGCAGGGACTCCTAGCGTCGTACATAAGTATGATGCTAGGAGCCCGGCTCCCTGCAGTGTGTTCGGTCCGGAACTTGCGGCCGAAATACGTCCGTCAATTACGGACGTAATTAGTGTGTGTGCACATACCCATACACTGCAATACAAAAGTATTGCAGTGTATTATAATAGCGATCGGAGGATAGTGAAGTCCCCTAGTGGGACTAGTAAAAAAGTAAAAAAAGTTGAAAAAAAGTTTTCCCCTTACAAAATGCTTTACTATTAAAAAAAACTACAATAAAGCAAAAAAGTTACACATATTTGGTATCGCCGCGTCCGTAACGACCCCGACTATAAAGCTGTTACATTATTTAACCCGCACTGTGAACGCTGTAAAAAATAAAATAAAAAACAATGGAAAAATTGCTGTTTTCTGTTAATCCTGACTTTAAAAAAATGTGATAAAAAGTGATCAAAAAGTCGCATCTACTCTCAAATGTTACCAATAAAAACTACAAGTCGTCCCGCAAAAAACAAGACCTTATACAGCTATGCCGACGCAAAAATAAAAAAGTTACAGGTCTTCGAATGTGACAATGGAAAAATGTAAAAAATGGCTTGGACATTAGGGCCCAGAATGCAAGCAGGGGGAATGGGTTAATAAATAAATAAATAATCACAAACACATGGAAGATGCGAAGGACGGCCAAACCCTTCAAATTATGAAAAAACTATAAGGCTATGTTCACACGGGGTCTTTTGCCGAGTTTTTTGACGCGGAAACCGCGTCGCAAAACTCGGCAGAAACGGCCCGAGAACGCCTCCCATTGATTTCAATGGGAGGCGTCGGCGTCTTTTTCCCGCGAGCAGTAAAACTGCCTCGCGGGAAAAAGAAGCGACATGCCCTATCTTCGGGCGCTTCCGCCTCCGACCTCCCATTGACTTCAATGGGAGGCAGGAGAAAGCGTGTTTTATGCCCGCGGCGCTCAATGGCCGCGGGCGAAAAACGGCGCGATAATTGCTATTCACACGGAGTATTTTGGGGGAGGAATATCTGCCTCAAAATTCCGTTTGGAGCTTTGAGGCAGATATTCCTCCCCCAAAATACTCCGTGTGAACATAGCCTTAGGCGGGATTCACACGACCGGGTCGTTCCCGAGCCCGAGTGTCGGCCGGTAAAATCGTCCATTTTGCCCGGCCGGTTTGCATAAAGTTATGCATCCGTGCCGGGCCGGGCAGATCCGGACAGTGACATCAGCGGCAGCTCCTGAAGGGGAATCCCCATGTGTTCGGGGATTCCGCTTCAGGAGTTTCCCCTGATGTCACTGCCCAGATATGGACAGAGACATCAAGCGCTCTGTCCAGGAGCGGAATACCCGAAAACACGGGGATTCCGCTCCTTCAAGGAGCTAAAGTGCGGCTAGCGCATAGCAGAGCGGGGAGATACCTCCCCGCTCTGCTATAGTGGCGTCGCTACAGTAGTAGCAGCCGCAGCAGCTGCTGCTACTACTACTAGCGGCGCCATCGAAGGTGTCGCCGAGCCAGGGTGCTTTTAACAAGCAGGGGAAGGGAGCCAGCGCAGCGCTCCCTCCACCTGCTGTACACCCCGGCCCTGCAACACAGTGTACAGCGATGCCATTCGTCAGAATGGCATCAACTCCTCCTCCTCACATGCATTCTGCGCTGTGAGGAGGAGGAGATAGAGCGCAAGCGCCGGGAAACCCGGCCATCACTCGGAACACATTCCGGTGATGGCCGTGTAATACCCGGCCCCATAGACTTGTATGGGAGCCGGGCGGCCGGGTGCCCGGGCAAAGATAGAGCATGTCCTATTTTTTGACGGCCGGATTTTCCGGCCGTCAAAAAATCGGTCGTGTGAATAGCCCCATTAGGGGTCTATCATTCCTAATGCAGCCGGGTGCCGGCCGATTTATGAACGGCCGGCACCCGGCCGGGAAACCCTGCCGTGTGAATGAGGCCTTAGGGTCAGTATTGATAAAAAATTAGAAACAATAAATAAAGAAATATTAGTAACTATACCTCATGATGTCAGAGCTGGGACCCGCATCTATCAGACATTTATGGCATATCCTGTGGATACGCCATAAATGTCTGTCATCACACAACCCCTTTAGCAATGTTATTGACTAAGCAACATATACAATATAAAGAACTTGTGGCCTCTTGGAAGTCATCAGTCAAAGGTAAGGTTACAGTTTGGTAATCCCATACAAGAATGTTCTTTTTAGAAAACGACAGTGCCAATAAGGTAACTAATGGATTGATACTCATTGTAAGGAACTAATACATTCACTGGCGTAGCTATAGGGGTCGCAGCGGTCGCAATTGCGACCGGGCCCCGAAGCCAGGGGGGCCCACGGCCCCCCGCACCACATCAATAAAAAGTTACTTTAGTAACTCGGGCCGCGGGCCCCTGTTACTATAGTAACATACTTTACTTACCTTCCTGGTTCCGGATGGCAGCGGAGGTCCTGACGTCAGGCGCTGTGCGCAGCGCATGACGTCACAGCGCTATGCGCCGCGCACAGCATCGAGACGACAGAATTCCCGCCGCGGCCGAAGAGGAAGGTAAGGTTAGCCCTGACTGGCGGGGTCCGACTCCCGTACCCGCCAATCAGCTGTTTTGAAGGGGCCGCAGCACTCGTACGAGAGCTGCTCCCCTTCATTCCTGTCACTTCATTCCGGTCACACTGTGAATCCGTGTCGGCGATTCACAGTGTGAGCGAGTAGTGAAATGAAGGGGAAGCAGTTCTCGTACGAGTGCTGCGGCCCCTTCAAAACAGCTGATTGGCCGGTCCCGGGAGACACATCAGCTATTGATGGCCTATCCTGTGGATAGGCCATCAATGTTTAGGGACTGTACAACCCCTAAGCCTATGATGTAGCAGGCTTAGGGGGCCCATGAGACAGGATCACAGATTGTGTGATCCTGTCTGCTGGGCCCTGTATCTAAGCCAATCACATGGCAGGCTTAGATACATGGCCCATGTGTGATCCTGTCTGCTGGGCCCTGTATCTAAGCCAATCACATGGTAGGCTTAGATACATGGCCCATGCGTGATCCTGTCTGCTGGGCCCTGTATCTAAGCCAATCACATGGTAGGCTTAGATACATGGCCCATGTGTGATCCTGTCTGATGGGCCCTGTATATAAGCCTACCACACTGTAGGTTTAGATACAGGGCCCCAGCACACAGTAATCTTATACTGTATAAGATTACTGTCTGCTGGACCCTGTATCTAAGCCTACGTTATGGTAGGCTTAGATACAGGGTCCCACAGACAGTATCACACATGGGCCCTGTATCTAAGCCTAACACACGTGTTACTAATCATTTTTTGTGTGTTTTCTTACAGGTTCGGTCGTTGGACTACGGCGGATTCCAGGACTACTTCGATGACAGCTTTTTTTTTTATTATCAATAAAATGGTTAATGAGGGCTGTGTGGGTTTTTTTTTATTTCAATAAAATATTTTTTCTATGTCTTTGTGTTTTTTTTTAAAACTATATTACTACCGCCTTAGTAATGGCCGCCGGCTGATTGACAGCATCCATTGCTAAGGCGGGGCTTAGTGTTAGCCGATGCAGAGGTGAACACTAACCCCCTTTATTACCCCGGTACCCACCGCCACCAGGGGTGCTGGGAAGAGCCGGGTACGATCCAGTACCTGACCATCTGTAGTGATGGTCGGCCACTGGGGCGGCCACAGGCTGGTATTATCAGGAGGGGAAAGGCCAAAACCAGTGGCCCTTCCCACCCTGGTGATGCTAGGCTGCTGCTGCTTTATTGTATCTGGCTGGTTATGAAAAATGGGGACCCCACGTCATTTAAAAAAAAAAAAAATAATTGGAAAGAACGATGTGGGGTCCCCCCCAATTTTCATAACCAGCCAGATACAACACAGCAGCAGCAGGCAGCATTACAAGGGTGGGAAGGGCCACTGTCTTTGGCCTCCCCCAGCCTGCGGCCACCCCGGTGCCTGACCGTTACTACAGATGGTCGGGTACTGGTTCGTACCCGGCTCTTCCCAGTACTCCTGGTGGCGGTGGGTACCGGGGTAATAATGGGGGTTAGTGTAGCCTCTGCACCGGCTAACATTAAGCCCCGCCTTAGTAATGGAGGTTGTCAATCAGCCGGCGGCCATTACTAAGGCGGTGATAATAAAGTTTAAAAAGATACAAGCACATAGAAAAAATATTTTATTGAAATAAAAAAACAACCCTCATTAACCATTTTATTGAGAATAAAAAAACGCCGTCATTGAAGTCCTCGTATCCGAAGTCCAACAACCGAACCTGTAAAAAAAAACACAAACACACAAAAATAATCAGTAACACAAATAAGCAAAATTATTATTCTTACCTATCCTGGGTCCAGCGCTGGAGCCGCAATGTCAGCGAGCTGAGTCCTGTATCTAATCCTATCATGTGTGATACTGCCTGCTGAGCTGTGTATCTAATCCAATCATGTGTGATACTGTCTGCTGAGCTGTGTATCTAATCCAATCATGTGTGATACTGTCTGCTGAGCTGTGTATCTAATCCAATCATGTGTGATACTGTCTGCTGGGCCCTGTATCTAATCGTATCTTGTGTGATACTGTCTGCTGAGCCACTGTATCTAATCCTATCATGTGTGATACTGCCTTCTGAGCCACTGTATCTAATCCTATCATGTGTGGTACTGTCTGCTGAGCCACTGTATCTAATCCTATCATGTGTGATACTGTCTGCTCAGCCACTGTATCTAATCCTATCATGTGTGGTACTGTCTGCTGGGCCACTGTATCTAATCCTATCATGTGTGATACTGCCTTCTGAGCCACTGTATCTAATCCTATCATGTGTGATACTGTCTGCTGAGCCACTGTATCTAATCCTATCCATAGTTTATAGGGTCGTAGTGCTATAGATATGCTATTCTGTCTCATATACACACTTTTTTTTTTGGGTGGACACATATGTATTGGGGCTATTTCCCTGACATTTTAAGCCCTGAGGGTATGTTCACACGGCAGCGTCTGTTACGGCTGAAATTACGGTGCTGTTTTCAGGAGAAAACAGCACCGTAATTTCAACCGTAATGGCATGTGCAGGCGTCTTTCGCTGCGTCCATTACGGACGTAATTGGAGCTGTTTTTCTATGGAGTCCATGGAAAACGGCTCCATTTACGTCTGAAGAAGTGACAGGCACTTCTTTGACGCGGGCGTCTTTTTTACGCGCCGCCTTTTGACAGCGGCGCGTAAAAAAAAATAACCGCCGGCACAGAGCATCGTAAGACCCATTCAAATGAATGGGCAGATGTTTGCCAACGCTTTTGAGCCGCATTTTCGGACGTAATTCAATGCTAAAACGCCCGAATTCCGTCCGTAAATAGAGTGTGTGAACCCAGCCTTAGTGACGCCCCCGGCTGCTAGTGCTGCATTGTTGGGTCACTTAGGAGACCCAGCGATGCAGCTGAAAGCTGCGGACTGTCGGCCATGAGAAGTTTGCGGGGGGGGGGGGGGCCAGTAAGAATTCTTGCATCGGGGCCCATGAGCCTTTAGCTACGCCCCTGAATACATTGTAAATTTAGGGGATGGAAGTTACATTTATTGTATGTAGTTTCATTGGGATTTTTTTTTCTTTTACATTTTCTATTTTCTATTGTTGCTTATATAGCACTAAAGTGAGAGATTATATCAAATTATCTACTTCACAGTTGTTTCCTTTGGTCTACGGTAATGTAGTTCTATCTGCATTACTTTGGGTAAATTAATCTCCAGTAATATAATATAATTTAATATTAATCTGAAATTATGGCATTCAAGTGCCATAGATGTCATTCAATTTCTGATACATTTGGGTCATTTTTATATTGTGTTTTTAGACTCGGTTCAGAATTAATCATCATGAGGTAAAGTTACTAATATTTCTTTATTTATTGTTTCTAATTTTTTATCAATACTGACCCTAATAGTTTTTTCATAATTTGAAGGGTTTGGCCGTCCTTCGCATCTTCCATGTGTTTGTGATTATTTATTTATTTATCAATACATTGGTTTATATAGGCTTAGTCTGACAATTGATTTGTTTCTCATTACAGTACAAAATTAATAATTATTGTTATAGTACAAATTGTTCTATCAATTTAACATATTTTCCAGGTATCTATTTTTATAAAATTATTGTTGCCTTGACTATAAAGACGCCACTTGTTTAGCCGTCCTGGCGTTTTACTTGAATGAATTCTTGATTTTTTTATTCAGAATAGTCTGACTAAATTATTGAATGTCATTTTCGTTTTTAATTGATTGAACAATATTTGGTTCATTTATAAAATTTATAGCGTTTTTCATATCATTCGCCCGTTTTGCCGGTTTTTTTCTATCTGATTTTTAATTAGATTTTTTTCTTTACTAAAGAATAAATAGTGGATCCATTATTATCTATACTCCCGATTTTACCCTTATGGGTTATTTTAAATTACTATATCAGTACGATTTGACCGCATGAGTTTAGCGATGTTGTGTTTTTAAAACGGCTCACACTTCAAACACCAACTGAAATGGATCGTTTAGTAGTATCTTTTGTTTTTCTATACAATTGTCCCATATTTTAAATTTATTTTAAATTCATTTATCACATATGCCTTTTTATCAAATTCACATACATTGTATTAATCAAATTTGGTTGTTTTTTTAGCGGGATTTCGTCTGTTTCTCTTTGTAGGAGTTCCCCGTGTCCCCTCCCTGTTTCCTCTTTGTGATTGGTTGATATTTTATTATCTACTTGTATATATATATGATGTTTCTTTTGTATGTTCATGGCCTGATGAAGACGCATGTTCTGCGTCGAAACGCGTAGCCTATCAATAACCTACTCAAAATAAAAACTTAGTTTGGTATAGCAGCGCCTTATATTGGACCTTCTTTTTTCCAATCTCTCACCTTAGTGCTATATAAGCAACAATAGAAAATGTAAAACAAAAAAAAATCCCAATGAAACGACTTACAATAAATGTAACTTCCATCCCCTAAATTTACAATGTATTAGTTCCTTACAATGAGTATCAATCCATTAGTTACCTTATTGGCACTGTCGTTTTCTAAAAAGAACATTCTTGTATGGGATTACCAAACTTTAACCTTACCTTTGACTGATGACTTCCAAGAGGCCACAAGTTCTTTATATTGTATATGTTGCTTAGTCAATAACATTGCTAAAGGGGTTGTGTGATGGCAGACATTTATGGCGTATCCACAGGATACGCCATAAATGTCTGATAGATGCGGGTCCCAGCTCTGACATCAGGGGCTTCTCCTGGAGTGGAATCCCCGGCCAGAGCGTCGGCTGTGAGAATAGCCCCATTTGGGGTGAATTGTTTTTACTGCTTCCGTGTGACGGCCATTATAAAGAACGTCCTTCACATGGCCGGAGAACCCTGTTGTGTGAATAGGGACTAATAGATTGTCTGTCAGTTTTACACTGACAGGCAATAATGCGATCAGAAGATCGCATTGTAAAGTCCCCTAGCGAGACTAAAAAAATTAATTAAAAAATAGATTACAGTAAAAATTAAATTAAATTTTTTCATAAAAATTGGTTTTATTTACTAGGAGTATAAAAACAAAATACAAATATATGGTATTGCTGCGATCATAATAACAAAAATCTATACATATTTGGTATCGTCGCAATCGTACTGACCCATAGAATAAATCTAACATGTTATTTACACCGCATAGTGAACTGCGTAAATTATAAACGTGAAAATCAATGTTGAAATTGCTGTTGTTTTTTTTTCCAGAGACACGCAGGACCCGCTGTCACTGAACCCGTCAGTCCCGCTGACCTGACGGATACAGGTTTCAGTGCTAGATACAGCTGCTCTGTATACAGGATACAAAGTAGCTGTGTATCAAAAAGTTAAAATATCTTCTAATAAAAATATAATTACAAAGTTGCACTAATTACACCGATACACGTTTTATATATATATATATATATATATATATATATATATATATATATATATACATACAAATATTCCCCAGGCACAACATTCGATAAAATATTTGGGGATTTAAGTGTGCCATACTTCAGACACGCTATACAAATTGAATTACCCCTCCTAATACAATTAAATACAACAGGAATTTACCAGATGGCATAAGTTTTATCCTCATTGGGAAGAAATCATCTTTAACCCCTTCCCGAAATTTCACGTATCCATATGTCATAGCCGGGTAGGGGAAGTATGGAACAGGCTCACGGAATAAACCCGCCCCGTACGATGTGGGTGTCGGCTGTATGTTACAGCCGACACCTCACAGTAACGACCGCAGCATTTAAAGAGGCTCTGTCACCAGATTTTGCAGCCCCTATCTGCTAATGCAGCAGATCGGCGCTGCAATGTAGATTACAGTAACGTTTTTATTTTTAAAAAACGAGCATTTTTGGCCAAGTTATGACCATTTTCGTATTTATGCAAATGAGGCTTGCAAAAGTACAACTGGGCGTGTTGAAAAGTAAAAGTACAACTGGGCGTGTATTATGTGCGTACATCGGGGTGTGTTTACTACTTTTACTAGCTGGGCGTTGTGTATAGAAGTGTCATCCACTTCTCTTCAGAACGCCCAGCTTCTGGCAGTGCAGCACTGTGACGTCACTCACAGGTCCTGCATCGTGTCGGCACCAGAGGCTACAGATGATTCTGCAGCAGCATCAGCATTTGCAGGTAAGTAGCTACATGGACTTACCTGCAAACGCCGATGCTGCTGCAGAATCATCTGTAGCCTCTGGTGCCGACACGATGCAGGACCTGTGAGTGACGTCACAGTGCTGCACTGCCAGAAGCTGGGCGTTGTGAAGAGAAGTGGATGACACTTCTATACACAACGCCCAGCTAGTAAAAGTAGTAAACACACCCCGATGTACGCACATAATACACGCCCAGTTGTACTTTTACTTTTCAACACGCCCAGTTGTACTTTTGCAAGCCTCATTTGCATAAATACGAAAATGGTCATAACTTGGCCAAAAATGCTCGTTTTTAAAAAATAAAAACGTTACTGTAATCTACATTGCAGCGCCGATCTGCTGCAATAGCAGATAGGGGTTGCAAAATCTGGTGACAGAGCCTCTTTAAATAGTTAGAAAGAGGGGGCGACCCCCTCTAGCAGCTCATCGCGCCCCCCCGCAATGCAATCGCGGAGTGGCGATGGTTACTATGCCTGCCTGGGGGCCTAACAAATGCCCCCGGGTCCACCATCTTTGTGCTCCTATTAAGACCTGCCTCTGGCATCATACACTCCTCTTTACAACGCCCACTTGGCCATATAGTAAAACACGCCCAGTTGTCCATTGAGAAACTCATTAGCATAAAGCTAAAATAGGTCATAACTCCGTCAAAAATGATCGTTTTTCTAATTAAAAAACACTGATGTAATCTACATTACAGCGCCGATCACATTATGTAGAAGATAGGGCACTTATAATGTGGTGACAGAGCCTCTTTAAATACACAGTGGCAGTGTTTTTTCAATGACTTTTTAATGGCTTTTGTTGTGTGATATCACGCTGCTGCAAGTTATCCGAGTCAAGATAAAGATGGCTACATCCGTACATACACGCAATCACATTGTTTGCATTTAATGGCATAAATTACATGATGCTTAGTACAATTTTTATAAACGCATCAATATCGTAAGTACTTTTTAAAAAAGAAAAAACTTTTTGGGAAAGTCACGTTTTGTTGTTAGCGACACTGTAGAAAAGACTTGTAACAACATGTAACTAAGAGATCTCATCCTCTAGGTGACCCGAGGGCAGCCTTTACCCACAATTTGTGTCAGGACTGGATCCGGATTTAACATGGGTTCATTTTATCTGAATAATTTTTTGATATTTCTCCAAACTTTTGGCTCTATGCCGTTGAAGAAACCGGTAATTGATCTCTCGTGCTTCAGTATTTATTATTAACCCCTTAATGACCAGGCCATTTTGCACGTTAATGACCAAGGATTATTTTTTGTTTTTTCACGGTCGCATTCCAAGTGTCGTAACTTTTTTTTTATTCCGTCTATATAGCCGTATAAGGGCTTGTTTTTTGCGGGACGAGTTGTATTTTGTAATTGTACCATTTTTAGATGATTATAATATATTGATTAACTTTTATTAACTTTATTTTAGGAGAGAATTGAAAATAAGCAGCTATTCCAGCATTGATTTTCACGTTATAAATTTACGCCGTTTACTATGCAGCGTAAATAACATGTTAACTTTATTCTATGGGTCGGCACAATTACGGGGATACCAAATATGTAAAGGTTTTATATGTTTTCCTACGTTTGCACAATAAAAAGCCTTTTAGAAAAAAATTACTTGTTTTTGCATCGCCGCATTCCAAGAGACGTAACGTTTTTATTTTTCCGTCTATGTGGCCGTATGTGGGCTTGATTTTTGCGGGCCAATGTGTAGTTTTCATTAGTACTATTTTGGGGTACATAGGACTTAAAGATTAACTTTTATTTTATTTTTTATGGGGGGAATGGGAGAAAAGAGAGAATTTTGCCGTTGTTTTTTGCGTTTTCTTTGGACGCCGTTCATCTGGCGGTTTAATTAATGTGTTCATTTTATTGGTCAATTTGTTACGATCGCGGGGATACTATATATGTGTATGTGTGATTTGTTTTGACAGTTTTACTAAATAAAACCACTTTTTGGGCCAAAAAAGTAGTTTTATTTGACTTTGACTGTAATTTATTTTATTTTTTTTAACAAACTTTATTTAACGGATTGTCATTTTTTTTTAAAGTCCCACCAGGACACTTCACTATGCGATCTGTTGATCGCATATATAATGCTTTGGTATACTTAGGCAATAATGCTTCGGTATACTGTCAGTGTAAAACTGACAGGCAACCTATTAGGTCATGCCTCTGGCATCGCCTAACAGGCAGATGCTGAAGGCAGACCCCCGGCTGTCATGTAAACCCGACGGCGACCCGCGATTTGTTTGCGGGGGCGCTGATCGGGTGACAGAGGGAGCTCCCTCCCTCTGTCAAACACATTAAATGCCGCTGTCACTATTGACAGCGGCATTTAATGGGTTAAACTGCCGGAATCGGAGCACGCTTCGATTCCGGCAGTTGCAGCAGGAGCCAGGCTGTGTATAACAGCCGGGCTCCTGCCGCTGATCACATGGGTACGCTGTCAGTACCCGCGCGATCACAGGACGGATATATCCGTCCTCCTGCGCGAACTAGCAGCTGCTGAGGACGGATATATCCGTCCTTCGGCGTTAAGGAGTTAAACAAGATGGATTATTGTGTCCTTTGTTTTGATGCCGTTCTTAACATCCATTGTTAATATCCTGTAAGATGTAATCCACGGTCAATATTTATACATTGGTTGTGAAATATCTTGTCATTTGAGCAGGCTACCCTAGTTCTTATAAATTCCCCTGTAGGTATTGCCTAGATGGTGTGAGCTGGGTGACTGTAGTGCCCGAAGAGGGTTCACAAAATGTTTCCTTTTCTGTACTACAATTCCCCTGTAACGTAATCTCGAAGAAGGTAACCGAATCCATGGATGCCGAGCCTGTAACATTCTAATTTAAATGTATTGGTTTTATTGTATTCCATAAATGGTGATACAGACGCCACATCACGACCCCTAAACAAAAAAAGATCATCAATGTAGCGTCCATCCCACACAATCCACTCGTAAAAGGGATTATTGGCTGAAAAAATGTTCTCCCACCATGTCATAAACAAATTGTCCATGGAGAGGGAGAATTTTGACCCCATCAGGGTGTCTTCTATCTGCAATAAAATAAAACTATCAAGGCACAAGTAATTATGTGAGCGCAGATACTCCACTGACATTAAAATAAATTCTTGTAGACATTTGAAATACCTGGTGTATTTCCTCAAATGGAATTCCATTGCCTTGATTGCCGGAATATGTGGTATGCAGGCAGGCCCGCCATCAGAAATGTCTGGGCTTCATACAGTCAGTGGAATACCATTTGAGGAAATACATCTGGGTCCCCCATTATTAGGGGATTTGGAGAGTTCGCAACGGAAAGTCGTGGGATGGGAGCAGGACGCAAAGTGCCAGGGACTCTGTGAGCGGGCGGAGGAGTAGGCTAAGAGAACGGAAGGTGGCCGAGGCGGGAGTTGTGCCAGAGTGGATATGACACTTGACCGGGGTCTTGGGAGGGGAAGGGGAGAGAGACCGGTTGGAAGGGGACAGAGGCCGGTGGAAAGGGGAGAGAGACCGGTGGGAAGGTGGGAGAGAAGGGGCAACATAAAAAAATAATTAAACTGAATCTACTTGTAAAGGATCTGCCAGGCACAGCTTCGGGGTTAACTCCCATAGTTAATCAGTCTGCACCTGAATCTATGTCTCTGAGACTGACTCCATCTTCCACCACTCAGGATGGCAGGCTTAGGAGTGGGGGAGCCTATCACAGCCTGGCCAGACGGAGCTAGCTCCCGCCCTCTGTCTATTTATACCTGCCTTTCCTGTTCCTCCTTTGCTTGTGATTCTTCTCGTGTGGTTTCCTGGCCCAGCTACAGCTCCTAACTATTTGATCCTGCTCCATTCTGACCCTGGCTTACTAACTACTCTCCTGCTCTGCGTTTGGTACCTCGTGCACTCCTGGTTTGACTTGGCTCGTTCACAACTCTGGTTGCTCACGGTGTTGCCGTGGGCAACTGCCCCTTTCCCTTTGCTTTGTATTCCCTTGTATGTTTGTCTCGTGCACTTACTGAGCGTAGGGACCGCCGCCCAGTTGTACCCCGTCGCCTAGGGCGGGTCGTTGCAAGCAGGCAGGGACAGAGTGGCGGGTAGATTAGGGCTCACTTGTCCGTTTCCCTACCCCGTCGTTACACTACTGCTTTAAAACAGAGTCACTCACCAAGTTGCAGAGCTGGCCGCTGCTTCTGGCCCCTGCATGGGTCCCATTTCTTTCTACAAACCAATTACCGCTGATCATAACCTTGATGAGCGGCGGCTGCCCACTTTAAATTACTTTTGTGGCCAGGCCCCTGACAGTAGTACCAGCGGTACTACCCTGATGGCAGGCCTGTTTGCAGGGGTACTAGCCAACTACGTCACAGATAACTCAAGTTTCAAGACCATGCAAAGTTATGGATTTTTGGCATCCCATGGAATATGGGAACAATAGGGAATTCTATCAGTAAGTATTCTGCCTGTTTCTTGGCTAATACTCCTAATCCAATTCCTTCTTCTAGCAGATTTTTTAAAGATTCTTTACATGCGGTGCTTGATTTCACCACAAGTTTGCGATATGTCGATTCATTGTCTAAAATGGTATGAACGTGTCTGGGATATAAACAGGAATCTAGAACAACTCCTGCTCCATGCACTCCTAAGATTTGGAGGACACAGTTATACGCTGGATATATGGTGAGCACCTCTGTGTTTTCACCTTTAGCCCTTATGTGTATATATGAACCTTTTAGATGGTTAATCTTTACCCGCTAAGGTGGGAGGGTTGGTTCCAATGCCTAGTTATGGTGGTGTCTGTAGACTGGAGTGTGGTGTCTGAGAAAGTAAAGGTCCTTTTAGACGGGCCGATACTGACCATGAAAACAAGCGCCGATTGACGATACATCGTGATGCAAAGAGCAATCGTCGGTAATGTTTGGGGGGGGGCAAACAATCGTTACTACACCCAGACACCGCACCGATACGCCAGTCCAGCTGCCTCCGGGCACTGGATAATATTGCCGGAAGCAGATGGCTCCGACTACTGCATAGCGGCCGTTCGGCAGAACTGCAGCTCGGCCTCTATTCTTTGACCTGAGCCATCTGCTTCCGGCAGTGTTGTTCGGTGCCCGGAGGCAGCTGGAGTGGCGGATCGGTGCGAGGTCTGGGTGTCGGGCACGCACTGATCATATACTGATGACCTATCCAGTGGATAGGTCATTAATTGTCATAACGTGGAAAACCCCTTTAATACCTGCGTTTCATACACCAGTCCTATTAAACAGTTTGCTGGAGTAAGATGCAACACATTTATTAACAGGCGAACGACTCTTATTAAATGTGTCGCATCTTTTAGCTGCAACGTGGCCTGTCATCAGTACTTTCTACGTGCTGCGGCCTGCTGTAAGAGCCTGAGGGAATCCGGGAGGGAGAATCGGAGTGGTGAGGTAAATAAATTTTTAAAATGTATTTTATTGTCTGATTGGGGGGGGCATACAGTCTGATTGGGGGGAGGTATGGGTCTGGCACGGACCTTTGCCTTGTTACGCCCCTCAGAGATAAATCTGGGCCGCACTATACATATAGATTTCTGCTATAATTTACATCAGTTACTGGCGTAAATTATTGTAAAATTGTTGGCCATTTCTGCTAAGCCCCGCCCATTTTTTGGCACCAAAAATTTCGACTTTTGTGAATTTTCTACGCTAGTAAACTGTTGTAGAAAGGTTAATATATTCCCCCCAAAGGCTACAGACCGTAATACAATATCTTTTTTTTTCGTTATCAAAATTTTTTATTCGAAATTAAACAGAGCAGATAAAACATTTTCACAAAATTGCAAAAGTTTGCACGCAGTGCAATACAATAAAGTCAAACTGTAGAAATTGTTACAGAGATATATGAACAATGGTAGGAGGTAGCCTCCCAAACAGTGAAGTAATAGGAAGTAAATAATAAAATCTAATGGTAAGTAACAGTCCCATAACCATAGCAGAAGTAGTGCAATATTTAGGGAAGCCAGTCCCAAAACAAATAGCAATGACAGTTAAGTGCAGATTTGAACCCCTTAACCCGTTAGTGACCGGCCCATCGTGTTTCTACGTCGGTCACTAACGGGCCTTATTCCGATGCCATCATGGCCGGCCTTAGCTATGTGCGACACGTGCGGTCGCACAGGGCGCCGGCCGCCATGCTGTAAGGGGGGCGCCAGTGGGTACAAGCCGAAGAGAGGAGAAATTTTCCTTCCTCTTCACGGCTGTGTGAAGTGAGCGCTGATTGGAGGAGCAGCAGCAGGTGCTTCTGTCTGCTCCACCAATCGGCACAGCCTGTACTGCAGTGTCACAGAGAAGACTCCTCCACGGAGCTCCAGTGTCAGGTAAGAGCAGAGGCTTTAGCTTAATCTATGTTTATTTATGTGCTGTGTGAGGGAGGAGGAAAGAGGGAAGGGGTTAAGTGATGTGTAACAGGATGGTTTTTTTTGTTTGTTTTTTTAAAAGATGGATTTTGTGGGGGAGGGGAGACTAGGTTACAGGTGATTTAAGTGTGTATTTTTTACAGATCGATTTTGAGGGTGAGGGGACATTGCCCTAAATGCTATAGGAGTGTGGGGGGATTCTTTATAAATGTATTTTGTGGGGAGGGGACATTGCCCTAAATGCTATAGGAGTGTGGGGGGATTCTTTATACATGTATTTTGTGGGGAGGGGGACTTCTGTATAGTTTATTTTGTGGTGTAGGAGCTTATTATGAATCATGGGGGAGGGGAACTTAGCGTTATGTATGGGGAGATAGGATTCTTTAGGGTACGGCCACACGGAGCGGCCCCCACACTGTCGCAATGCGGCCAACAACCGCACTGGCACTATGTAGGAGCGGCTGTCAAATACCTCGTTAAGGGGTATTCCGGTTACATTCGCATGCGCACTGCCGCTCCACTCATTCTCTATGGGAGCGCCGGAGATAGCCGAGTGCAGTGTTCTGCTTTTTCCGGCGCTCCCATAGAGAATGAATAGAGGGTAAGTTGTTGTAATTTGCAAAATCGTGCGGCCATAAAGGGTGTATTAATTCATGGCCGCACGTTAACGCGGGTAAACCGTCCCTTTATCTGCAAAATCGTGCGGCCATGAATTAATACACCCTTTATGGCCACACGATTTTGCAAATTACAACAACTTACCTCCTATCCATTCTCTATGGGAGCGCTGGAAAAAGCCGAACACTGCACTCGGCTGTCTCCGGCGCTCCCATAGAGAATGAATGGAGCGGCAGTGCGCATGCGAATGTAACTGGAATACGTGCGGCCACTAACAGGCTGTTTGACAGCCGCACTGAACATGGTGCTGGTGTGATCGCAATGAGGTCACTTTACGCCTTGATCTCCATGCGGGTTCAAATCAGGTGGGGGAGTGCGAGCTCGGAGAAGCAAAGACACACTGAGACGTTTCTCAAGGCAAAAATACTTCTGACTTTATTTGCAGAGACACAGAGTTTATATAGTAAAAATATCATATAATTACGTGCAGACACGTATACATTCTTGTGGTTTCTTTCCTCATTATTCTTATCTCTACATACATTGTTTCTTATTCCTTACATCTAATTTTTAATCCGGTGTTCTACCCATATCTATCTTGACTGTACGCCCAGAACCCAAAAATCCTGTAAACAGACTGCCTAGTTCCTGGTAGTACACTCATAACATAATGAATTCGCAATTCCCAGTTTCAGCAGAACATCTGCAGATTATCACATTCCATAACCTTTCAATAATACCCAAAATATAGACTCGTTTATCCTTCTACCTTGAAGTAGTACATACATTACACTTATATCATTGATTATAGGTTGTTCTATACCATCACAATCCCTCCTTTTGTGATTTTACCAACATCTAAATTCCAATGCTACTTCTATCTCCGGATAGCAAGGCTTCGATCCATTTCTTCACTTGATTCACACAGGTATGTAGGTGGGGTAATCTCACAACATTCTTTCATCATAATGTATAGGCCTCTGATTGAATGCTTCCCTTATCTTGCAAAATGCATAACAATTGAAACATGTAAGCAATATAAACAATATTATGAAACATATCAAGGGTTGGAATAACACATGCAGTATCTTAGTAGCTGTAGGTGAGAATCCTGTAAGAACGTCATACCAGTGATGGGCACTAGCATCTTTTATTGCTGACGATAAATGTATCACTTCCCTAGCTGCTATTGTAGCCAATACTTTCACTTTACTTAGAGTTACATTATGGGCTGCTATCAATTTCTTTACGTCTTTAGACTTTTGTAACACTTGTTTTAACTCTTCCAGTGGCAAACTAAAATTTCCATAGGGCAAAGGTTCAGGTACCCATACAGTGGACATTATTTCTTCTAAAGTAGGCAGGAACACTATAGTTTGGTTCCCCCAAGTCAAATGCGTCACATTGTATAGACATCCTGAAAATGGTCCTATGAGATTAAACTGGCTAAGGGTCTGCTTGTCGTTAGTTATTAAACATACATGCTGTGGACCTACTTCAATATAAACCTGTAGGTTAGCTTCTGGGATTATAGTGAGTGCGCATACATTATCCTGGTGCTGCATTAGACAGGGTTCATATATCCCTGACTGTTCATTACATACATATCCTTGCTCTGTTAATTGGCACAAATCTATATTCCTTGTCTTATTTTGAGAATCTATGTGTGTTCCTTTCATTTCCAGGATACAATATTGTCCTAATAATGTCACCGGATCAATCATTACCATTGGCATAACAATAAATTTGCATAATAGAGTAGGATTTTTCACATGAAATGCTATTAGTCTTCCTGCGCACCATTTAGGTGTACACTCAGTATACTCAGGCTGTAACAATAACCACGTATCATTTCTCTCTCCTATGGGCAGAATGTCTGTCCATTGCCTAACATGACTACTAAACAATTTATTCTTACAATTATTTATCTGTTCTTGTTGCCACATCGTTTTAAGCGTACATACTGTCCAATTTACAAAAGTTGATACATTCTGTAATGTTCTATATTCGGTTAGCATACTTTCATTAAAAACATTTAGAAATAGTTCATCTATAGCTAACCCTTTTTGCTGTACCTCAAAGGTAGTAGGTAACCATGACGCACCTATCCTTAATGCAGTAGATGTGTCATCTCCCACTGAGTTTCATTTGTTCATAACTGTTTCTAACTGTATACCATTCAATACTCCTAATCCCGTTCCTACCCCTCCTAATAGCGTGTCATACCATTCTCTTTTTTGTCTATGACAGCTGGGGGATTCAGGGAAGGAAATATTGAAGTGTACATTCTTTTTCTGCTGTTGGGTTACAGCGCTCTTACAAGTGTGTGGGATTCTTTCCAGACTTTGTACTGTTATATGTGGCTTAAAACTATCTCTTCAAATTGTTATCAAGAATACAAAATACATTCTATTTCTTATTTGGCTATTATTCATACATAATATCATCCCATCAGTCTCTTTTATTACAATCGTAGAGTTGAGCCTCTCCTTGTTGCATCTTTCATAAGTCTTATTTATCATTTCATTTCTATTTTTACTGGTTGTATATTTCTGTAGATACTGTAAATCTGGTTCATAACAACAAAACAACAGCCCCGGCGTCTCTTCTTGTATGCTAATGTTGGCTGTTTTGTCTATGTGAAGGTACACAGTCCCTCCATGTGGTCTTTTTTCCAAGTCCCTTCGGTTGTAGTCACATTTGTAGTATAACACGGGGCATTGGCCTTACAGGTGTAGTTACCCTGCATTCTCCACTGTGGCATTTGCCCACCCTGTCCTGAACTGTTCCAGTGATTCTGTACTGATTACGTGTACAGGAGTAGCAGTTCTGCCTTTTTGTATAAGAGCACACGCAACAACCGCCGCAACAACCGCAAAGATCTTCATTCTTTTGGCTGAAGAACCTTTTTACAATGACTGGCGTGAATCCAGCTTGCCTTTCCTTCGAGCTTCACTGAGGTGCTTGTAACGAGTAAAACTTGAAAAGGACCATCAAACCGTGGCTCAAGGCTCTTCCTCACGTGTCTTTTGACAACGACCCAATCTCTTGGTTCTAGCTTATACGTCCCTTCAACTGAATCAGGACCTGGAATGGAAGCAAAGACTTGTGCATACACCTTGGTCAATTGTTTGTTCAGCGTTTATACATAATCTGTTAGTCTACCATACTGCATTTGGAGCACCTGTGGAAAATAACATCCTAATCTGGGAGCCGACCCAAATAAGATCTCATATGGGCTGAGACCTATTCTTTTTGTGGGCGTATATCTTACTGAGAACAAGGCTAATGGTAGACACTCGGTCCATGGTTTCCCGGTTTCTACCATTGCTTTTGGATTTTCAATTTGAGAGTCCCATTTAGTCTCTCAACCTTCCCACTACTTTGTGGATGGTATGGTGTATGTAGGGCTTGACTTATGCCTAGAGCTGACAACACATGGTTCATGATTTCACCCGTAAAATGAGTTCCTCTGTCGCTCTCGATCATCTCTGGAACTCCATATCTGCACACCACCTCGTTGATCAGTTTCTTTGCTTTGGCTACGGCTGTAGCTTTGGTTACTGGAAAAGCTTCTGGCCATCCTGAAAAGAGATCAATACAAACAAGCACATACTCATAGGTACCAACTTTGGGTAGTTGAATATAGTCTATCTGCAGTCTCTGGAACGGATATATAGGTCTGGGTGTGTGCTTCTGTGGTACTTTTTCAGTTCTTCCAATATTATGTGTTGCACAGATCATGCATCCTTGTGTAAAACTGCTGGCCATCACACTAAACCCTGGAGCATACCAGGTTTTGTTAACCAAGTCCATCATTGCCGTTTTTGACTGGTGTGTCTCTCCATGTGTTATTTGGGCCATCATTGGGAACATTGTCTTAGGCAGGCACAGTTTATTCTTGCATTGCCAGAGGCCATCTTTTCGTAGCGTTGCTCCTTGGGCCGTCCACTTGTCTTTTTCTTCTTTTGTTGCTTGTCCTTGAAGTTTTTGCAGTAGTTCCGGGCTTACAGCTGGATCCTCTGGATCTTTTATCTGACATACGGCTGCTAACACGGGTAGCTTCTGTGCTGCTTGCTTTGCCGCTTCGTCTGCCAGGGCATTTCCCCTTTTGTCTCTGGTGAACTCACCTTAGTGTGAGCTTTAATTTTTACTACTGCTACTTCTGTGGGTAACATCAGGGTCTCCATCAAGTATTTTACAAAGTCTGTATTCTTTACAGGTGTACCTGCAGAGGTCAAAAACTGTCTAGCCTTCCATATGGGGCCATAATCGTGTGCAATCCCAAAAGCATATCGAGAGTCAGTGTATATATTTGCTGTCTTTCCTTCTGCATGTTGGCATGCTGCTGCCAGGGCCTTAAGCTCCGCTTCTTGTGCTGAGCGGGACGCTGGTAAGGAGGCTGCTTCTAGGACTACATCTTCGGTGGTTACTGCATATCCTGTAAGAAAAGATCCTTCTACACAATACCTTGAACCATCCACAAAGAGTATTAGGTCTGGGTTTTGGAGTGGGGTATCTTTCACATGTGCAAAGCCCACTGTTTCCTGGGCCATAAGGGCCATACAATCATGTTCATCAGTTTCAGGCAAAAATTGTGACCATACTTTACCTACGTCTTCTCCCCTTGCTCCAAAGGCAGTAAGGTAGCTGGGTTCAATGCAGTACAGCTATGGAGTGTGACCTGCTCAGGGAGAAGAAGCGCACAGGTTAATCTTAGATATCTTGCTGTTGACAAGTGCTTCAGCTGTACTTGAGTAAAAATAGCAGTAATATCATGTGGTGCAAAACTTGGACTGGAAATGCCAGGACCAAATCTGAGGCCTTGTTTAACATTGAATTTACAGCAATGATAGCTCTCACACATGATGGGGAACCTCGGGCCACAGGGTCTAGTCTAGCTGAATAATATGCTACCGGGCGCTGCTGTGGTCCATGACTTTGTGTGAGAACTGCAGTGGCATGTTCATTTTGTTCAGTACAGTACAAAGTATATGCTTGCGTAGAGGTACTCCATGGATTGGTGTCACAAGCCGCTACCAAACACAACTCCTCCTCATTCAGCTGATAATCCAGAATACTTTGAGAATCTCACTTTTATCAGATTCTGCAAATACTTGATTAATAAAAATAAAACATTCTTAAAAACTTTACATCAAATTAACAATGTCCAGACAAGTTTTGTTTTGCCTTCTCCCTCATCTAAATCCATAAAAACTCGTGTGAGTGATGTCACATCACCTCCTGTGTAACTTTGCTGGAGGGGGATGGTCTCTTACACATAAACCAAAATTGTACCTGATCAGTTCCTTCACCCTTCCCCCCTTTGTGGACTCTGCGAGAGTGATGTAGCAGAGTTCAAAACTACATCTCAACATAACACTAATTTAACCCCCTGTAATGTACAACAGCCTGAAACAAAAATGACTTTTTCCTGACAAACATTTGATCTTTACAATGACATAATTTATATGTGAAATCAAAAATAGAACAATTGTAGTTAGTTATTCAATAAAACAGAAAATATTATCTCTGATAACATTAATTACTGCAAACCAATAAACAGTATAACGGTGGGGGCACATACATTTTCAAACCCCCGTGTCTCACAGTATCTGTAGTTTAATACATCTGAGTTAACATCAAAACACATGAAATCTGATCACATCATAACACATAAATATCGTAACTTTTATAACCAACAGCGCTTGCGCAAAAGAGAAGAAATGTATTTAGGTTTGTAGACATTACTGATATATATATCTCTCAGCAGTGCATATTGAGATCCCTTTGTCTCATCAGCCCTGCAGACTGCACCCAGTCAGCCCCCCTCCTCCTCCTCCCAAACACAGCACACTTTAGAGGGGAGGGAGGGGGGTCACAAACTCACAGCTTCTCACACCTTCTTCTCTCACAATCCTAACACTTTCAATGTCGGCAAAACAACATACGTATCTGCAATCATTCATCACACCATTGTATAGGAATTATCTACGTTAATGTTTAACCGTACAATCTGACGGCCACCATCTCTATATTATAATTACGTGTTGTTTCATCAGTGAACTAGACTGGAACTTCTGTAAATAGAAAAAAACACTACAAATGACAAAATTAACAAGGTGATTATTTCATACTGATTTGGATGGGCCGGGCGTGGCCACATCAGGGGCAGGGGGTTTCCCACCCACAATGAGGACACACTCAACATGAGGTACGGACGCCATTACCGGGCGTCGGCTGGATCAGCATTTAATGTTGTGTCCATTCATTTCAAGAACAAGATTACATTTCTTATCTCACTAGCAGCTGTTCTTCACCTCCCCCTTCTCTTATCACACTAGTTGATTCTAAATTATACCATATTGGAATTTACTATAAGGTCATTTGCAACATTAAAACAACTACTACTTCTATAACTTCCTTTTCTTTAAACTTTACTTTATAAAATATGAATTTCCTCTGACAACCTCCTGCACTTTTACTTCAGTGTATTAACATTACATACATTTGTCTCTAAAAGATGCTAAAAAGATCTATGAAGATAATGAATATACAAAATAACTGAAATTATTAAAGTATATATTCTATACTGACTACTATAAAAATACATTAGGCTCTTTGTTGCTTTCTAAAAGATGCTACAATCCATCTACTCCAATCTGCTTTGTCATTTGACTCTGTGATTCTGGATTTACAATCCCCTAGTAAACTTACACCATTTCAACAGGTGCTTGCTCACCCATATGCCATACCTCAAAATTCATCTTCTCCTGTGGGGTCAGAGAAGCCTGAATCTGGTGATCGGCCAGACTCTCGTTTGCCGTGACTGTTGCCCATAGCCCTGCTATGATGGAGGGGACTCCTACCCTTCTCTCTCAGTTTTTATCTTCACTAACAAACACTATGGCTATTGGCTGTTAGGGAAAGTCCCACACTACCTACGTACACTCTGTATACACTATCCAACTGAGCCAAATTACAACCAACTAAACAATAATCCCACAAAGGATCTGCTCATTATATCATCTATATTTTTCCAGATCTAATCTTCCCGCTTTTCCCATTCCACATGCCTTCATTAACTGATTCGTTCCTTGCGTTGCCTTTTTACCTTCTCTTTCTGCTACTACCTGTTTGGCGGTTTGTCCTTTGGGGTGCTCATCTCGTACTCTTGTTACAGATTCTAGCTACTGACAGATGAATTCCATTCTCATCTGTTTTATACAGTTTCTAGTTTCCGTACTTACTCCTGTTACAGATTTTAGCTACTGATAGATGAATTCCATTCTCATCTATTTTATACAGTTTCTAGCTTCCGTACTTACTCTTGTTACAGATTTTAGCTGACAGACGAATTCCATTCTCATCTGTTTTAGACAGTTTCTAATTTCCGTACTTAATAGGGACACCAGTTCCCCATTGTCTAGTTATAAGTGGTCGCCTATAGGCAGACCCTAAGTTATGTAGGGGGTAATTTTCCTGATAGGTGAATTCCTTCCTCACCTATTTTAGACAGTTACTTATCCCCTCAAAACTCTTTTTTAAACCTTCTTCTACTCTGGCCAGAGAATTAAATTCCTTTTATAACTAGCTTACTTTCTTCTTATTCACTTTAAGCACCACTCAAGGAGATATCCTCCACACCATAACAGTAATATGACAAATATTCCTAATCCAAATAATAAGGCAAACGTAAAATCAAGCTGTTCATTTGACATGCCGGATTATCAGATTGCAGAAAATTCTGGAATTTTGAGCTGAAAATTAGTGCATGATAATCTCCGCAAGTACCTCAATGCTGTACACACATTTTCGGTATTTTGCCGGATTATCGGAAGTTTTTTCCCAAAAACAATTTCCTTATTCTAAAATGCATTTGTGACACAAAACTGGGTTTCTACAACATTCATACAAATACTGTCATGGAGATCAGGCACTTTATCCTGAGGGTAGGATTACATATAGACTTGACCAGATTTTTACACTAAAAACACCCTCATGTGGCCCCTCTATCCCTCAGGAGTACTACCGGGAAGGTGACCTACCAGACAGGAAGGTGCAGAGCAGAGTTTGTAAGAATTAAGTCTTCTTACCTTGCTGCAGCAGTGGTCTGCACGTTCCTTCGTCCGGGTGGTCGCCATTCAAGTCCCGGGAGATCCCCTAGGTGGGGTGCCGTCCTTCTGGTCAAGTCCCTGTTTCGGGCGCCAATTTCTGTGATCGCAATGAGGTCACTTTACGCCTTGATCTCCATGCAGGTTCAAATCAGGTGGGGGGGGGGGGTGCGAGCTGCTCGGAGAAGTAACAGATACACTGAGACGTTTCTCAAGGTAAAATACTTCTGACTTTATTTGCAGAGACACAGAGTTTATATAGTAAAAATATCATATGACTACGTGCAGACACACATTAATCATTTACATTCTTGTGGTTTCTTCCCTCGTGATTTATGTCTCTATGTGCATTGTTCTTATATCTAGTTGTTAATCTGGTGTCTGGTCCTTATCTATCTTAGCTGTATGCCCGAAACTCAAACATCATATAAACAGACTCCTTTGTGTCTGGTAAGTCCTTGTAGGGTTCCCAATTTCTACTATCTACAGAATGTCTGCAAATCTATTCCATTACCTTTCAATAATACCCAACATATATTCTAATACATGTTCTTCTCTTCAGCATTGCACTCATTGAGGTCCCAGATACATTATACATATATTTATTCCATAACAAAAGCGAGGGAGTATATTGAGCAATATGACCAACAAGAAAATTGCTCACCTTAGAGAATGGATACCAGTAGGTATCACAAAAGCATGAAGCTGCAGCCAGGTCCGTACACATGCAAAAAGTTTTGCTGTCAAGGTAAATAATTGAGATGATTCAGGAAAAAGGACCACCGGCGCTGCTATATAGGATGTCGAGGCAATAAAATAAATAAATCAAGCTGGCCTGATGAAGACGCCGGTCCGGCGTCGAAACGCGTAGCCCTGTCTTTACAAATAAATATTATTTATTTATTTCATTGCCTCGACATCCTATATAGCAGCGCCGGTGGTCCTTTTTCCTGAATCATCTCAATTCTTTAAAGGAACAGTGTCATCACAAATTATTTTTTTATATGTTAAAGATGTTAGTGCTTTATTAAAAACGTTTATATTCATTTGTGTGTTTGTGTTTTACTTTTTCTTATTTTTACACTTTTTCTTCCCTATGGGGGCTGCCATTTTTTGTTCCATTTCTGTGTGTGTCGATTAACGACACATACAGACATGGAATACGGCAGCCACAGTCCCATAGGGACTGCGAACGGCTCCCGTCCCATTGACTGCAGTGTACGGCGTCTGTGTGGGAACTGCGCATGCGCCGCTCTCACACAGTCCTATTCGAAATTGGCGCCGTCCGGCGCCATTTTCCTGTGGACCGGAAGTCGCGGCCGGACAGTAATATTACTACTTCCGGTCGCGGCTTCCGGATTTGTGCACTTGCACCAGCGGCAGCAAACGGAGCGGACGGGCCGGAGGGAGCCGCGGCGGCAGGAGCAGGTAAGAGATTTCAATGTATGTTCGTGTTTATGTGTGTTTACTACTGTATGTAAACCTACTACACTGTGGGTTAGCTCAAAAAATGGCGACACACAGTGTAGGAGGTTACACCGTTCAAACCCCTCGTTTATCCCGGCACTAGCCAGGATAAAGGAGGGGGGATGCTGAGAGCTCACTAGAGCGAGGGCTTTTAACCCAATGTTGCAATGCTGCAATTTTGGGAACAGCTCCATCTAGTGACCAAAAATGGGTAGTATTATAAATTAGAAATAATTTATAATATTTCCTGGACTCGTGCAAAAAAATAAAAAAAATTTGAACAATGTTTAATCACCCACACACTAAATATTTAATTTTTTTTAAAAAAACATGTTTTTCTGGCAACACATTCCCTTTAAGACCTGAACATGCAGTGAATAGTTTTCAGATTATATTACTGGCTCGATGATCACATTCATTCCTAGTCTGGTCTGTGCAGTTTCGGTTTACAAATATTACAGATTGGTAGTACAGATCCAATAGACGTGGACAGAAAGCAAGTGCAGCATGCGTTACTATACTGACTGTAAAGTGCCGCATGTGTTACTATACTGACTGTAAAGTGCTGCATGTGTTACTATACTGACTGTAAAGTGCCGCATGAGTTCCTATACTGACTGTAAGGTGCCGCATGTGTTCCTATACTGACTGTAAAGTGCCGCATGTGTTATTATACTGACTGTAAAGTGCAGCATGCGTTACTATACTGACTGTAAGGTGCAGCATGCGTTACTATACTGACTGTAAAGTGCCGCATGTGTTACTATACTGACTGTAAAGTGCCGCATGTGTTCCTATACTGACTGTAAAGTGCTGCATGTGTTACTATACTGACTGTAAAGTGCAGCATGCGTTACTATACTGACTGTAAAGTGCCGCATGTGTTACTATACTGACTGTAAAGTACAGCATGTGTTACTATACTGACTGTAAGGTGCAGCATGCGTTACTATACTGACTGTAAAGTGCCGCATGTGTTACTATACTGACTGTAAAGTGCCGCATGTGTTCCTATACTGACTATAAGGTGCCGCATGTGTTCCTATACTGACTGTAAAGTGCAGCGTGCGTTACTATACTGACTGTAAAGTGCCGCATGTGTTACTATATTGACTATAAAGTGCCGCATGTGTTACTATACTGACTGTAAAGTGCAGCGTGTGTTACTATACTGACTGTAAAGTGCAGCGTGCGTTACTATACTGACTGTAAAGTGCCGCATGTGTTACTATACTGACTGTAAAGTGCCGCATGTGTTACTATACTGACTGTAAAGTGCAGCGTGTGTAACTATACTGACTGTAAAGTGCAGCGTGCGTTACTATACTGACTGTAAAGTGCCGCATGTGTTACTATACTGACTGTAAAGTGCTGCATGTGTTACTATACTGACTGTAAAGTGCCGCATGTGTTACTATACTGACTGTAAAGTGCAGCGTGCGTTACTATACTGACTGTAAAGTGCCGCATGTGTTACTATACTGACTGTAAAGTGCCGCATGTGTTACTATACTGACTGTAAAGTGCCGCATGTATTACTATACTGACTGTAAAGTGCCGCATGTGTTACTATACTGACTGTAAAGTGCCGCATGTGTTACTATTCTGACTGTAAAGTGCCGCATGTGTTACTATACTGACTGTAAAGTGCCGCATGTGTTACTATACTGACTGTAAAGAGCAGCATGTGTTACTATACTGACTGTAAAGTGCCGCATGTATTACTATACTGACTGTAAAGTGCCGCATGTGTTACTATACTGACTGTAAAGTGCCGCATGTGTTACTATACTGACTGTAAAGTGCCGCATGTGTTACTATACTGACTGTAAAGTGCCGCATGTGTTACTATACTGACTGTAAAGTGCCGCGTGTGTTACTATACTGACTGTAAAGTGCCGCATGTATTACTATACTTACTGTAAAGTGCCGCATGTGTTACTATACTGACTAAAGTGCCGCATGTGTTACTATACTGACTGTAAAGAGCAGCATGTGTTACAATACTGACTGTAAAGTGCCGCATGTGTTACAATACTGACTGTAAAGTGCAGCGTGCGTTACTATACTGACTGTAAAGTGCCGCATGTGTTACTATACTGACTGTAAAGTGCCGCATGTGTTACTATACTGACTGTAAAGAGCAGCTTGTGTTACTATACTGACTGTAAAGTGCCGCATGTGTTACTATACTGACTGTAAAGAGCCATTAAAGGAGCCCTGACACAAGTTTGAACACTGACATTGTTCTTTCATTTTTGTGTTTGAATTTTGGATACACGTTGCCCTGGTCATTTTACTAGTATTTATAGCTGGGGCAATATAGGGATATTTACTACACAATTGCCTGTAGCATTATGAGACCTTGCAGTTTATAACAATGATGTTCAATAAGGGCCTGTTCACATCACCGTTCGATTCCGTTCCGTAGTCGACTCCGCTATTGATTCCGTCGGAAAACCGGAAACCAGCCGGAATGGTGACTGAAACGGAAGCTGTGCTGTCACTTTCACTTTCCGTTGCGGGGTTCACCCGACAGAACCTCGGAACAGAAGCGAACGGTGATGTGAACAGGCCCTAATGTATTTTTTTGTTCACACAGCTTTAATTTTTTTGTTTCGTTTTACAAGTTGTTTCTTACTTACATTTTTTTTTTGTGTGGAGGGGGGGGGGGGCGCCATTTCCATTTTCGCCTCAGGCAGCAGAAAAGTATAATTTTTTCCAATAATATGTTTTTTTTAGCTCAAAATATATTATTTTCACAAGAAATAAAATACCCAATTTTGTTGCCCAATTTGTCCTGAGTGCGGCAATGCCCAATTTGTGGTGATAAACTGACATTTGGGCTCATGGGAGGGCTCAGAAGGAAAGGACCACCATTTGGTCTACTGGGGATTTTCTGGTGCAAAGTCATGTATGCAGAAGCCCCTGAGGTACCAGTACAGTTGAAACCTCTGAGAAACCTCTGAGAAGTGACCCAATTTTAAAAACTACACCCTTAAGGCATTCATCTAGAGGTGTAGTGAGCATTTTTACCGGGACATACACCCCATAAACTGTAATGTGGGTTCTCACGGATATGGCAATACCCTCAATGTGGCTGTTATCAGCTGCCTGGGCACACGGCAGGGCTCAGAAGGGAAAGATAAGGGGGATAATCTGTGCGGAGTGCATCAGGGTAAGTAAAACTGGGGTAGATTAAAAATCAAGTGATGTATGATACATTTTGAAGCACTCTTTCATACGGAGCCTTAGTTTTTCGGGACACGTCACATTGATATATTGTGTCATCCCTTATCCCCCTCTTATAGCAGACTTTGTACCTCTTTTGACTTTTTCCTTTCTTGCCAGTTTGGGGAACTTCTCCTGGAAAGTGTTGCCCTGGTACGATGCGTGTGGCCTTGCTTCCAGAAGTACTGGGTGTCCCCCCTTCTTGGTCCCTAAAAATTAGTTTCTTGATAACCACCTCTTGAAATTCCAGGAAAGTTCCCGTCTGGCCTGTACATGGATGTAGCACGTACACATTGTACAATGCCATCTGTATGATGTGCACGGCCAGCTTCTCATACCACACCGCATGGCGCAGTAGGGCTTCAGGGCTTGATCTGACAAGTCCACCCCTCCCATGTACCTATTGTAGTCCAGGATGCAGTCTGGTTTGGGGGTCTCTGTACTGGTACCTCGTACAGGTACATGGGTACTGGTGTGGCATCTCTCTTGTCTTGTACTTGACACACAATCTGTTGCTGCTAGATTGTGCCCTGCTCTCACCCCTTCTGAGTGTTTGCCCTGCAGAGTCTTAGGGAGGCCTCTCAGATTTGTTCTAGCAGTGCCGCATGCCGCCGGACTTCTGGAAGCGAGGCACTTGAAGAGTGGGACGCTGGTATAAAAATTATCCAGGTAGAGGTGGTAACCCTGGTCCAGCAGTGGGTGCACCAAATCCCACACAATTTTTGCATAACTCCCAGTAAGGGGGGGGGGCATTCTGGGGGCTGAATATTGGTGCCCTTCCCTTCATGTATCCTAAATCTGTAGGTATACCCTGATGCACTCACACAGCTTACACATCTTCACGCCATACCTTGCCCTCTTACCCGGCAGGTACTCGAGGAATTGAAGCCTCCCTTTAAAATGTACCAAGGACTCATCAATAGAAATACACTTCTCGGGGGTGTATGCTTGGGAAAACCGGGCACTGAAACGGTCTAATAGGGGTCTCCGTTTATACAAACGGTCAAAACTGGGGTCATCTTGGAGTAGCCAATGCTCATTAGGATTTATTTTTTTTTAGGTTCCAGTTCAGTTCTGATGTTGCTTTGAGGGGCCTATATATTAGACACCCCATTTTAGAAACTAGACCCCTCAAAGTATTCACAACAGCATTTAGAAAGTTTATGAACACTTTAGGTGTTTCACAGGAATTTAGAGCAAAGTAGAGGTGAAATTGACATATTTATTTTTGTCAGAAAATCATTTTTATACCTTTTTTTTCTATAACACAAAAGGTTTTACCAGAGAAACCTCAATATTTATTGCCCAGATTCTGCAGTTTTGAGAAATATCCCACATGTGGCCCTCGGGCGGTAATGGACTGAAGCACCGGCCTCCGAAGCAATAAAATAATGGATTTTGAGGCCTCTTTTTTATTAGGCACCATGTCCGGTTTGAAGAGGTCTTGTGGTGCCAAAACAGCGGAATCCCCCAAAAATGACCCCATTTTGGATACTAGACCCCTTGAGGAATCCATTGTAGTTTTCTTGGGGTGCATGCGGCTTTTGGATCAGTTTTTATTCTATTTTTAGGTGGCGCGGTGACTAAAAAACAGCAATTCTACTATTGTTTTTTTATTCTATTTTTTTTACAGCGTTCACCGTGCGCTATAAATGACATATTCACTTTATTCTGCGGGGCGATACGATTACGGCGATGCTAGATGTTTATAGTTTTTTTTATGTCTTACGGCGTTTGCACAATAAAATACGTTTTGTAAAAAATCATTCACTTTTTGTGTTACCTTATTCTAAGAGCCAGAACTTTTATATTTTTCCATCAATAAAGCCGTGCGATGACTTATTTTTTGCGTAACGAACTGTAGTTTCCATCAGTACCATTTTTCGGTACATGCGACTTTTTGATCTCTTTTTATTCCATTTTTTTGGAGGTGAAGTGACCAAACAATTGTGATTCTGGTACGGTTTATTATTATTTTCTTTTCGGCGTTCACCACGCGGGATAAATTATGAAATCATTTTGTAGTTCAGGCCGTTACGGACGCGGCGATACCAATTATGTATAGTTTATTTGTTTATTTATCTATTTTTATTAATAATAAAGGACTGATAAGGTAAAAAGGGGGATTTTTACTTTTATTACTTTTGCATCTTTTATTTTCTTATTTTTACACATCTTTTTTGTACTTTTTTTTAACTTTATTACTTTGTCCCACTAGGGGACATGAGGGCAGGAGGTCCTGATCGCTATTCTAATACACTGCACTACATGCGTAGTGCAGTGTATTAGAGCTGTCATCTACTCACTGACAGCAAGCATAGTGGGTCCTGACTTTGTCGATGGCATAGCCGGACGCCATTGTTTGGTGTCCGGTTGCCATAGTTACAATCGCCGGCCGCTATCGTGTAGCAGGCCGGCGATTGTAGCTTAACCCCTAAAAAGCCGCGATCCCTATTGAACGCGGCTTTTAAGGGGTTAATCAGCGGGGACACAGCGATCGGTCGCCGCTGTAGGAGCTGCGGCAGCTGCTGTACGACACAGCAGCTGTCACAGCTCTTGTATGTGTCGGGAGGACGGCCGAAATGGCCGTTACTCCCGAGACGTACTATTAGGTCATGGAGCGCGAACGATACAGCTACCATGACCTAATAGTACGTCCAGGAGCGGGAAGGGGTTAAGGACATTCACAGTGCAACGAAATACCACATTGCCCTCATAATAAATGACAGCCACAGTGTCTCCATACCAGTGCCAACCACAGTGCTCCCACTGCAGTGCCAAGTACAGTGTTCCCATAAGGGTATGTGCACACACACTAATTACGTCCGTAATTGACGGACGTATTTCGGCCGCAAGTACCGGACCGAACACACTGCAGGGAGCCGGGCTCCTAGCATCATACTTATGTACGACGCTAGGAGTCCCTGCCTCGCTGCAGGACAACTGTCCCGTACTGTAATCATGTTTTCAGTACGGGACAGTAGTTCCACAGAGAGGCAGGGACTCCTAGCATCGTACATAAGTATGATGCTAGGAGCCCGGCTCCCTGCACTGTGTTCGGTCCAGGACTTGCGGCCGAAATACGTCCGTCAATTACGGACGTAATTAGTGTGTGTGCACATACCCTAACAGTGCCAACCACAGTGCTCCCATAACACTGCCATCCAGTGCTCCCATAAAAGTGCCAACGAGTGCTCCCATAACTGCCGCTTTCCACGATTGCATTGCGGGGGGGCGTGATGAGCTGTTAGAGGGGGTCGCCCCCTCTTTCTAACGATTTAAATGCTGTGGTCGCTATTGACCGCGGCATTTAACGAGTTAAACAAGCGGGATCGTGCACGAGTGTCATATACATATACACCGGCATCGTATGGAGCGGGTTCACTCCGTGAGCCTGTTCCATACTTCCCCTTCCCGACTTTGGCGTATGGATACGTCAAATGTCGGGAAGGGGTTAAACTTCATGTTGGTTCCTGATTTATTCGTCCTTGTCTACCAAGGTGCCTTCCTGCCGGGACGTATGAGATTCCCATCTTGACAGGGAAGGGTTAAAGAAGTTGTCCAGGATTAGAAAAACATGGCTGCTTTCTTCCAAAAACAGCGCCACACTTGTCCATGGGTCGTGCCTGGTATTGAAGCTCAGCTTCATTGTAGTAAAAGAGGCAGGGCTGCAATAACACACACAACCTGTGGGCAGGTATGGCAGGTATGACTCAAAAAGTGATCGCAGCATATTCCATGTTAAAGGAATACCCTTATTTTGGAAAACGAGGCGTAAAAAAACGCCCCGTTGGAACAGAACGCCGTATTTCCCATTGAAATCAATGGGCAGATGTTTGCAGGCGTTCTTCCATTTTTTTCAGGCATTTTTTGATGCGTAAACGCCCCAAAATACGCCTGAAAACACTCCGTGTGATCATACCCTGATTGCAGAAGAGGCTGTTCTTCATGAGACAAACCTTAAGGAGGCGCTGTCACCACATTATAAGTGGTCTATCTTGTACATGATGTGATCGCCCACTTGGTCATATAGTAAAACACGCCCAGTTGTCCATTGAGAGACTCATTAGCATAAAGCTAATATAGGTCATAACTCCGCCAAAAATGATCATTTTTCTAAATAAAAAACACTGCTGTGATCCACATTACAGCGCCGATCACATCACGTACAATATAGGCCACTCATAACGTGGTGACAGAGCCTCTTTAAGCTCTTTATTTCGGCCTTTCTTCTTGGAGGTTCTCAATTCTCACAAATGAAGGGGTTGTCCAGGTTTTGAGGAAATAAACAAGAGACTGGCGGGAGACCACAGGGTCATCGGCGCTGGAGCAGGGGGGAATTTCCAGGGGACTATGGGCTTTTTTTTATTTTACCATACACGCAGCTGTCCAATTTTTTGGGGTGCATATAAATGTCAGTCATGAGGTGTCGTAAAGAAGAGAAACGCGTCACAAGTCATTTATTATGTACAATGTTCCTCATGACACTAATAATAAATCTCTTCCAATATCTCCGCTCACTGGTAATGGCAGTTGTAATATTTCCTATACGAGCTCCTGGGTGGCTCATGGCAACGCTGCTCTGTTGTCATGGTTATTACCGGCTTCAGCTGCGGCCTAGTAGAGGACAGCGGGGGATCTCCAGAACGGCGCCATTCAGGTGACATATCGGGGGCAGGTAGAGCGCCACAACTCTGATCAGAAGCCGACATCTCAGTGTTAGAGGGTAAATCAGACGTCCGGTGACTATAACAAGAAGACGCCAGGACATGTCCACAGGGGAGATAATAAAAGCGCTGGATTATGGGGACACTCCTGCAGGAGAGCGGTTTTATCTTATCTGGATCTGAGTGAAGCTGCACAAGGACCTGCGATCCCTCCATTTCTGCAGACGCCGGAGCTTCAGGACCTCCCAGTGACGTCACTATTCAGCAGTTCCATGATTCTGGGGGTGACAATCACTCCATGGAAATGAGGACGAGGGGACGGCAGCAGCGTCCAGACCAGAGGACCGAGCAGCCCCTCCATCAAGTCCTCCCGTGTGACAGACCCTCCTGCTTCTGCATTAGGAGGCAGGAGACGTCAGTACAGCAAACGGCCGAGCCCTGAACAGAAAGACGTCACCCAGATACCGCAGCGGAGGATTCAGGAGCGCTGGGAAGTCTTCATCTGTGGCCGGAGGTTTCCTGTAAGACAGGTGAGAGCGGGGGTGGAGCTTCACACCTGTCCGCCCACTGGTTTACCCACAATTCTCCTTGTCTTTACCCCTCTCACCTGCTCACTTATAGGGTCTATCTGCTTTATACACCCCCTGTCCATATACTCTATTACACCACATGGCCGTCATTACACAGAGCAGCCCCCCCTCCCCCGCAGCCACGCTGTATATATGTTGTGTATATAATGTTCATATGTCTACAGGTTGTGTGTTAATATAAACATAGAGTGTAATTCCTTTAATCCGGCATCCAATAATACAGACACTCTGATAATTCAGCACTCGTTTCTAGCACAGAACTGCAATATAAACCCACAAATCAAGGAGCACTGTGTGTGGGGATCCCCCAATTATTATACTGGAACAGGATCATGTAATACCCAAGTCTCCACCAAAAGTAAACAATGGAGGTTGGGAGCCAAAGGGGCCCTAACCATTTGTCAGTACAGGGCCCAGATACTACTAATGGCCGCTCTGGGTCTGGTGTCTTAATTGAATTTGGGGTCTAGTCAGGGGTCTGAATATATTCAGGTGTCTGGTCTAGAGACAGTATTAATATCAGGTTCTGAATTAATTTAGGGTTCTGGTCTGGGGTCTGAATTTAATTTTGGAGGCTGACATCTGACAGATTTTTATCCAATGTAAGTAAAAAAAATGTACATTACTATTCAATGACAGCAAGAAGAGATCTTAAAATCGTAAGGGAATAATACAGAAAGTATATTGAAAAATGTTATATCTTTCCTTTATACAAAAAATAATTTTTATTCGCAGAAACTGGAATAGCCCTTTAACCCCTTAATGACCGGGCATGTTTGTACCTTAATGACCAAGCCAGATTTGTCAAATCTGGTATGTCTGACTTTATCAGAGAATAACTCTGTGAAAGTTTTGAATATCCAAGTAATTCTGACATTGTTTTTTCGTCACATGTTGTACTTTATTTTAGTGGTAAAAGTAGACTGATACGATTTGCGGAAATTAATTAAAAAATAGAAAAATGGAAGAAATTTTGTAAAAATTACCATTTTCCCCTATTTTTAACTGCAATATGTCACATATGTACATACATACTGCACAATTTTTTTAATTAAATATATATTTCTATCTCTTTACTCCATTTTGGCAGCACTTTTGAAAAAATAAAATAAATTTTCAGCAATTTAGAGGACTTACAAATTGAATAATAATTTTATAAATTTTGAAGTACATTTTGTTTTCCGGCACCAAGCCAGGTTTTCAGAGGCTCATAGGTCTCAGAGTGATGGAAACCCCCACAAATGACCCCATTTAGAAAACTAGACCCCTTAAGGTATTTACCTAAGGGTATAGTAAGTATTTTGACCCCACAGTTTTTTGCTAAATTTAATACATAGCAAGTGAAAAAAAAAATAATTTCACTTTTTTTCATAAAAGTATCAGTTTGAAGACCAATTTCTTTGTAAAGCGACCATGAGAATGAAGAAACACACCACAAAATCTATCACCCTCTCTCTCCTGTTTTCAAAAATGCCCCCATTGTGACCCTAATGCGCTGCCTGGACACACGGCAGGACCCAAAATGAAGGGAGCACCCGGACTCTTTCAGGACTCATATTTTGCTTGAAAATGTTTTAGGCCCCACTGTACATTTGGAGAAGCTTTGAGCTGCCAGAACGATAGAAACTCCCCATAAACGACCCCATTTAGAAAACTAGACCCCATAAGGTATTTATTTAGGGGTATAGTAATTATTTTGACCCCACAGTTCTTTGCTAAATTTAATGCATATCAGGTGAAAAAAATAATAATTTCACTTTTTTCATAAAAGTATTTGTTTGAAGACCGATTTCTTTGTAAAGCGACCATGAAAATGAAGAAACACACCCCAAAATCTATCACCCTCTTTCTCCTGTTTTCAAAAATACCCACATTGTGGCCCTAATGCGTTGTTTGGACACACGGCAGGGCCCCAAAGGAAGGGAACACCCGGAGGCTTTCAGGACTCATATTTTGCTTGAAAATGTTTTAGGCCCCACTGTACATTTGGAGAGGCTTTGAGCTGCCAGAATGATAGAAACTCCCCATAAACTACTCCATTTTGAAAACTAGACCCCTTAAGGTATTTCTCTAGGGGTATAGTTAGCATTTTGACCACACAGGTTTTTCGCTAAATATATTGAAATTAGTCTGTAAGAATTAAAATGTACTTTTTTTCTGAAACAACATAGAAATTTTTATTATTTACAAGGAATAACGAAGAAAATGCACCCCAACATTTGTAAAGCAATGTCTCCCGATTACGACAATACCCCATATGTGGTAATAAACTGCTGTTTGGACCCACAGCAGGGCTCAGAAGGGAAGGAGCGCCATTTGGATTTATGATTTTGCTGGAATGGTTTTCGGTGCCATGTCGCATTTGCAATGCACTGGAGGGACCAAAACAGTGGAAACCCACCAAAAGTGACCCCATTTTGGAAAAACCTTCAAGGAATTTTTCTAGGGGTATAGTGAGCATTTAGACCCCACGGGTCTTTTGCAGAGTTTATTAGAATTAGGGCGCGAAAATTAATATCAAAATTTTTTCCACTAAAATGTTGCATTTTCTCATTTTCACAAGGGATAAAGGAGGAAAAAAACAACCATTTTTTCTAAAGCAATTTCTCCCGAGTACGGAAATACCCCACATGGGGTCATACGTTTTTTCATTAGAAATGAATTAACCCTTTCAGGACTGATCCATTTTTTGCTTTCATATTTTAGATTTTCACTCCCCGCTTTCCAAGAGCCATAACTTTTTTATTTTTCCATCAATAGAGCGGTGTGAAGGCTTATTTGTTGCGGGACAATCGGTCGTTTTCATTGGTACCATTTTGGGGTACATGCGATTTTTTTTTATCACTTTTTATTCAATTTTTTTGCAATCCTGAGCAAAAAACAGGAATTCTGACACCGTTTTTTTAGTTGTTTTTTTTGCGGCGCTCACCGTACGCAATAAATGACATTTTTAATTTATTCTGCGGGTTGGTACGATTACGGCGATACCATATGTATATAGGTTTGGTCCTTTTTTTTAGCGTTTGCGCAATAAAATGACTTATTTATAAAAAAAAAATTCTGTGTCACCATATTCTGAGAGCCATAATTTTTTAATTTTTTAGTCAAAAAAGCTGTGTAAGGGCTTGTTTTTTGCGGGACGGATAGAAGTTTTTATTGGTACTATTTTCGGGTACATGCGACTTTTTGATCACTTTTTATTCTTTATTTAGGGAGCGGTGGTGACCCAAAAAATTGCGATTCTGTCGTAGTTTTTTATTGATTTTTTTTGGGGTGTTCATCGTGCGGGAAAAATAACATTATAGTTTTATAGTTGGGTTCGTTACGAACGCGGTGATACCAGATATGTGTACTTTTTTAACGTGTTCATTTTTTTTCTATAATAAAAGTCTTATTATAGGAAAAAAAGCATTTTGTGTTTATAGAATTTATAACTTTTATTTTTACACTTTTTTGAAAACATTTTTATTACTTTTTTTTACTTTTTTAACTTGTCCCACTAGGGGACACTTAGTCTTGCAGCTTTGATCGCTGCTAGAGTACATTACACTACACACGTAGTGTAATGTACTCTAACTGTCATTGTGACGTGACTGTCACACTGACAGGAAGCAGAGGAGGAACGGCCGGAGGCTGTTCCTCCGAGGCTTCCGTGCATGGCAACCCGGAGGTCATTATCTGACCTCCGATTGCCGTGACAAGCATCGGTAGCCCCCACGATCACTTCGTGGGGGCTGCTGATGTGCTTCAAACCACTTAAATGCGGCGACGGCAATCCGTCGCCGCACTTAAGGGGTTAACTGCCGAAATCAGCGGCGATGGTCCGCTGTCCGGCAAGACTGATGTCTCAGCTGTCGGGGACAACTGTCAGCGCGGGTCTGTCACTCTGTGTTTACACAGAGTGACAGTTTGAAATGCGGACGAAAATGTACGTCATGGTGCGGGAACTAGCAGCCGACCATGACGTACATTTTCGTCCTTGGTCGTTAAGGGGTTAACCCTTTGAGGACCAGACTGATTTTCGTTTTTATGCTTTTTTTTTCCGCCCTGCCTTCCAAGAGTAATAACTTTCTTATTTTTTCGTTGACACGGCCATGTGTGGGTTTCATTTTTATGGGACAAGTTGTACTTTCTAATGGTGCTATTTAACCCCTTCCCGAATTTGTCGTAAGTATACGACATGGAAAGCCAGTGCTTCCCGCAAAATGTCGTATACTTACGCCAAATGTTTGGCACCGGCTCAGAAGCTGAGTCGGTGCCATCATCCCCGAATGTCAGCTGTATCTGACAGCTGACATCCTGCTGTAACGGCGGGACCGAAGTTAACTTCGATCCCCGACATTAACCCCTTAAATGCAGCCGTCAAAAGCGATGGCTACATTAAAGGTGTTTGCATCTCATCGACACCCCAGCAATGAAATCGCTGGGGTGTCGGTGGCTGCAATGGCAACAGGAGGCCTAATAGTGGCCTCCCGGTGTGCCTAGAACGGAAAACTTCCAGCCTCCGCCCGGAGGCGTGGCCTGAAAGGCTTCCGTAGCTGCCGGCAAGATGGCGCCGGCTCAGGAGATGAGCCGGAGCCATCAGCGGTGGATATCAGCTTTATGTTACAGCTGACATCCACATGTAACGGCAGGAACTGGAGCTAGCGCTGATCCCTGCCATTAACCCCTCAGATGCAGCGATCAGATCCGATCGCTGGATCTTTGTGGTTGCTAGCAGATCGGCAGCTGTGCCCTGCAATCGCACAACTGCCGACTGCTACTATGACACCAGGAGACCTAACAATGGCCTCCTGTTTGCCATTACGGAAGCCGATTAGGCCCCGCTCGGAGGCGAAGCCTAATCGGCTTGCTGTCAGTGAATGACTGACAGATCTAATACATTGCACTACGTAGGTAGTGCAATGTATTAGAAAAAAAAATCTGACAGTTGGACCTTCAAGTCCCCTATCGGGACCAAAGTAAAGTGTAAAAAAAGTTGTAAAAAATATAATAAAAGTTTTAAGTAATAAAATAAAACACAATTGCCCTTTTTCCCTTATCAAGTCCTTTATTATTGAAAAAAATAAATAAAGCATACATATTTGGTTCTCACAACTTGGCGACAGAAAAAATACATTCTTTTTACAAAAGTAATTTTATTGTGCAAAAAGTTGTAAAACATAAAAAAGTGCCATAAATTAGGTATTGCCGGAATCGTACCGACCCGCAGAATAAAGTTAACATGTAATTTATAACGCATGGTGAACACTGTATAAAAAAACCCTAAAAAAAACTATGGCAGAATTGCTGTTTCTTGGTCACCTTGCCTCTCAAAAAATAGGATAAAAGGTGATCAAAAAGTCGCATGTACCCCAAAATGGTACCAATAATAACTACAGCTTGTCCCTCAAAAAAACAGCCCTCATACCACTATGTCTATGAAAAAATCTAATTAGTTATGGCTCCAATAAGTCAGGAAATAAAAACATGCAGTTGTGCAGATCAGAGGGGAACATTTCATCTGTTTCAAGATACGATTTATCAGGGCCCTCAAATTATTGAACCATGAAGGGGGGACCCAAACATATCTGCTAGAAGCGAGGGTGCCCATATTATACCAGGACAACACTTCCCAGCAAAATTCCACAAACTGCAAAGGTGCGGAGTGTGGACCAAAGGGGGATAAGAAAGGACGCCATATATCAGTGCGACACCGGCCTGTGCAGAAAGGATTGCTTCACTGCGTAACACACATCTATGGATCATTTTATTGTTTTTTTACCCCATTATTATGCCACCTGACTATGCCCCTGATGTACTCTGCCCAGCTTACATGTACTCCCACATTATATATGGAAACACCAGTAATACTCAAACAAAACTACTACCAAGCAAAATCTACGCTTCAAAAGCCAAATGGCGCTCCCACCCATCTGAGCCCTACAGTGTGCCCAAACAGCAGTTTACTTCCACATATATGGCGCCGCCATACCCGGGAGAACCCTTTTAACAATTTTTGGGGTGTGTGTCTACAGTGTCCTAAGCTGGGCACGACATACTTGCCACTGAATTGGCAATTCTGGGGAAAAAATTAAATTTTTACTTTGCACCATACGCAGCACATTTATTTATGGAAAAAAACTGTGGGGTGAAAATGCTCACTACACCCCTTACTAAATGCCTCGAGGGGTGTAGTTTCTAAAATGGGGTCACTTCTGGGGGGTTTATTTTATTATTTCCCATCTGAGCCTCTGCAATTGTGAACCAATTCTGTGTAAATCGCCAAATTAGGCCTCAATTTCGCATGGTACTCTCGCAATGAGCCCTGTCAAATGTCCAGGCAAAAGATTAGGGCCCCATGTAGGGTGATTCTAAAACCGGGAAACACAGCATAATAATTAGAGCGCGGTCTTGTTATGGTGGCACAAGCTGGGCACCACATATTGGCATATCTATGGAAAATATCCCATTTTCACTCTGCAATATCGAGTGCACACTAATTTATGCAAAACAGCTGCAGAGTTAACATGCTCACTACACCACTATGTAAATGCATTGAGGGGTGTAGTTTCCAAAATGGGGATCACTTTTGGGGGGGTTTCCACTGTTTTGGTCCCACAGGGGTTTTGCAAATGCGACATAACGACCAGAAACCAATCCAGCAAAATCTGTACTCTGAAAGCTAAATTGCGCTCCTTCCCTTCTGAGCCCTGCTGTGTGCCCAAAAATTAGTTTATAACCACATATGGGGTATTGCCGTAGTCGGGAGAAATTGCTTAACAAATTTTGGGTTCTTTTTCTACTTTATTTTTTGAGAAAATTAAATTTTTTGAGCTAAAGCTACGTCTTATTGGGAAAAAAAATGTAATTTTTATTTTCACTGCCCAATTCAAATAAAATCTATGAAACAGCTTTGGGGTCAAAATGCTCACTACACCCCTAGATTAATTCCTGAAGGGGTCTAGTATCACAAATGGAGTCACTTTTGGGTAGTTTCCACTGTACTGGTACCTTAGGGGCTTTGCAAAAGTGACATGGTGTCAAGAAACCAATCCAGCAAAATCTGGGCTCCAAAAGCGAAATGCCGCTCCTTCTCTTCTGTTCCTTGCCATGTGCCCAAACAGCAGTTTATGACCACAAATGGGGTATTGCCGTACTCAGGAGAAATTGCTTTACAAATATTGGGGGGGGGGGGGTTCTTTTTTTCCTTTATTTGTTGAGAAAATTAAAAATTTGACCTAAAGCTACATCTTATTGATGAAAAAGGATTGTTTTTATTTTCACTGCCCAATTCTAATAAATTCTATGAAACACC
Source organism: Rhinoderma darwinii (assembly GCF_050947455.1). Lineage (NCBI taxonomy): Eukaryota > Metazoa > Chordata > Amphibia > Anura > Rhinodermatidae > Rhinoderma > Rhinoderma darwinii. Next base: position 1,192,697 of record NW_027461962.1, on the reverse strand, counting down.
TGTGGGGGTCAAAATGATCACCACACACGTAGATCTTCAAGGGGTGTAGTTTCAAAAATGGGGTCACTTTTTTGGCGTTTTCATTGTTTTGTCCCCTCAAGGGCTCTGAAAATGTGTCCTGGCCATTCCTGCTAAATTTGAGCTCCAAAAGCCAAATGGAGTTCTTTCCCTTCTAAGCCTTGCCGTGTGTCCAAACAGCAATTTATTGCCACATGTGGGGTATTGTTTTACTCTAGAGAGATTGCTTTACAAATGCTTTTTCTCCTTTAATCCTTGTGGAAATGAGAAAAAATTAGCTAAACCTACATTTTCTTTGAAAGAATATAGATTTTCATTTTCACGGCCTACTTCCAATAATTTCTGCAAAAAACCTGCAGTGTCAAAATGCTCACTATACCCCTATATAATTTCCTCAAGGGGTGCAGTTTCCAAAATGGGGCCACTTGTGGGGGGTTTCCACTGTTTTGGTCCCTCAGGGGCTTTGCAAATGCGACATGGCCTCCGCAAACCATTCCTGCTAAATTTGAGCTCCAAAAGTCAAATAGCGCTCTTTCCCTTCTAAGCCCTGCCATGTGTCCAAACAGACGTTTATAACCACATGTGGAGTATTCTTTTACTCGGGAGAAATCGCTCTACAAATGTTGTGGTGCTTTTTCTCCTTTAGTCCTTTTGGAAATAAAAAAAAATTTGCTAAACCTACATTTTATTTGAAAGAATGTAGATTTTCATTTTCACAGTCTACTTCCAAAAAATTTCTGCAAAAAAACTGTCTTGTCAAATTTCTCACTATACCCCTAAATAAATTCCTTCGAGGGGTGTAGTTTCCCAAATGGGGTCACTTTTGGGGGGTTTCCACTGTTTTGGTACCACAAGAGCCCTTCAAAACTGACGTGAAGCCTAAAATATATTCTAATAAAAAGGAGACCCCAAAATCCTCTAGTTGCTCTTTTGCTTCTGAGGCCGATGATTCAGTCCATTAGCACACTAGGACCACATGTGAGATATTTCCTAAAACTGCAGAACCTGGGCAATAAATATTGAGTTGCGTTTCTCTGGTTAAACTTTGTGTTACAAAAAAAATGGATTAAAAATTAATTTCTGCAACAACAAAAAATTTAGTTTGTAAATTTCACCTCTACTTTTGTTTAATTCCTGTGAAACGTCTAAAGGGTTAAGAAACTTTCTAAATGCTGTTTTGAATACTTTGAGGGGTGAAGTTTTTAAAATGGGGTGACTTTTTGGTGGTTTCTAAGATCTAAGGACCTCAAAGCCGCTTCACAACTGAACTGGCCCCTGTAAAAATAGCCTTTTGAAATTTTCTTGAAAATGTGAGAAATTGCTGCTAAAGTTCTAAGCCTTGTAATATCCTAGAAAAATAAAAGGATGTTCAAAAAACGAGGCCAATCTAAAGTAGACATATGGGGGATGTTAATTAGCAATAATTGTGTGTGGTATTACTATCTGCAGGCAGATACATTTAAATTTAGAAAAATGCTAATTTTTGCAATTTTTCGTTACATTTTGGTGTTTTTCACATTTAAATACTGTATGTATCGAGCAAATTTTGCCAGTAACATAAAGTCCAATGTGTCACGAGAAAACAATCTCAGAATCGCTTGGATAGGTTAAAGAATTCCGAAGTTATTACCACATAAAGGGAAACATGTCAGATTTGAAAAATGAGGCTCTGTCAGGAAGGTCAAAAGTGGCTAAAGAGGGAAGGGGTTAATATTATGTGTGATGTACTGGGAAGCTGGAATTTTTTTTTTAGAATGGAGTGGAATTGGAAAAAAACAGCAGGCCGGCATTTTCTTATGGATTTCGTTTTTACGTGTTCACTGTACAGTGAAAGTGACGTGTTACCTTTATTCTGAGGGTCAGTACGATCGCGGTGATACCAAATTTATATAGTTTTTGTTATGTTTTATTACCTTTAAAAAAACGACAAAGTTTGAAAAAAATATTTGCACCATATTGTGACCCCCATAATAACGTTTTTATATTTCTGTGTACAGGGCTGTGTAAGGCGTCTTTTTGTACGTGGAAAGATGTGGTTTTTATTGATACCATTTTGGGGAATGTCGGGCATTTCAAACACTTCATTAAATTTTGTGGGCGGTTGTAGTGGCAAAAAAATAGCGATTCAGACATTTTTTTTTTTTTCACGCTACGGTGTTCACCATATTGGATAAATAATTTTATATTATTATAGTTTGGGTATTTTCGGACGCAGGGATACCTAATGTGTTTATGTTTATTTTTATATTGTGATCTAGGGAATTATTTTTATTGTTTTTTAGCCCCTCTAGGGGATTTGTACCTGTGATCATTGCCATAGACTGCAATATCACAGTATTGCAGTCTATGATGAAATCAGTACTTTGTTATTGAGACCTGCCACAGGCAGGTCCTAATAGCAATCTTCCTATAGCAGGGCTGGGAGCGTTCACAAGGCGGCCAGCTGCTAGAGGAACACACCGGCTCCCACCATCTTGCCGCGTGTGAGCCGGTGTTACACAGCAGAGACCCAGCGGCTATGACGCCCGCTCTGCTTCTGAGCAGGCGCCATATTTAAATACCCTTTCCTTTACATAAATAGCCAGTGCAGCGACAGGAAAGGGTTAACAGGAAATAACTCAGAAGCAAAACGTTCTTCTTTTCTGCCTCCCTTCAGCCCCCGAAGCATTGATTTTATCATATCTCTATATAAATAGTAAATCTGTCTAGTTATGAAGTGATATGTCACCTCACCATACTGTAGCGTTACATTACTGAGCAGTCTTGCCATTCAGGAGTGTGGACAATTTGGGTGACAACAGTTGTCTGGGTTTTCTCTGGGCAGATATACAGAAGTGTCCTTCCTTAAAGAGGCTCTGTCACCAGATTTTGCAACCCCTATCTGCTATTGCAGCAGATCGGCGCTGCAATGTAGATTACAGTAACGTTTTTATTTTTAAAAAACGAGCATTTTTGGCCAAGTTATGACCATTTTTGTATTTATGCAAATGAGGCTTGCAAAAGTACAACTGGGCGTGTTTACAGTAAAAGTACAACTGGGCGTGTATTATGTGTGTTACATCTGGGCGTGTTTACTTCTTTTACTAGCTGGGCGTTAGGAATGGGAGTGTATGATGCTGACGAATCAGCATCATCCACTTCTCTTCGTTACCACCCAGCTTCTGGCAGTGCAGACACACAGCGTGTTCTCGAGAGATCACGCTGTGACGTCACTCACTTCCTGCCCCAGGTCCTGCATCGTGTCGGCACCAGAGGCTACAGTTGATTCTGCAGCAGCATCAGCGTTTGCAGGTAAGTAGCTACATCGACTTACCTGCAAACGCCGATGCTGCTGCAGAATCAACTGTAGCCTCTGGTGCCGATGTGTCCTCGCTCGTCCGACACGATGCAGGACCTGGGGCAGGAAGTGAGTGACGACACAGCGTGATCTCTCGAGAACACGCTGTGTCTGCACTGCCAGAAGCTGGGTGTTGTGAAGAGAAGTCGATGATACTTCTCGTCAGAACGCCCAGCTAGTAAAAGTAGTAAACACGCCCCGATGTAACACACAATACACGCCCAGTTGTACTTTTACTGTAAACACGCCCAGTTGGACTTTAGAAAGCCTCATTTGCATAAATACAAAAGTGGTCATAACTTGGTCAAAAATGCTCGTTTCTTAAAAATAAAAACGTTACTGTAATCTACATTGCAGCGCCGATCTGCTGCAATAGCAGATAGGGATTGCAAAATCTGGTGACAGAGCCTCTTTAACTTATGTCTTCGGCCCCATGCAAATGACCGTATTTTTCATCCGTAATTACGGACCCATTCATTTCTATTGGCCACGGACACCTTTCTGTATTTTTGCTGAAAAAATGATAGAACCTGCCACTCTCCCATAGAAGCCTATGGGCGCTTCCGTATATATGGACGGCTACGGATGTGTATGCATAAACCATCCGTATTTACAGAAGCGTTGCTAAGCAACATGTTAGTGACATCATTTGCAGCCTCCCTTTTTTTTTACGTATACGTATATACGGATCAAATACGGATGCACTACAGACCGTATTTGCGGATATCGTTCCATATATATACGGATGACTACGGATTTGTATTTACCGACAGTATTTACTGATAGATGAAAATACGGTCATGTGCATGGGGCCTAACCCGAGATATATGGCGCGAGATGTTAAACGAAGATGTAAAAGAAAGTATTTACTCCGACGGATGCCATATGTCGCCCATAGACTCCCATGTTAAAAACAAGTGTATGTTGCTTTTTTTTGCTAGATGGCACGAGATTGTATTGAATTGGTATTATGATACATTGTATAACTTGATGCAAGTTAAGGGTTAACACATCTGTAAGGCCCAGTTCACACAAAGTTTTTTTATGCGGAAACCGTATCAGATTTAGTGTAAAAAAAAGTCCCAAACCACCTCCCATTGATTTCAATGGGAGGCGGAGGCGGTTTTTTCCGCGGCGGCTTTCAGCCGCTTGTGTTACAAAAAAGCGGCATACTCTTTCTTTCCGCCGTTTTTTACCCGAAAAATGCAGCGAAAAAGGCCACGAAAATAGCGGCAAGAATTTGCAGGCAGATTTTCCATTCCTGAATGAATTTTGAGGCAGATTTTTCTGCCTGCAAAAAAACTCTGTGTAAACGGGGTCTAACTGAGAATTATTATTTTTATTTACAATCTATTTACTGTTTTTTCTTCCCTTTTTAGAGATGACGTGTCTTCATATGATGTCATCAGTCCTACTCCTATGTGGTGAACAGGTAAGTTACAAGAGGTAGGTGACTATTTAATATGAATGTATTGTCTGCGTTATTCACATAGAGTATATATGTATACTGCTACACATGGCCGGACGTGTTGCACCCATAAAATGGCGTAATCAGGAAAGATTGGTGACATATTTAGGAATGAATGACTCTCTTTTATGGACAGTTGTAGACACATGAAGGATTTTTGTGGGAATGATCTTCTACATGGGGAATAATGCCGGGGTTTCAGATATCTTGTAATGTCTGCCCCTTACATGGAGAGAGTCTCTATAGTGAGACATATGAGAATGCGTGTACGATTGGGAGCAGATCCCATCTACAGCCCCCATATCCTTCCAAATCACTTTACTGCATCATGGGAAATACCTATTTTTGTTGGCAGCTGAAGGAACTTTATGCTTTAGGTTGGGGCTACATGGGAATTTCTAATCATGTGCAACACAAATGACTACTAGTACTACAGGGGCTCAGCAAATGTGACATGGCGCCCAGAAACCATTCCAAAATCCAAATGGTGCTCCTTCCATTCTGATCCCTACCGTGTGTCCAAACAGATGTTTATGACCACATGTGGGGTATTGTTTTACTCGGGAGAAATTGCTTTACAAATGCTTTTTCTCCTTAAGTCCTTGTGGAAATGAAAAAAAATTAGCTAAACCTACATTTTCTTTGAAAAAATGTAGATTTTCATTTTTACGGCCTACTTCCAATAAGTTCTGTAAAACGCCTGTAGGGTCAAACTGCTCACTGTACGCCTAGATAATTTCCTCATGGGGTGTAGTTTCCAAAATGGGGTCACTTGTTGGGGGTTTCCACTGTTTTGTCCCCTCAGGGGCTTTGCAAATGCAACATGGCCTCCGCAAACCATTCCTGTTAAATTTGAGTTCCAAAAGCCAAATGGCGCTCTTTCCCTTCTCAGCCTCGCCGTGTGTCCAAACAGCCATTTATTACCACATGTGGGGTACTGTTTTACTCGGGAGAAATTTCTTTACAAATTTTATGGTGCTTTTTCTCCTTTAGTCCTTGTGGAAATGAAAAAAAATAGCTAAGCCTACATTTTATTTGAAAAAAAATCGATTTTCATTTACACAGCCTACTTCCAAAAATGTCTGCAAAAAACCTGTGGGGTCAAAATGCTCACTATACCCCTAGATAATTTCCTCATGGGGTGTAGTTTCCAAAATGGGGTCACTTGTTGGGGGTTTCCACTGTTTTGTCCCCTCAGGGGCTTTGCAAATGAGACATGGCCTCCGCAAACCATTCCTGCTAAATTTGAGCTCCAAGAGCCAAATGGCGCTCTTTCCCTTCTCAGCCCTGCCGTGTGTCCAAACAACCGTTTATTACCACATGTGGGGTATTGTTTTACTCGGGAGAAATTGCTCCACAAATGTTGTGGTAAAAAATGTCGATTTTAATTTTCATGGCTTAGTTCCAAAAATTTTTGCAAAAAAACTGGCGGCTCAAAATGCTTGCTACACCCCTAAATAAATTCCTTGAGGGGTGTAGTTTCCCAAATGGGGTCACTTTTGGGGAGTTTCCACTGTTTTAGTTCCACAAGACCTCTTCAAAGCTGACATGGTGCCTAAAATATATTCTAATACAAAGGAGGCCCAAAATCCACTAGGTGCTAATTTGCTTCTGAGGCCGGTGCTTCAGTCCTTTATCACACTAGAGCTACATGTGGGATATTTCCTAAAACTGCAGAACCTGGGAAATAAATATTAAGTTGTATTTCTCTGGTAAAACCTTCTGTGGTACAAAAAAAATGGATTCAAATTGAATTTCTGGAAAAAAATAATGAACTTTGTAAATTTCACCTCTAGTTTGCCTTAATTCCTGCGAAATATCTAAAGGGTTAAGAAACTTTCTAAATGCTGTTTTGAATACTTTGAGGGGTGCAGTTTTTAAAATGGGGTGACTTATTGGGGGTTTCTAATATATAAGGACCTCAAAGCCACTTCACAGCTGAACTGGCCCCTGTAAAAATAGCCTTTTGAAATTTTCTTGAAAATGTGAGAAATTGCTGCTAAGTTTCTAAGCCTTGTAACGTCCTAGAAAAATAAAAGGATTTTCAAAAACAGAGGCCAATCTAAAGTAGACATATGGGGGATGTTAATTAGCAACATTTTTGTGTGTTATAACTGCCTGTCTTACAAGCAGATACATTCAAATTGAGAAAAATGCAAATTTTGGTTTTTTTCACAATTAAATACTGAATGTATCGGGGAAATTTTGCCAGTAACATAAAGTCCAATGTGTCACGAGAAAACAACCTCAGAATCGCTTGGATAGGTAAAAGCATTCTGGAGTTATTACCACATAATTGAAACATGTCAGCTTTGAAAAATGAGGCTCTGTCAGGAAGGTCAAAAGTGGCCACAGCGGGAGGGGGTTAAAGAGGCTCTGTCACCACATTATAAGTGCCCAATCTCATACATTAGGAGATCGGCGCTGTAATGTAGGTGACAGTAATGCTTTCTATTTTAAAAAAAACGATCTATTTTCACCACTTTATTAGCGATTTTAGATTTATGCTAATGAGTGTCTTAATGCCCAAGTGGGCGTGTTTTTACTTCAGACCAAGTGGGCGTTGTACAGAGGAGTGTATGACGCTGACCAATCAGCGTCATGCACTCCTCTCCATTCATTTAGGCAGCGCATAGGGATCCTTTTAGATCGCTATGTGCTGTCTTATACTAACACATTAACAATACAGAAGACAGTTTTGACAGTGAATAGACATTCCACGGGATGTCTATTCACAATCCCTGCACTTCGTTAATGTGTCTATGGTAGTTACAGTAGAGCACAGCGTAATCTCGCGAGATTACGCTGTAGATGAAAGGTTACAACGAGATGTTGCCCTAGAAAAGGGCCAAAACAAAGAGAGCCCTAAAGAGGCCAAATAAATGGTACCCAAATGAGGACCATAGAAATGGTTCCTGAGTAAGAACTATATAAATAGTGGCCGAGGACCACTGAAATGGTGCCTGCGTGTGGCCAAAAACAGATGATGCCCTAGAAAAGGGCCAAAACAAAGAGAGCCCTAGAGAGGCCAAATAAATGGTACCTAGATGGAGACCATAGAAATGGTTCCCGAGTAAGGACTATATAAATAGTGCCCGAGGACCACTGAAATGGTACCTGCGTGTGGCCAAAAACAGATGCCCTAGAAAAGGGTCAAAACAAATAGAGCCCTAAAGAGGCCAAAATAAATGGTACCCAAATGAGGACCATAGAAATGGTGCCCGAGAAAGGACCATATAAATAGTGCCCGAGGACCACTGAAATGGTGCCTGCGTGTGGCCAAAAACAGATGATGCCCTAGAAAAGGGCCAAAACAAAGAGAGCCCTAAAGAGGCCAAATAAATGGTACCTAGATGAAGACCATAGAAATGGTTCCTGAGTAAGGACTATATAAATAGTGCCCGAGGACCACTGAAATGGTGCCTGCGTGTGGCCAAAAACAGATGCCCTAGAAAAGGGTCAAAACAAATAGAGCCCTAAAGAGGCCAAAATAAATGGTACCCAAATGAGGACCATAGAAATGGTGCCCGAGAAAGGACCATATAAATAGTGCCCGAGGACCACTGAAATGGTGCCTGCGTGTGGCCAAAAACAGATGCCCTAGAAAAGGGTCAAAACAAATAGAGCCCTAAAGAGGCCAAAATAAATGGTACCCAAATGAGGACCATAGAAATGGTGCCCGAGAAAGGACCATATAAATAGTGCCCGAGGACCACTGAAATGGTGCCTGCGTGTGGCCAAAAACAGATGATGCCCTAGAAAAGGGCCAAAACAAAGAGAGCCCTAAAGAGAACAAATAAATGGTACCTAGATGAAGACCATAGAAATGGTTCCTGAGAAAGGACTATATAAATAGTGCCCGAGGACCACTGAAATGGTGCCTGCGTGTGGCCAAAAACAGATGCCCTAGAAAAGGGTCAAAACAAATAGTGCCTTAAAGAGGCCAAAATAAATGGTACCCAAATGAGGACCATAGAAATGGTGCCCGAGAAAGGACCATATAAATAGTGCCCGAGGACCACTGAAATGGTGCCTGCGTGTGGCCAAAAACAGATGATGCCCTAGAAAAGGGCCAAAACAAAGAGAGCCCTAAAGAGGCAAAATAAATGGTACCTAGATGAAGACCATAGAAATGGTTCCCGAGTAAGGACTATATAAATAGTGCCCGAGGACCACTGAAATGGAGCCTGCGTGGGGCCAAAAACAGATGCCCTAGAAGGGTCAGAGCACATAGAGCCCTAAAGAGGCTAAAATAAATGGTAATGGATGAGTATAATATAGTGAGTGTGGGTAGGTTTGTGTAAAATGGAAGTGTGTTATTTAGTGAGTGCAAAGAAGTATATAATAGATGAGTGTAAATTAGTGAGTTTGGGTAGGTAGGTATATAATCGATGAGTGTAATATAGTGAGTGCAGATAGGTAGGTATATATTGGATGAGTGTAATATAGTGAGTGCAGATAGGTAGGTATATAATGGATGAGTGTTATATAGTGAGTGCAGGTAGGAAGGTAGGTATGTAATGGATGTGTGCAATATAGTAAGTGTGGGTTAGTAGGTGTATGTCACGTAGTGATGGAGGTATGTGGTGGTGGCCAGGAGCCAGAGGACGTCATGTAGAGGTAAGTATATGGCAGCCGCAGAGAGCCTTATGCCCCCTCTTTTTAGCCTTGTGGGGAAAGTGAAGACAACATTTCCAGAGGAGAGATGAAGCATGATCATTTTCCTCAGGTTCCCAAGATTTCTCCTCAGACCAAAGATTTTCTAATTGACCAGGTACCGGAACTTCCCTCTGGACCTCTTGGTGCCCAGAATCCCGTTGACTTCATACTCTCTATCAGGAGTGGAGGAAGCAGGAGAACGAGGAAACTTCTTGGAGAAGTGATTCCGGAACAGAGACTTGGGAAGAGGCACATGAAAACATTTGGGAGTTTTCAAAGACTGTGGGAGTCGGAGCTTGTAGAAAACCAAGGATCCAATTTAAAACAGTGGGTCCTCAAACAAATGTACTTGGTGGATAACTAGACCTTGTCTCCTGGGTGGAATTGTGGAGGAACTCTATACTTCTTGTATGCATTTCCCTTCAATCGGCCTACTCCTTTACTTATAGACTCCTTGGCCTCCTGCCCTTTGTGCAAGAATTGAGTGAAACTGGCTGCTGGAACTTTGGACAGTGTTGGAACTGGCAGAGGGATACTTGGATGCTGTCCATAAATCAAGGAAAAAGGTGTGGATTCCCAGGTGTAGTTATTATAAGCAAACTCTGCCCAGGGAAGGAGACTAGTCCAGTCATCTTGAAGTGCGGACACAAAATTGCTGAAAAAGTTTTCCAAAACCTGGTTGAACCATTCCAATTCTCCATTAGATTAATGGTGGTAGGCGGAAAGAAAATCCAACTTAACTTCAAACAACTTGCAGAGTGGCCTTTAGAACTTTGAAGTAAATTTCACTCCTCTATCGAACACGATATGCTTAGGGAGTCATCGCAGACGAAAAATGTGTTTACTGAAGAGATTAGACAGACTTTTAGCAGAAGAAAGGCCGGTCAGAGGAATAAAGTGTGCCATCTTCAAAAAACAGTCAACTACGAACCAGATTACAGTACAACCAGAGCAACTTGGTAAGCCAAGTCCAACCTGCTTGATGAGGGTTTAGTTTATATGCCGTTTGCAGATACAATACATTTTTGTGATCGGTGTAGACAGTGATGGCATAATGAGCACCTTCTAGCAAACGTCTCCATTCTTCGAGAGCTAATTTTATGGCCAAGAGTTCCTGATCTCCAATGCCATCATTTTTCTGGGTAGGGGACAAGGCATTGGAGAAGAATCCACAGGAAAGCGTTTTTGTTTTATAATTTTTTTGAAAAAGAACAGCACGCACTCCTTACAGATGAGACCTGCTTCTCCAAGATGGAGGTTTTACTGTAGTCCGGTCCATGGAGAACTAAGGCAGAGGAGAAGGCCTGTTTAAGGCTGAGGAAAGCAGAAACAGCTTTAGAAGTCCGAATTTTGGCAATGAAACCCATTTTGGTGATAGCAGAGATGGGTGCCACCAGGTAAGAAAATTTAGGAATTAATTGTCGATCATAATTAGTAACTTCAGGAAGTCGTTGTATGGCTTTGAGTCCATGGGGACTAGACAATTTAAGTACTGCTGGATCTATTTGAATTCCTTGATCAGAGATATATCCTACAAAAGACAGTCTGGATCACTCAAAAAGCAATTTTTTAAGCTTGGCATATAGATGATTCTCTGTAAGTCGGTGCAGAACAAGACTCTATTGCTTGCGATGAGTATAGTGGTCTAGGGAGAAAACAGAAATGGCATCCAAATATAACAAAACACAGCCGTATAATAGATCTTGCAAAATGTCGTTAACTTGTTCTTGAAAGACAGCCGGGGGATTTCTGAGACCAAAAGGCACAATTAGATATTCATGGTTTCCATCTCTAGTGTTAAACATGATTTTTCCCTCATTCCCTTCACAGATGTGAATCAAATTGTAAGTACCACGTAAGTCTAGCTTGGTGAAAATCTTAGCACCTTGCAGTCAGTCAAAGAGCTTGGAAATGAACGTGTTTTTTTTTTTATCGTGATTTCATTAAGACCTCGGTAGTTAATACAGGGCCTGTTCATCCTTGATGCGGTCTGCCAGACCTTTCCAAAACATAGCGACAAGAGAATCAATGTTCCACTGTAACTCTGTGGATAATGTGCAAAACTGGATGGCATATTGTCCTACTGGAGTAGTGACGAAGAAGCAGATGATGACTTTTTTAAAAGTCGTGAAAAATTCTTGGATAACAAAGATGATGGGTTTTTCCTTTTCCATAGAGGTGAAGCCCAGGCCTGCGCTTCACCAGACAGTAGAGACAAGATGTTGGCTACCTTAGCGTGGTCGGAAGCTAATTGCTGCGCTACTAGCTCAAAACGGATTGTGCATTGATTTAATCCTCTACAAGGCTTGGAGTCGCCTTTGTAACGTGGAGGAGTTGGAAGATGCAATCCAGGACTGAAGGCAGCAAATTGAGGAGGTGGCGATTGCGCCCCAGCAGCAGATAAAACACTTAAATGTGAAGAAACATTTTGTAATAACTGATACAATTGATACTAGCGGACACGTTGCCTGAAATGGTGTCGAAAGTTCTCTAGGATCTGGTTGACCCTCTCCACTTGGCCATTGAACTGTGGATGGTATTCAGAAGAAAGATGTGACTTGACTTCCAGCAGGCCACACAGAGCTCTCCAAAATCTTTAGGTGAACTGTACACCGTGGCCTGAAACAATATGATGGGAAAGAACATGCAGGCGAAATATATGCTGTATAAAGAGACCGGCAAGATGAGGAGCAGAAGGCAAACAAGACAAAAGACCAAAATGTGCCATTTTGAATAAGCGATCTACCACCGGCCAGATGGTATTGCATTTGGATGAAAGGAGTAGATCCCTCACAATGTCCATCGCAATATGTTGCCACAGAGAATCAGGGACTGGAAGAGGTAGAAGAAGACCAGGTGGTCTGGACTTGGAGGTTTTGTTCTGGGAGCAGAAGGAACAGGAAGCCACATAGTCCTGAACATCCTGGACCATGGCTGGCTACCAAAATTGATGAGAAATGAGCTCTCTGGTTTTACGCACTCCTGCGTGACCGGCCAGTTTAGGGTTATGTCCCCAGGAAAGCACTGTCCTTCTTCTGGCTGAGGGAACAAAGGTTTTACGATGATGGATATCCTTCAGTAGGACCGGAGCCACCAGAATGATGCGAGAAGGATCGATATAATATGTTTCACTTGATCAGAGTCATCAAATCACCGAGACAGATTCGGATATTACATCGCTGAAAGGTTTGGCCTCAGCTTACTTGTCCTTAAACACCCACAGCTCATTTCTCAAATTGAAATACATGTCTCAGTGGGAGACGGATATGGGTCGGGAGTTCTCGGAGGAGGACTGGAGGGCTGCTTTACATCACTCACATAGGATATCCAAATGTGTCAATCATATAGAAGCCGTTAGGAAAATTCAGTTTCGTTGGTACCTCACACCTGTTACAACATATGCAAGCCAGGGCTTCTCCTTTGTGTTGGAGGGAATGTGGAGCAAGGGGCACATTATTTCATCTATGGTGGACATGTAAATCAGTCTACCCATTCTGGAAGCTTATCTTCCGCTACATATCAGAATTAATGGGAGCAGAACTTTTACCTTCCCCTGCATTGGCTTTAACTGATATGCAGATGGATGAGATCCCTTTAGAATATAGGTGGCCAATAAGCCATATTCTTATCGCTTCCAGATTCCATATAGCCAAGAGATGGAAAACAGCTGAGGCTCTGAATCTCTCGGAGGTGCTAAACAGGGTTTATCTTCACTTCTATTACGTATTGCACTTTGCTACATCTAAAGGTTATAGGCAGAAGTGTTTGTCTCAATGGGCCCCTTGGACGGAGTTACCCCATGTTCAACTTCTGCTCCGCAAGAACTCTGTCACTCTGTGAATGTATCTGTGCTAACTTATACATGGTTTTCGTATCCTGCATCATCCTGTTCCTTTTTGACATCTCATATGTATAATTGCTTGTATTTATCACCACCACTCTTTGTATGTCTGTTTTTATGTTTGTTTGTCTGTTAATATGTCAGTATGTCAACGTCCGAGGCACGTTTCTGATATCTAAAAGGTGCAAGCTTTTTCTGTGTTCTGTATACAACACTGTGAGACTGTATCATTGGGATGTTGTATACTTTTGTATTGTACTTTGGAAAAATAAAAACCAAGTTAATTTCAATTCACCGAGACAGAGCGTCAGCCTTAGTATTCCTTTCGGCAGGACGGAAATGTAACAGAATTTCAAATCAGGCAAAGAAGAGCGCCCACCTGGCCTGGCGCGGATTCAACTGCTGAGCGGTCTGTAGATAGACCAAATATTCGTGGTCTGAAAATAATTACAGGATGCATGACCCCTTCTAGCAGATGTTTCCACTCTTCCAATGCCAATTCAATGGCCAGAAGCTCCTGATCTCTAAGAGTAATTCTTCTCGGCAGGAGAAAATAACTAGGAGAAGAAGCCGCAGGTGACAGTCTTGCCGGTAAGACCTTTTTGCGTCAGGTCTGCACCTGCATCGATAGTAGAGGCATCCACCTCAAAGAAGAATTGCTTGGAGATGTCCGGATGCTGCAATATAGGGGCGGCAGAGACAGACTGAGTTGAAGAAATGCCAATTTGGTCTCTTGGGTCTCATTTTTGGCATTCACTCCTTTCTTTGTAAGAGCTGAAATAGGCGCCAGTAATGAAGAGTAGTGGGGAATAAACTGCCGGTAGAAATGTGCAAATCCCAGAAAGCGTTGAATTGCACGGAGACCCTGAGAACAAAGCCAGTTCAACACAGCAGATATTTTGTTGGTGTCCATCTTCAATCCCTGGTCAGAGACTATATAATCTAGAAAGGGAAGGGAGGATTTCTGGAAGACCCACTTCTCCAACTTTGCACAGAGCTTATTCTCCAGCAACCGTTGAAAGACCTGTCGAACACGTTTCCAATGTGTAGTCAAAGCGGGTGAGAAAATCTTGATGTCGTCTAGATACATCACCACATTGACATATAACGGATCCCGGTGGATGTCGTTAACTTGCTTATCATTGCTTTGCATCAAAAGAGCCTTACAGGCAAGGACATTGCTGCTTGTAAGATTACCCCAAAATGAACCATTTATCGGATCATCCAGTACTTCAAGGAGAGAGGTTCATTTGCTATGAAGAAGGCTTCAGGGTGTCCATGAAATTCCAGCAAGTACCAGGACCTTCTCCTAAAGAGGATTCAGCTATGGGATCGGTTCAACAGCAGTGCAGCGCTTCCTCAGACATCTGTCAGTGCATCTGCACGCACAGTGAGGTGAAGGCTTTTGGAGGCTGGACTGGTGTCAAGAAGAGCTGCAAAGAAGCCACTTCTCTCCAAGAAAAACATCAAGGACAGACTGACATCCTGTTTTAAGTATATTGATTGGACTGCAGAGGACTGGGGTAAAGTTATTGTAACGCTGGCGGCAGGTCCCTCTCCTGCCAGTGGTCTCCGTCGCTGGATCCTGTACCTTGCTTGACAGCCTCCTCCACCACGAGGTCGCTAACGTCCACTGATGTCTCCTGCTCACGGCAGCCGGATCCCAAGTGCGCGCTGGCCCAGGCCGTTTCTTAAAGGGCCAGCATGTAAGTATATAATGGATGAGTGTAATATAGTGAGTGCAGGTAGGTATATAATGGATGAGTGTAATATAGTGAGTGCAGGTAGGTATATAATGGATGAGTGTAATATAGTGAGTGCAGGTAGGTATATAATGTATGAGTGTAATATAGTGAGTGCAGGTAGGTATATAATGGATGAGTGTAATATAGTGAGTGCAGGTAGGTATATAATGGATGAGTGTAATATAATGAGTGCAGGTAGGTATATAATATATGAGTGTAATATAATGAGTGCAGGTAGGTATATAATGGATGAGTGTAATATAATGAGTGCAGGTAGGTATATAATGGATGAGTGTAATATAGTGAGTGCAGGTAGGTATATAATGGATGAGTGTAATATAATGAGTGCAGGTAGGTATATAATGGATGAGTGTAATATAATGAGTGCAGGTAGGTATATAATGTAGGAGTGTAATATAATGAGTGCAGGTAGGTATATAATGTATGAGTGTAATGTAGTGAGTGCAGGTAGGTATATAATGGATGAGTGTAATATAATGAGTGCAGGTAGGTATATAATGGATGAGTGTAATATAATGAGTGCAGGTAGGTAGGTATGTCAGTAATACACTGCAGAATTAAGGCGGGATTCACACGACAGGGTTTCCCGGCCGGGTGCCGGCCGTTCATAAATCGGCCGGCACCCGGCTGCATTAGGAATAATAGACCCCTAATGGGGCTATTCACACGACCGATTTTTTGACGGGCCAGGAAAACCGGCCGTCAAAAAATGGGACATGCCCTATATTCGGCCGGGTACCCGGCCGCCCGGCTCCCATAGAAGTCTATGGGGCCGGGTAATACACGGCCATCACCGGAATGTGTCCCGAGTGATGGCCGGGTAAACCGTCACTCGCGCACTCTCTCCTCCTCACAGTGCAGAGTGCATGTGAGGAGGAGGAGTTGATGCCATTCGGACGAATGGCTACGCTGGTGATACTGTGTGGCAGGGTCGGGGTGTACAGCAGGTGGAAGGGAGCGCTGCGCTGGCTCCCTTCCCCTGCTTGTTACGGTTCCCGACCGCTGGCTGTGTTTTTACGGCCAGCGGTCAGGGTCCTTAAAACCCGAACCATAGACTTTTTACGGCTCGGGTTTTAACTTGCTGCCCGCGCGATCGGGCAGCTGAATGTCGGGTCTCCGGCTGTCCGTGACTGCCGGGGACCCTGAGGAGAGGATAGAAGCAGCTTTCACTGCTTCTGTCTTCTACGATGTCTTTTTACACAACGCTCAATGAACGCTGTGTATAGAAATAGAGACAGCAGCGGTGCTGTCTCTATTCCTCCCGGTGATCATGTGACTGGTCACATGATCGCCGGGTGCCGTTAGTGACAGACTGCTGCTGGGTCTTACTAGACCTAGCACAATCCTATTAGTGACAATCATCACTGTGAGAGGGCTGATTTCCCCTGTAACTGGGGCTGCTGTGCAGCTCCAGTTACAGGGAAAAACAACATGGTGTAAAAGAAAGAAAAAAAATATTAAAAGTTCCAAAAAGGTCTTTTTTGACCTTTGAGGGACAGAACATAATAATAATAAAAAAATAAGTAAAGTGCAAAAAAATTAATCCGATTAAAAAACGGTCAGGGAAAAAACCGGATGCAAATCGGGTCCAAATCGGCCGGTAAAAACAGCAACACGGAACGGAATCGGAACGGATGCAAACCGGCCGGGAAAATCGGCCAAAAACGGCCGATTTTCCCGGCCGACACTCGGACCCTGTCGTGTGAATGAGGCCTAAGGCGGGATTCACACGACCGGGTCGCGCCCGAGCCCGAGTGCCGGCCGGTAAAATCGGCCATTCTGCCCGGCCGGTTTGCATAAAGTTTTGCATCCGGGCCGGGCAGATCTGGACAGTGACATCAGCGGCAACTCCTGAAGGGGAATCCCCATGTGTTCGGGGATTCCGCTTCAGGAGTTTCCCCTGATGTCACTGCCCAGATATGGACAGAGACATGAAGCGCTCTGTCCAGGAGCGGAATCCCCGAAAACACGGGGATTCCGCTCCTTCAAGGAGCTAAAGTGCGGCTAGCACATAGCAGAGTGGGGAGATACCTCCCTGCTCTGCGATAGTGGCGTCGCTGCAGTAGTAGCAGCCGCAGCAGCTGCTAACGGCGCCATCGAAGGTGTCGCCGGGCCAGGGTGCTTTTAAAACAAGCAGGGGAATGGAGCCAGCGCAGCGCTCCCTTCCACCTGCTGTACACCCCGGCCCTGCAACACAGTGTACAGCGATGCCATTCGTCAGAATGGCATCAACTCCTCCTCCTCACATGCACTCTGCGCTGTGAGGAGGAGGAGATAGAGCGCAAGCGCCGGAAAACCCGGCCATCACTCGGGACACATCCCGGTGATGGCCGGGTATTACCCGGCCCCATAGACTTCTATGGGAGCCGGGCGGCCGGGTACCCGGCCGAAGATAGAGCATGTCCTATTTTTTGACGGCCGGTTTCCCCGGCCGTCAAAAAATCGGTCGTGTGAATAGCCCCATTAGGGGTCTATTATTCCTAATGCAGCCGGGTGCCGGCCGATTTATGAACGGCCGGCACCCGGCCGGGAAACCCTGTCGTGGGAATGAGGCCTAACGCAGCATGTGATTACGATTTTTATAAATATTATTCACTTGTATTAAATAGATTTCTACTACGGTACATGTAAACATAAAAGTTTTCTATATTTTCTTTGCTATCTTTTCTCTACCCCACATGGCCACTCTATGGTGATGCAGGTGGTGGCGCTATTTCACTGTTTACCTCCGGCAGCAGAAGGGCGAGGTGCAGCCCTGCCACACAACAACAATCCTGGTTCCGCAGTAGAATTTTCTGTTTTTTTGGTGTAAACTTTTTGCATAGATTTTCATTGTAGGATCTGTACAAAGTGGAGCTGCCAGGAGATCGGAGACTTGATGAGATGGACGCATGCAGCTCCCGTCAGGTACATACTGGTTAGGTGAGTAGTCCCACCTCATAATATCCATGAAATATGGAAATAAATAGGTTTTGGACAAATATCAAACTATCACTGCCAGGCAAAAAACTTTAAAACAGAATTTTTAATAAATATTAACTGTAAAAAAAATAATCAAATACCAATTTAATTTTACTACAAAACACATAGCACCTCGATCAGTGGTACAAGCATCTTTGGGGTACTCCAGTGGGTAGAGTTCATAGAACAGGGTATAATACTAGTAATACCAGTTCAGTATCAGGGCATAATAAATGAGTAGTCCCACCTCCCCTTTCTCATCCATATTAGGCTCTGTTCACATCTGCGTTGGGGTCCCGTTCTGACGTTCCGTCTGAGGTTTCCGTTAGAACGGGACCCTGAGCAGACACCGACGAAAACCAGGGGTTTCCGTTTCCATCACCATTGATTTCAATGGTGACGGAGCCGGTGCCCGTGGTTTCCGTTTGTCTCTTTTGTGCTCCGGACCCTTCGTTTTGCCAGAAGCAATAGCTTAGTCGACTACTGAAATCAATGGTGATGGAAACGGAAACCCCTGGTTTCCGTCGGTGTCAGTTTGTGTCTGCTCAGGGTCCTGTTCTGACGGAAACCTCTAACGGGAACGTCAGAACGGGACCCCAATGCAGATGTGAACAGAGCCTTAGGGCATGACCATACGTGGCGGAATTGCTCTGCAATTCCGCTGCGGATAGTCCGCAGCGGAAATCCGCAGCGTACACGTTTCTCCATTGCTTTCCACAGCTTTTTAGTTGGGTTCGTTTACACGTTGCGGACAATTCTGCGGAGCATAGGCTGTGGTGCGGAATTTGGTGTCCGCAGCATACACTGGCTGTTGCGGACGTGTAGCGGACTTGTTGCGGACTCATTGCGGAATTTCTCCATTGACTTCAATGGAGAGTGAAAATTCCGCAATGAAGTCTGCAGATGTTATGTGTGCTGCGGAGCGTACTGGTTTTACTAACATGATAGTTCTTCATTCTGGCTAAACCTATGTATCTCTAGATCTACAGCCAGACTGAGGAAGTCAATGGGGCTCCCGTAATTACGGGTGATTACGTGTGTGCACCTGTAATTACAGGAGCGTTAATAGGCGATGTCAGTAATTAGTCACTGTCCAGGGTGCTGAAAGAGTTAAACGATTGGCAGTAACTGTTTCAGCACCCTGGACAGTGACATCCGATCACAATATACATCAGCCTGTAAAAAAAATAGAAGTTCATACTTACCCATAACTCCCTGCTTCTTCCTCCAGTCCGGCCTCCCGGGATTACGTTTCAGTCCAAGTGACGGCTGCAGCCAATCACAGGCCAATCACAGGCTGCAGCGGTCACATGAACTGCCGCGTCATACAGGGAGGTCGGGCTGGATGTCGAAAGAGGGACGCGTCACCAAGACAACGGCCGGGTAAGTATGAATTTATTTTTCTTTTACTAGGGAAAGGGCTGTCCCTTCTCTCTATCCTGCACTGATAGAGAGAAGGGAAGCCCTTTCCCCCTCAATACGCAACGGCCAGTCCGCATCAATTTAATGCCCATTTTAGGCAAAGCCGCGACAGAATCTGCAACGCAGATTATGTGCGGCATTGATGCGGACAGTGTATGCAGAACTCCGCCACGTCTGGTCATGCCCTTAGACTGTCACACAGAAACCTCTGCATGTTCTTTATATCCACAATTTCTAGTTATAATCCCTCCTCATCGGGCTGCAGCGGCCAAACCGCAGGAGAAGTGGGGGGTGTGAACATAATCTTAGGCAGCCTTGGCTGGAATTACAGCTGTGATTGGATAGAGTAGGTCACATGTGGACACGAAGTCCCTGTTTACACACCAAGTTTTTTGCAGGTGGAAAAATCTGCCTCAAAATTCCTTCTGCCGCTTTTTTTACGCATTTTTCGACCACGGCCATTGAGCACCGCAGGCAAAAATGCTGCGAAAACCATTTTCTTTGCCTCCCATTGATGGCAATGGGAGGTCAGAGACGGAAACGCTTGAAGAAAGGGCTTGACGCTGCTTTTTCCTGTGAGTGTTTTTTTCTCGTGGGAAAAACGCCTCTGCATCCCATTGAAATCAATAAGATTAGTTTTCGGACGTTTTTTGGTGCGGTTTTCGATGCGTTTTCCACTTAAAAAAACGCTCCAAAAAAACTCTGTGTGAACTAGGCCTAATATTTCTCCATATATTACATGTGGCTTTTGCAGCATATTTGGCTGTGCATCCTTTGCATTACAATCTACTGCAGATTGTTACTGCTGCAAGTTTATGCAGTTTTCTAGAACCCTATTCACATTCATACTTTATGTGTCAATTTGACCATGGAAATCTGCAATAAATATGTAACATGTGAACATAGACTTAGGAGCTACACGTGATGTTTCAGGCTACATTTACACACTGCAACCAGGTTACATCACACTTGTCTTCTCTCCCAGATTGTCCTGGAGACTTCCAAACTAGGGAAGATCTTACATGATGTAGCTGCATAAAGGAAGGCACTCTGCTAGGACTATTTGTGAGGGGGAACTCTGCTTGTAGTGGTTATTGGGGGCAGTCTGCTGGCACTAATTATTGGAGGCACTTTGCTGGCAATATGGTTTATTGAGGGGTCTCTGCTGGTAGTGTTGTTTATGAGGGGGCAGTATACTGGCACTGTGTAAGGGACATGACTTGGATAAGTAGAGTAGAGTGAACCGTACCTTCTTTAGCCTCCAGAATAACACACATGACACCGAGGTTGGATTTTAATGGCCACAGCAGCCGTTTATTATAAATTTTATGCAAATAAAATTTTATAACCCAAATATTATAAAACACCCAAGAATTCCCCAGAATTGGAATTCTTCCAAAAAACACATCACAAAAAACCCTTAACAGGGTCAACATAAATAACAACATGACCAGGGAAGCCCTTGAGGTTACCGCCAAATCGAAACCAACTAGCCATCTGCCACCACCACTTGTTTTTACCTCCAGCCGTAACCCGGCTCGAAAGCACCGCTCACTTGCAGATGGCTTTTTCCATAAAGCACTTCAAAGGGGTAACACCCTAAGAAGCCTTCCACATATTTTGGGGGACGCATACCCCTGATGCGACCTCCCCCACCAGTTTTACTGACCAACCTCAAGGACTCCCCACGCCACTGCGAAATGCGCCTTGACCACCTCAAGCCCATGAGCTCCTCCACACCAACACCCCTCTTTCGATTCCTTCTGCCAGGGCCAAACTCCATATATCCATCCCAACCTCATTCAGGTGCACCCCATCATGTCTCCAGTAACACCCCACACCGGCTTCCAGGTCCCTGTGCCTGACCACGACTCCACCATGCTTTGCCACAAAAGCTGAAACCGCCCTATTAACTTTTATTCTGGCCTTATTCAACCTTTCAACCGATCGAGCCAAACGCCACGACTTTCTCGGCACAATGTCCGACCAGACTATCAATAATCTCGAGTGCAATGCCCATAAGCACAACAAATCATGCTTAATGTCCCTAATCAGATCCCGAAAAGGGCGCACCCCTAAATCATTCCCCCCCACATGCAACACTAAAATGTCGGGAACCCGGTCTAACTGGGTATATATTTGTACTTCTTGTACCACCCTAGCCCAGACCATTCCCCTAAAACCCAACCAGTGCAGGACAGCCTCTTCCCGCGGAATCCTCAGTTGGCGGCCATCAGGACGAACATCCGCCCTCAGAGCGCCCCAGTAAACAAAAGAATGCCCCAAGATCCAGACCAGACAAGGGCGTAAACCTGAAAAAAGAGAAAACACACATCTTACAATCCCATCCGCACTCCATTTTCTAACTCACACCTCCACTCCAGTAATAATTGCGCCCCGTTAAAGCAGATGAGGACGAACGTAGGTACGAAAACGGTTAGACTCCCACCTCCCGATGCGCCTCACCCCCGCCTCGTCCAACCCCCATCTCACCGCCTCTGTCGCCGCGCCAATTCGGAATGAATGTGAGGAATACTCAGTCTCCTGAACCCCGATTGTAATCAAACAGAGCTTGAACACAGCACTAAACTGGAATCTAGATAGAAATGACCCGTCCTCATGTCGTAATAACGGAACCCCCGTTAACTCCCTTTTCCCCCCAAACGCAGCCACACACTGTACCGGGCACATCACCGAACCCTCTAACGCGAACAACACTATCCGCCTACCCTTGCCCGTTACGTCAGTTTTTGATCTACGCAGCACAATCTCCACCCTGTCACCGAACAATTCCACATCATCCAAAGCTATACCTCCTGCCCGAGAAACACTTGGCGACACCAGTTCGCCAATTCTGAACGCCCCGAAAAAGGCTAACGAAAAAGCCAGGCGGAACAATCGGACTTCAAAACCCGAACTACAAACCCCTTCCACCGCCGATCCCAACATGCAAAGAATCTGAAAAGAAACCGGCCGCCGCCGATCCACCGACACTCTTCCCCTGCGAACCCCTTTTAAAGCTTGAACCGCTAAAAACTCTTTAGTCACATCCACCAAACCATGCAGTTTCAAACCAAACGCCACTGCGGACACAAACTTGTTCACTTTGGATACAGACACCCCGGACTCATACGCGTCCCCCAACCAATACAACAAAGCCACCAGTCTGTCCCGGTCCGACCGGACGTCACCTAGGGATCTCAGCCAAAGCTCCCATTGAGCCCAGCCAGCCCTGTATGATGCCCACGTAGAGCTCGCCAGAGATCGCTCGATCAATGCTTCTGCCGCAGCGAAACCAACTCCCAGAGATGATCCGGACAAACCATGCCGATCTGATCCGCTCCCGGCGCCAGCTGACGAAAACGGTCCCACTGCGAGCGAGAAAGGGCATCAGCAACACAATTTTCAATCCCTGGAACATGCACCGCCACCACCCAAGCATTTAAGGACAAACATACCAGCACCAAGTGCCGTAACAGTTGCACCACTGGAGGCGATGACGCCGAGATATTATTGATAGCCAATACCACCCCTAAGTTATCACAGTGAAAACGAATCTTCTTGTTCCTGAGCCTGTCCCCCCAAATGGTCACCGCGACCACTATAGGGAACAGCTCGAGTAAGGCCAAGTTTTTCGTCAAACCGTTGTCAACCCAGGTATCTGGCCACCCTCCGGCACACCACTGGCCACCACAATAAGCTCCAAATCCGCCCCCTCCAGCCGCATCCGTAAACAAATCTAAATCCACTGAATCCATAGCCCCGTCCATCCAAAGTGACCGCCCGTTATATTGGCCCAAAAACTGATGCCACACGCCCAAATCCGCCCGGTGCTCACCACTCAATCTCACAAAATGATGCGGTGCCAACACCCCGGCTGTCGCCGCCGCCAGACGCCTACTGAACACTCTGCCCATGGGCATGATCCGACACGCGAAGTTTAACTTCCCCAATACTGATTGCAAACTACGCAACGTAACCTTT
This sequence comes from Rhinoderma darwinii, assembly GCF_050947455.1. NCBI lineage: Eukaryota > Metazoa > Chordata > Amphibia > Anura > Rhinodermatidae > Rhinoderma > Rhinoderma darwinii. The sequence goes on along the minus strand of NW_027461962.1, from coordinate 1,169,241 downwards.
TTAAGCCGAGCCAATGCCTGAACTTCCGACCGAAGCCCTGTCAATTTGTCTTCAGGTAGTCTACATTCCATCAAGACCGAATCAATTTCTATACCTAGAAAACGAATAACAGTAACCGGACCCTCCATCTTGTCAGGAGCCAACGGGACTCCAAAGTCCCTCATGACCCCCTGTAAGGCATACAAAATATTTGCGCACACTGTTGAACCCCCCGGGCCAACACACAAAAAATCATCCAGGTAATGAATGACAGACTTCACACCTGCGACCTCCCGTATTACCCATTCCAAAAACGAACTAAATGCCTCAAAATACGCGCACGACAAAGAACAACCCATCGGCAAACAACGATCCACAAAAAATTCCCCTTCCCAAAAACAACCCAACAACCGTTGGCTCATTGGATGAACCGGCAGTAACCGAAACGCCGCTTCAATATCCGTTTTTGCCATCAAGGCACCTTCCCCCGCTTCCTTAACCAAAACCACCGCCTTATCAAAAGACGCGTACACCACTGAACACAACTCTGGATCAATTCCATCGTTCACCGATGCACCCCGGGGAAAAGACAAATGGTGTATCAAACGAAACTTGTTCGGCTCACGCTTAGGCACAACCCCCAAAGGAGACACCACCAAGTCATCCACTGGGGGTTCTACAAAAGGACCCGCCATGCGGCCCAAACTAACCTCTTTTCGCAATTTCTCGTTAACCACCCCTGCGTGTTGATACGCGGACCTAAGATTCCTACGAGTAACCGGAATATCATACGGGGGGCAGGAATCACAAAACCACAACTAAAACCGTCCTCAAGCAACTTTGCCCCAGCCCTATCCGGATAATTACTTAGAAAGGGGGCCATCCTTGGTAAACTCACCGGTGTCACTCCCTTGACCAGCTGCCCCCCCCGAAACCCCACCCCTTTTACCTTTTCGTAAGCATTTTGACGCACCATGAGACGCCCCGCTGCAATGGGAACACACGTGCTTGAACTTGCACGTGGCCCCAAATTTACATTGGCCGTCGTTAAATTGCCAACAGAAACCAAGTTTCGAACCGGAACTCTGACCAGACTGTCCGACCTGCCCTGCAGATCCCCCGCTCCCTGGAAAGGACTGTACCGGCTTAACCGGAGCAGTCACCCGCAACCACAACGCGATGTCTTTCTGATCCCATCCAATGCTGGGTTCGCACCGCCTTCCGCTGCCGAAACTGCTCGTCGTAACGCAACCATGCCATACCGCCATAAACCCGATGCGCCTCCCCAATAGCGTCCATGTAACAGAAAAGGGCAGAGCAATGTTCTGGAGTTTTTTCCCCCACCACACTAGCCAATATCGCAAACGCCTGCAGCCAGTTCACAAACGTTTGTGGAATAAGACGATAACGCCGCCGTTCCTCCTCCTCCTTTTTACTCTCGTCCCTTTTCCCTTTATCCAAATTAAATTTTGCCAAAGGAAGGAGAGAAAATATTTCCACATATTCGTCCTTCCAAATGCGCTCGCGAACCTCCTGTTTTAAATGCGCTCCCAACGGACCCTCGAAACACACATAGACTTCACCCCGCGCTCTATCATCCAACCGTACTCTCTCGCCTTCTTGCGCCCCCTCCGTCTGTACCGACACCGCTACGGCCCCCCCGGAGCCCCCAGCTTGCAACCCCACCAATGGCTGCCCTGCCCCCAGCGCTGCCGTCCCCCAAACCGCCACCGGAGCCACTCCCGCCGATACCGACGCCTGTGACTTATCCAACTTATTCACCAGCTCGCGCAAACAACCTACCAAGTCCGCGAAACCACTAACATTCCCCCCAGAAGACCCGCCATCGGCCGCGCTGCTCGACAAAACCCTTGTACCCCCCGACAAACCAGCATTATGAACAGAGATAGAAGATGAACACCCACCTGGCTGCTCAGGCGCTGTGATCCCGCCAGCCGGACTAACTTGACCGCGCTGATGCTCTCTGACTTCTCCCTCTTCCAAATCCCTTGTCAACTGCGACCGCTGCCCACACACACAGTGAGGGCACGGAGATCCTCTTCCCGATTCTCCTGCCGGGCCGACCTCCATTGGAGCCCTGATGCTGAGAGGGCCAACCGCCTGTTGCCCGATCCGCGGAACCCAGACCTCTGACCGCACTCCACCTCCCACAGGCCTCTCCATCCTCCCTGCAGACAACCTCGCAGCAGCCAGCCCCCTGATTGGCTCTTCATCATGCGGGGCTGCCGACGTGCCCATCTCCTGCATCACCCCCGACGGAGGGGGGGTATTTGGAAAACTGGGGGCAGTCCCCCCCCTCACCGCCAAGCACCGCCGCGGCTGGGGATTTCTGCCAGGCCGGGACCTCCTAGGGGATGCCGCTCTCCCTGGAGACCGGACTGCAGCGACCCTGGAGGGGCTTCCCCGGCGGCGCCGTGCCCGCGGGATTTCCTCAGGGCTAAATCTCGCCGGCGGGCGGGTACGCCTAGACCTGCGAGCAGTCACCCCCCCTGTAGAGACCGGATCACTTCCCCCACTAACAGGAGTCGCGAACAGCAGCGGGCTGCCCACGTCTAAGTCCAGCACTGCAGCAGCAGACAACGAGGGAGACGAGTGCAGGGGATCCGTCCCTCCCCCCTCTCTGGACACCGCGCGCTGCGAGCGCCGGGGCCCTGCTGCCTGGGGCGCCGCCAGCCCCACCAGCCTTGTCACCTGTGTCTCCAACCAGCCGTCCTCATGTGACTCCGCTGCCACCCGGAGCCGCTCCACCAGACCATCGAACAACGCCATCAACCGCCCAGGTAAGTAAAATCCGCTTTGCACAGATGAACAGCTCACTGCTTCTGCTGTTGTTCTTCTCGCTGTCTCCCTCGCACTGAGGAAAACAGCGGGAAGCCGTTACTCTCACCCCCTCCTTCCGAGCCCCTCCCCTAACTACCTTATGCATCCCTCCCTTAACTACCGTTATACCTATTAACCCCTTACTTCCCCCTACCTCCTATCCTGTCATGGCGGCCTCCCCTTATGTCCTGCAGTCGGCAGTGCGGCCGCTCCTATACTCTGCTGGCACTGTATGGGGGCACTCTGCTTAGTCTAATGATGGGGTCGCTCGCTGATAACTGAGGCTTCTTAGCTGTCCTTATCGGTGGGGTTTACATAGGAAAGAAATTCTCAAACCACATCTCAAATCTCCCTGTAGTTGATTCTAAAAACAGACAAGTATGGCTCAGAAAAACAGCTGCAAACAAATAACCATTGATGTGAATGGAAATGAACAAAATGTTTTTCACTTTCTGCGATTATTATTGACATGTTTTATAAGACATGTTACATCTCGTGTTATACACAGCAGGAGGCAACAGCACACGTCTTATCACACAGGAAGAGGAAATACATCAGAAAGGGAAACGGGAAGAGGAAGAGCAGCCATGTCATACAGGAAATACAGGGAAGTGACATCATCACAGGAGGTAACGTATATCCTGTGTGCGGGGACCCCAGAAATATGATGAGACTGACGTATCAGGGCTGATACATAGTAATGTTATGTTAATGTTATGTTATTATATATCATTACGTGTGTGTTTAGGCTGTGCTTATATATGTTAGTAGGTCGGACCAGAAGGATCGCTTGTTCTGTATACAAGCTCCAGATAAGAAGAACATGGATCAGCACAACAACACCAGCGCTCCTGGGACTGCGCTCCAACCACACAGCATTTCATCCGGAGGATCGACTGTTCCGTAGTCCAAAACGTCACTTCTCGGGTTCTATTCCTACAATGGAGGAAAAAGTCAATTACATATTTTCAGTAATTATTGTTACAATATCTCCATTAAGGAAATCTCATGTATGGAATATTTTTTTGTATCACCTTAACTTCTGGTTACACCTGAAATGCCCTATAAGGGTATTTAGATATCATAGAGGGGGGTATCACGCTGGAGACCCTCTCTATGACCCAAATGGAAGCTCTGCGCCACCTCTGTCCAGAGGCTGTGTGTGGTATTGCAGCTTTTCTGTATTGAAATGTATAGGGCTAAGCTGTCCACACACCGCACATTACCTGTGGACAGGTGTGGCTCTGTTTTTGGAAGATATCAGCTCTATTTTTCTAATTATGTACAACCCCTTTAATGAAATAATCTCTTTAGAGGGTTTTCTCCATCTCAGACGTTTATGTGATATCCACCTATGCGCATGCACGCAGCTCTCTCCGTTCTGTACTATGGGAGTTACGCAAATAGTTCAACAGCGCTCAGCTGTTTCCGAAACTTCCATAGAACAGAATAGAGAGAGGGACGTGCGAGGCCTTTCCGAAGTCATTCTCCACCTGGAATCAGCAGCCATTAGACGGGACAGGGATCTGGGAACAAAGCAGGACAGGGTCAGGGAGACACCTCCGTTTTCCACATAGGTGTGAGTCCCAGAGAAATAGTAAGATGGGAGTACCCCTTTAAATAAAACTTCTTGGTGGTGATCCATTTTCTTAAGGTGTTTAATTAAACTATGGACAGTGAGGTCGAAGAACCGGCACCCAAAATATCTATACTGGAGTGACATGCGTGTTACTAACGCTGTATACAAGCTCCCCCCGTATAACAGACAGGGCCCTCACTGAGACTTTGTAGGGGCTCCTAGAGACAAATATATATTGATGTACAGACATTTTCCCCTCCGTTATTGTGCAGCAAGACCTCCCCACATATAACAGGCAGGACCCTCACTGACCCCCTGGACAGACACATAGGCCTGAATATATTTATATCTTTATATTTTCCATTATTCACCTGCAGGAAATGTTATTTTTAGAAATGGGGAGAAATACTTGGAATTGTGTTTTTTTAGTTTCTGATGTTATTTTTGTTACTTCTCAGGTATAAGGAGAAAAGTATCCGGCACATACAAGATGAGACGTGGATGAAGATGTGCGGAGGACTGTACCCCACCGGGAAAGAGCGGGCTGTCACTGGTATTACCATGGGGCAGATTTACTAAGGCCTCATGCACACGACCGTAGTGAGGTGCATTGACCGTGACTTACGGCTCGTACGTCCGCGGAGTGTCACCCACGGCCACCCTCAAATCGCGGGCCGTGCATATGACCGCGTGCATTATTTTCTATGAGCCTGTACCGCAAAACACGACCGTAATAAGACATGTCCGTTGTTTTTGCGGTCCAGGTTCCTGCGCAATGCATGGACCGTGGAAACCAAGGTCGTATGCATGGGCCCATTGAAATGAATGGGGCCGCAATTCACCTGCAGATTTGCGGGTGAATTGCGGCCGCAAAAATAAGTTAGTGTGCATGGGGCCTAAAACTATCTGAGTTTTACACAGTGTAAACTGATACAAGGAAGTCAGAAATTGCGCCAAATTTATCACAGTGGTGCACGATGTATGATAGATTTTGCTAGACATGTTAGACACTTTTCTCTTCCTTATACCACCTCTTGGTTGGCTTAGTTTAAGACACGCCCCTTTATTCTAGGCCACGCCCCTTGTCAAGCACGCCGCAAAATGTGTCTAAAACAATTAATAAATATGGCGCACAACATGTACGCCATAATTCTGGCTCAATTTGAATAGTAAATCTGTCCTACTATAAATGTAATATAAATTTGGGGTTAGTATTCAGGGCATATTCCCTATTTAAAGAATTGATAAGAGTCGGGAATCCTTCAGCTTAGTCCATTCTCTCTACTATCAGTCAGTACAGGGAGTAGTAGTACATATAAAACATTACATGGTCACCATGTCAGCTTTATTCTGCCTGCACTGACAGCACAAAGTCTTCATGGTGACTGCAGGACTGGAAGTCAAGGACCACCTCTATGATGTCCGCGGGACCTAATAGGGATATGGCGCTTTTTCCATTTATTTGTTGTTGTAGTGTAATGAGAATATTATTTACATGCAGTATTTATTGCTAGGGGAATTTTTTTTCTGAAAATTCTATAAAGAGCAAGTGGCGTAGGATTGGATAAGTCTGGTGACATCAAGACACAAATGTGACCTCAAGAATTCGTCAATGAGCTGATAATCCCGGTGCCAATTCTGGCTGCAAGTAATATATAAAGGGGCACACCTACCTCAAGTACTGGCACAGTATAAGGTCATCAGGGTGACTGCAGGACTGGAATTAACGCTCTTTTATGAAAAGTGTGTTTTGCAATGTTCAGCACATGGCAGCTTTGTGTATATAGTAGTATATAGACCCTACTGCACTGATTCTTCATACTATACCCTAATAGAGCATAGTTGACAATATTTGGAATTTCTTTCTAGGGACACTTCGGTTTCAGATGGATTGAGACAGGACTTGACAGGGCCTACCTTTGACAGAACGTGGTTCATTGGGCATGGCTTGTCATGGGGCAGGGTTAGTGAGAATACACTTTGTGTACCAGATATTCCCTGTATTCTGTCCTCACTATAAAAACCTTGCAGTAAGGACAGTATAGAGGGAGGGTATCGCCTGCAGAAGTGATCTAAGTAAGTATGGCACGTGACCACTGTGGCCAGTGATTGACTAGTTCGATCATGTGCCGATACGGGACATCACTGGTCCAGCCTATGTAAACAGGCCGGCAGGGGATTGTGAACCGCCGGCACTGGAGCCGCAGAGAATTAGAAGGTGGGTATTTGCTAAATGGTGCAATTTTCAGTTTGAATTACAATTTTTATAAAGCCTGGAAAACCCTAAAATGTATTCAGACCCCCAGACAAATCCCCTTTATGTACTTCCCGCTCCTTCAGCAGCTCTGGGTCCCATTCGGCTCCGGACCCCACCTCTGCTGGCTGAGCCAGGAGCTGTTAGTGATATTGGCCTTTACATATTGGAGTAATCCAATAGATAACAGCCAATTATTTTAATAAAATCCTGCGATGTAGTTTGGGTGGGCACTGCGCCTTTGATTGCATGACAAATTTTTCTTGGTGTTCCCCTTTAAAAATTGGTAAGCGGCGGGTAACACAAATACTTCACACGTGGACAGTAAAGTAAAACCCATTTTATTTTGACTGTATTTCTGGACCGGACTGGTCCGGGACTAAACTTGACTGGTCCCTTCGTCAGGTTAAGATCAGATAAAGGGACAAGTCGTGCCAGAAACGCGTATTTAAATAAAATTCTACCATCGCTTGGCGCCCTATCTGTCCCCGTTTTGAAACCTTTGTGTTAACCGCATCTTAGTTGAGCAGATTTACTTGTGAATTTTGTATCTTAGTTGAACATAGAACGCACTATCTACCTACCTGGCAGATAAAGGGTCTTGGTGTGGGTCACGGGGAATATCTTCAAGAGAGCAACTCTTCACTAGGACATTTTATTTATTCTTGTTTCAGAACTGAAGGGAATGTACCGTACAACATCAGCAGGAGGAAGCCCTGGTGTCGAGAACGTCAGCCATGGAAAGGGATGTGCCAGATCAAGGTCTCTACGCTAAAGAGGCAGCAGATATGAACCACTAATGTCCATCTAAGAATGCCGGAACGTCATCCGTCCACACCTCCTCCTTCCCATCCCCCACTGTCCAGAAGGGGTTTTTAAGATCCATCCAATTAAAAGACAACTGTCCAGAAGTCTTTGAAAATGAAGCCTTGTCCATGATTCGCAGGGCTGCGGTGAAGTACAATGGTTTTGGGTGTTTAATGGCAAGTCTCTTCAGATGCCCGGCAATGGACTTCCTCCCCTCGTCCTGTTTGGTAGGGTCTCTGCACTCCCTTTCCTGTAGAACAGCTGCCTCTACAGATTCCCAAGGCCATCCATATTTTTTTCCTGTCTGGCTGATAGCAACACATGTCAATAAAAACATACCTCAATGTATTTATTGTATTTCTAATAAAAATGGATAGACAAATACATAAAAATAATTTGTTTTAATTCCAAAGAACTATCATAAAATCTATATTATACCTGTGTAATCAATTGTGGACATGGTCACTGATTCATTGAAGTCCAGCAAAGAAATCCCCCAGCCTGAGACATACTGTACTCCGTGTCAGAAGAACAAGAAGCTACAAAAAGAGAGACAACTGCATCCAGTCGATGTTCTTATCAACATAGAGGTTTAAAAGGTGAGAAGACTAATTGACATTTTTTTTCAAGGTATTACTCTAGGGAGCGCTCCTGTTATCATCTTTATCTCACACTGTATTTTCCTAAGGTACTGTATACATTTCACTCATTAATGCCGACCTAGCCAAGTGAGCACACAACAAACTAAGCCTGCGCACCCAAATAGAGTACCAACCATCTACACATCATTCCAATAAAGGAGTTTTGCCTTTGCACAGCGCTCCAAGGGGAGCACAATACAACTTCAATACTGCAAATACCTAACCTGAACGTCACATCTGCACCTTCCTCTTCTCTTTTGAAGATGTTAGTGTACAGAGTAGTAGGGGAATTGACCAGACATGATGTGCTGCCTCGTGGACTGTCCTATATTTCCAGAGCGAAGGAAAGATAGGTGGTCTGGCCAGTTGTAGACTTCATCCCTAACATCTGACACAGACCAAAATAAGTATTCGGCACTCAAAGCCAAAGTTTTAAGAAATCTCAAGTGCGCCAACTACAGCGGTCAGCCGCCATTCAGAACGAAGCGCCAACTACTGGATGTACCAGCAACCAGAACGGCACAGTGCCTGATGAAGGTCATGTAATGACCGAAGCGTCGCACTAAGCCTCTGGCATCTACAACCACTTGAAAAAAATCAAGATTTCTTCTTTAAACTTCAGCTTTGTGTGCCAAATACTTATTTTGACTACGATTGGGTTGGGACCCTATTCGTGCACCTACATCGTCCAGTGCGTTCTGAACCACTACTTATCTGGCACAGACCATCCTGGAGCTGAATGTCTCTGAGGCTGCTCTTTCAAAGTTGCTAATGTAGCTCATCTGGGCTCCATAGACCCAACCTTTATATATGACTCCTAGAGAAATGGGTTAGTGAAAGAAAAAGGTAAAATTCAGATCCTGGAGGCCATTGAGTATGTCAACCTTTGGACCTTGATTGGCATCTACGCCATATTTTCAAAGTAATCCATCAGATGTCTCAAGAAGAACATTTTATGAGGAAAGGACAATGTTGATGAGATTGCAGGTCCTCCTGTTTCTAACTCACATAATTATTACCCAGCATCCAGGTAAATAGTGCATACAAAGTCCAGAAATATAACCAGGCGACTGTCCAGATAAACATTGGATACAGCGCCCAGAAATGGTGCATTGTGCCCCGATAAATATTTCCTTAAAAGGAATGTCCGAGAAATTAAACTAATTGCATGGAATGTTTTGAAATGAAAAAAACAGCCATTACTCACCTGTTAAATCCCCTGCACCCATGATCTGGTGGTCAACCCGATGGGTTGATTGAAGAGACTACCCTACGTGGATCGACACCCGCTACAAAATTCTCACCCAAAAATTAAGATATGGAATTGGTTACCCCTTTCTATGGCAGATCGAATAGCCGTAATTAAAATGATAGTATTACCCCAGTTGTTGTATCCACTGATTAACAGTCCCATATGGAGAGGAGAAAAGACGTTTAAATGCATAGAAAGCTTAACCCCTTCCCGACATTTGTCGTAAGTATACGACATGGAAAGCCAGTGCTTCCCGCAAAATGTCATATACTTACGCCAAATAATTGGCACCGGCTCAGAAGCTGAGTCGGTGCCATCATCGCCGGATCTCAGCTGTATCTGACAGCTGACATCCGGCTGTAATGGCGGGGACCAAAATTAGCTTCGATCCCCGCCATTAACCCCTTCAATGCAGCGTTCAAACGTGATCGCTACATTTAACCTGTTTGCAGCTCATTGGAACCACAGCAATGAAATTGCCGGGGTTCCGGTGGCTGCAATAGCAACCGGAGGCCTAATACTGGCCTCCCAGTCTGCCTAGCACGGAAGCCGGTCAAGATCCGTACAGCGGCGGAGCCTGATCGGCTTCCGTAGCCGCCGGCAAGATGGCGCCGACTCAGGAGCTGATCCAGCGTCATCAGCGGTGGAGGTCAGCTGTATATTACAGCTGACATCCACATGAAATGGTAGGATCCGATCCCTGCCATTAACCCCTTTGATGCAGCAATCGAAAGCGATTGCTGCATCTTAGCGGTTGCTAGCAGATCGCCAGCCCTTACAGGCAATCAGGACTTGCGACTGCTGCTATGGCAACAGGAGACACAATGACCTCCTGCTCTGCCATTACGGAAGCTGATTAGGCCCCGCCGGGAGGCGAAGCCTAATCGGCTTGCTGTCAGTGAATAACTGACAGATCTAATACATTTCACTACGTAGGTAGTGCAATGTATTAGAAAAAAACTAAAGCTGACAGTTGGACCGTCAAGTCCCCTAGTGGGACTTGAGAAAAAGTGTAAAAAAAAGTATAAAAAAAGTGTCAAAAAAAAGTGAAAAAAATAAAAGTTTGAAAACAATAAAAGTTTCAAGTAATAAAATAAAACACAATCGCCCTTTTTCACTTATCAAGTCCTTTATTATTGAAAAATAATAATAAACCATACGTATTTGGTATCGCCGGGACTGTAACGACCTGAGGTATCAAAATATAATATTATTTATTGCACACGGTGAACAACGTAAAAAAAAAACGTACCAGAGTTTCTGTTTTTTGGTCACTTTGACCTACATATATTGGAATAAAAAGTGATCAAAAGTCGCACGTATCCAAAAATGGTACCTATAAAAACTATAGCTCGTCTCGCAAAATACAAGCCCTCATACAGCTCCGTCGACAAAAAAGTAAAAAAGTTATAGTTCTCACAACTTGGCGACAGAAAAAATACATTCTTTTTACAAAAGTAATTTTATTGTGCAAAAAAATGTAAAACATAAAAAAGTGCTAGAAATTAGGTATCGCCAGAATCGTACGGACCCGCAGAATAAAGTTAACATGTAATTTATAATGCTTGGTGAACGCTGTATAAAAAAAACCTAAAAAAAAACTATGGCAGAATTGTATTTTTTTGTTTACCTGGCCTCCCAAAAAATAGGATAAAAGGTGATCAAAAAGTCACATGTACCTCAAAATGGTACCAATAATAACTACAGCTCGTCCAGCAAAAAAACAGCCCTCATACCACTACGTCTATGAAAAAATAAAATTAGTTAAGGCTCCAATAAGTCAGGAAAGAAAAAATATGCAGTTGTGCCGGCCCGAGGGGAACATTTCTTCTGTTTCAAGAGGCGATTTACCAAGGACCTAAAATTAGGGAACCAGGAAGGGCAGGGCCCAAACATATCTGCTGGAAGCGAGGGTGCCCGTATTATACCAGGACAACACTTTCCCAGCAAAATTCCCCAAACTGCAAAGGTGCGGAGTGTGGACCAAAAGGGGGATAAGAAAGGACGCCATATATCAGTGCGACACCGGCCTGTGCAGAAAGGATTGCTTCACAGCGTAACACACATCTATGGATCATTTTATTGCTTTTTTACCCCATTATTATGCCACCTGACTATGTCCCTGATGTACTCTGCCCAGCTTACATATGCCCCACATTATAAATGGAAACACCAGCAATAATCAAACAAATCTACTACCAAGCAAAATCCGCTCTCAAAAAGCCAAATGGCGCTCCCTCCGCTCTGAACCCTACAATGTGCCCAAACAGCAGTTTACTTCCACATATATGGCATCTTCATACCCGGGAGACCCTTTTAACAATTTTTGGGGTGTGTGTCTCCAGTGGCATAAGCTGGGCATGACATATTTGTCACTGAAATGGCATATCTAGGGAAAAATATTAATTTTTAATTTGCACCATCCGCATTGCAATAATTTATGGAAAAGACCTGTGGAGTGAAAATGCTCACTACACCCCTTAATAAATGCCTTGAGGGGTGTAGTTTCCAAATGGGGTCATTTCTCAGGGGTTTCTTTTTATTATTCCACATCTGAGCCTCTGCAGTTGTGAACCAATACTTTGTAAATCGACAAATTAGGCCTCAATTTTACATGGTACACTTTCACTCCTGAGCCTGGTCGAATGTCAGGGCAAAAGATTAGGGCCCCATGTAGGGTGTTTCTAAAACCGGGAAACACTGCATAATAATTAGAGAGCTGTCTTGTTATGGTGGCACAAGCTTGGCACCACATATTGGCATATCTATGGAAAAACTCCCATTTTCACTCTGCAACATCGAGTGCACACTAAATTCTACAAAACACCTGCAGGGTTAAAATGCTTACTACACCCCTAGGTAAATGCATTGAGGGGTGTAGTTTCCAAAATTGAGTCACTTCCGGGGGGTTTCCACTGTTTTGGGCCCATAGGCGCCCAGAAACCAATCCAGCAACATTTGCACTCCAAATGGTGCTCCTTCCCTTCTGAGCCCTGCCGTGTGCCCAAACAGCAGTTTATGACCACATATGGGGTATTGCCGTGCTCGGGAGAAATTTCTTTACAAATGTTGTGTTCTTTTTTTCCTTTATTTGTTGGGAAAATGAAAAATTTTGCGCTAAAGCTACGTCTTATTGAAGAAAAAGGATTGTTTTTATTTTCACTGCCCAATTCTAATAAATTCTATGAAACATCTGTGGGGTCAAAATGCTTACTACACCCCTAGATGAATTCCTCAAGAGGTGTAGTTTCTTTTGGGCGTTTTCATTGTTTTGTCCCCTCAGGAGCTTTGCAAATGTGACATGGCCTCTGCAAACCATTCCTGCTAAATGTGATCTCCAAAAGCCAAATAGCGTTCTTTCCCTTCTAAGCCCTGCCGTGTGTCTAAACAGACACTTATTACCAGATGTGGGGTATTGTTTTACTCGGGAGAAATTGCTTTACAAATTTTGCAGTGCTTTTTCTCCTTCAGTCCTTGTGGAAATGAGAAAAAATTAGCTAAACCTACATTTTCTTTGAAAAAATATAGATTTTTATTTTCAGGGCCTAGTTCCAATAATTTCAGCAAAGACCTGTGGGGTCCAAACGCTCATTATACCCCTAGATAATTTCCTCAATGGGTATAGTCTCCAAAATGGGGTCACTTGTGGGGGGGTTTCCACTGTTTTATCCCCTCAGGGGCTTTGTAATTGTGACATGGCCTCTGCAAACTATTCCTGCTAAATTTGAGCTCCAAAAGCCAAATGGCGTTCCATCCCTTCTAAGCCCTGCCGTGTCTCAATAAAGCCAATTATTACCACATGTGGGGTATTGTTTTACTCGGGAGAAATTGCTTTACAAATTTTGCAGTGGTTTTTCTCCTTTAGTCCTTGTGGAAACCTACATTTTCTTTGAAAAAATTTAGATTTTAATTTTCACGGCCTAATTCCAATAATCTCTGTAAAAAACCTGTGCGGTCAAAATGCTCACTATACCCCTAGATAATTTCCTTGAGGTGTGTAGTTTCCCAAATGGGGTCACTTTTGGGGGATTGTCACTGTTTTGGCACCTCAAGAGCCCTTTAAACCTGACATGGTGCCTAAAATATATTCTAATAAAAGTAAGGCCCCAACATCCTCTAGGTGGTCCTTTGCTTCTGAGGCCAGTGCTTCATTCCAGTAATACGCTACGGCCACATGTGGGATATTTCAAAAAACTGCAGAACCTGGGCAATAAATATTGAGTTGCATTTCTCTGATAAAACCTTCTGTGTTATAAAAAAAATTGTATTAAAAATGTATTTTAAAAAATATGTAATTTGTAAATTTCACCTCTACTTTGCTTTAATTCCTGTGAAATGTCTAAAGGGTTAACCCCTTAGTGACCAGCCCATTTTAGGCCCTAATGACCAAGCTATTTTATTTGTTTTTCTATAGTCGCATTCAAAGAGCTATAACTTTTTTATTTTTTCGTCTACATAGCTGTATGAGGACTTGTTTTTTGCGGGATTAGTTGTACTTTTTGATAGCACCATTTTTGGGTACATATAATTTTTTTATTAACTTTTATTAACTTTTTTTGGGGGGTTTATAAAAAAAAACTGAAATTCTGCCATTGTTCTATGCGTTTTTAAATTGACGCCGTTCACTGTGCGACGTAAATAACATGTTACCTTTATTCTATGGGTCGGTACGATTACACCGATACCACATATGTAGAGGTTTCTTAAGTTTTACGACTTTTGCACAATAAAAACACTTTTGAACTAAAATTATTTGTTTTGCATCGTCGCTATCCAAGGGCCATAACTTTTTCATTTTTTCATCAATGTATTGATTGTTTGGGCTTGTTTTCTGCGGGACGAGACGTAGTTTTGATTGGTTCTGTTTTGGGGTGCATGGGACTTATTGATTCATTTTTATTATGACTTTTTTGGGGGGCAATGGAAAAAAATTGCAATTTCGCCATTCTTTTTTGCATTTTTTTTTTACGGTGTTCACTTTGCGGTTTAAATTACATATTAACTTTATTAATGGAGTCATTACGGTCGCGGTGATACCATATATGGGTACTGTTATTATTTTTTTACACTTTTACTAAATAAAACCACTTTTTATGGAAAAAAATGGTTTTATTTATTTTTTTACTGTACTTTTTATTAATAATCTTTATTTCACATTGATTACTTCTTTTATTAGTCCCACTAGGGGACTTTACTGTGCGATCTTCAGATCGCTGCTATAATGCTTTGGTATACTTCGTATACCAGAGCATTATTGCCTGTCAGTGTAAATCTGACAGGCAATCTGTTAGGACGTGCCTCCGGCACGTCCTAACAGGCATGTGTCCAGGGCAGACCTGGGAGCTTTTATCAAGCCCCCGGCTGCCATGACACCCCATCGGAGACCCGTTATAGCATTTGCGGGCCGCCGATGGGTGACGGGGAGCTCACTCCCTCTGTAAACAAAGTTAGATGCCGCGGTCGCTATTGACGGCGGCATTTAACGGGTTAAACGGCCGCGATCGAAGTAAACTTCGATCGCGGGTGTTGGAGCAGGAGCTCAGCTGTCATCAGACTGCTGAGCCCCGGCTCCAGCCTGCACGGGAGACCCGTGCAGGACTTAGGCTAGGCTCACGTGAAAAGGTGTCAGCCTAGCCTAAGGCCCCTTAGTGACAAACGTAAAAAGGCGTATTGTTGGTCACTAAGGGGTTAAGACATTTTCTAAATGCTGTTTTGAATACTTTGAGGGGTGAAGTTTTTAAAATGGGGTGACTTTTTGGGGGTTTCTAATATATAAGGCCCTCAAAGCCACTTCACAACTTAAAAAGGCTCTGTCACCAGATTATCAAATCCCTATGCATGTGATCAGCACTGCAATGTAGAAAACAGTAACGTTGTTTTTTTTAAAAAAAAACAATAATTTTTGCCCAAGTTATGAGTAATTTTATATTTATGCAAATGAGCATTTAAATGGACAACTGGGCGTGTTTTCTCGTATTTCCAACTGGGTGTGTATTGTGTTTTTACCAACTGGGCGTGTTTACTTGATTTACCAACTGGGCGTTGTGAATAGAAGTGTATGACGCTGACAAATCAGCATCATACACTTCTCATCGTTCCCACCCAGCTTCTTTCACTGCAGAAATACAGCGTGACGTTACCCACAGGTCCTTCAACCTTGTCGTCGGACAAAGAAGATACATCGGCTCCAGGCGTCCAAAAGGTTAATATGCTCGCCTCTAGGGAGTTTGCTATGCTTACCTGCACATACCCTGTGGGTGACGTCATCATTCCCAGCTAGCTTCTTTCACTGCAGACACAGCGTGACGTCACCCGCAGGTCCTTCAACCTTGGCGTCGGAAGAGAGAAGACACATCCGCTCCAGGCGTCAGAGTACAGTTGAATTTGCAGCAGCATCACCATGTGCAGGTAAGCATAGCAAACTCCCTAGAGACGAGCATATTAACCTTTTGGACGCCTGGAGCCGATGTATCTTCTTTGTCCGATGACAAGGTTGAAGGACCTGTGGGTGATGTCACGCTGTATTTCTGCAGTGAAAGAAGCTGGGTGGGAACGATGAGAAGTGTATGCTGATTTGTCAGCGTCATACACTTCTATTCACAGCATGTATCCTATGTGTGAGTGGTGTGTTCAGCATGTATCCTATGTGTGAGTGGCGTGTACAGCATGTATCCTATGTGTGAGTGGCGTGTACAGCATGTACCCTATGTGTGAGTGGCGTGTACAGCATGTATCCTATGTGTGAGTGGCGCGTGCAGCATGTATCCTATGTGTGAGTGGCATGTGCAGCATGTATCCTATGTGTGAGTGGCGTGTGCAGCATGTATCCTACCGTGTTTCCCCGAAAGTAAGACAGTGTCTTACTTTCTTTTTATCCCCAAAAGCCCCACTATGTCTTACTTTCGGGGTATGTCTTATATTGGAAAAAAATTGTCGAATTATTTATTTATTTTTTTTCACAAACTTTATTTAACTGTTTTACATTTTTTTTTTTAGTCCCACCAGGGGACTTCACTATGCGATGTGCCGATCGCATATATAATGCTTTGGTATACTTAGTATACCGAAGCATTATTGCCTGTCAGTGTAAAACTGACAGGCAACCTATTAGGTCATGCCTCCGGCATCGCCTAACAGGCAGATGCTGAAGGCAGACCTGGGGGTCTTTGTTAGACCCCCGGCTGTCATGGAAACCCGACGGCGACCCGCGATTTGTTTGCGGGGGCGCCGATCGGGTGACAGAGGGAGCTCCCCCCCCTCTGTCAAACACATTAAATGCCGCTGTCACTATTGACAGCGGCATTTAATGGGTTAAACTGCCGGAATCGGCGCGCGCTTCGATTCCGGCAGTTGCAGCAGGAGCCAGGCTGTGTATAACAGCCGTGCTCCTGCCGCTGATCGCGTGGGTACAGTCTCAGTACCCGCGCCATCACAGGACGGATATATCCGTCCTCCTGCGCGAACTAGCAGCTGCTGAGGGCGGATATATCCGTCCTTCGGCGTTAAGGAGTTAATACTGTGTGCATTACCGTATTTTAAGCAGGAGGCGGCATTGACAAGTGCAGGGGACGGCGCGGTGACGTATGGAGAGGGGGGCGGCGCGGAAGTGGGCAGGAGGCGGCAATACCCCCGTGTTTCCCCGAAAGTAAGACATATGTCTTACTTTCGGGGTACGGCTTATATTAGCCGACCCCCCTGAAACCCCCGATACGTCTTACAATCGGGGGTGTCTTACTATCGGGGAAACACGGTATGTGTGAGTGGCGTGTACAGCATGTATTATATGTGTGAGTGGTGCATGCAGCATGTATCCTATGTGTGAGTGGCGTGTGCTGCGTGTATCCTATGTGTGAGTTTCGTGTGCAGCATGTATCCTATGTGTGAGTGGCATGTGCAGCATGTATCCTATGTGTGAGTGGCATGTACAGAATGTATCCTATGTGTGAGTGGCATGTACATCATGTATCCTATGTGTGAGTGGCCTGTACAGCATGTGTCCTTTGTGTGAGTAGCGTGTACAGCATATATCCTATGTGTGAGTGGCGTGTACAGCATGTATCCTATGTGTGAGTGGCATGTGCAGCATGTATCCTATGTTTGAGTGGCGTGTGCAGCATGTATCCTATGTGTGAGTGGCGTGTACAGCATGTATTCTATGTGTGAGTGGCGTATGCAGCAAGTATCCTATGTGTGAGTGGCGTGTGCTGCGTGTATCCTATGTGTGAGTTTCGTGTGCAGCATGTATCGTATGTGTGAGTGGCGTGTGCAGCATGTATCCTATGTGTGAGTGGCCTGTACAGCATGTATCCTATGTGTGAGTGGCGCATGCAGCAAGTATCCTATGTGTGAGTGGCGTGTGCTGCGTGTATCCTATGTGTGAGTTTCGTGTGCAGCATGTATCGTATGTGTGAGTGGCGTGTGCAGCATGTATCCTATGTGTGAGTGGCATGTACAGCATGTATCCTATGTGTGAGTGGCATGTACATCATGTATCCTATGTGTGAGTGGCCTGTACAGCATGTGTCCTTTGTGTGAGTAGCGTGTACAGCATATATCCTATGTGTGAGTGGCGTGTACAGCGTGTATCCTATGTGTGAGTGGCGTGGGCAGCAGGTATCTTATGTGTGAGTGACGTGTACAGCATGTATCCTATGTGTGAGTGGTGTGTGCAGCATGTATCCTATGTGTGAGTAGTGTGTACAGCATGTATCCTATCTGTGAGAGGCGTGTGCAGCACGTATCCTATGTGTGAGTGGCCTGTACAGCATGTGTCCTATGTGTGAGTGGCGTGTGCAGTGTGTATCCTATGTGTGAGTGGCATGTACAGCATGTATCCTATGTGTGAGTGGCGTGTACAGCATGTGTACTATGTGTGAGTGGCGTGTACATCATGTATCCTATGTGTGAGTGGTGTGTACAGCATGTATCCTATGTGTGAGTGGTGTGTACAGCATGTATCCTATGTGTGAGTGGTGTGTACAGAATGTATCCTATGTGTGAGTGGTGTTGGTGTGTACAGCATGTATCCTATGTGTGAGTGGTGTGTGCAGCATGTATCCTATGTGTGAGTGGCGTGTGCAGCATGTATCCTGTGTGAGTGGCGTGTACAGCATGTGTCCTATATGTAAGTGGTGTGTACAGCATTTATCCTATGTGTGAGTGGCGTGTGGTGTGAGTGGCATGTACAGCATGTGTACTATGTGTGAGTGGCGTGTACAGCATTTATCCTATGTGTGAGTGGCGTGTACAGCATGTATTCTATGTTTGAGTGGCCTGTACAGCATGTATCCTATGTGTGAGTGGCGTGTACAGCATGTGTCCTATGTGTGAGTGGCGTGTAGAGCATGTATCCTATGTGTGAGTGGCGTGTACAGCATGTGTCCTATGTGTGAGTGGCGTGTACAGCATGTGTCATATGTGTGAGTGGCGTGTGCAGCAGGTATCTTATGTGTGAGTGACTGGTACAGCATGTATCCTATGTGTGAGTGGCGTGTACAGCATGTACCCTATGTGTGAGTGGTGTGTACAGCATGTGTCCTATGTGTGAGTGGCGTGTATAGCATGTTTCCTATGGGTGAGTGGCGTGTACTGCATGTATCCTATGGGTGAGTGGCATGTACAGCATGTATCCAATGTGTGAGTGGTTTGTGCAGCAGGTATCCTATGTGCAGGGGCGTAGCTAGGGGGGACAGGTGAGGCATGTGCCCCGGGCGCAAATAAGTTGTAGGGAAGGGGGGGGGCGCCGCAGAGCAGCTGATCGCTGCTTATAGGCGCCCTGTATGTCGGACACCTGCAGCAGCTTTAGGAAGAGCCAGGAAATCACGCAGCGTCGTTCTGACTGAGGTCTGTGACGGCCAGGGAGTGGACCAGTCCAATCACCCTACCTGTCACTTGACCTCACGTCAGTGACATGAGGTCAGATGACTCAGGTCAGGGGACTGGACTGGTCCACTCCCTTGCTGCACCCTCCCAGCATGTAGGGGGTGCCACTGGGCTCTGCCTCTACTCTGTGCTCTGCTGTTACACACACAGAGTAAATAACAGCCGAGAAGCAGAGGAGGAAGCTCCTGTCCTGAAATAAACTTGTGATCCTGTCAGCAAGGATACATGGTGAGTGTCTGTGTGCATATGTGTGTGTAGTGTGTATACAGTATGTGTCTCTGTGTTTGTATGTGTCTATGTTACAGTGTGTGTGTGTGTGTCTCTGTGTCTCTGCATGTGTTTGTCTCTTACATCTACTACATTATCTGTACTCAGAGAGTTATCACTGTGTTATCTGTGGTGTTGCATAGGACTGCAGGTAACATCTACTGCATTATCTGTACTCAGAGAGTTATCACTGTGTTATCTGTGGTGTTACATAGGACTGCAGGTAACATTACTACATTATCTGTACTCCGTTATTACTGTGTTATCTGTGGTGTTACATAGGACTACAGGTAACATCTACTTAATTATCTGTACTCAGAGAGCTATCACTGTGTTATCAGAGGTGTTACATAGGGCAGCACGTGAAATCTACAACAATATCTGTACTGGGTATATATGGGTCTGGAAAAAAGGGGACAAAAGTCGATGGTCCAGCGCAGTCAAGTTTAAAACAGAACGTAGTTCCAATTTTATTTGGATAGTTAAAACAAGATCATTCCCGAATGCAAGGGTGAAAATGTAGGTAAGGTGCCTACGCGTTTCAGACGTATACCACGTCCTTCCTCATGGCTTTAATGCTAACAACTAAATGTCAGAACGAGGTTTATATCCGTTGCCAACAGGTGAAAATTAGTGATGTCACAGAAAAGTGGTGCTGTCCAGCATAGTAGTGTTGAACTAGGGAGACGCCTATAGGGCATCAGCATTCTGTGAATAAAAGCTATCCAGCACGGTGGAGCTGTCCAGCAGAAGTGGTGCTGAAACAGAAAGTCGGTGATAGAACATCACTGCTCCACTAGTAAGTTATGTGCTTACAGCATTGGTTGATGGCTAGTTGTAATGACGGGGGTGGGGAGACAGACAAGTGAGCCCTAATCTACCCACCACTCAGTCCCTGCCTACGTGCAACGACCCGCCCTAGGCGACGGGGTACAACTGGGCGACGGTCCCTACGCTCAATAAGTGCACGACAGACAAACAGACAAGGGTACACAGAGCTAGGGGGGAAAGGGGCAGTTGCCCACGGCAACACCGTGAGCAACAAGAGTAGTAAACAAGCCGAGTCAAACCAGAAGACAAAAGGGCCAGGAAACAAAACGAGAAGAATCACAAGCAAAGGAGGAACAGGAAAGGCAGGTATAAATAGACAGAGGGCAGGAGCTAGCTCCGTCTGGCCAGGCTGTGATCCCACTCCCAAGCCTGCCACCCTGAGTGGTGGAAGATGGAGTCAGTCTCACAGACATAGAAGCAGGTGCAGACTGATTATCTATAAGCATTAACCCTGAAGCTGTGCTTGGCAGATCCTTTACAGTACCCCCCCCCCTTTTATGAGAGGCCACCGGACCCTTTCTAAGTGGACCTGGTTTACTGGGGAAACGAAGGTGAAACCTCCTGACCAATAACCCAGTGTGAACATCCCGAGCGGGTACCCAAGTCTTCTCCTCAGGCCCGTATCCTCTCCAATGGACCAGGTACTGGAGGGAGCCTTGGACCATCCTGCTGTCCACAATCTTGGCCACCTTGAATTCTGCCCCCTCAGGGGTGAGAACAGGGACCGGAGGATTCCTCGAGGGAGCCAAGGACGGGGAGAAGCGTTTAAGGAGGGAGGCATGGAACACGTCGTGTACTCGAAAAGATGGGGGCAACTCCAGTCGGAAGGAGACAGGATTGAGGACTTCAATGACCTTGTACGGCCCTATAAACCGGGGAGCACACTTCTTGGACGGGACCTTAAGGCGCAAATTTATAGACGATAGCCACACCAGATCCCCGACCATAAACAAGGGGTTAGCAGAACGTTTTCTATCTGCCTGAGTTTTTTGTATGCTCTGGGACGCCTCTAGGTTCTTCTGAACCTGAGCCCAGACTGTGCACAGTTCTCAATGAACGACCTCTACCTCGGGATTGTTGGAACTACCAGGTGAAACGGAAGAGAACCGTGGATTAAACCCAAAATTACAGAAAAAGGGGGAGACCCCTGACGAGTTACTGACCCGGTTATTAAGGGAAAATTCGGCGAGGGGAATGAATGAGACCCAATCATATTGACAGTCAGAGATAAAACACCTTAAATATTGTTCTAGAGACTGATTAGTCCTCTCAGTTTGGCCATTAGTTTCAGGATGGAAGGCAGAGGAGAAGGACAGATCAATCTCCAACTTTTTACAGAAGGCTCTCCAAAACAATGAAACAAATTGTACCCCTCTATCAGAAACAATATTGACAGGGATCCCATGGAGACGCAGGATGTGTTTGACAAACAAGGTAGCTAACGTCTTACCATTGGGCAGTTTTTTGAGGGGCACAAAGTGGCACATCTTACTGAAGCAGTCTACTACAACCCACACCACCGACTTGCCTTGAGATGGAGGCAAATCGGTGATAAAATCCATGGAGATATGGGTCCAAGGTCTCTGGGGAATGGGCAAATAACATAGTAAGCCCTCTGGTCGGGACCTGGGAGTCTTGGACCTAGCACAAACTTCACAAGCGGCGACGTAGGCCTTAACGTCTTTAGGCAACCCAGGCCACCAATAGTTTCTGGCAATGAGGTGCTTGGTACCCAGGATGCCTGGATGGCCAGATAGTGCAGAGTCATGATTTTCCCTAAGTACCCTTAGCCGGAATTGCAGGGGAACAAACAGCTTGTTCTCAGGAAGGATCCCGGGAGCTGAACCTTGATCAGCCGCAATTTCAGAGACTAAATCAGAATCAATAGCGGAAATGAATATACCTGGAGCCAAAATACAAGCAGGATCTTCCTCCGAAGGAGGGCTGGCCATGAAGCTACGTGACAGTGCATCAGCCTTAACATTTGCGAGTGAGATCCGTAAGAGGCTTAGCGATGACCGAGAAGTTAGCAATAAACCTCCTGTAATAATTAGCGGACCCCCGGAAGCACTGTAACGCCTTCAGGGAGGCAGGTTGGACCCATTCCGCCACAGCCTGGACCTTGGCGGGGTCCAAGCGGAATTCATGAGGAGTGAGGATTTGGCCCAAAAATGGTATCTCCTGCACCCCAAACACACATTTTTCGGTCTTAGCAAACAGTTTGTTTTCTTGAAGGACCTGGAGCACCTTCCTGACATGCTCAATGTGGGAGGACCAGTCCTTGGAAAACACAAGTATGTCATCAAGGTAGACTACAAGAAATAAACCCAGGTAGTCTCTTAAAATCTCATTTATGAAATTCTGGAAGACCGAGGGAGCATTACACAACCCAAAGGGCATGACGAGGTATTCGAAATGACCTTCGGGCGTGTTAAACGCAGTCTTCCACTCATCCCCCTCTTTGATGCGGATAAGGTTATACAAGGTAGGTCAAACTTAGAGAACCATTGGGCCCCCTGAACCTGATTAAAGAGATCAGGAATCAGAGGAAGGGGATACTGATTCCTTACAGTGACCTTATTCAAGCTTCGGTAGTCAATGCATGGCCTAAGACCACCATCCTTCTTCCCTACGAAGAAGAAGCCAGCACCTACCGGAGAAGTAGAGGGGCGAATGTAACCCTTGGCCAGGCATTGCTGGATATACTCTCTCATGGCTTCACGTTCGGGACAAGAGAGATTAAATATCCTACTCTTAGGGAGCTTAGCTCCTGGTACCAAATTGATTGCGCAATCATATTGTCTTTGAGGAGGTAACACTTCGGAGGCCACATTAGAGAAAACATCGGCGAAGTCCTGAACAAACTCAGGTAGCGTGTTCACCACCTCAGGGGGAGAAATAGAATTAACAGAAAAACATGACGTCAAGCATTCATTACCCCACTTGGTAAGGTCCCCAGAATTCCAGTCAAACGTGGGATTATGCAACTGCAACCAGGGAAGGCCTAAAACTAAATCGGACGATAATCCCTGCATTAACAGTACAGAGCACTGCTCCAAATGCATGGAGCCAACAAGGAGTTCAAAAACAGGGGTATGCTGTGTAAAATAACCATTAGTAAGAGGAGTGGAGTCGATACCCACTACCTGGACAGGTTTAGGCAAATCAATCAAAGGCATAGCTAGAGACATAGCAAATTCCACAGACATGATATTAGCAGAAGACCCTGAATCCACGAAGGCACTGCCGGTAGCAGACCTACCACCAAAAGAGACCTGAAAGGGAAGCAAGATTTTATTACGTTTCATATTTACGGGAAATACCTGTGCGCCCAAGTGACCTCCCCGATGATCACATAGGCGCGGAAGTTCTCCGGCTGCATTCTTACACTTAGGACAGTTGTTCACTTGATGCTTGTCATCCCCACAGTAGAAGCAGAGACGATTCTTCCTGCGGAAATCTCTACGTTGTTGGGGGGACACGGAGGCCCCGAGTTGCATAGGTAACTCTGAGTCTTCCGGGGAGGAACGAAGCAACGGAACCTCGGGAGGCATCATGGGGGAGTCAGAGGAGAAAACATCAAGACGTTCAAGTCGTCGTTCCCTGAGACGTCGGTCAAGTCGTACCGCTAAAGCCATAACCTGGTCTAGGGAGTCAGAAGAGGGATAACTAACTAGCAGATCTTTCAGGGCGTTCGACAGACCCAACCTAAACTGGCACCTTAAGGCAGGGTCATTCCACCGAGAAGCTACGCACCACTTCCTAAAGTCAGAGCAATACTCCTCAACAGGTCTCTTACCCTGACGTAAGGTCACCAGCTGACTCTCGGCAAAAGCAGTCTTGTCAGTCTCGTCATAGATGAGTCCGAGAGCAGAAAAGAAAAGATCAACAAAGGAAAGTTCAGGGGCGTCAGGAGCCAAGGAGAAGGCCCATTCTTGGGGCCCTTCCTGGAGCCGGGACAAAATTATACCCACCCGCTGGCTCTCAGAACCTGAGGAGTGGGGCTTTAAACGAAAATAGAGCCTACAACTCTCCCAAAAGGAGAGAAAAGTCTTCCGGTCCCCTGAGAACCGGTCGGGCAAATTCATGTGGGGTTCAAGAGGTGAGGTGAGGGGGATTACCATGGTAGCATCAGGCTGGTTGACCCTCTGAGCCAGGGCCTGGACCTGTAGGGAGAGACCCTGCATTTGCTGAGCCAGGGTCTCAAGGGGGTCCATAGTGGTGTCAGGGACCTGGGTAGACAAGGTATGGGCTTGTGATTATGTAATGACAGGGATGGGGAGACAGACAAGTGAGCCCTAATCTACCCACCACTCAGTCCCTGCCTACTTGCAATGACCCGCCCTAGGCGACGGGGTACAACTGGGCGACGGTCCCTACGCTCAATAAGTGCACGACAGACAAACAGACAAGGGTACACAGAGCTAGGGGGAGAAAGGGGCAGTTGCCCACGGCAACACCGTGAGCAACAAGAGAAGTGAACAAGCCGAGTCAAACCAGGAGAGTACGAGGTGCCAAACGCAGAGCAGAAGAGTAGTAAACAAGCCGAGTCAAACCAGGAGTGTACGAGGTACCAAACGCAGAGCAGGAGAGTAGTCAGCAAGCCGGGGTCAATATGAAGCAAGGACAATGGTACAAGAAGCTGCAGCAGGGCCAGGAAACCAAACGAGAAGAATCACAAGCAAAGGAGGAACAGGAAAGGCAGGTATAAATAGACAGAGGGCGGGAGCTAGCTCCGTCTGGCCAGGCTGTGATAGGTTCTCCCACTCCTAAGCCTGCCACCCTGAGTGGTGGAAGATGGAGTCAGTCTCACAGACATAGAAGCAGGTGCAGACTGATTATCTATGGGCGTTAACCCCGAAGCTGTGCCTGGCAGATCCTTTACACTAGTAATAAATAATAAGATGAGGGATAATAATGATCCAAAACTATCCTAGAGTAGTGGATAGAATATTAATGCTTATTTCTATTTATTAGGCTGTCGGATATGAACCTCTGAAATACTCACATCGAAAAATTAAAACATAATTAGACGCTAAAAAATACATGATATTAAACAGTTTAAGACAATACATGAACTGGAAAAAAGGGGAATTATATAGTGGTCTTCAAGGATAATTAGTATTGGAAAATTTGTTTTCCTTTGTATACTAGACCGTCAATTGGTTAACGGGTAATCTGGTGGGGGAAGGACCCGTTGATATGGATAATTAGGTGTCATCTGTAAAAACTATGAACATTAACAAGTATTATTAATTATTAGGCCATATTAAATTCTGCCAATCATTTCATAAATTCTTTTGCTAATAGTGGAACATTAATTCTTTTTTTAGGTTCAGACATATAGACATTCCAGGTGTTGATATGTGTCCGCAACATAGGCATACTCAGTGAGGACGTGCCCATCCCACAGTGAGTGAGTATGTACGTGTAGGCGGGCATATATTTACAGCCTGTAGTCATCCGATTTACATGTGGACCTTTCTCGTGTTTATGGAGGGGTAGTGAGAGATGCTGTTTGAGCATGAATCTCTATATGTACATATACCTATGGTTTGGGGGGGGAATATTTTTGTATGTTTGGTTATTTTTCACTTTGTTTGAGTGATTGGGTAGTGTGTAGGAACCCTTAGGGACAGGTAAGGTACACACAAACCCTTGTAGGTATTTGCCACCTCAACCTGAGAACTGGTATGGTCAATATGATGATGGATTGAATGTCAGAGGGGAAATGGAAGGTGATGCTCCACCCCACAGTAGATTCCTGGGTACCAAGACCTCAACTCCTCCTCGGGGATGATAACCTGCCATGATAAAGACCTGGATATCGGCCCAAAAAGATTGTTTCGTCTTCAATCAAGATGCTGGGAAAAGTTGGAAAAGTAATGGATCACGTACAAAAGGTTGCTGAAAGGCGGGCTAAGCCATTCCAAGGCTGACCATATGAGGGCACAAGTAGCCTTACACGGGTCGGCATGCTAAAATTGGATCGTCCACTGGAAAGAACTGCTGACGCCACTCAAGAGGATGAAACTCCAAGCAAGAAAGAACAAGAAATCTGCTGTTCATGGACTTTGAGGTTTTCATATGAGCTTTGTTCGTTTTGATGAGCTTTGAGGCTTCGTTCTATGGACTGTGAGTTTATTTCAACCCCGTTCTATGGACTATAAAGGTTTCTTCGTACTATGGACTATGAAGGTTTAATTTCAACTTCGTCTGATGAGCTTCGAGGCTTCGTTCTATGGACTGTGAGTTTTATCTCAACTTCGTTCTATGGACTATGAGATTTAATTTCATCTTCATTCTGTGAACTTTGAGGTTTAGTTTCTTTGGACACTAGACTCCAGAGTCAGAGGACTGGCTGGAAGATGTCCTTGAGGAGATAGCTGATGTCGAGTATCTAGGTCCAATAGTATACTTCCTTCCATCTCAGACCATTACCAGTAACCAGGGAGGTTGAGGGGGTAAATAGAACCCCACAAACACTTCCCCAAATTGCATTGTCGAGTCCCCGACAACAGGGGGATTGTAAAGGGAAGTGTCCCTATATATATATATATATATATATATATATATATAGTGTGTATGTATATGTGTGTATATATACAGTGTATATGTATATATATATATACACATATATATAATATATATGTGGTGTATAATACATATAATGTATCATGAGCCAGGGCTGTACCAACAACAGCCCTGGTCATGAATGCGGTTCTAAGCGAAGCAGGACAATTAGCATGGCCCTGCTTTGTTTGGAAACCATGGAGACAAGGGATAGTTATCCCCTGTCTCCATTTCAAGTCTCCCGCACGCACGGACTGTCTCGTGCGGGCGCTCATGAGTCGGCTGGTGATACATTATCACCATGCCGACCCATGCTAGCCAGGGGCAAGCGCCACATCCCCCGCTACGAGCGTACCGACAGGGTTAAATAGCTGGAGCTAGCTGAAGATGACCTCACCACCAGCTGGGACCTGCATGCCTGCCTGCCTCCCACACCACCAGGAACTGGCTCACCTCCCCTGTCCTGTCTCTCTCCTCCAACGACCTGCTATGGCTCCTGCTTCTGCCACCAATGCTAAGTATGTCTGAATAGAGTCAGTTTCAGCTCCTCGGAACCTGATTCAATTGAAGTATTTAATGAAGCCTCAGATAGTGATAACTCTAGGAACCTATACTCCCAAAGATACCAACCAGTCAGCAAACCAAGGAAGTAAAAAAACGGGAAAGGAGGGGCGGTAGGAAACATCACCCAAACAGACCAGGAACAAAACCGCCGCCTACGGAACCGCAGGAATCCACACTCAGCATTAATGTGATCAACCTTTACTCATCCGAACTGACTCCAGCACAAGTCAAAGTTCTGTCGTTGGGCCTCAATTTTGCCCCTAATCGCATGTTCGATTCTTTCAACACAGTTCTGGACATTAATAGATTTGTAAGGAATTTAACAGTAAAGAGGCATTTTTATAATACGCTCTCAATGACAACAGACTCCGAAGATTTTTATCTCAGAGAATCCAATACAAACATCCATGACCATAGATCACTATCGTTTGAGGAACATAGGGCAATCCAATGCTTAGAGAGTCTGAACCCAGAACTTCCTATAAGAAATATTCATTTTTCTGCGGACTTTGTTACGAAAAATCCAAGCTTCTATCCTCTGGCATCCAGGACAGACTCTATGGACAGATTTCAATGGGCAATTGAAAAGGATCTCCAGCAACTATCTGAAAATTCGAAGTGTTGCAATAAGAACTTTAATATCTCTAAAGAGGTGAATATGGCAAAAAAATTGTTAAAAAATAACAAGGGTATTATTATTAAGAGGTCGGATAAAGGGGGCAGTATCACTGTGCTAGATAGGGAAATGTACAAAACCCAAATTTTGAAACTTCTAGCAGACACAGACACATATAAAAACTAACATGTAATCCAACATCCATGCTCCAAAAAAAGCTCAACAAACGAATAAACGATGGTTTAGGTAGTGGCGTATTAACAAGTAAACAAGCAGAATATATTATGGTCCAATGTCCCTCAAATTCCAATCATGCACGCATTGCCCAAGACTCATAAAGGCATAAACCCCCCACCTATGCGCCCCATAGTGTCAGGGATAGGATCACTAACAGAAAAACTATCTGAATGGCTAGACTCCTTGTTACAACCCCTTGCACTAAGAACCCCAGGCCATTTACGTGACACCAGAGATGTGTTATGCTCATTTCACAAAAAAAGATGGGAAAATAAATTTACATGGCTGAGCTGTGATGTGACCTCACTTTATACCAGCATTCCACATGAAATAGCCCATAGGGCACTAAAATATCATCTTCTTAAACACATCAACTACAGCTTTGAGCTACAATCATATACACTAGAGGTCCTTGTCTTCCTGATGACACACAATTTCTTCCAGTTCGATGGGTTGTTTTACCTACAACTTAAGTGAGTATCAATTGGAGCTAAATTCTCCCCTTCTTTGGCTAATCTTGTGATGGCTTGGTGGGAGGAACTTTTCATTTTTTCTAGTGATAACTCTTTTGGCAGATCTATTAACTGGTATGCAAGGTATATAGACGACCTGCTATTTATATGGGAAGGCAATATGTCAGATATCCAAAATGTCATCAATTATCTTAATGACAACCAATTCAAATTGAAATTTACCTATTTTTCACAAAAAGATACTATCCAGTTTCTGGACCTAGAACTCAAAGGACATGCAGGGGAAATAATCAACACTAAAACATACCGTAAGCCGATTTCAGGGAACACTATCTTGCATGCTACAAGCGATCACCCCAGACAAACCATCTCATCAATCCCAGTGGGAGAAATGTACAGAGCAAAAATAAATTGTAGTAACGACCCCAATTACCGGGTGGAACAACAGCAAATTTGTAGGAGACTACGCAAAAGAGGGTATGCAGAATGGACCCTCAAAAGAGCAACCTCCATTGTAGAAACAAAGCCCCGATATATACTTCTAGAGCCAAAACATAATAATAAAGATACTGGTCTAAACGTACCTACTTTGGTGTTACAACACAGTAGTCAGTTTAATGAAATAAAGAAAATCGTCCATAAAAATGTAGCCATTCTAATGTAAGACGAGGCTCTGTCAGATATTTTGAAAGATGGTTGCCGTGTTGTATCCAGAAAAGCTCCTTCCTTAGGTGATCTATTGTCTCTTTCTATATTTTCCTCAAACATTCCCAAACTGACATGGCTTCAATATACGGGTTTCTTTAAATGCGGATCGCATCCATGCAAAATCTGTTCATATGCTAAGCCTACTAAGACCTTCAGAGATTCAGATAACAATACAAATTTTTCAATTCAAACTTACATTAATTGCAACAGTGAGGCAGTGATATACATTGTGGAGTGTTTGGAATGCAATCTAATGTATGTAGGTTGCACCAGCCGCAAATGTAAAACTAGGATACTAGAACATTTGGGCTATATAAGAAATCCTAACCTCACCAATATCTCCAATGTTGTAAAACATTTCATAACCTTCCATAATAGATCAATTACAAGTCTGAGATGTTATGCCAGAAAAAAAGTCAAAACTCCAACCAGAGGGGGGAACATCAAACATAAAATCTTATCACGTGAAGCATACTGGATATTTACACTAAAAACGAGGTTTCCTAAAGGTTTGAACTTAAAAAAAGAATTAATGTTCCACTAATAGTAAAAGAATCTATGAAATGATCGGTAGAATCTAATATGGCCTAATAATCAATAATACCTGTTAATGTTCATGGCTTTTACAGATGACACCTAATTATCCATATTAACGGGTCCTTCCCCCATCTCATCTGATTTCCCGTTTGACGGTCTAGTATACAAAGGAAAACACATTTTCCAATACTAATTATCCTTGAAGACCAATACATAATTCCCCTTCTTTCCAGTTCATGTATTGTTTTAAACTGTTTAACCCCTTAGTGACCAGCCCATTTTAGGCCTTAATGACCAAGCTATTTTATTTGTTTTTCTATAGTCGCATTCAAAGCGCTATAACTTTTTTATTTTTTCGTCTACATAGCTGTATGAGGACTTGTTTTTTGCGGGATTAGTTGTGCTTTTTAATAGCACCATTTTTGGGTACATACTTATTATTTTTATATTAACTTTTATTAACCATTTTGGGGGGGATTATAAAAAAAAACTGAAATTCCGCCATTGTTCTATGCGTTTTTAAATTGACGCCGTTCACTTTGCGACGTAAATAACATGTTACTTTTATTCTATGGGTCGGTACGATTACGGCGATACCACATATGTAGAGGTTTTTTTATGTTTTACGACTTTTGCACAATAAAAACACTTTTGAACTAAAATTATTTGCTTTTGCATCGTCGCTTTCCAAGAGCCGTAATTTTTTTATTTTTCCATCAATGTAGTGATTTTTTGGGCGATTGTTTTCTGCGGGACGAGACGTAGTTTTGAATGGTACTGTTTTGGGGTGCATGGGACTTATTGATTCATTTTTATTATGACTTTTTTGGGGGGCAATGGAAAAAAATTGCAATTTCGCCATGGTTTTTTGCGTTTTTTTTTACTTCGTATACCAGAGCATTATTGCCTGTCAGTGTAAATCTGACAGGCAATCTGTTAGGACGTGCCGCCGGCGCGTCCTAACAGGAATATGTCCAGGGCAGACCTGGGGGCTTTTATCAAGCCCCCGGCTGCCATGACACCCCATCGGAGACCCGCGATTTCATTCGCGGGCCGCCGATGGGTGACAAAGGGAGCGCACTCCCTCGGTAAACAAAGTTAAATGCCGCGGTCGCTATTGAAGGCGGCATTTAACGGGTTAAACGGCCGCGATCGAAGTAAACTTCATCAGACAGCAGAGCCCCGGCTCCTGCCTGCACAGGAGACCCGTGCAGGACTTAGACTAGGCTGACGTGAAAAGGCATCAGCCTAGCCTAAAGCCCATTAGTGACCGACGTAAAAAGGCGTATTAGTGGTCACTAAGGGGTTAAATGATGTATTTTTTAGCGTCTATTCATGTTTTAATTTTTCGATGTGAGTATTTCAGAGGTTTATATCCGACAGCCTAATAAACAGAAATTAGCATTAATATTCTATCCACTACTCTAGGATAGATTTGGGTCATTGTTATCCCTCATTTTATTATTTATAAATATTCATCAATCAACGCTATAAGCACATAACTTACTAGTGGATCAGTGATGTTCTATCACCAGCTCTCTGTTTCAGCGCCACTTCTGCTGGACAGCTCCACCGTGCTGGATAGCTTTTATTCATAGAATACTGATGCTTTATAGGCGTCTCCCTAGTTCAGCACTACTATGCTGGACAGCACCACTTTTCTGTGTGACATCACTAATTTTCACCTGTTGGCAACCAGATATAGACCTCGTTCTGACATTTAGTTGTTAGCATTAAAGCCATGAGGAAGAACGTGGTATACGTCTGAAACGCGTAGGCACCTTACCTACATTTTCACCCTTGCATTCGGGAATGATCTTGTTTTAACCATCCAAATAAAATTGGAACTACGTTCTGTTTTAAACCTGACTGCGCTGGACCATCGACTTTTGTCTACTTAGGTCTACTTAGATACAACGGCTTAGCAGACAGTATCACACATTCTAGGCCCAATTAGAAGGTTAATTGTGAAAAAAATTCTTATGGTGTTTTTCGATAAAAGTCACTTGAACTGGTATCATTTAAACAGTTAACCCATAAATGGCGCTGTTTATGTGGAATTTACCCTGCGGCCTAATGTAATATATAATGTATTTTAAAAAATGTAAAAAAGCATACATTTTGTGGGGTGAATTGAAAAAAAACCTGTAATTCCACCATTTCTGTTTTGATTTTACAATGTTCATCGGGTGGCATGAATTGCATGATAACTTGATTCTGCGGGTCGTTACGATTATGGCGATACCAAATTTATATAGTTTTATTTTTTACAAAATAATTTGTTTTTGTGACGCTGCATTCGAAGATGAACTGCATAGTTTTTCAATGCAACAGCACTTCATAGGGCTATAAGGGGTTAAAACCCACTCTCTGAAGCCCCCCTTCAAGATACATTTCAACTAATCTGGTCCCCATGGCAGAAATGTGTCTTTCCATCTGGCACCTCCAGCAGACTCCTTTCAGTCTAGTTTGATTTATTTTACCTCAGAGTTCCTCTTTTTACCTTTTTTTAATTTATTTTCTCCCCCCCTTTTTTTTAACTATTTCTAACAGGGGCTGTGCAGAGTTAGAAAAATATGGCTGCTTTCTTTCAAAAACAGCACCACACCTATCCACAGGTTGTATCTGGTATTGCAGGTTTTCTCCATTGAAGTGAATGGTAATGAGCTGTAATACCACACACAACCTATGGACAGGTGTGGTGCTGGTTTTTGGAGAAAGCAGACAAGTTATCTTATCCTGGGCAACCCTTTGTCATGCATTGTTCTTGTGCGGAGATGCTCCCTGCAATATCCCTTTTCCTTTATGGCCGCTGATATGTTCTATTCAGCTTTATGGCCTCTGTGGTAAGTACACTGCCAGTCAGTAAAGGGTTAACACTTCAGACCACTGTGGGTGACGTCACAATGAATGAGGCGGCAGTGTTAATAAACTCCTGCAGTAATGATCATGAATGCGCTGATGTCATAAATACAAATGTTTATGACATAAAGAAGATTCCATATTAGAAGGTTTTACTGCCAGATTCAGCGCCATATTGGATGGGACTGAGGACCTTGAGCTTGACTTCTCCACCAATGCCGACTTGATGTAATTTGGAGATTCTAGCAGGGAAACGCTACACCCAAGACCACTTCTTCATCACAGTGATGCCATCCTCTTCATACGGGTTGTCTGTAATAGAGGGGGGTTTCCAGCAGGAGATCCCCTTCTATTGGCCGGAGCGGAGACAGATGCTACAAGGAGGCATCTGGAGGACCCGTCTCATCCGTGGATCACCCATTCATTTTAATGGGTGCCCAGGAAGAGAGACACCCGCCTAGCCAACCTGATCAGCAGATTTATGTGTTTTATGTCGTTCGTTCATTGTAATGTCTTTCCTTGAAAATCTGAGAAAACTTACAAATTCTGTTACAAATTCTATTTTGGCACCTTCTAAGCCCAGAGGAAGGGCAATCCTCCAGCCATGGTTTCCCTAGAGATTTCCCCCACAGGGGGTTTTTCCTTTCCTGGGTGCTGGAGGGTGACTCTTCGTGAGTCGGAGGTTTGCCATTTTGGGTTTGGTCATATAATATAATAAAAGTTTTGACCATTTAACACCCAATTATAATGTTTTGTGTCTTTATTTTGCATTCTTTGGTTTGGTGATTGGGAATCTGGGTCTATCACATATCACAAAATCATAAGGCCGGACATCTACTTCCCACACTGACATAGAATGGAGACAACAAGCGTTGCTGCACAATTAAGTGTACACATCCTTACATTAACCCCTTCCTGACATTTGCCGTATGGGTACGCCATGGAAAGTTATGACTTCCCGCAAATTGCCGTATCCATACGCCAAATGTTTGGCAACGGCCCAGAAGCTGAGTCGGTGCCATCATCCCCGGATCTCAGCTGTATCTTACAGCTGACATCCGGCTGTAATGGCGGGGACCGAAATTAGCTTCGATCCCTGCCATTAACCCCTTAAGTGCAGCGCTCAAATGCGAGTGCTGCACTTAAGGTGTTTGCAGCTCATCGGAACCCCAGCAATGAAATTGCCGGGGTTCCGGTGGCTGCAATGGCAACCGGAGGCCTAATACTGGCCTCCCGGTCTGCCTAATACGGAAGACGGTCAAGATCCGCCCCGCGGCGGAGCCTGATCGGCTTCCGTAGCCGCCGGAAAGATGGCATCCACCTTTAATGGCAGGAACCGGAGCTAGCTCCAATCCCTGCCATTATCCCCCTCGATGCAGCAATCGAAAGCGATTACTGCATCGTAGTGGTTACTAGCAGATCACCAGCCCTGACAGGCAATCAGGACTGGCGACTGCTGCTATGGCAACAGGAGACACAATGGCCTCCTGCTCTGCTATTACGGAAGCCGATTAGGCCCCGCCGGGAGGCGAAGCCTAATCGGCTTGCTGTCAGTGAATAACTGACAGATCTAATACATTGCACTACGTAGGTAGTGCAAAGTATTAGAAAAAAAATGAAAAGAATTGAAGTTTGAAGACAATAAAAGTTTCAAGTAATAAAATAAAACACTATCGCCCTTTTTTGCTTATCAAGTCCTTTATTATTGAAAAAAAATAATAAACCATACGTATTTGGTATTGCCGCGACCGTAACGACCTGATGTATCAAAATATTATATTATTTATTGCACACGGTGAACAGCGTAAAAAAAACCTGTAAAAAACTATACCCGAGTTTCTGTTTTTTGGTCACTCTGCCCTACAAATATTGGAATAAAAAGTGATCAAAACGTTGCACGTATCCAAAAATGGTACCTATAAAAACTATAGATTGTCTCGCAAAAAACAAGCCCTCATACAGCTCCGTCGACAAAGAAATTGGAAAGATATGGTTCTCACAACTTGGCGACAGAAAAAATACATCCTTGTTACAAAAGCAATTTTAATGTGCAAAATGTTGTCAAACATAAAAAAGTTCTATAAATTAGGTATTTCCGGAATCGTACGGATCCACATAATAAAGTTAACTGGTAATGTATAACGCATGGTGAACACTGTATAAAAAAAAATAAAAAAGCTGTGCCAGAATTGCGTTTTTTTGTTTACCTGGCCTTCCAAAAAATAGGATGAAAGGTGATCAAAAAGTCGCATGTACCCCAAAATGGTAACAATAATCGTTACAGCTTGTCCTGCAAAAAAACAGCCCTCATACCGCTACGTCTATGAAAAAATAAAATTAGTTATGGCTCCAATAAGTCAGGAAATAAAAAATATGCAGTTGTGCCCGAGGGGAACATTTCCTCTGTTTCAGGAGGCGATTTATCAAGGATCTAAAATTAGGGAACCAGGAAGGGGAGGGCCCAAACATATCTGCTGGAAGCGAGGGTGCCCGTATTATACCAGGACAACACTTCACAGCAAAATTCCCCAAACTGCAAATATGCGGACCAAAAGGGGCATAAGAAAGGACGCCATATATCAGTGCGACACTGGCCTGTGCAGAAAGGATTGCTTCACAGCGTAACACACATAAATGGATTATTTTATTGTTTTTTTACCCCATTATTATACCCCCTGACTATGCCCCTGATGTACTCTGCCCAGCTCACATATGCCCCACGTTATAAACGGAAACACTCCAAACAAAACTATTACCAAGCAAATTCTACGCTCCAAAAGCCAAATGACGCTCCCACCCATCTGAACCCTACAGTGTGCCCAAACAGCAGTTTCCTTCCACATATATGGCATTGTCATACCCGGGAGAACCCTTTTAAAAAAATTTGGGGTGTGTGTCTCCAGTGACATAAGCTGGGTATGACATATTTGCCATTGAAATGGCATTTCTAGAGAAAAATATCAATTTTTACTTTGCACCACCCGCAGCGCAATCATTTATGGAAAATACCTGTGGGTGAAAATGCTCACTACACCCCTTAATAGATGCCTTGAGGGGTGCAGTTTCCAAATGGGGTCACTTCTCAGGGCTTTCTTTTTATTATTTCACATCTGAGCCTCTGCAATTGTGATCCAATACTTTATAAATCGCCAAATTAGGCCTCGATTTTGCATGGTACGCTTTCACTCCTGAGCCTGGTCGAATGTTCGGCAAAAGATTAGGGCAACATGAAGGGTGTTTCTAAAACCAGGAAACCCAGCATAATAATTAGAGAGCTGTCTTGTTATGGTGGCACAAGCTGGGCACCACATATTGGCATATCTATGGAAAAAAAATCCCATTTTCACTCTGCAACATCGAGTGCACACTAATTTCTACAAAACACCTGCAGGGTTAACATGCTTACTACACCCCTAGGTAAATGCATTGAGGGCGTAGTTTCCAAAATGTGGTCACTTCTGTGGGTTATCCACAGTTTTGGTCCCACAGGTGCCCAGAAACCAATCCAGCAAAATCTGCACTCCAAATGGCGCTCTTTCCTTTCTGAGCCTTGCCGTGTGCCCAAACAGCCGTTTATGACCACATATGGGGTATTGCCGTACTCGGGAGAAATTGCTTCACAAATGTTGTGTTCTTTTTTTGCATTATTTGTTGAGAAATCCCAAAAATTTGCGGTAAAACTACGTCTTATTGAAGAAAAAGGATTGTTTTTATTTTCACTGCCCAATTCTAATAAATTCTATAAAACATCTATGGGGCAAAAATGCTCACAATACTCCTAGATGGATTCCTCAAGGGGTGTAGTTTCCTAAAGGGAGTCACTATTTGGGCGTTTTCATTGTTTTGCCCCTCAGGGGCTTTGCAAATGCGACATTGCCTCCGCAAACCATTCCTGCTAAATGTGATCTCCAAAAGCCAAATAGCGCTCTTTCCATTCTAAGCCCTGCCGTGTGTCCAAACAGCCATTTATTACCACATGTGGGGTACTGTTTTACTCGGAAGAAATTGCTTTACAAATTTTGCTGGCTTTTTCTCCTTCAGTCTTTGTGGAAATGAGAAAAAATGTGCTAAAACTACATTTTCTTTGAAAATATGTAGATTTTTATTTTCAGGGCCTACTTCCAATCATTTCTGCAAAAAACCTGTGGGGTCAAAACGCTCAGTATACCCCTAGATAATTTCCTCAATGGGTGTAGTTTCCAAAATGAGGTCACTTGTGGGGGGTTTACACTGTTTTATCCCCTCAGGGGCTTTGTAAATGTGACATGGCCTCCGCAAACCATCCATGCTAAATGTGAACTCCAAAAGCCAAATGGTGCTCCATCCGTTCTAAGCTCTGCCGTGTGTCCAAACAGCCATTTATTACCACATGTGGGGTATTGTTTTACTCGGGAGAAATTGCTTTACAAATGTTGTGGTGCCTTTTTTCCTTCAGTCCTTGTGGAAATGAGAAAAAATTAGCTTTACCTACATTTTCTTTGAAAAAATGTAGATTTTTATTTTCAGGGCCTACTTCCAATAATTTCTACAAAAAACCTGCGGGGTCAAAACGCTCAGTATACACCTAGATAATTTCCTTGAGGTGTGTAGTTTCTCAAATGGGATCACTTTTGGTGGATTTCCACTGTTTTGGCACCACAAGAGCCCTTGAAACCTGACATGGTGCCTAAAATATATTCGAATAAAAATAAGGGCCCAAAATCCACTAGGTGCTCCTTTGCTTCTGAGGCCGGTGCTTCAGTCCAGTAGCACGCTACGGCCACATATGGGATATTTCCTAAAACTGCAGAATCTGGGCAATAAATATTGAGTTGCATTTCTATGGAAAAACTTTCTGTGTTATAAATAAAAATGGATTAAAAATTTATTTGTAAATTTCACCCCTACATTGCTTTAATTCATGTGAAAAGTTTAAAGGGTTAAGAAATGTTCTAAATGCTGTTTTGAATACTTTGAGGGGTGAAGTTTTCAAAATGGGGTGACTTTTTTTGGGTTTCTAATATATAAGGCCCTCAAAGCCACTTCACAAGTGAACGGGCCCCTGTAAAAATAGCGTTTTGAAATTTTCTTGAAAATGTGAGAAATTGCTGCTAAAGTTCAAAGCCTTGTAACGTCCTAGAAAAATAAGAGGATGTTCAAAAGACGATGCCAAACTAAAGTAGACATATGGGGGATGTTAGTTAGCAACAATTGTGTGTGTTATAACTACCTGCCTTACAAGCAGATACATTTAAGTTGAGAAAAATGCAAATGTTTGCAATTTTTCGCTAAATTTTGGTGTTTTTCACAATTAAATACTGAACATATCGAGCAAATTTTGCCAGTAACATCAAGTCCAATGTGTCATGACAAAACAATCTCAGAATCGCTTGGATAGCTAAAAGCAATCCGACGTTATTACCACATAAAGTGACACATGTCAGATTTGAAAAATGAGGCTCTGTCAGGAAGGTCAAAAGTGGCTAAAGAGGGAAGGGGTTAAGATATTGTATTACAGTCTGTAGCCTTTGGGGGGAATATATTAACCTTTCTACAACAGTTTACTAAAATACACAAATGTTGACATTTTTGGGGTGCAAAAAATGGGCGGGGCTTAGCAGAAATGGCCAACAATTTTACTATAAGTTACGCCAGTAACTGATGTAAATTATAGCAGAAATCTATATGTATAGTGCGGCCCAGATTTATCTCTGGGGAGCGTAACAAGGCAAAGTTCCGTGCCAGACCCATACCTCCCCCCAATCATACTGTTTGCCCCCCAATCAGACAATAAAATACATTTTAAAAATGTACTTACCTCACCACTCCGATTCTCCCTCCCGGATTCCCTCAGGCTCTTACAGCACGCCGCAGCACGTAGAAAGAACTGATGACAGGCCGCGTTGCAGCTAAAAGATGCAACACATTTATTAAGAGTCTTTCGCCTGTTAATAAATGTGTTGCATCTTACTCCAGCAAACTGTTTAATAGGACTGGTGTATGAAACGCCAGTATTAAAGGGAATGTGTCGCTAGAAATTTTATTTTATTTTTTTCAGGAAATATTATAAATTAGATTCTAATTTATAACATTTCCATGTGCTGGTCACTAGAGGGAGCAATTCTCAAAATTGCCGCATTGGCATGTGGTAAAGCAACCTCTTTGCCTTATGCTGCAAATTTGTAGTAGACAAACTCGCTCTAGTGTCCTCACAGAATCCCCCCTCCTTTATCCTGCCTAGTGCCAGGAGAAAGAAGGGGGTTGAATCTTCAAACCTCCTACACTGTGTGCCGCCATTTTCTGAGCGAATGCACAGTGTAGGAAGATTAGATACAGTGCTCAGCAGAAAGTATAACACTAACATACACACACATCACATACACAAACATAACTTACCTGCTCTTGCCGCCGCCTCCGCCCTGCCGCTCCTAGTCCTTGCATCTGCGCTGCCTTCAACATATGGCCGGAAGCCGCGACCGGAAGTCGTCATCTTACTGTCCGGCCGTGGCTTCCGGTCCACATGAAAATAGCGCTGGATGTCGCTCTACTAAAGACCTTTCTTTTGATCTGTGTGGGAGTGGCGCATGCGCCGTTCCCACACAGACGGCATACACTATAGTGAATGGAACGGCTCCCGTTCGCATTCTCTATGGGAATGTATGTGCCGTATTCCATCTCTGTATGTGTCGTTAATGGACAGATACAGAGATAAAAAAAAAAAAATGGCAGCCCCCATAGAGAAGTAAAAGAAGGAAAAAAGTAAAACGTACAACAAAAAAACACAAATAAATACAATTTA
This sequence comes from Rhinoderma darwinii, assembly GCF_050947455.1. Classification (NCBI taxonomy): domain Eukaryota; kingdom Metazoa; phylum Chordata; class Amphibia; order Anura; family Rhinodermatidae; genus Rhinoderma; species Rhinoderma darwinii. The sequence continues at coordinate 1,129,560 of NW_027461962.1, read as the reverse complement.
TTTTAATGACATACTAAAAGCAATATTATATATATATATATATATATATATATATATATATATAAAAAAAACATTTCCGTGACACCTTCCCTTTAAAAGGGTTTTCCACGTTCTGACAACTGATGACCTATCCACTGGATAGGTCATCAGTATATGATCAGTGCGTGAACCTTTTAGAAGGTTAATCTTTACTCGCTAAGGTGGAAGGGTTGGTTCCAATGCCTAGTTATGGTGGTGTCTGAGGAAATAAAGGTCCTTTTAGACGTCCCGATACTGACCATGAAACCCAGCACCAATCGACGATACAGCGTGTCACAAGGAGCAATCATCGTTAATGTATGGGGGCAAACAATCGTTACTACACCAGACCCCGCACCGATCCACCACTCCAGCTGCCTCTGGGCACCGGACAACACTGCCGGAAGTAGATGGCTCCGGTCAAAGAATAGAGGCCGAGCTGCAGTTCTGCCGAACGGCTGCTATGCAGTGATCTGAGCAATCTGCTTCCGGCAGTGTTGTCCAGTGCCCGGAGGCAGCTGGACTGGCAGATCGGTGCGGGGTCTGGTGTAGTAACGATTGTTTGCCCCCATACATTAACGATGATTGCTCCTTGTGACACGTTGTATCATCGATTGGTGCTGGTTTTCATGGTCAGTATCGGGACGTCTAAAAGGACCTTTATTTCCTCAGACACCACCATAACTAGGCATTGGAACCAACCCTTCCACCTTAGCGGGTAAAGATTAACCTTCTAAAAGGTTCACTATGTACACATAAGGGCTGACGGTGAAAACACAGAGGGGCTCACCATATATCCAGCGTATAACTGTGTCCTCCAAATCTTACGGAGCAGGAGTTGTTCTAGATTCCTCTTTATATCCCAGACACGTTCATACCATTTTAGACAATGAATCGACATATCGCAAACTTGTGGCGAAACCAAGCACCGCATGTAAGGAATCTTTAAAAAATCTGCTAGAAGAAGGAATTGGATCAGGAGTATTAGCCAACAAACAGGCAGAATACTTACTGATAGAATTCCCTATTGTTCCCATATTCCATGGGATGCCAAAAATCCATAAATTTGCATGGTCTTGAAACTTGGGTTATCTGTGACGTAGTTGGCTAGTACTCCTGCAAACAGGCCTGCCATCAGGGTAGTACCGCTGGTACTACTGTCAGGGGCCTGGCCACAAAAGTAAAATAAAGTGGGCAGCCGCCGCTCATCAAGGTTATGATTAGCGTTAATTGGTTTGTAGAAAGGAATGGGATCCATGCAGGGGCCAGCTCCGCAACTTGGTGAGTGACTGTTTTAAAGCAGTAGATTCAGTTTAATAATTTTTTTCATGTTGCCCCTCTGCTCCCACCTTCCCACCTGTCTCTCTCCCCTTCCCCTCCCCAGACCCCAGTCAAGCGTCATATTCACTCTGGCCCCACTCCCGCCTCGGCCACTTTCCGTTCTCTTAGCCTACTCCTCCGCCTACATCCTGGTATAATAGCTAAAGAAAATTACCCTATGAGGTTTAGAGTCAGTTAGTTATATGTCAACAGTTTGATCTAAGGTTTGCACACCATGACAGTCGGTAGTCATGTAGACTGGACACTTCCATGATTTGAATACGCTGTGACGTGGCACATTAGGTCACGGGAACGTGGTGTAAAGGATCTGCCAGACACAGCTTCTGTGTCGACGCCCGTGGTTAATCAGTCTGCACCTGCTCCTAGGTCTGATAGAGTGACTCGATCTGCTACCACTCAGGCTGGTAGGCTCAGGAGTGGGAGAACCTATTACAGCCTGGCCAGACGGTTCTAGCTCCCGGCCTCGGTCTATTTATACCTTCATTTCCTGCTTGTCTTTGCCTGTGATTCTTTCCTGTTTTCTGGCTCTGCTGCTCCTGCTATTATTATTGACCTTGCTTCATTTTGACCCTGGCTTTACTGACTACGCTCCTGCTCTGTGTTTGGTACCTGGTACACTCCTGTTTTGACTCGACTCGTTCACTACGCCTGTTGCTCACTGTGTTGCCGTGGGCAACTGCCCCATTTCCCTTAGCTTCTGTGTACACTTGTCTGTTTGTCTGTCGTGCACATATTGAGCGTAGGGACCGTCGCCCAGTTGTACGCCGTCGCCTAGGACGGGCCGTGCAAGTAGGCAGGGACTGAGAGGCGGGTAGATTAGGGCTCACCTGTCTGTATCCCTACCCAGTCATTACACGTGGTATCTAGGTTACATCAACACTTTCATGACGTATCTTGTGGTTCACGCTTGGGCATTGGAGATGAAGAAGACTGGAAGAAGTCATCATGGCGTTCTGGGCCAGCTGAAGAAGAAAAGAGAACGTGAACGACTCCAATCTAAGAAGATGTCACATGTGAGTCACTGAATTTCACTGCACTGTATTCACTTATATGGTCTGCAGAATGCCTGTGTAGGACTGATATCTGTCACAATATGGTGGGAATACTGGTCTTTGTTTTACAACACACGTTTTTAGTACACATTTAAGAGTGTTTAAATTATTTCTATATAGTTGAAGGGTAGACCCCCAAGAATTATTTCCTTTGGTGGGTCCAAGGTACCTCAGTCAGACACTGAGTGTACAGATCCTTGCATTAAGATATTGTATTACTGTCTGTAGCCTTAGACGAGAATTTATTAACCTTGCTAAGCCTCTTATCTGGCATAGAAAAATCCCAAAAGTGCAGGAAAGTTTTCGGTCACTTTTCGCTGCCTTTGGCACTTTTTTGAAAAGTGTGTGGCGCTTTGCGGAAAGGGCCGACAATTTTACTATAATTTACGCCAGTAACGGGCGTAATGTAAAGCAGAAATCAACGCCAGCTCCGAGCTAGTGTACAATTTTACATTGAGTGTGCAACAAAAGGCCTAAGCCAGACCCTGTATCTCCCCCACTAATCAGACTGTTTTGTGCCACAAGACATGTGTTTTGCCCACACCCCTAAAAAAAAACAAAAAAAAAAGATATATATATCTGAGACAGCGTATCTATAAGGGTATATTCACACGCTGTGTTTTCAGGCGTATTTCGGAGCGTAAACGCCTTCAAATACGCCTGAAAAATCGGTAGCCCAATGCCTTCAAACATCTGCCTATTGTATTTTAAAACGGCACGTAAAAAGAAGGAGCATGTCACTTCTTGAGCCGTTTTTGGAGATGTTTTTCATTGTGTCAATGGAAAAACAGCTCCAAAAACAGCTAGAAAAAAACACCTCAAAAAACGTTTACAGCTTCAAAAACGGCTGTAAATCAAAGGCTGTGTTCTCTGAAAACAGCTCTGTAATTTTCAGCCATTTTTGACTTTGCGTGTGAACCCTAAGACTATGACACCTGATAGCTCTGCTACTTGATAGGAGACAGCGGCTCAGCAGACAGTATCACATATAATATGCTGAGATACAACGGCTTAGCAGACAGTATCACACATGCTAGCCCCAATTAAAAGGTTAATTGGGAAAAAATGTCTTATAGTGTTTTTCGATAAAGGTCACTTGAACTGGTATCATTTAAACAGTTAACCGACGAATGACGCTGTTTACGTGGAATTTACCCTGCGGCCTAATGTACCATATAATGTATTAAAAAAACAATGTAAAAAAACCTACATTTTGTGGGGTGAATTGAACAAAAAACCTGTAATTCCGCCATTTCTGTTTTGATTTTACAGTGTTCATCGGGTGGCATGAATTGCATGATAACTTGATTCTGCGTGTCGTTACGATTATGGCGATACCACATTTATATAGTTTTATTTTTTACTAAATAATTTGTTTTTGTGACGCTGCATTTGAAGATGAACTGCATAGTTTTTCAATGCAACAGCACTTCATAGGGCGGGAAGGGGTTAAAACCCACTCTCTGAAGCCCCCCTTCAAGATACATTTCAACTAATCTGGTCCCCATGGCAGAAATATGTCTTTCCATCTGGCACCTCCAGCAGACTCCTTTCAGTCTAGTTTGATATCTTTTACCTCAGAGTTCCTCTTTTTCCCTTTTTTTACTTTCTTCTTATCCTCTCCCCTTCTTCTCCTTCTCCCCCCACTTTATTTTAACTATTTCTAACAGGAGCTGTGCAGAGTTATAAAAATATGGCTGCTTTCTTCCAAAAACAGCACCACACCTATCCACAGGTTGTATCTGGTATTGCAGGTTAGCTCCATTGAAGTGAATGGTAATGAGCTGTAATACCACACACAACCTATGGACAGGTGTGGTGCTGGTTTTTGGAGAAAGCAGATAAGTTATCTCATCCTGGAGAACTCTTTGTCATGGATAGTTCTTGTGCGGAGATGCTCCCTGCATTATCCCTTTTCCTTTATGGCCGCTGATATGTTCTATTCAGCTTTATGGCCTCTGTACTAAGTTCATTTCCAGTCATTAAAGGGTTAACACTTCAGACCACTGTGGGTGACGTCACAATGTATGAGTTGTGCAGTGGTAATAAATTCCTGTAGTAATGATGATGAAGGTGCTGATGTCATAAATACAAATGTTTATGACATAAAGAAGATTCCATATTAGAAAGTTTTACTGCCACATTCAGCGCCATATTGGATGGGACTGAGGACCTTGAGCTTGACTTCCCCACCAATACCGACCTGATGTAATTTGGAGGTTCTAGCAGGGAAACCCTTCACCCCAGACCACTTCTTCATCACATCCTCTTCATACGGGTTGTCTGTAATAGAGGGGGGTTTCCAGCAGGAGATCCCCCTCTATTAGCCAGAGCGGAGACAGATGCTACAAGGAGGCATCTGGAGGACCCGTCTCATCCGTGGATCGCCCATTAATTTTAATGGGTGCCCAGGAAGAGAGACACCCGCCTAGCCATCCAGATCAGCCGATTTATGTGTTTTATGTCGTTCGTTCGTTCGCTCAATCGTTCATTGTATTGTCTTTTCTTAAAAATCTGAGAAAACGTATAAATTCTGTTACAAATTATATTTTGGCACCTTCTAAGCCTAGAGGAAGGGCAATCCTCCAGCCATGGTTTCCCTAGAGGTTTCCCCCACAGGGGGTTTTTCCTTTCCTGCGTGCTGGAGGGTGACTCTTCGTGAGTCGGAGGTTTGCCATTTTGGGTTTGGTCATATAATATAATAAAAGTTTTGACCATTTAACACCCAATTATAATGTTTTGTGTCTTTATTTTGCATTCTTTGGTTTGGTGATTGGGATTCTGGGTCTATTACATATCACAAAATCATAAGGCCGGACATCTACTTCCCACACTGACATAGAATGGAGACAACAAGCGTTGCAGCACAATTAAGTGTACACATCCTTACATTAAGATATTGTATCACGGTCTGTAGCCTTTGGGGGGAATATATTAACCTTTCTACAACAGTTTATTAGCGTAGAAAATTCACAAAATACGCAAATGTCATAATTTTTGGGGGCAAAAAATGAGCGGGGCTTAGCAGAAATGGCCAACAATTTTATTATAATTTACGCCAGTAACTGATGTAAATTATAGCAGAAATCTATATGTATAATGCCGCACAGATTTATCTCTGGGGGGCGTAACAAGGCAAAGGTCCGTGCCAGACCCATACCTCCCCCCCAATCAGACTGTATGCCCCCCCAATCAGACAATAAAATACATTTTAAAAATGTACTTTAAATGTACAGCAGGCCGCGGCACATAGAAAGTACTGATGACAGGCCGCGTTGCAGCTAAAAGATGCGACACATTTATTAAGAGTCGTTCGCCTGTTAATAAATGTGTTGCATCTTACTCCAGCAAACTGTTTAATAGGACTGGTGTATGAAACGCCAGTATTAAAGGGAATGTGTCACTAGGAATTATTTTTTTTTTTCAGTTAAACAGTTAGTATATAAGTGATTAAACATTGTTTTAATTTTTTAATTTTTTCACAAGTCAGGAAATATTATAAATCAGATTCTAATTTATAACATTTCCATGTGCTGGTCACTAGAGGGAGCAATTCCCAAAATTGCAGCATTGGCATGTGGTAAAGCAACCTCATTGCCTTATGCTGCAAATTTGGAGTAGGCACACTCGCTCTGCCCCAGCACACACCAGTAAACATACCTACCAACTTTCAAGTATCTAATCTAAGTAATCTCCGCCCACACATACCGGGTTCAGCCCACTCATTATTATGTTCCCATAGGACCCCCTACACAGTATAATGACAAATAGCTGCCCCCATACAGTTTAATGCCCCCTTAGCTACCCCTAGTACCAGTGCACACATATAAAGTGCCAGTGCCCATATAGATAGTGTCACACACAGTGCCCATGTAGATGGTGCCACTCCCCCAGGGATTCCACTCCAGGAGGAGCCCCTGCCGTCACTGTCCATATATGGACAGTGACGTAAGGCATTCCCTATAGGAGCAGAATCTCTGTCCAGAGCGTCGGCCACGATGTGGCCAAGGATTGCTCTCCAGGAGGAGCCCTTGATGTAATTGTACATATATGGAAAGTGACATCAGGGGTTCCGCCTAGGAGCGGAATCCCCGGCCAGACCATCGGCAATGCAAAGGCAGTGGATTCCGTTCCAGGAGTAGTCCCCGACGTCAATGTTCATATATGGATAGTGAGACAAGGGGCTCCGCACTTAAAGTAGCGCTGTGCCCGGGAATTCCTCGGCGAGTGGTACTAATACAGAAGCAGGGAGCTGACGATCCCTTTAATTAGCATTGGATTAAACTGTATCTGCATCCTGAGGACGCAGATACAGTTGACACCAAGACATACCACCGGCCGCTTGGGACAGCGTAACAGCGCCCAGAATCCTGGACTACCCCCCTATATCCGGGACGGTTAGGAGGTATGCAGTAATTAGGACCATGCACATGCGCAGATTCCACAGTAAATGCTTATTCATGAGCCTGCAAAGGAGGAGCTGCTCAGTTTGCCATTAGGGTGATGACTGACGGATAAGGCCTCATTCACATCTGCACTATTGTCTCTGGTAAAATCACGGTCCCCCGCCTGACGGAAAGCCAATGGAACCCACTAAAGTCAATGGGTTCTGTCGGCAGGTGGCGGTGTCCGTTGTGCGACGGAACAGTTGCTTACGTTATTCCTTTGTTCTGCACCACTGATGGAGCAGAACAACGAAACACACCAACGCAGGTGTGAACAGGGCCTTAGAGAGATAACTGAATACAGCATCTGGCCATGAACTGAAATACACTGCAGGTACAGAAGACAAATGGTAGACCAATTAGAAATGTGATTTATTTTACAAAATACATACAAGGCAATTAAAAAAAAAACTGTGCAAAGGTGTACATAGCCTTTAAGGGTATGTGCACACAATAGCAGGCTTTTACGTCTGAAAAGACAGACTGTTTTCAGGAGAAAACAGCTGCCTTGTTTCAGACGTAAATGCTCCTCCTCGCATTTTGCGGGGCTTCTCTGACAGCCGTAAATTTTGAGCTGTGCTTCATTGAGTTCAATGAAGAAACGGCTCAAATTACGTCTGAAAGAAGTGCCCTGCACTTCTTTTGACGAGGCTGTATTTTTACGCGTCGTCGTTTGACAGCTGTCAAACGACGACGCGTAAATGACAGGTTGTCTGCACAGTACGTCGGCAAACCCATTCAAATGAATGGGCAGATGTTTGCCGACGTATTGTAGCCTTATTTTCAGATGTAAAACGAGGCATAATACGCCTCGTTTACGTCTGAAAATAAGTCGTGTGAACCCAGCCTAAGCAATCAGGAGGCATATTTTCAGATTCTGCTGGACTTCTCCCATATACCGGCATTTCAGGCATCCTATTGGTCCACGGTGTCCTCAATGCCCACCCCATTTACTTCTTCTTTAGCCACAATGCCCGCACGCCACAGCAAGCTGACAGTGCCCGCCCTAATGGTATATACAGGGGTGATGGAGATTTTATACTGAGATAATGGTAGGCTGGTTCATACACGGATAATGGTGGTTATATATGGGGATGATGGCTGGTATATACAGGGATGATGGGAGTCCCTTATATAACCCCCATATTCCCTGTATATTACCCCCAAAAGGGGAGATCAGCAGCACATCGCAGTCCAAAACTCATGGAAAACTATTTTATGTTTCACCCATCCCACCCATCGCTGGATGTGGGTATAGTAGGACACATGACTAATATGATAATATTTTAATATAGAATTGTACATCCTAGTATAATAGCTAAAGAAAATTAGCTTATGAGGTTTAGAGTTAGTTATATGTCGAAATTTTGATCTAAGGTATGCGCACCATGACGGGCGGTAGTCATGTAGACTGAACGCTTCCATGATTTGAATAAGCTGTGACGTGGCACATTGGGTCACGTGAACGTGGTATACAGGTTACATCAACACTTTCATGACATATCTTGTGGTTCGCGCTTGGGCATTGGAGATGAAGAAGACTGGGAGTCAACATGGTGTTCTGGGTCGGATGAAGAAGAAAAGAGAACATGAACGACTCCATTCTGAGAAGATGTCACCTGTGAGTCACTGAATTTCACTGCACTGTATTCACTTACACTACCGTTCAAAAGTTTGGGGTCACCCAGACAATTTTGTGTTTTCCATGAAAACTCACACTTATATTTATCAAATGAGTTGCAAAATGACGAGAAAATATAGTCAAGACATTGACAAGGTTAGAAATAATGTTTTTTATTTGAAATAATAATTTTCTCCTTCAAACGTTGCTTTCGTCAAAGAATGCTCCATTTGCAGCAATTACAGCATTGCAGACCTTTTGCATTCTAGCTGTTAATTTGCTGAGGTAATCGGGAGAAATTTCACCCCATGCTTCCAGAAGTCCCTCCCACAAGTTGGATTGGCTTGATGGGCACTTCTTGCGTACCATACTGTCAAGCTGCTCCCACAACAGCTCTATGGGGTTGAGATCTGATGACTGCGCTGGCCACTCCATTACAGATAGAATACCAGCTGCCTGCTTCTTCCCTAAATAGTTCTTGCATAATTTGGAGGTGTGCTTTGGGTCATTGTCCTGTTGTAGGATGAAATTGGCTCCAATCAAGCGCTGTCCACAGGGTATGGCATGGCGTTGCAAAATGGAGTGATAGCCTTCCTTATTCAAAATCCCCACCATGCTTGACAGATGGCGTCAGGCACTCTTCCAGCATCTTTTCAGTTGTTCTGCGTCTCACAAATGTTCTTCTGTGTGATCCAAACACCTCAAACTTCGATTCGTCTGTCCATAACACTTTTTTCCAATCTTCCTCTGTCCAATGTCTGCGTGCTTTTGCCCATATTAATCTTTTCCTTTTATTAGCCAGTCTCAGATATGGCTTTTTCTTTGCCACTCTGCCCTGAAGACCAGCATTCCGGAGTCGCCTCTTCACTGTAGACGTCGACACTGGCGTTTTGCGGGTACTATTTAATGAAGCTGCCAGTTGAGGACCTGTGAGGCATCTATTTCTCAAAGTAGAGACTCTAATGTACTTGTCTTGTTGCTCAGTTGTGCGGTGGGGCCTCCCACTTGTCTTTCTACTCTGGTTAGAGCCTGTTTGTGCTGTCCTCTGAAGGGAGTAATACACAACGTTGTAGGAAATTTTCAGTTTCTTGGCAATTTCTCGCATGGAATAGCCTTAATTTCTAAGAACAAGAATAGACTGTCGAGTTTCACATGAAAGCTCTCTTTTTCTAGCCATTTGGAGAGTTTAATCGGACCCACAAATGTAATGCTCCAGATTCTCAACTAGCTCAAAGGAAGGTCAGTTTTATAGCTCCTCTAAACAGCAAAACTGTTTACAGCGGTGCTAACATAATTGCACAAGGGTTTTCAAGTGTTTTCTAATCATCCATTAGCCTTCTAACACAGTTAGCAAACACAATGTACCATTAGAACACTGGAGTGATGGTTGCTGGGAATGGGCCTCTATACACCTATGTAGATATTGCATTAAAAACCAGATGTTTGCTGCTAGAATAGTCATTTACCACATTAACAATGTATAGAGTGTATTTCTGATTAATTTAATGTTATCTTCATTGAAAAAAACTGTGCAAATAAGGAAATTTCTAAGTGACCCTAAACTTTTGAACGGTAGTGTATATATATTTTTTTAATTTAACTCTCCAATGGGAGGCCAGGGTTTGGTCAGATGAAGGGGGAGGGGGGCAAAGTATGAGGTCCAGCACGGGCCTCTACCTTGCTATGCCCCATGGAGTGAAATCTATGTTAGCGAGGAGCTGGCGTAGACTTTCACTATAATTGACGCCAGTTTTCTGGGGTTAATCACAGCCCCTTTGCCTTTACCACGCCCCATTTCTTAAAAAGTGTGAAAACTGGCGTAGAAAGTCTCTTATGTCTCTGTGTCCTTTCCCACAAAGCAAAGTTTGAAGGAGAAAATTATTACTTCAAATAAAAATCATTATTTCTAACCTTGTCAATGTCTTGACTATATTTTCTAGTCATTTTGCAACTCATTTGATAAATATAAGTGTGAGTTTTCATGGAAAACACAAAATTGTCTGGGTGACCCCAAACTTTTGAATGGTAGTGTACATACTGCACACACTACATCTACACAATGCACACATACTTACATACTTGCCATGATTAAGAACGCAGATCGCGTTCGAAACGCGTAGGCTTGGGTATCTACCCTGACTACTTGCACCTTGGGACTGCGTCTCCCCTCCGATTTTAAGATCTTTCTTCAATAAACATGGGACTCTCATTTCCCTTTTAAATTACTATCAGCGCTGGATCATTTTTTCTCCTACATTGCTGTTCCTTAGCACGGGCCGTCGCGGGGATCCGAGTGACGCTGTAGGAGACGCAGACCTGTGAGCTGGAGGTTCTCTCCCTGTTTCTAATACATACATACATACAAACATACTGCACACACCATCTACACACTGCATACATACCTATACATAATGCACACATGTTACATATTCACACACTGCACACATACATACATACATACATACATACATACTGCCCACACTGCATACATATATACTGCCCACACGCTACATATACACACACTGCACACATACATACTGCACACATACATACTGCACACACACTGCACATATATATACTGCACATATACATAAATACTGCCCACACACTACAGATACACACAATGCACATATACAGTGAAGGAAATAAGTATTTGATCCCTTGCTGATTTTGTAAGTTTGCCCACTGTCAAAAACATGAACAGTCTAGAATTTTTAGGCTAGGTTAATTTTACCAGTGAGAGATAGATTATATAAAAAAGAAAACAGAAAATCACATAGTCAAAATTATATATATTTATTTGCATTGTGCACAGAGAAATAAGTATTTGATCCCCTACCAACCATTAAGAGTTCAGCCTCCTCCAGACCAGTTACACGCTCCAAATCAACTTGGTGCCTGCATTAAAGACAGCTGTCTTACATGGTCACCTGTATAAAAGACTCCTGTCCACAGACTCAATTAATCAGTCTGACTCTAACCTCTACAACATGGGCAAGGCCAAAGAGCTTTCTAAGGATGTCAGGGACAAGATCATAGACCTGCACAAGGCTGGAATGGGCTACAAAACCATAAGTAAGACGCTGGGTGAGAAGGAGACAACTGTTGGTGCAATAGTAAGAAAATGGAAGACATACAAAATGACTGTCAATCGACATCGATCTGGGGCTCCATGCAAAATATCACCTCGTGGGGCATCCTTGATCCTGAGGAAGGTGAGAGCTCAGCCGAAAACTACACGGGGGGAACTTGTTAATGATCTCAAGGCAGCTAGGACCACAGTCACCAAGAAAACCATTGGTAACACATTACGCCGTAATGGATTAAAATCCTGCAGTGCCCGCAAGGTCCCCCTGCTCAAGAAGGCACATGTACAGGCCCGTCTGAAGTTTGCAAATGAACATCTGGATGATTCTGAGAGTGATTGAGAGAAGGTGCTGTGGTCAGATGAGACTAAAATTGAGCTCTTTTGCATTAACTCAACTCGCCGTGTTTGGAGGAAGAGAAATGCTGCCTATGACCCAAAGAACACCGTCCCCACTGTCAAGCATGGAGGTGGAAACATTATGTTTTGGGGGTGTTTCTCTGCTAAGGGCACAGGACTACTTCACCGCATCAATGGGAGAATGGATGGAGCCATGTACCGTCAAATCCTGAGTGACAACCTCCTTCCCTCCACCAGGACATTAAAAATGGCCCGTGGCTGGGTCTTCCAGCACGACAATGACCCAAAACATACAGCCAAGGCAACAAAGGAGTGGCTCAAAAAGAAGCACATTAAGGTCAAGGAGTAGCCTAGCCAGTCTCCAGACCTTAATCCCATCGAAAACTTATGGAGGGAGCTGAAGATCGGAGTTGCCAAGCGACAGCCTCAAAATCTTAATGATTTACAGATGATCTGCAAAGAGGAGTGGGCCATCATCATCAACTACTAAAAATGTCTGACTGCTGTGCTTGCCAACAAGGGTTTTGCCACCAAGTATTAAGTCTTGTTTGCCAAAGGGATCAAATACTTATTTCTCTGTGCACAATGCAAATAAATATATATAATTTTGACAATGTGATTTTCTGTTTTTTTTATTTATATAATCTATCTCTCACTGGTAAAATTATCCTAGCCTAAAAATTCTAGACTGTTCATGTCTGTGACAGTGGGCAAACTTACAAAATCAGCAAGGGATCAAATACTTATTTCCTTCACTGTACATACTGCACACACATACATACTGCACACATACATACATACATACATACATACATACATACATACATACATACATACATACATACTGCACACACATACATACTGCAAACACACACATACATACTCCACACATACATACATACATACATACTGCACACATACATTCTGCACACATACATCCATACATACATACATATTGCACATATACATACTGCACACACATACATAATGCACACACACATACATACTGCACACATACATACTGCACACATACATACTGCCCACACTGCATACATATATACTACCCACACGCTACATATATACACACTGAACACATACATACTGCACACATACATACTGCACACACTACACATACTGCACGCATACATACATACATACATACATACATATTGCACATATACATACTGCACACACATACATACTGCGCACACACACACATACATACTGCACACATACATACCTATATACATACTGCACATATACATACTGCACACATACATACATACATACATACTGCACACACATACATACTGCAGACATACATGCATACATATATATATACTGCCCACATGCTACATATACACATACTGCACACATACATACTGCACACACTGCACATACACATACTGGACACATACATATATCCATATTACACATACATACTGCACATACATACATACATACATACATACATACATACATACATACTGCACACATAGATACTGCACACATCCATACTGCACACAGACACACTGAATACATACATACATACATGCTGCACACATACATACTGAATACATACATACATACTGCACACATACAAACATACTGCCCACACACTGCATATACACACAATGCACATATACACACTACAAACATACACACTGCACACATACATACTGCACACATACATACTGCACACATACATACTGCATACATACATACATACATACTGCACACATACATACATACACATACATACATACATACTGCACACATACATACTGCACACACACATACTGCCCACACACTACATATACTCACACTGCACATATATATACTGCACACATACATAAATACTGCCCATGCACTACAAATACACACAATGCACATATACATACTGCACACATATACATACTGCACATATACATACATACACACATACATACTGCACACATACACACATAGATACTGCACACATCCATACTGCACACATACACACTGAATAAATAAATACATACATACATACATGCTGCACACATACATACTGAATAAATACATACATACATACATACTGCACACATACAAACATACTGCCCACACACTGCATATACACACAATGCACATATACACACTGCACACATACACACTGCACACATACACACTGCACACATACATACTGCACACATACATACTGCATACATACATACATACATACATACATACATACATGCATACTGCCCACATACTACATATACACACATTGCACACATACATACTGCACACATACACTACACACACACTACATATATATACAAAATGCACACAAATATACACACGCACTCGCACAAATATTACATACACACACAAACTACATATACACACACATATAGAGCCATTACACACTACATACATACATACATACATACATACATACATACATTGAGTCACACTCCAGTCACCTCTTTGTCTTTAGACACATTGACACTTATCTCCTTCCTGTAGACTGCTTCTTCGGCAACTTCTGTCTCCTCTGACTTCTTCAGCACGGGGTGGTGCTCCAGTGCTGGGGGGAGGGGTGTACAGAGGGAGATTAGGAACTGAAGGGGCTATCAAGGTAGTACTGGGCTGTACAGGGTTTAGTAGACATTTTAGCAGCAGCAGCAGCTATGCAGGTCAGTGGTGCAGACACAGTGAAGGAGCCGGGTGCTGCTGACCTGTACAGCTGCTGGGCAGTGAATTAGATACAGAGCAAGCCACCGGGCAGGGGCTTCACATATCAGCAGTACAAGCTGAAGTAACGGCAGCCCAGCGTCCTGCTCTGCATAGATTCTCCTGTGTCACCTGTCAGGTCCCAGCCAAGCCGCACTCTCTCCGCTGTCGGATTTCCTCCTCTCCGTTGTCCTCTCTGGCGGGTAGGAGGCCCCTGCTAGTACTACAGACCAGACGTGGTGCGCGGAGGCTGGGAAGGCTGCTAACAATGTTCTACATGAGAGGTCATCACGCAGCCACAACTGGCATATGTGCAGCTCCTTGCACAACAAAAAAATATAGAAATCACGGACGCATTCTTTTTATTCCGGACAGTTGCCAAAAGTCCTCTCATTTCACGGACTGTCCATGAATTTCACGGACTGTCCATATATGGACAGTGATGCCGTGATGACAGCAGCGACAGCACCCGGCGGCCGAGTGGGCCCCCCCCAAGGGTAATGGGCCCTGGAACTTGCCCGGGTGCTGACGACGGCCCTGACTATACCCACACATATATAAACACACACAGAGGCATAAATATATATACACTAACATAGAGACATATGTACACATATACACACACACACACTGGAACATATACACACACACACACACACACACACACAGACACATACATACAACACACATAGCAGAGGTCGTAGCTAGGTTCTCCAGTACCCGGGGCAAAGATTCAGTTTGGCGCCCCCCCAACCTCTTTCCCGACATCTCCTTCCACCCTCGCCATGTTTGTTTTCTCTACCAATTAATGACGTGTCATTTATTTTCCAAATTTTTTTTATGTAACCCGAGCATAAAAACATTTGTACATTTTACAAGCAATATAGTTCTATACACAAAACCAGAACCAAGCTCATTACATATGTACAGTTCCAGAACAAATCTCATTAGATATATACAGCACCAGAACCAAGCTCAGTACATGAATACAGGACCAGAACAAAGCTCAGTACAAATACATTTCAGTACAGAGATCATTTGCAAAGTCAGGTTAGCAGCTTCCAGTATGACCAGAATTATGGTAATCATATACTGGGAGTTGCTTATACCCCAAAAAATAGTACCCTCCACCATCTGTAAAGATCATACAGTAATAATTAGGCTTCGTTCTCACCTGCATCGTGGTTCCGTTCATGGGTTCCGTCAGACCTTTCCGTCAGGGGAACCTACGAACGGAAACCAAACGGAAACCATAGCATTCTGTTACCATTTCAATGGTAACGCTTCCGTTGCTAATGGTTCCTGTTTGTCTCCGTTTCACAAGGTTTTCGTTTTATTGGCGGTATCAATAGAGTAGTCGACTGTATCCACCTATAATCTATCACATCTAACTTAGATGTGATGTATTACAGGTGGATCCAGCATGTCAGACACACAGGACACACAGGACCCGCTGACACTGAACCCATCAGTCCCACAGACCTGACAAGTTCAGGATTCAGCGTAGGATACAGCTTCTCTGTATACAGGTAACAGAGCAGCTGTATCTCAAAAAGTAAAAAGATTTTTTAATAAAAACTAATTATAAAGTTGCACAAAACACACTGACTGACATTTAAAAAAAAAAAAGTTTCAAAAGGTGTTCATAACCTTTAACCCCTTCCCGACATTTGCCGTAAATGTACGTCATGGAAAGCATTGACTTCCCGCATCTTGCCGTACATATACGCCGAATGTTTGGGACCGGCTCAGAAGATGAGCTGGTGCCATCATCACCGGATCTCAGCTGTATCTAACAGCTGACATCCGGCTGTAACGGCGGGGACCGAAATTAGCTTCGATCCCCGCCATTAACCCCTTAAGTGCAGCGCTCAAATCGCTGCACTTAAGGTGTTTGCAGCTCATCGGAACACCAGTAATGAAATTGCCGGGGTTACGGTGGCTGCAATGGCAACCGGAGGCCTAATACTGGCCTCCCGGTCTGCCTAGCACCGAAGCCGGTCAAGATCCGCCCGGCGGCGGAGCCTGATCGGCTTCCGTAGCTGCCGGCAAGATGGCGCCGGGTCAGGAGCTGATCCGGCGTCATCAGCGGTGGAAGTCAGCTGTACTGTACAGCTGACATCCACCTGTAACGGCAGGAACCGGAGCTAGCTCCGATCCCTGCCATTAACCCCTTCGATGCAGCAATCGAAAGCGATTGCTTCATCGTAGCGGTTACTAGCAGATCGCCAGCCCTGACAGGCAATCAGGACTGGCGACTACTGTTATGGCAACAGGAGACACAATGGTCTCCTGCTCTGCCATTACGGAAGCCGATTTAGGCCCCGCCGGGAGGCGAAGCCTAATCGGCTTGCTGTCAGTGAATGACTGACAGATCTAATACATTGCACTACATAGGTAGTGCAATGTATTAGAAAAAAAAAAATCTGACCGTTGGACCTTCAAGTCCCCTAGTGGGACTTGAGAAAAAGTGTAAAAAAAGTATAAAAAAGTGTAAAAAAAAGTGCAAATAATAAAAGTTTGAAAACAATAAAAGTTTCAAGTAATCAAATAAAACACAATCCCCCTTTTACTCTTATCAAGTCCTTTATTATTGAAAAATAATAATAAACCATATGTATTTGATATCGCCGCGACCGTAACGACCTGAGGTATCAAAATATTATATTATTTATTGCACGCGGTGAACAGCGTAAAAAAAAAAATGTAAAAAACGTTACCAGAGTTTCTGTTTTTTTGTCACTTTGCCCTACAAATGTTAGAATAAAAAGTGATCAAAAAGTCGCACGTATCCAAAAATGGTACCTATAAAAACTATAGCTCGTCCCGCAAAAAACAAGCCCTCATACACCTCCGTCGACAAAAAAATTAAAAAGTTATGGTTCTCACAACTTGGCGACAGAAAAAATACATTCTTTTTACAAAAGTAATTTTATTGTGCAAAAAGTTGTAAAACATAAAAAAGTCCTATAAAATAGGTATCGCCGGAATCGTACTGACCCGCAGAATAAAGTTAACATGTAATTTATAACGCATGGTGAACGCTGTATAAAAAAAAAAGACAAAAGCTGTGCCAGAATTGCGTTTTTTTGTTTACCTGGCCTTCCAAAAAATAGGATAAAACAAGTTGCATGTACCCCAAAATGGTACCAATAATAACTACAGCTCGTCCCGCAACAAACCAGCCCTCATACCGCTACGTCTATGAAAAATAAAATTAGTTATGGCTCCAATAAGTCAGGAAATAAAAAAATATGCAGTTGTGCCCGAGGGGAACATTTCTTCTGTTTGAAGAGGCGATTTATCAAGGACCTAAAATTAGGGAACCAGGAAAGGGAGGGCCCAAACATATCCGCTGGAAGCGACGGTGCCCGTATTATACCAGGACAACACTTCCTAGCAAAATTCCCCAAACTACAAAGGCGCGGAGTGTGGACCAAAAGGGGGATAAGAAAGGACGCCATATATCAGTGCGACACCAGCCTGTGCAGAAATGATTGTGTCACAGCGTAACACACATCTATGGATCATTTTATTGTTTTTTTTTACCCCATTATTATACCACCTGACTATGCCCCTTATATACTCCGCCCGGCTTACATATGCCCTACATTATAAACGGAAACACCAGTAAGACTCCAAACAAAACTACTACCAAGCAAAATCCACGCTCCAAAAGCCAAATGGCGTTTCCTCCCATCTGAACCCTACAGCGTCCCCAAACAGCAGTTTCCTTCCACATATATGGCACCGTCATACCCGGGAGAACCCTTTTAGCAATTTTTGGGGTGTGTGTCTCCAGTGGCATAAGCTGGGCACGACATATTTGCCACTGAATGGCATATCTAGGGAAAAATATAAATTTTTAATTTGCACCATCCACAGCGCATTCATTTATGGAAAAGACCTGTGGGGTGAAAATGCTCACTACACCCCTTAATAAATGCATTGAGGGGTGCAGTTTCCATAATGGGGTCACTTCCCAGGGGTTTATTTTTATTATTTCACATCTGAGCCTCTGCAGTTGTGAACCAATACTTTGTAAATCGCCAAATTAGGCCTCAATTTTACATGGAACGCTTTCACTCCTGAGCCTGTTCGACTGTCCAGGCAAGAGATTAGGGCCACATGTAGGGTGTTTCTAAAACCAGGAAACCCAGCATAATAATTAGAGAGCTGTCTTGTTATGGTGGCACAAGCCGGGCACCACATATTGTCCACATATCTGTGGAAAAAATCCCATTTTCACTCTGCAACATCGAGTTCACACTAATTTCTACAAAACACCTGCAGGGTTAACATGCTCACTACACCCCTAGGTAAATGCATTGAGGGGTGTAGTTTCCAAAATTGGGTCGCTTCTGGGGGGGTTTCCACTGTTTTGGGCCCACAGGCGCCCAGAAACCAATCCAGCAACATCTGCACTCCAAATGGTGGTCCTTCCCTTCTGAGCCCTGCCGTGTGCCCAAACAGCAGTTTATGACCACATATGGGGTATTGCCGTACTCGGGAGAAATTGCTTTACAAATGTTGGGTTCTTTTTTTTCCTTTATTTGTTGTGAAAATGAAAAAATTTGCGCTAAAGCTACGTCTTATTGAAGAAAAAGGATTGTTTTTATTTTCACTGCCCAATTCTAATAAATTCTATGAAACATCTGTGGGGTCAAAATGCTCACTACGCCCCTAGATAAATTCCTCAAGAGGTGTAGTTTCCTAAATGGTGTCACTTTTTGGGCGTTTTCATTGTTTTTTCCCCTCAGGGGCTTTGCAAATGTGACATGGCCGCCGCAAACTATTCCTGCTCAATGTGATCTCCAAAAGCCAAATAGCGCTCTTTCCCTTCTAAGTCAAGCCGTGTCTCCAAACAGCCGTTAATTACCACATGTGGGGCATTGTTTTACTTGGGAGAAATTGCTTTACAAATTTTGTGGTGCTTTTTCTCCTTCAGTCCTTGTGGAAATGAGTAAAAATAAGCTAAACCTACATTTTCTTTGAAAAAATGTTGATTTTTATTTTCAGGGCCTACTTCCAATAATTTCTGCAAAAAAACTGTGGGGTCAAATCGCTCACTATACCCCTAGATAATTTCCTCAATGGGTGTAGTCTCCAAAATGGGGTCACTTGTGGGGGTTTCCACTGTTTTGTCTCCTCAGGGACTTTGTAAATGTGACATGGCCTCCGCAAACCATTCCTGCTAAATGTGAACTCCAAAAGCCAAATGGCACTCCATCCCTTTGAAGCCCTGCCGTGTGTCCAAACAGCCGTTTATTACCACATGTGGGGTACTGTTTTACTCGGGAGAGATTGGTTTACAAATTTTACGGTGCTTTTTCTCCTTCAGTCCTTGTGGAAATGAGAAAAAATTAGCTAAACCTTCATTTTCTTTGAAAAAATTTAGATTGTCATTTTCAGGGCCTACTTCCAATAATTTATGCAAAAATTATGTTGGGTCAAAATGCTCACTATACCCCTAGATAATTTCCTCAATGGGTGTAGTTTCCAAAATGGGGTCACTTGTGGGGGGTTTCCACTGTTTTGTCCCCTCAGGGGCTTTGTAAATGTGACATGGCCTCCGCAAACCATTCCTGCTAAACTTGAGCTCCAAAAGCCAAATAGCGCTCTTTCCCTTCTCAGCCCTGCCGTGTCTCCAAACAACCGTTTATTACCACATGTGGGGTATTGTTTTACTCGGGAGAAATTGCTTTACAAATTTTATGGTGCTTATTCTCCTTTAGTCCTTGTGGAAATGAGAAAAAAAATCGCTAAACCTACATTTTATTTGAAAAAATGTCGATTTTAATTTTCACGTCCTACTTCCAATAATTTCTGTAAAAAAACTGTGCGGTCAAAATGCTCACTGTACCCCTAGATAATTTCCTTGAGCTGTGTAGTTTCCCAGATGGGGTCACTTTTGGGGGATTTTGACTGTTTTGGCACCGCAAGAGCCCTTCAAACCTGACATGGTGCCTAAAATATATTCTAACAAAAATAAGGCCCCAAAATCCACTAGGTGTTCCTTTGCTTCTGAGGACGATGCTTCAGTCTATTAGCATGCTAGGGCCACATGTGGGATATTTCCTAAAACTGCATAAACTGGGCAACAAATTTTGAGTTGCATTTCTCTGGTAAAACCTTCTGTGTTATAAAAAAAATTGTACTAAAAATTTATTTCTGCCAAAAAATATGAAATTTGTACATTTCACCTCTACTTTGCTTTAATTCCTGTGACATGTGTAAAGGGTTAAGAAATTTTCTAAATGCTGTTTTGAATACTTTGAGGGGTGAAGTTTTTAAAATGGGGTGAATTTTTGGGGGTTTCTAATATATAAGGCCCTCAAAGCAACTTCACTGCTGAACTGGCCCCTGTAAAAATGGCCTTTTGAAATTTTCTTGAAAATGTGAGAAATTGCTGCTAAAGTTCTAAGCCTTGTGATGTCATAGAAAAATAAAAGGATGTTCAAAAAACAATGCCAAACTAAAGTAGACATATGGGGGATGTTAGTTAGCAACAATTTTGTGTGTTATAACTGCCTGTCTTACAAGCAGATACATTTAAATTGAGAAAAATGCTAATTTTTGCAATTTTTCGCTAAATTTGGGTGTTTTTCACAATTAAATACTGAACATATCAAGCAAATTTTGCAAGTAACTTAAAGTCCAATGTGTCACGAGAAAACAATCTCAGAATCGCTTGGATAGGTGAAAGCATTCCGGAGTTATTACCACATAAAGTGACACATGTCAGATTTGAAAAATGAGGCTCGGTCAGGAAGGTCAAAAGTGGCTAAAGAGGGAAGGGGTTAATGCAAACAATCAGATCGTAAAAACCATTGTCCGGTAAAACATGCAGCACATGCAGTTTTATCAAAAGGTGCAGTTTTTAAATGATTGTTAATGTCTGCAAAAAACTCCATGGACATTAACAATCATTTGAAAACTGTGCTGACTCGTGGGAATGCAACATGTTGACGTGGTTTGCAGCTGTATCGTTGTAAGACAGCAGCTACTATATGTATATACTGTACGGGTATGTTCACGCAAGGCAGATACGCTGTGTAAAAGCACTGCACTGTGCCGCAGTTTTTCGGCCAGGAATGGCCGCTGCGGAAAACTGAGCAGAAAAAAAAATAGATACTTACCATGGCGACGCTTCCCTCCTACATCCTGCAGCTCTGGGTTGATGTTTCATCCCATGTGACCGCTGCAGCCTGCGATTGACTGCAGCGGTCACATGGGATGAAACGTCGTCCCAGGAGGTTGGCCCGGAAAAAGAAACAGAATTCTAGGTGAGTATAAGATTAAAATTATTAATAAGTTGCGTTTTTTGCAGCGGAATCGCATACGTGTACATTTCTCCTGCATTGACCACACGATGGCGCTGCTGCTCAGCGTATCACTAGGCTGCCTGCCTTATATTCAATTTAGTGAGATTTCTCAGCATTGAACACACGATGGTGCTGCTGCTTAGCGTATCACAATCGGGCTTCAAACAAACTTTCTAAACTATATAATAGATATATTGTGCATTTTCCAGCATTGACCACACGATGGCGCTGCTGCTCAGTGTATCACTAGGCTGCCTGCCTTACATTAAATTTAGTGAGATTTCTCAGCATTGACCACACGATGGCGCTGCTGCTTAACGTATCACAATCGGGCTTCAAACAAACTTTCTAAAATATATAATATATAGATATAGTGTGCATTTCCTGCATTGACCACACGATGGCGCTGCTGCCCAGCGTATCACTAGGCTGCCTGCCTTACATTCAATTTAGTGAGATTTCTCAACATTGACCACACGATGGCGCTGCTGCTTAGCATATCCCAATCGGGCTTCAAACAAATTTTCTCAAATATATAATATATAGTGCACATTTCCCAGCATTGACCACACGTTGGCGCTGCTGCTCAGCGTATCACTAGGCTGCCTGCATTACATTCAATTTAGTGAGATTTCTCAGCATTGACCACACAATGGCGCTGCTGCTTAGCGTATCACAATCCCCTTAGATAGTGGTAATGGGGAGTTGGTCACAGGGGATCAAGAGAAGGCAGAGTTACTAAATGGGTTCTTCCGCTCTGTATATACAACAGAAGAAGGAGCAGCTGATGTAGCCGCTGCCAGTGCTGTTAATATATCAGTTGATATACTGAATTGGATGAATGTAGATATGGTGCAAGCTAAATTAAATAAAATAAATGTACACAAGGCCCCGGGACCAGATGGGTTACACCCTAGAGTTCTTAAGGAGCTTAGTTTAGTTATTTCTGTCCCCCTCTTCATAATATTTAGAGAGTCTCTCATGACTGATATAGTGCCAAGGGACTGGCGCAGGGCAAATGTGATGCCTATTTTCAAAATGGGCTCTAGGTCTTCGCCGGGTAATTATAGACCAGCAAGCTTAACATCAATTGTGGGGAAAATGTTTGAGGGGCTATTGAGGGACTATATACAGGATTATGTGACAAAAAATAGTATTATAAGTGACAGCCAGCACGGTTTTACAAAGGACAGAAGCTGTCAAACCAACCTGATTTGTTTTTATGAAGAGGTAAACAGAAGTCTAGACAGAGGGGCCGCTGTGGATATAGTGTTTTTGGACTTTGCAAAGGCATTTGACATTGTCCCCCATAGACGTCTAATGGGTAAATTAAGGACTATAGGTTTAGAAAGTATAGTTTGTAATTGGCTCAAGGACCGTATCCAGAGAGTTGTGGTCAATGATTCCTACTCTGAATGATCCCCGGTTATAAGTGGTGTACCCCAGGGTTCAGTGCTGGGACCACTATTATTCAACTTATTTATTAATGAAATAGAGGATGGGATTAATAGCACTATTTCTATTTTTGCAGATGACACCAAGCTATGTAATATAGTTCAGTCTATGGAAGATGTTCATGAATTGCAAGCGGATTTAAACAAACTAAGTGTTTTGGCGTCCACTTGGCAGATGAAGTTTAATGTAGATAAATGTAAAGTTATGCACCTGGGTACGAACAACCTGTATGCATCATATGTCCTAGGGGAGCTACACTGGGGGAGTCACTTGATGAGAAGGATCTGGGTGTACTTGTAAATCATAAACTCAATAACAGCATGCAGTGTCAATCAGCTGCTTCAAAGGCCAGCAAAATATTGTCGTGTATCAAAAGAGGCATGGACTCGCGGGACAGGGATGTAATATTACCACTTTACAAAGCATTAGTGAGGCCTCATCTAGAATATGCAGTTCAGTTCTGGGCTCCAGTTCATAGAAAGGATGCCCTGGAGTTGGAAAAAATACAAAGAAGAGCAACGAAGCTAATAAGGGGCATGGAGAATTTAAGTTATGAGGAAAGATTAAAAGAACTAAACCTGGGGGGCGGGGCTTAGCTATGGCGGAGTAAGCACACATCTCGGGGGAGCTCCGTGCAGCAGAGTGCTTAATAGCAGCCTGAGCCCGTCTGAAACCGGTAGGAGATGCCAGCAAAACGTAGGGGACAAGGCACTACACCCTCCCGCTCCTTACCTAGCTTGCAGACACGGAGTGCTAGCATGGAGCGCTTCTTATGAGCGGTGCCCGCTTCTCAGGAACTCCCAGGTGTCATGGCGCACCCGGCACTGCATCCTGCCACGTGCAGAACTACAGGCCTTCAGCACGCAGCAGCAGGAGCTCAAGCACAGGGACAGACGACCGCACTACAGCCTGGGGCCAGCAAGAATGAGGTACCGCACGTGTCCCCTGTCCTATTTGGACCTGTACTTCAGCCAGCCACCGTGTCCCTGCCCAGAAGCCCAGATTCAGTACCCTTCCAGCCCGCATTACATGCAGATTTGCACCTGCTCAGGGAACTGATCCAAGCTCTCCCTACCAGACAGGACTTAGATTCCCTGGTGACTAGAATTGAACAATCCCACCAACAAGACATCGCTGCCTTACAACAAGAAGTGGATAGGGTGGATACTAGGATTGCCAACACGGACCAAACGGTCTCCAATATTGACAGCAGAGTGCTAGCTCTGGAGCAGGCAGCCATTTCCAGCAGAACACATATACAGTCCCTGGCGTTACAATTGGACGATCAAGAGTACAGGGATCGTAGGTACAATATCCGACTGAAAGGCCTCCCAGACCTGGGTCCCAGAGATGACCTTCCGGCCAGGATAACTGCCATCTTTAGTACGGTCCCTAATAGGCCGTTGGAAGCGACATTTTTACTGGATTGTGTCCATAGGGTTTCTCGACCCGGTCCGAACGACCCATCCAACCCTCGTGATGTTCTGTGTAGACTACATTACTACTTGGACAAGGATTTAATCATTCAAGGCGCGTGGTCACATGGTCCGGTTACGGTGGATGAATGCAGGGTCACGATATAGCCAGATGTCTCCCCACGCACGCTCTACATGCGGCGTCTCTTGCACCGACTACTAGAGAAGATCAAAGCTGCGGGAGCCACTTATAGATGGGGTCACCCGTTCCACGTGGTTGTCAGGAAAGAATCAGCCACCTTCCTCTTGCGCCATTTCTCAGATTTGGAGGCCTTATTCAATTTCCTGCAGATCGAATCGTTTCCGGTCCCGGATTGGCTGGCACTGGACCGGCCGGAACCATCGCAACGCCGGCGCGCTCCGTGCCCTAGCCAACATCTCAACAGGCCTTCGCTCCGAGAGTCATTAAGGTCTCAGCTGGATCTTTCGCTGCTACTACCTCCTGAGGCCTGACGTAGATTACCTTCTGAAGAACCCTCAGATCTCCATGGCAATACCTGATCTACAGTTTATAGCGCTGGGCTCTGTACAGCGCCTAGCGTCTCTTTTTTGTTACAGGGTGTCCTGACAGCTCCTCCGAGGAGTGCCTTTTCCAACGGAACTTTGTGAGCAGTCCCGGTACTTCCTCCGTGACTTTCCGAGACTTCCGTGGACAGTGAGCTGTCACCGAAGATTCCACAGATGGCCACAGAACTGTAGATATGACCCGACATATAGTTTACCCTTCTTTTGTTCCTGGTCCTCACCCCCCCCCCCCTTATCCCTTCCTTGCATTTTAGTGATGTCTTTGGTATCGGACCCATGCGCCCCCTCCCTCCCCTCTCTCCCCCTCGTGAATTGTCAGGAAGTTGCTCGTGGTACGATATCCTGTTAGTATTGTTACACAAGGCCACATGATGTTGTCACAGGCAGTAGTATTACTACTCATAAGGTTTCATTCACTACCTGAGACCTAATTTGTGATCCGATTTGTTTTATCTGTATCTTGTTGAGTGTCGCATTAGTGCTCTTTCTGATGAATCTCTCACTTATCTCTTTCCTCTCTCCACCCTCTTTCCCCTTCCCCTCCTCCTCATACCCTCTCCTATCCCCCCTTTCTCCTCTTTCCTCCCCCCCTCCTCAACCTCCCCCCCTTCACCCTTTTATAACAGGACGTTCTAGTCTTCCGGGTCCTCCAAATAGGAGGAGTTTAATGCTTCATATCTTAGGTTACAGATAATGTCGCTCTGTGTTTACAGTGTTCTTTTCTCACAGTTTTTCAGGTGAAGGGTTCAGCTGGCTTATATGGCCGTGTTTTTTGTAGGGCCAGGTAACATACAATGTTATGTCCTCCCTTGCCCGCCTCTTGGTGGACATCGGACGAGTTTTTGTTTAACGTTTTGTGCTGCTCGCTGCATGGGGTCCCCCCCCCACTTCTCTTTGGTTTTCCTTGTTCCCGTTTTGTTACTAACCTTTTCTCCACAGGTTTTCTTGCCGCGTGGGTGTCGGCCTTTGGGTCCTTTTCTCTTTCTCTGTCAATTTTCCTTTTTCTCTCTGGTCTTTCCCCCTACCCCTCTTTGTCTCCCCCCCCCTCTTTTTATTAATTTTTTTCATCACCTATCGGGGACATGGCCCGCCACTCCCAGACTGACCTTCGGATAGGCTCGTTGAATGTCAAGAGGTTGCATAGTCCCGGGAAGCGATCCATTTTGCTCAACATGTTGAAAGGTAGACACTTACATGTAGCTTTCCTACAGGAAATGCACCTCAGTGAACAAAAACCTTTTAAGATGTCTAACCTTTGGTTTCCACACGCCTATCATAGTTTCTCTCCTGATCCAAAATCTAGGGGGACGAGTATCCTCCTGTCTCGTACTCTTCCATGGGAATTTCTGGACTCTCGCAGTGATGGGATGGGGCGAATGCTACTACTCAAGGGCAGCATTAATTCGCAGATCTACACCTTTGCTTCCTTCTACCTACCCAATGTGGGTCAAGGTTCAGCTCTGCTTGGCTTTTTGGATGAGCTAGAGGAGTTTGGGGAGGGCACCATTGTCCTGGGAGGTGACTTCAATGTCGCATTGGAGCCCACCATGGATGTCTCAAAGGGGACATCGTCAATCCCGCATTCCCAACTGCGCCGTATTAAACGAGCGTTCCACGAGCATAATTTTGTGGACACATGGCGCCTATTACATCCGGGTGATAAAGATTTTTCTTTTTACTCATCTGTCCATGACACTTACTCCAGACTCGATCTAATATTTGTCAAACATTGCTCACTCCCAATTTTACAGGCCGTCGATATTGACTCAATCTCTTTCTCAGATCATGCCCTTGTCACTCTATCCTTAACATTGCAGGCCCCGATATTACACCAATCCCAGTGGAAGTTCAATCCGCTGCTTCTTAATGACTCCTTGGTTTCTTCAGACGTGCAGCGTACACTTGAAGAATACTTCACGGCCAATACCCCTGCAGACACAAACCCACGGGTACTGTGGGAGGCGCACAAGTGTGTTGTACGTGGCACCTTTATTAAACACGGGGCTCGATTAAAAAGGGAGCGTGCGGAGACCACTGCTCGGCTTCTATCGGAAATTAGGGTTTTAGAGTCTACTCACAAGCGTTCCCATGAATTAGCATGTAAAGTCGCGTTACTCCAGAAACGAGAAGAGCTCCGTATCCTATTATTGTCTAAGGCCAAAGCTACCCTCTCGAAATGCAAGCGCCACTTCTACGAATATGGGAACAAATGTAGCAGGTCTCTGGCCAGAGCACTGAGACTTCAACAAGTGCGTACCTACGTACCCTTTATTGCAACATCCCCCACTACTCGGGCTAACTTGCCATTAGACATAGCCTCACAGTTCCGCGACTTTTATGCCTCCCTATATAACACAGATTCCACCAATCCGGCCACGACGGCGAACAACTTCCAAACACGTATCAAAAACTACATTGCAGACTCAGGTATGCCTTCTATGTCAGAGGAGGTACTAGGCGCATTGGAGGCTCCAATCTCTCCACCAGAACTAGCGGATGCACTTAGGAGCTTCGCTAATGGTAAGGCCCCGGGACCTGACGGGTTCACACTCCCCTACTATAAAAAATACACCGCTACCCTTAGCCAACATTTTCTAGCATCCTTGAACTCCTTCTCCTCCTCAGCTCGCGTTCCACCAGACACACTCAGGGCCCACATTGCTGTGATTCCCAAACCAGAGAAAGACCCTTCTCAGTGTGCTAGCTACAGGCCGATTTCGCTTCTCAACACAGACATTAAACTCTTCGCGAAGATTTTGGCAATGTGTTTGGCTCCGTTGCTCAGTGGGGTCCTTCATCTTGACCAGGCGGGGTTCATGGTGGGCAGAGAGGCCCGAGACAACACCACGAAAGCGATCAACCTTATACATAAGGCTAAGTTGTCCCGGGTTCCACTGATGTTCTTGTCAACTGACGTTGAAAAAGCTTTTGACAGAGTCAATTGGACATACATGGAGGAAACACTTCTCCGACTTGGCCTGGGCCCTCAGATGATGAGTTGGATCATGTCTTTGTATTCTTGCCCCTCGGCGAGGGTCCGAGTGAATGGCAATCTCTCTGAAGAATTTGCCATCCATAATGGGACACACCAGGGCTGCCCACTCTCTCCCCTGATTTTTATCCTGACCTTGGAACCGTTTCTAAGGCATGTTCGTACCAATCAGGACATTCAGGGCCTAGGGGAGGGCTCCCATGTCAATAAGGTGGCAGCATATGCAGACGACCTTTTGTTTTTCCTGACCAACCCAATCACTTCTCTCCCGAATCTGATGCAGGAGTTTCGTCGCTTCTCCAGCCTTTCCAATTTTAAAATAAACTTTGCCAAATCAGAGGCCATGAATGTCTCCCTCCCCGCCCCCATTCTATCTACGCTAGAACAATCCTTTAGTTTTAAATGGAACTCGGTGGCGCTCAAGTACCTGGGAGTGTATATCCCGGCAGATTTAAAGGGAATATTTAACTTTAACTTTCCGAGGTTTCGTACTGAGATTAAGGCGGACTGTGCTAGGTGGTCGGGAGGCACATTTACGTTGATGGGCCGATGTACTATTTTTAAAATGAATATCCTACCTCGACTACTCTACTTATTCCAGGCCCTTCCTATAGCAATGCCACCATCATTCTTTAAAGCGATCAACTCCATACAAATATCTTTTGTCTCTAATGGCAAGCATCCACGCCTTAGTCGTTTGCTTCTGTGTCGGGAGGACTGGCTCTTCCTGACATTCGCGCGTATTACAACGCAACTCACTTAGTGCGCGTAGTGGATTGGTGTAGACACGCCCCTTTTAAGGCATGGGTAGGTATTGAACAAAACTTTTCGACGGTCCCTCTCGAAGTATCTCCATGGCTGAAACGCGGACTTCTCACATCCCTACATCATCACCCCATGATCGGTCCCACACTCAGATGTTGTGCCCTTGCAGCGGTCCGTTCACACCTCCTGTCTCTCTGCTCCCCCATTTCTCCGATCCTGGGGAACCCATCTTTTCCCTCGGGACTGAGTGACTTGGTGTTCAAGTCCTGGGCGGCGCTGGGTGTATTTAGGGCAGAGCACTTTCTGAAGAATTCGGAGTGGCTCTCCCTTGAGGAGTTGACACAGATGCCTGAACTCCTTTCTTTGGGTTACTGGCGCATATTTCAACTCCGCCATTTCTACTCCTCTTTACCACCCTCTGAGCTATTCCTAGCTCCTAGGTCTCCACTGGAAGACTTGTGCGTTGGCTCTGAGTCGGTTCGCCATTCATTGTCCACGATCTATCACCTCCTCCTGAACCCGCCTTACCTCCCAGCGCCTGGTTACGTTTCTGAATGGGAGTCGGATCTGGGAATTACCCTAACCACAAACCAATGCTCTCGTATTCTCTCTCTTGCCCATAAAACCTCAATTAGCGGGGCGTGGCTTGGATGCAGACCGGGACGGACGCTTCAGAGTGAGCTCCGTCTTAAAACCTCAAGCGACGGTATATTTAAGCGTGCCCGAAGCCGGGGTTTGACTGCTCTTCGTCACTCAACCCGGGGATAACGATGATGACAAGGAGAAAGGGGAATAAGTCCGGCCCGAAGCGGCTAACGGACTTCTTTTCGACCCGCAGCGCGAGGAAGGAGGATTTCCAAGATGGCATCGGCAGCAGCTTCTCTGGAGAGATGTGTGATAGAGGATCGAGACTGGCGTCGCCCTCGGATTCTCCCGGTGAGTCTATACACTCCCCTGAATGCCCAATAGCGGCCAGCCCGAGTTGCAGGGGAAGCAAGCTGATCTTTGGCCCCAGCTCCCCACTGACACCGGAGAGAGGCCACGTGCACATGGCGGCTGAGAGACGGCAACAAGAGGAGGGAGGTCTCCCCCCTGAACATCAGGTCTCCCAAAGGGACCAATTCCCAACTACTGATCCCTTGCAAGAGGATACATCACTTGAGGAGGGGGACCCGATCTCTAGCCTCCCCACTACAGATCAGGCGGCGTCGGAAACTTTTATTAAAGGCCTGGTCATGGCCCTTAGGGGGTCCCTGCAAAAGGACTTAGAAAAAATCTCTGCTACGTTACACACTAATATAGAAGAGTTAGGCTCCAGAGTGGATCATGTGGAGAGGAAAATGGGGGAATTCACTCAGGCGCACAATGATTTAGTGGATGCACACTATACTTTAGAAGAAGAGGTGGAAAGCATGAAATCTAAGATGGCGGATATGGAGGATAGGAATAGGAGGAACAACGTTAAATTTCGGGGCATTCCTGAATCCGTGTCTCCATCTGATCTCCCACTGTTCTTGCAAAAGCTGATTAAATCCCTCTTGCCACACTCCACGCCTCAAGATATGATTATAGACCGGGCACACCGTTTGCCGAAACCTAAGGCTTTACCATCAGAAATACCAAGAGATGTACTTTCTCGCATACATTTTTCTCATGTCAAGGAAGCCCTAATGTTCGCAGCGCGAAAAGCTCAGAAACTCCCAGACCCATATGAAGGGGTACATCTTTATGCGGACCTCTCACAAGCCACTCTTCAAGCTAGAAGGAATTTCCTGCCTGTTACCCTCGCGCTGCGGAACAACAAGATGCCGTATAAGTGGGGGTTCCCTACGAAGCTTCTGGTCCGAACAGAGGATCGTATACATGTTCTTCACAAGCCTGCGGATGGTATTCAATTGCTGAAGGAGTGGGGGGTCCGGATGTCCGACATACCTGTGAAACCCTCAATTAGAGCTCCGTCCAGAATTTCTCCAGAGTGGCGGAGTCAGGCTGACTCTCGCTGAAGATACTTTATGCGTGAGATTATGAGGTTGAGTCTCTTCAGGCCGAACTTTCGTCCCCAGTATCTTTACAGGGTCGTTGAGATCTTCTAGATCCTGTGGTTTTCATAGTGCTTCAGGGACTCACAAAATTAATGAATGGGGAAGAGGGGGGAGGTAGACCTCCAGCTCACCGTTTAGTTGTGTCTGAGTGCAGACAGCGCCCGGATTCCCGCGCGGCCAGCGGTACACAACAGGAAGAAAAAACAGAACCAAGATCCAGCGCTGGGTGTGCGTTAAAAAGGAACTCCTGTTCCAATTTTATTGGTATAACAAAGATAAAAATGATAGAACTATATGGAGTAGTTCTGTGGCAGAGTACAGGAATGAATGTTAGGTGAAGGATAGCAGTAAGCCCTGTTCAAATGTGCCTACGCGTTTCTGACACGTCTGTGTCCTTATTCATGGCATGCATAGGTACTCTGAGTTCACTCCTGGCTTTTATTTCCGGTTTTAATGTCATTTGGAGGGAAAATAAAGAACAGCTGTGTCCATGGGGATTGAGGAATCAAAAAAGCCGGTAAATGTATTAGCGGTTCTTATTGATTTATTGAGAGTAGCTAAAGAAATTGGAATATATCCTGTGTTTTAACAATGGACAATGTTAAAGAAGTATTTGTGTAAACGAAATTCGTAAGGAATAAGTAATTGATACTAAACTTAAAATTATCTCATAGAAAAAGACATGAACAATATTGAAAGTGAACCCAAAAAGATGGTAAAGATTTTAGTAGAAAAAATAGTGAGAAGAGATAATTGCACTTTTTATTTGATTATGATTGATAATATTTATCCAATATTATACTTTATTGCTAATTTAGTATCATTTGGAAGGAAATTCACGATCAGCTGTGTCCATCGGGATTAGTAAACCACAAAGCCGGTAAATGTATTAGCGGTTCTTATTGATTTATGGGGAATAACTCAAGAAATTAGATAATATCCTGTATTTTAATGAAAGACACTGTTAGAGGAGTATTTATGTAAAATAAATTCGTAAGGAATAAATGATTGATACTGAGATTAAAATTATTTCGTACAAAAAGACATGAGAAATATTTAAAGTGAACCCAGAAATAAGGTAATAAATCTAGTAGAAAAATAATGGGAAAAAATGATTGTCCTTTTTGGTTGATTGTGGTTAATGATATTTATCAATGAGAAAATTGTATATTAATAGACAGTATATCATGGAAAAGACTCAGGATGTGAGGTCAGAGTACATGCAAAAAGATCGGCTAGAGAGAGAAATGAAGTGTGGAAAAGAAACAGAAGATTAAAATAGAATTAAAAACATGAATGAATGTTACAGAGAACATTAAATTGTTAGACATTTAAAACAAACAGGGGATATAGATTTTCATGAACAAATTTTGTCTCAAATAGTGAAAAAGAAGTACAATGAATGGTATTACATTTGTAGGAAAAAACGGGATGACCTATATTGTTGTGTATAATGTACAGCAGTGTAGACCTGAATATGTGATGTAAAATATACAAATGAGAATGTAATATGTGTCAGTAAACCTGTATTAATGTGTGATGAAATCATATGTGTGTATGATTCTAATTATTATACAAATGATATTAGGTAGTGTAAAAGTGGCTGACTAGACGTGTGTCGGCACCTGTAGATTTTTCAAGTTGGTTAATGACAGATATTAATTATGGATATATATTTTCTTCCAGATCTGATATGAAAATTAGAGAAAGTAAGAGGGTATGAATTTTATGGACTTAATTTAATAATGAAACATTAGTTCTCGTCTTAGATTAAGACCGTTGGGAAATCTGGTTTTCAAACTGAAAATCCAAAATGCTTCTCTGTCCAATAATAGTTGTTTTTTGTTTCCACCTCTTATGGAACAAATTGCTTTTTCAATGGCATATACCCTGAAGGTTTTAGTGGACCTGTCATGACTAGTGATAAAATGCCTAGCCGCATTCGAGATACTGATGATGTTAGGGTTCCTAATATATCCTAGGTGCTCTAGAACTCTGGTTTTTAATTTCCTGGTTGTGCAACCCACATATTTGAGGTTGCAGTCTGTACATTCGATAATGTATGTAACGTGGTCACTGTTACAATTAATGTAAGATTTGATAGGGAAACTGTTGGTCCCATGGGAATCTTTAAAGATTTTGGTGGCTTGGGCAAAGTAGCATGTTTTGCAGGGATGTGAACCACACTTGAAAAAACCTTTGTGGTGTAACCAGGTAGGTTTTGTGTTTTTCGATGAGAATAAAGAAGGGGATAATGTATTCCCTAGTGTGGGTGCCCTCCTCGAAACTATGCGATACCCATCCTTGAGGATTTTGTTTAATTTGTCATCCTCATAAAGGATGGGAAGGTATCTCTGTATAATATTTTTAATTTCTGTGAATTGATTGCTGTATTCTAATATTAGAGTTGGTTTTGCAGGGTTGTCTCCTCCTTGTGCTTCATTGGTGATGTTGAAGTTTATGTTTGTGTGGTTATTTTTGTTTTTATTTTTGTGGAGTAAAAGTTCCCTTGGTTTCATGTCTACTATTGCCTTTGCTCTGTTTAGTGTCCACTGTTGGTATCCCCTGCTGCGCAATCTTTGGCATATCTGTGATTGTTCTTTTTGGAAGTTTCGTCTGTGGCTACAATTTCTCTTTGCCCTAACCATTTCACCTACTGGTATGGAAATGATGGTATGTTTCGGATGGCTGCTATGAGCATGTAAAATCGTGTTTCCTGAAGTGGGTTTACGATATGTTTCAGTTTCAATTATATTGCCTGGTGTGGCCGATAATTTGAGATCCAAGAAACTGATGTTACAATTTTCAGATTGATGGGTGAATTTGAGATTGCAGCTATTATTATTTAAATATTGGATGAAATCTGGGATGACTTGCTTGTCACCTCTCCAGATCATAAGCAGATCGTCGATATACCTTCCATACCACTCTAAGTGACTTCCAAATGGATTATCAACTGTGAAGATGGTAAATTCCTCCCACCAACTCATGACAAGGTTGGCTATGGAAGGTGAGAACTTAGCCCCCATTGACACTCCTTTTAGTTGTAGGTAGAAAATTCCATCGAATTGGAAATAGTTGTGTGTCATTAAATATTCCAGAACTTCAATACAGTAAGACTGTAGTTTTGGTGTATATGTGCTGTATTTTTTCAAGTGGAAAGAAAGAGCTCTGGATGCAATGGTATGGGGTATACAGGTGTAGAGTGATACAACATCACAGCTTAGCCATGTATAATCAGGTTCCCATGCCCTATTGTTAAAGGCACGTAAGACATCAGATGTGTCCCTTAGATAGCCTGGAACTCTAGATACTAGTGGCTGAAGGAGAGAATCAAGCCACTCGGACAACCTTTCCGTGAGGGATCCAATCCCTGATACAATGGGACGCATGGGGGGGGGATATATCTTTTTGTGGATCTTTGGAAGAGCGTGCATGATTGGGCTGATTGGAAATTTTACAGACAGGTAATCATATTGTTTTTTAGTGATTATGCCTTCATTGAAACCTTCGTTTAATAATTTGGTATAACTTGATTGGAAAACTTGAAGAGGGTTTGCCCCTAATATTTTGTAAGTATTTGTGTCTGACAAAAGCTCTTGAATTTGTGCAATATACATGTTGGTGTCTAGTATAGTGATACTACCCCCCTTGTCAGCCATTTTGATGGTAATTTCAGAGTTATCTTTTAAGGATTTAATTGCATTGTGATGGGCTATGGACATATTTGTTTTATAGGTGTTATGAATGCAAGTGTCATGTAGATTCTGAAGATCTTTCTCTACAGAAAACTGGAAAATGTCCATAGAGTCAGTCCTTGATTGAAGGGGATAAAAAGTTGGATTGGATGTGGAAAAATTTGTTGCCACATTGGAGAGTGGTTTTGGTTCCCCCATATGAGGATTTCCAGGATTTGGTTCCTCCATATTGAGATCCTCCAAGCATTTAAGCGTGATCAGTTCTTGGAAAGTTGATGGTTCAAGAATTTCGGATGCATCTGTAGATATGTTTATTTGTGCATGAGTGCTGGAATGAAGATTCAAGTCTGCTGTTTCAGGTGATGCCAAAAAATGTCTTTTAACTGTTAAGTTACGAATGAATTTATTCACATCCAGCAAGGTGTTAAATATGTCGAAGTTTCGGTTGGGCACAAAATTCAAACCCAATGAAAGAACCTCTGTTTGCACTGGAGTTAGAATAGTAGATGCCCAACCGAAACTTCGACATATTTAACACCTTGCTGGATGTGAATAAATTCATTCGTAACTTAACAGTTAAAAGACATTTTTTGGCATCACCTGAAACAGCAGACTTGAATCTTCATTCCAGCACTCATGCACAAATAAACATATCTACAGATGCATCCGAAATTCTTGAACCATCAACTTTCCAAGAACTGATCACGCTTAAATGCTTGGAGGATCTCAATATGGAGGAACCAAATCCTGGAAATCCTCATATGGGGGAACCAAAACCACTCTCCAATGTGGCAACAAATTTTTCCACATCCAATCCAACTTTTTATCCCCTTCAATCAAGGACTGACTCTATGGACATTTTCCAGTTTTCTGTAGAGAAAGATCTTCAGAATCTACATGACACTTGCATTCATAACACCTATAAAACAAATATGTCCATAGCCCATCACAATGCAATTAAATCCTTAAAAGATAACTCTGAAATTACCATCAAAATGGCTGACAAGGGGGGTAGTATCACTATACTAGACACCAACATGTATATTGCACAAATTCAAGAGCTTTTGTCAGACACAAATACTTACAAAATATTAGGGGCAAACCCTCTTCAAGTTTTCCAATCAAGTTATACCAAATTATTAAACGAAGGTTTCAATGAAGGCATAATCACTAAAAAACAATATGATTACCTGTCTGTAAAATTTCCAATCAGCCCAATCATGCACGCTCTTCCAAAGATCCACAAAAAGATATATCCCCCCCCCCATGCAGCCCATTGTATCAGGGATTGGATCCCTCACGGAAAGGTTGTCCGAGTGGCTTGATTCTCTCCTTCAGCCACTAGTATCTAGAGTTCCAGGCTATCTAAGGGACACATCTGATGTCTTACGTGCCTTTAACAATAGGGCATGGGAACCTGATTATACATGGCTAAGCTGTGATGTTGTATCACTCTACACCTGTATACCCCATACCATTGCATCCAGAGCTCTTTCTTTCCACTTGAAAAAATACAGCACATATACACCAAAACTACAGTCTTACTGTATTGAAGTTCTGGAATATTTAATGACACACAACTATTTCCAATTCGATGGAATTTTCTACCTACAACTAAAAGGAGTGTCAATGGGGGCTAAGTTCTCACCTTCCATAGCCAACCTTGTCATGAGTTGGTGGGAGGAATTTACCATCTTCACAGTTGATAATCCATTTGGAAGTCACTTAGAGTGGTATGGAAGGTATATCGACGATCTGCTTATGATCTGGAGAGGTGACAAGCAAGTCATCCCAGATTTCATCCAATATTTAAATAATAATAGCTGCAATCTCAAATTCACCCATCAATCTGAAAATTGTAACATCAGTTTCTTGGATCTCAAATTATCGGCCACACCAGGCAATATAATTGAAACTGAAACATATCGTAAACCCACTTCAGGAAACACGATTTTACATGCTCATAGCAGCCATCCGAAACATACCATCATTTCCATACCAGTAGGTGAAATGGTTAGGGCAAAGAGAAATTGTAGCCACAGACGAAACTTCCAAAAAGAACAATCACAGATATGCCAAAGATTGCGCAGCAGGGGATACCAACAGTGGACACTAAACAGAGCAAAGGCAATAGTAGACATGAAACCAAGGGAACTTTTACTCCACAAAAATAAAAACAAAAATAACCACACAAACATAAACTTCAACATCACCAATGAAGCACAAGGAGGAGACAACCCTGCAAAACCAACTCTAATATTAGAATACAGCAATCAATTCACAGAAATTAAAAATATTATACAGAGATACCTTCCCATCCTTTATGAGGATGACAAATTAAACAAAATCCTCAAGGATGGGTATCGCATAGTTTCGAGGAGGGCACCCACACTAGGGAATACATTATCCCCTTCTTTATTCTCATCGAAAAACACAAAACCTACCTGGTTACACCACAAAGGTTTTTTCAAGTGTGGTTCACATCCCTGCAAAACATGCTACTTTGCCCAAGCCACCAAAATCTTTAAAGATTCCCATGGGACCAACAGTTTCCCTATCAAATCTTACATTAATTGTAACAGTGACCACGTTACATACATTATCGAATGTACAGACTGCAACCTCAAATATGTGGGTTGCACAACCAGGAAATTAAAAACCAGAGTTCTAGAGCACCTAGGATATATTAGGAACCCTAACATCATCAGTATCTCGAATGCGGCTAGGCATTTTATCACTAGTCATGACAGGTCCACTAAAACCTTCAGGGTATATGCCATTGAAAAAGCAATTTGTTCCATAAGAGGTGGAAACAAAAAACAACTATTATTGGACAGAGAAGCATTTTGGATTTTCAGTTTGAAAACCAGATTTCCCAACGGTCTTAATCTAAGACGAGAACTAATGTTTCATTATTAAATTAAGTCCATAAAATTCATACCCTCTTACTTTCTCTAATTTTCATATCAGATCTGGAAGAAAATATATATCCATAATTAATATCTGTCATTAACCAACTTGAAAAATCTACAGGTGCCGACACACGTCTAGTCAGCCACTTTTACACTACCTAATATCATTTGTATAATAATTAGAATCATACACACATATGATTTCATCACACATTAATACAGGTTTACTGACACATATTACATTCTCATTTGTATATTTTACATCACATATTCAGGTCTACACTGCTGTACATTATACACAACAATATAGGTCATCCCGTTTTTTCCTACAAATGTAATACCATTCATTGTACTTCTTTTTCACTATTTGAGACAAAATTTGTTCATGAAAATCTATATCCCCTGTTTGTTTTAAATGTCTAACAATTTAATGTTCTCTGTAACATTCATTCATGTTTTTAATTCTATTTTAATCTTCTGTTTCTTTTCCACACTTCATTTCTCTCTCTAGCCGATCTTTTTGCATGTACTCTGACCTCACATCCTGAGTCTTTTCCATGATATACTGTCTATTAATATACAATTTTCTCATTGATAAATATCATTAACCACAATCAACCAAAAAGGACAATCATTTTTTCCCATTATTTTTCTACTAGATTTATTACCTTATTTCTGGGTTCACTTTAAATATTTCTCATGTCTTTTTGTACGAAATAATTTTAATCTCAGTATCAATCATTTATTCCTTACGAATTTATTTTACATAAATACTCCTCTAACAGTGTCTTTCATTAAAATACAGGATATTATCTAATTTCTTGAGTTATTCCCCATAAATCAATAAGAACCGCTAATACATTTACCGGCTTTGTGGTTTACTAATCCCGATGGACACAGCTGATCGTGAATTTCCTTCCAAATGATACTAAATTAGCAATAAAGTATAATATTGGATAAATATTATCAATCATAATCAAATAAAAAGTGCAATCATCTCTTCTCACTATTTTTTCTACTAAAATCTTTACCATCTTTTTGGGTTCACTTTCAATATTGTTCATGTCTTTTTCTATGAGATAATTTTAAGTTTAGTATCAATTACTTATTCCTTACGAATTTCGTTTACACAAATACTTCTTTAACATTGTCCATTGTTAAAACACAGGATATATTCCAATTTCTTTAGCTACTCTCAATAAATCAATAAGAACCGCTAATACATTTACCGGCTTTTTTGATTCCTCAATCCCCATGGACACAGCTGTTCTTTAATTTCCCTCCAAATGACATTAAAACCGGAAATAAAAGCCAGGAGTGAACTCAGAGTACCTATGCATGCCATGAATAAGGACACAGACGTGTCAGAAACGCGTAGGCACATTTGAACAGGGCTTACTGCTATCCTTCACCTAACATTCATTCCTGTACTCTGCCACAGAACTACTCCATATAGTTCTATCATTTTTATCTTTGTTATACCAATAAAATTGGAACAGGAGTTCCTTTTTAACGCACACCCAGCGCTGGATCTTGGTTCTGTTTTTTCTTCCTGCTTCAGGGACTGTTATATCTCTGATACATGTGGTTAAAGTTATGGTTCAAGTATTCCCTGTTTTTCTCCCAAACATGTAACACCAAGTGTATATTCTCTGGTATGTCTACAAATGTTGATGAGTCGAGGCTGAAGCAGACTCCATATGGTATAATGCTCATTAGGAATTTTGATAATGGCGGTTAAAATAGTTTCACTGAATGTAAAGGGACTGAATAGCCCATTTAAAAGATCCTCCGCCTGGAAAGAGGCCCGAAGTTCTAGAGCAGATATCCTGTGTTTACAGGAGACGCATTTCCAGAGGGAGAAGTGCCCTTCTTTTGTAAATCCGAATTTCCCTCATGTTTTTATGGCCAATTCTGACAGGAAAAAAGCAGGGGTCTTGATTGCAGTCAGTGATTCTTTGGATTTTAAGCTGGTGGATTCTCTGATCGATGTGGGGGGGAGATTTCTTGCTCTGGTGTGTTCTATCAATGACTCTTTGATAACGTTAGTCAATATCTATGCTCCTAACGCCTCACAGATCCGCTTTCTGAACAAAACCATGCGGAAAATTCGCAAGATCCAAAAGGGTCAACTCATACTTTGTGGAGATTTTAATGTAGTTCCAGACAGGGTTATGGACACCACCAGCAAGAGCAGGAGGTCTCTCCTTACACTCTCACCGTGGGCTCAAAGGGAAGACCTTTATGATGTGTTTAGATGCCATAATGCTTCGTCCAGGGAATTCACTTTCTATTCTTCCTGCCATCACACTTTCTCTCGGATTGATGTATTCCTAGTAGATAAATGGTTGCTGCAAGCAGTACAGAAAGCAGAGGTAGGGGTGATCACGTGGTCAGACCATGCTCCTATATCCATGCAGATAGCATTGGCACCCTGGGCCCGTCCCTTTAGGAATTGGCGCAATAATACCTTTCTGATGGCCCTGCCTAAATATAAAGAGCATATTTCCTCTCAATTGCAAGAATACTTTGATCTTAATGA
The DNA here is from genome assembly GCF_050947455.1 of Rhinoderma darwinii. Taxonomy (NCBI): domain Eukaryota; kingdom Metazoa; phylum Chordata; class Amphibia; order Anura; family Rhinodermatidae; genus Rhinoderma; species Rhinoderma darwinii. Next base: position 1,089,195 of record NW_027461962.1, on the reverse strand, counting down.
CACCCCAGAGGTTGACCCCTTTGTTCTATGGAATGCCCATAAAGCAGTTATGCGTGGACTCCTGATCCAACAGAGCTCACACTATTATAAACAGAAACGGGTAAATACGGACAAGGTATTGGAACAGATCAAAGCTCTAGAGACCCAACAAAAATCCTCCCCTTCGGACACACTAAATGATGCGCTGACCAAACTTAGACAGGAACTTAGGAGGCTGCTTATAGCGGACTTTGATAAACATTTAACCTCGCTCCGCATGACCTACTACACCTCACATGATAAAGCGGGCAAATATATGGCGACAAGGGTTAAATTGAAACAACAAAAAAGTAGGATTCCCTTTTTAGAGGCGGAGGGGGAGGATTCTAAGGTTTCGAACCCGCAAGATATCGCGGACAGATTTAGTTCGTTCTATGCTAAACTTTATAATTTGAAAGAAGACCCTGCCACGTCTCACCCAACTTTGAAGACTATAGATGGGTTTTTGGACAAGCTACAGCTGCCCAAGATAACCCCTTTACAGTTAGACCAACTTAATGCCCCTATTCTGACAGAGGAAGTGACCAGAGTAATTCGGATGGGTAAACAACATAAGGCCCCAGGACCGGATGGGTTCTCCTCCGAATATTATAAACTAAATGAGAAGGTATTGGCCCCATACTTGGCACGAATTTTCACCGCTGCAATGGCCAAGGGTAACCTTCCTGAGGAAATGCTCCAAGCAACCATAGTTACCATCCCTAAACAGGGGAAATCCCCTACGCTACCAGCTAATTTCAGGCCCATATCCTTGTTGAACTGCGACACCAAACTTTATGCAAAGATACTGGCCCAACGTCTATTGACCATACTCCCTACCATAACACATAATGACCAGGTGGGGTTTACGAAAGGCCGTCAAGCCCCAGATGGCACCAGACGCATCATCAATATGATATCTAAGGCAGAGACTAGCCGGACGCCTTCTCTTCTCCTCACGCTGGATGCGGAGAAGGCGTTCAATAGGATTCAATGGGACTTTGCCTTTGCTACCATGCGAAGGTTCGGTTTCTCTGGTTCTATTCACACTGCGATAGGTGATCTATATTCCTCACCTTCAGCTAGGGTCCTGGCTAATGGGATGATGTCCAGACCATTTCATATCACCAATGGTACCCGGCAGGGATGCCCTCTCTCGCCCTTACTGTTCACTATGGTTATGGAACCATTAGCGGAAATGATACGAATGGATTTGGGGGTGCGAGGGATCTCAGTAGGGCATAGACAGCATAAGATAGGCTTATTCGCTGATGACGTAATTTTGACCCTTACAGATCCATTGACATCTCTTAGAAGGGTATCGGAAATTCTGGAATGGTTCAGTAGGGTCTCGTATTATAAAGTTAATGTATCCAAGTCTCAGATACTGGGATTATCAATTTCCACAAGACTGCGACAGGACATTCAGAAAGAATTCTCGTATGGTTGGGAGGAGGGGTCGACCCCTTATCTAGGTATTAAATTATGTGCCAATACCTCTAAATTGGCACATATTAATCTGCTTCCTTTATTCGATAAACTACAGGGAGACCTTCAGCGATTATCAGGCACTGAACCGTCCTGGATGGGACGCATGGTCCTATATAAAATGTTAATTCTGCCCAAAATACTATATATTTTTAGAACAGTTGTAGTTCCTATTCCTAGACCCCTTCTTAGAAAGCTACAAGATCAGTTGATGGGATTTATTTGGAACAAGGGGAAACCACGAGTGGCACGGCAGCGTCTCTATGTCCATAGACGGAGGGGGGAATGGGAGTCCCGAATCTTGAAGCGTATCAGGCAGCTATAGTGATGCGCCAGTTGAGACACTGGTGTTTTCCATTCTCAGGCTCTAGCTGGCCTATGATAGAACGACATCTGATTGGAGATATCCCTCTCTCCTCACTACTGCTAACTCAAGCGAAGTTCCCTACAAGCTTGATTCCAAGATTTCCTACGGTGATAGCTTCTATCCAGGCATGGAAAGCAGCTCTAAAGGCAACACCCCCTGACGCTCCTACCCGCAAGATCCCTCTACCGGTGGACACCCTGGAACTTTTGGTTCCTAACCTAAAATTGAAAAACTGGGAAGCCCGGGGGATTGTGACACTATCTGATTTGTTTAATAGTGACAATATTAAAACTTTCTCAGAGCTATGTACGGAATTTGGAATTTCGCAGGCAGATCTTTTTAAATACAGGCAGGTTAGACATCTTCTGCCATCTAAATCGCATGCACAGGTACAGATTCCATCTGGGCTACATGACATGATTATTAAGAACGGTACGGGGGAGCCTAAGCTAACCCGAGCTTTATATGATATAATCCTGGGGGATGGGGCAATTTCAAAAGCCCCGCAAATGGCAAAATGGGAAGCAGACTTGGGGTACACATATGACATTGAGACATGGGAAAAAGCGATTAAATGGACATTGAGGTCCACTATGAATTCGAATCTCCTGGAAGTTTTCCACAAACTACTTTTGAGATGGTACTTTACTCCATGCAAATTGTCAAAAATTTACCCGTCTTCTAGCCCCTTGTGTTGGAGAGGATGTGGGATGGTTGGGTCATTATTTCACATCTTTTGGGAATGCCCAGTTATTGCTTCATTGTGGAAAGAGGTGTTTGACTTCGTGTCCAATTTAGTGGGTACCCAGATGGAACTCAGTGCAGCTCTAGCCCTTCTCTCCTTGGATATAGATGCAGTAGAGCCGTCCCAAAGAGTTATTGTGTCCCACATATGTCTCTCAGTTAAACTTTTAATGGCTAAACGGTGGAAAACTAATGTAGCTCCCTCTATACGGGAAGTGATTGACAATGTTTCATCTCATTGTGGGTACGAGAGGCTCTTTGCACTTCGTCTTAATAAAATGGAGCGCTTCAAATCCCAATGGCGTTCGTGGATAGATAGGTTCTCTTGCTGAGAATAAAAGTCCAGAGAAAAAGGGGATTATTGGGAAATGTATTGTCATAAATACTACAAAGGTGTATGGATTAATGTATACTTGGTGTGTATCCTGGTTTTCCCTACCCTTCCCGGTTGCTTTTCCCTTCTGTATTCCCTTCCCCCCCCCCCTCCACAGGTCACTTCTCGCATGTTGATTTGCATCGTATAGGTACTTCCTTGCAAGGATACTATGTACCATTGTATAATCTGTAACCTGTGGTTTCTTTGATATACTAATAAAAAACTAATGTTGAAAAAAAAAAACCTCAATTAGCTCGAGCTCCCAAGAGGCTAGTTTTAAACTACTCTCGCATTGGTATAGGACCCCGGTTCGCCTGCATCTGATTTTTCCGAACGTATCACCTCTCTGCTGGAGATGTGGATTGGAAAATGGTACCCTCCTCCACACATTCAGAATTCTGGGATGGGGTTAAAAAGATGATTTGCGAGGTAACTGATACCAGCTTTACTATGGATGTGGCTTTCTTCCTCCTCCATCACTATGACACCCCAGCAAACACCTACAAACTCTCCCTGCTTCACTATCTAGTGATGGCGGCGCAGCACTGCATTCCCTTGTGATGGAAGAATTCCTCTCCTCCCACTCTGTCCCTCTGGGTCTCCAAGGTCAACGATATAATGCACATGGAGGACCTGACCTCGAGCATTCATGATAATCATGCCAGATTCTGCCACACTTGGGCTCCTTGGATTATATTTCAGGACTCCGACTCCTACAAAGACATTCTGGGACAGACGGGCATTGGTGAATAGTCCATATTGGACGCAGTCTGGAGGAGCGGAGATGTCCCGGGGGGAGCAGCTACCCCTCCACCCCCTTGCCCATTCTTCATCTTTTCCTCCCTCATTTTGTCTTGTATCATCTCTTGTGTGCACAGGGGGGGGGAGTATATAGCAGTATTTTCTAGAAATGACGAGGTTGCTACACGTGGTTACATTTTGGTTATGTCACTCAATTCAATGCATTCCTAACCTTGTACATGTATTTCACCCTCCCTTATGTATGCGTATCTGTATTCTTTTTTACTGTAAAAAATTTGGCTGTTAGCCATGAAAATAAAGAATTAAAAAAAAAAAAAAAGAACTATAAACCTATTTAGCCTTGAGAAAAGACGACTAAGGGGGGACATGATTAACTTATATAAATATATGAATGGCACATACAAAAAATATGGTGAAATCCTATTCCATGTAAAACCCCCTCAAAAAACAAGGGGGCACTCCCTCCGTCTGGAAAAAGAAAGGTTCAACCTGCAGAGGCGACAAGCCTTCTTTACTGTGAGAACTGTGAATCTATTGAATAGACTACCGCAGGAGCTGGTCACAGCAGGGACAGTAGATGGCTTTAAAAAAGGGTTAGATAATTTCCTAGAACAAAAAAATATTAGCTCCTATGTATAGAAATTTTTTACTTCCCCTTTCCCATTCCAATTCCCCTTTCCCATCCATTGGTTGAACTTGATGGACATGTGTCTTTTTTCAACCGTACAAACTATGTAACTATGTAACAATCGGTCGTCAAACAAACTTTCTAAAATATGTAATATATAGATATAATGTGCATTTCCCAGCATTGACCACACGATGGCGCTGCTGCTCAGCGTATCACTAGGCTGCCTGCCTTACATTAAATTTAGTGAGATTTCTCAGCATTGACCACACGATGGCGCTGCTGCTTAGCGTATCACAATCAGGCTTCAAACAAACTGTCTAAAATATATAATAGATATAGTGTGCATTTTCCAGCATTGACCACACAATGGCGATGCTGCTCAGCGTATCACTAGGCTGCCTGCATTACATTCAATTTAGTGAGACATCTCAGCCTTGACCACATGATGGCGCTGCTGCTTAGCATATCCCAATCGGGCTTCAAACAAACTTTCTAAAATATATATTAAATAGATATAGTGTGCATTTCCTGCATTGACCACACGATGGCGCTGCTGCCCAGCGTATCACTAGGCTGCCTGCCTTACATTCAATTTAGTGAGATTTCTCAGCATTGACCACACGATGGCGCTGCTGCTTAGCGTATCACAATCGGGCTTCAAACAAACTTTCTAAAATATATAATAGATATAGTGTGCATTTCCTGCATTGACCACACAATGGCGCTGCTTCTCGGCGTATTACTAGGCTACCTGTAGAAAATTCAATTTAGTGAGATTTCTCAGCATTGACCACACGATGGCGCTGCTGCTTAGCGTATCACAATCGGGCTTCAAACAAACTTTCTAAAATATATAATAGATATAGTGTGCATTTCCCTGCATTGACCACAAAATGGCACTGCTGCTCGGCGTATTACTAGGCTACCTGTAGAAAATTCAATTTAGTGAGATTTCTCAGCATTGACCACACGATGGCGCTGCTGCCTAGCGTATCACAATCGGGCTTCAAAAAAACTTTGTAAAATATATAATATATAGATTTAGTGTGCATTACCCCCAGCATTGACCACATGATGGCACTGCTGCTCAGCGTATCACTAGGCTTCCTGCCTTACATTCATTTTAGTGAGATTTCTCAGCATTGACCACACAATGGCGCTGCTGCTTAGCGTATCACAATCGGGCTTCAACCAAACTTTCTAAAATATATAATAGATATAGTGTGCATTTCCCTGCATTGACCACACTATGGCGCTGCTGCTAAGCGTATCACTAGGGCTGCCTGCATTACATTCAATTTAGTGAGATTTCTCAGCATTGACCACACGATGGCGCTGCTGCTTAGCGTATCACTATCGGGCTTCAAACAAACTTTCTAAAATATATAATAAATAGATATAGTGTGCATTTCCCTGCATTGACCACACGATGGTGCTGCTGCTCAGCGTATCACTAGGCTGCCTGCATTACATTCAATTTAGTGAGATTTCTCAGCATTGACCACACGATGGCGCTGCTGTTTAGCGTATCACAATCGGGCTTCAAACAAACTTTCTAAAATATATAATAGACATAGTGTGCATTTCCCTGCATTGACCACACAATGGCGCTGCTGCTCAGCGTATTATTAGGCTACCAGATTCTATTTGGGAGGCTTATAGAACGTATGGGGGAACTGCTTGGCTTAAATATGACGAGCAGTTTTGTCAGCGTATGGCGGTTCAGTCATCCCTGTGGTGGAATCATAAGGACATAAGCCTTTGGATGCGCCTTATGACTACACCAAAGGGGGCTGGTCAGGAGGGGGCGTGTTGAAGTCGCGGGTTTGCATAACCCTTTCAGTCCTAACTCGGCGGGTCTAGATGAGCGGGTTCATTTGGGAGTTTTAAAAAAAAGGGGTCTGCTGACTCTACAACGAGAGCACCTGTAAATCGGGAACTAATTGTGTCTATAGACACGAATGTGCCGGGTGTAGGGGTGGTAACCACCCCGTCTTCAAGTGTTTTAAGCGGGCACGAGGAGGCACGACGAAGCCAGGGGATCGTCCTGCTAAAGGGGGTGAGTCCAGTGAACCTCGACGCTATGACGCCTTGGCTAAAGATGTACCCCAACAGGGAGAAGGCGCAGCTGTTATTGAACGGTTTTGGGGATGGATTTAGGATTCTGTTCTCCCCGGGTGTGGGGGTTTTGATGGCTAATAATCTGCGTTCGGTGCGGGATCATCCAGAAGTGGTACAAGACAAGTTGTGGAAGGAAGTTTTGTTGGGTAGAATGTTAGGCCCCTTTTCTAATGTTCCTATTTCCAATTTGCGTGTCTCCCCGCTGGGGGTTGTCCCCAAGAAGGAGGTGGGAAAATTTCGGCTTATACATCATTTATCTTATCCGAAGGGCTCTTCGGTGAATGATGATATTGATGAGTCTTTGACGCGGGTTTCCTATACGTCATTTGATGAGGTGGTTCGTTTGGTTAGGACGGCGGGGCAGGGGGCGCTGATGGCTAAGGTGGATGTGGAGTCTGCGTTTCGCCTTTTGCCAGTGCACCCAGAATCCATGCACTTGCTGGGGTGCTCGTTTGATGGCCTTTTTTATATTGATAGGTGCCTTCCTATGGGGTGCTCTATTTCTTGTGCCTATTTCGAAGCCTTCAGCACATTTTTGGAGTGGGTGGTCCATGAACGAGCCGGCTCTAAAGCAGTGATTCATTATTTGGATGACTTCTTTTGTGTCGGCCCTGCGGCTCGGCCGTCGTGTGCAATATTTACAGGCTGTGATTGATGTTTTTGATGACTTTGGGGTTTCGTTGGCGTTTGAAAAAACGGAGGGACCAACCACGACGCTCTTTTTTTTGGGAAATTAAATTGATTCCCAGGCAATGGAATGTAGGTTGCCGGAGGCAAAACTTGTTGATCTGTGGGCAACGGTGCAGGAGGCTCTGGTGAAAACAAAAATCACCCTGCGGCTCCTGCAATCTTTAATGGGGAAACTCAATTTTGCCTATAGAATTATGCCTATGGGCCGGTTTTTTTTTTGTAGGCACTTGGCGCAAGCAACTGCTGGTGTTAGAAGTCCCCACCATTTTATTTGCCTTGGCAAGGAGCATAAGGCGGATTTGAGGGTTTGGGTTTCCTTTTTGGTAGAATATAACGGCAGATGATTATGGATTGCAGCGGGACTTTCGAATGTGGAGATACAATTGTGTACTGATGCTTCTGGTTCTATCGGTTTCAGAGCGTACTTTCAGGGGAAATGGTGTGTTCGTACTTGGCCACTAGGGTGGAGGGAGTGTGGTTTGACGGGTAACCTTTGTTTTCTGGAGTTGTTTCCCATTCTAGTTGCGGTGGAAATTTGGGGACACCTTTTGTCCTATCGGTCAGTGGTTTTTCACTGTGATAACATGGCAGTCGTGTGTGCTATTAATAGTTTGTCCGCCAATTCCCTCCCCCGGTGATCACAGTGTTACGCCAGTTGGTCCTACTGTGCTTGAGGTGGAACATTCTATTTAGGGCTCATCATGTTCCCGGTGTTTCCAATGACATTGCGGATGCTTTATCTCGGTTGCAGTGGGATCATTTCCGTCGGCTAGCTCCAGAGGCGGAGAGGGATCCGGCTTCTTGCCCCGAACACCTTTGGAGGGTGGTGTCGCTCGTCTGATATGGTGGGCGAAATGTTCGCTGGCCCCTGCTACGTCGGATGCTTATAACAAGATCTGGGTGAGATGGTTCCGGCTGGAGGATTCGTGGTGTAGTCAAGGGAGTCCGTTTAGTGCCTTAGGGGGATGTTTTGTTTTTGTTATCTCTTATGGAGAGTGGGTCTTCAGTTTCCTCTGTTGTTAAGTCAGTAGCGGCACTTTCCTTTAAGTTAATTGGTTGTATGGATGTTACTAAGCATTTATTTGACACGGCGTGCTCTGCAGGGTTTTCAGAAAGGACATGACGGGAAGGATAAGCGTGTCTTTTGCAATGTTGGAGGGACTTTTTTCTCAGTTGCGCAGGATATCCCATTCAGATTATGAGAGGTTGTGTAATGATGGGGGTAAGGAAACAGACAAGTGAGCCCTAATCTACCCGCCACTCAGTCCCTGCCTACTTGCAACGACCCGCCCTAGGCGACGGGGTACAACTGGGCGACTGACGGTCCCTACGCTCAATAAGTGCACGACAGACAAACAGACAAGGGTACACAGAAGCAATGGAAAAGGGGCAGTTGCCCACGGCAAAACCGTGAGCAACAAGAGTGGTGAACGAGCCGAGTCAAACCAGGAGTGTACGAGGTACCAAACGCAGAGCAGGAGAGTAGTGAACAAGCCGAGTTAAACCAGGAGTGTACGAGGTACCAAACGCAGAGCAGGAGAGTAGTCAGTAAGCCAGGGTCAATATGAAGCAGGGTCAAATGGTGCAAGAAGCTGCAGCAGGGCCAGGAAACAAAATGAGAAGAATCACAAGCAAGGAGGAACAGGAAAGGCAGGTATAAATAGACAGAGGGTGGGAGCTAGCTCCGTCTGGCCAGGCTGTGGCCAGTCTCACAGACATAGAAGCAGGTGCAGACTGATTACCTATGGGCGTGGATACAGAAGCTGTGCCTGGCAGATCCTTAACAGGTTGTTGTTTCAATTGGCTTTTTCTTGGGCTTTCTATGGGGCTTTTCGGGTTGGCGAATTGGCTAGTCCCTCAAAAAGGGGGAAGGGCGGTATTCATTTAACCAATGTGGTTTTTCGGGATGGTGTGTTGAGAATAATGTTGTATCATTCCAAAACTGACAGGAAGGGAAAAGGTTTTGAGATTTGTTTGACCAAAATTCATGAGGGGGAATCGTGCCCAGTGGGGTGTTTTCTGCGTTTCATGGCTATGTGTCCTCAGGGTTCTTCCTCTTTGCTGGTGCATGCGGATGGGTCAGCATTGTCCAGATATCAATTTATTGCTGTCTTTAAGAAATGCGTACAAGGTTTGGGCCTTTCACATCTGGATTACAGCTCACATTCTTTTAGGATTGGAGCCGCTACTGAGGTTTCTTGTTTTGGGCTCGACACTGCTTCAGTTAAGAGGATTGGCCGCTGGGAGTCCAGCCGTTTTCGTTCCTATGTTAGGCCGCATTTGCTGGAATGTTGATTTCTTTATCTTGGGTTTATTTTGGGTGGGGATGTCATTCTTGTTCTGTTTCACTAATTTTCTGTTGCTTTCAGGTTCTGCAAAATGTGTGGTTTGGCTTCTTGGCCATTCCTATATTTACTGGGCTGAAAGGCGTGCCCGTGTGCGTCCGAATGGTAGGTATTTGGATTTAGATAAGGATGAGGTGGAGGTACACTGGTTCGGAGTTCGTGGCCTGACCTGGGATCAGGTAAGGCCTTTGTTTCAGGATGCGGTTAGGTCCTGGGGTCTACCTGATATTTTGATAATTCATGCTGGGGGTAATGACATCGGGAGTTATCCCATGCGGAACCTCATTAGGAACATTAAGAGGGACTTCTTATGTTTTTTAGACGCCCATCCTGGGCTTTTGATTATATGGTCCGAAATTGTACAGCGGGTAAAATGGCGCAATGCGCAGTCATTGTCGGCGCTGAATAGAACCAGGGATAAGATTAATAAGACAGTGGCCAAGTTTGTTCGCCTCAATGGTGGGTTGGTAGTTCGTCACCCACTGTTGGAGGATCGGGGAGCGTACATTGGAAAGGATGGGGTTCACTTAACAGATGTGGGCCTGGATGTTTTAAATTTTGGCCTCGAAGAAGGCCTGGAGTTGGGTTTTCAAGTGTGGCGGCGCATGAAAATTTAAGGAGTCAAGTTTTCATGCTGTGGCGGGTCCTTGGCAACACTATTTATGTTTTTATATATTGCTGTCTTTGACACAATATATTGGTTTTATTTTAAAGCTATGGATTTGGGCTTCTCTAAGGGGCGGACCCTGGGAAGCGTGGTGCTTTAGCATACCCGTGGTGACGCCACTGTAGCTTATATGGTCACGGCTAGTGGTTTAAGGGTATTGCTTTATTTATGTTTTGGAGGTTGTCAAGGACTTAGCCACATAATCTTAATATGTTAATTATGTTTATACTTGTTTTTATATATTCTCAGGTTCTGTAAAAGAAAACATTCAATAAAGCTGTGACAAGCACCTTCCAATTTTAATTGTGTCGTTGTATATTTTTTAGATAGGAGAGTGTTTGTGTGGCCCCTTGTCGCCCTTGTACCGTCATGAGTACGCTCTTGCCAAGTGCACCTTTCCCTCAAGAAAGATGACTAGCTCCAGCAAGAGGCTGTGGAGCCAGGAAAGGCTGCATTTCAGTAGCTGTAATGCGCCACAAGGAAGCGTTCAAGAGGCGGGTAGAGAGGAGTCTCCCAGCAAGAGAAAGACAAGAGGCTGTGCATGAGACTGAGACAAAGAAGGGAGTCCTGGGACCTTGAGTATGAGACTGCAATTGTTAAGTATGTGCCTCACCTGTGAGAGACTGTAACTACTAAGCTTTGAGCCTGAGGCCCAAGTAACTTTGAAGAGGGCCTGAACTGAGTCTAAGAGGGCCTTCAGAGACTGTCGGAAGAAGGCCCAATTTGTGTGAAAGGAATCTATGTTTTTGTTCAGTTATTTTAGTTGCTTATTTTTCCTGGTGCCGGGAATGACACCAATAAGGCAAGGGGGCAATGAAAGGTATGGAAGGGAGTCTCCCCTATTCACGAGAAGAGCCCTATGGAGTAATGTAGAGATAGATTTTTCTGTCTCTTTCAATCCTTTTGTGTTATGCATTTTAACACTGTATTTCCTTTATAGGTCGGGACTAGAGGAGATGAGCCGTCACTATATGCATATATACTTCCATTGCGATGCTGCCACCTAGTGGCCAGGAAGCATTTTTATGTGTTGTTTTAGTCACAGGACCTGTGCTTACATGTTCTGAGCTGTGCAGATGCTCACGTCAGTAAAGCTCACTGCTATGTAACACTGTTCAGACAATGGTGGCTGACCCTGTTTATTGCAGGCACCGGGAAAACCGGCTCGGGCACTGTCTTTATTATTTACTTTAGTGTGCAAAAACAGTGTAGTATGGGCAAGTAATCAGTGTCGGAACATTGAATAACTCACAAAGGGGCTGTTTTTAAATTTGATAAAAGGCGACTGTTCCCACCTAATGGGTTCAGGTGCAAGGGCTGCGACCCATAAATCAGCAACTATTGTGCCAGCAGGGCTGAGTAGGCCCTGAAGCCAGAGAGGGCCCATTGCTGTGGCGGTGCAGTGCAGGAACCTCCCCACAGATGATTGCTGTGAAAGAGGCAGCATTGGATGTAACAAGTGGAAGTTGCGTGAAGCCTCCCTGTTATTTAGTTGCTGAGACGATGGGTTACCCCTGTATCAGGGAAGAGTCCGAGCTCTGTCCCAAGGAAACCAAGCTGGTAAAACCCCATTTCCTGCATTGCCTGAAATTGCCGCCATTTTGTGTAATATTTTAAGTGACTGTGCCTCTCTGCTAAGAACAGTTTTTGTACTTCCTTTTGGTCGTTTTGCAAACATTACCGGCCTACTAAAAGAAACCTGCATCAAACCTGGGTTTCTTGTCATCATACTGGCAGTAACAATGCAAGGTCAAATACATTACTCGCCCTCACTAGCCTCCCCTCATGCCAAATTTTATGGCCAAAAGGACCATAACAATTATATTCTATTGGAAATAAAAGGTGGATTTCTGACTTTAGAGAACAGAGGGTAAAATAATAGACATGTTCCTCACCTCTGTACCTGAGATATGGTTGTGTTATACTAGATATTGTCTATAGAAGATATACATGTTAAAAACACATATATTCTGATGTATCAGGAAGATACTATCACACCTCTGCGGGTCTAGAACTCATATCTAGCCTGAGTGTTATCAGTAATTAATATAAATATTAATTACCTGTCTTGTGATTCCTTTCTTGCTGCTGACAGGGTTATATGTCACGTTCCTTCTTCTCACTGGGATCAGTCATCTGTAAAGAATCAAAGGTGTGATAATATGTTCCTGATACATGTTCTAGACACTTTTATGTATAACACACTAGGGCCATAATTATTTATCTCAGGTATAATGTACAAATAGAAAATAAAGAAAAAGACGACACTAAGGACCTGTTCACATCACCGTTGCCCTTCCGTTGAGGGATTCTGTCGGAGGTTTCCGTCGGGTTAACTCCTCAAAAATGAAACAAAGTAACATGCCCCCCCTTGCCTGTGCTGTATGGCAAAACCCCATTTTATGGTCAAAAGTAGCATAACAAGTGTATTCTATTGTAAGGCCCCTTGGGTGCCTGGAATTATGGAGCTTATGGGTATAATGCTTATATAGTTTAAATTAATGGTTATTATCAATGTAATCTTAAATTGTTAACACAATTATTTTTTCTGAGTCGTTATAAAGGGTTACCTGTGAACAGTTTTGGGGACGGATTAAGGATTCCGTTCTCCCCGGGGATGGGTGTTTTGATGGCTAATAATCTGTGTTCGGTGCGGGATCATCCAGAAGTGGTACAAGACAAGTTGTGGAAGGAAGTTTTGTTGGGTAGAATGTTAGGCCCCTTTTCTGATGTTCCTATTTCCAATTTGCGTGTCTCCCCGCTGAGGGTTGTCCCCAAGAAGGAGAAGGAGGCGGGCAAATTTCGGCTTATACATCATTTATCCTATCCGAAGGCTTCTTCGGTAAATGATGATATTGATGAGTCTTTGACGCGGATTTCCTATACGTCATTTGATGAGGCAGTTAGTTTGGATAGGACAGCGGGGCAAGGGGCGCTTATGGCTAAGGTGGATGTGGAGTCTGCATTTCGCCTTTTGCCGGTGCACCCAGAATCCATGCACTTGCTGGGGTCCTCGTTTGATGGCCTTTTTTATATTCATAGGTGCCTTCCTATGGGGTGCTCTATTTCTTGTGCCTATTTCGAAGCCTTCAGCACGTTTTTGGAGTGGGTGGTCCGTGAACGAGCCGGCTCTAAAGCAGTTATTCATTATTTGGATGACTTCTTTTGTGTGGGCCCTGCGGCTCGGCCGTCGTGTGCAATATTGCTATGGGCAGTGATAGATGTTTTTGTTGACTTTGGGGTTCCGTTGGCGTTTGAAAAAACAGAAGGACCAACCACAACGATCTGTTTTTAGGGAATTGAAATTGATTCCCAGGCAATGGAATGTAGGTTGCCAGAGGCAAAACTTATTGATCTGCGGGCAACGGTGTAGGAGGCTCTGGTGAGAATAAAAATCACCCTGCGGCTCCTGCAATCATTATTGGGGAAACTCAATTTTGCCTGTAGAATTATGCCCATGGGCCGTGTTTTTTGTAGGCGCTTAGCACAAGCAACTGCTGGAGTTAGATGTCCCCACCATTTTATTCGCCTTGGCAAGGTGCATAAGGCGGATTTGAGGGTTTGGGATTCCTTTTTGGTAGAATATAACGGCAGGTCATTATGGATTGCAGAGGGAGTTTCGAATGTGGAGATGCAATTGTCTACTGATGCTTCCAGTTATATCGGTTTCGGGACGTATTTTCAGGGAAAATGGTGTGTTGGTACTTGGCCAGTAGAGTGGAGGGAGTGTGGTTTGACGGGTAATCTTTGTTTTCTGGAGTTGTTTCCCATTCTTGTTGCGGTGGAAATTTGGGGACAGCTTTAGTCCAATCGGTCAGTGGTTTTTCACTATGATAACATGGCGGTCGCGTGCGCTATTAATAGTTTGTCCGCCAATTTCCCCCCCCCCCCCGGTGATCACAGTGCTACGCCAGTTGGTCCTACTGTGTTTGAGATGGAACATTCTATTTAGGGCTCATCATGTTCCTGGAGTTTCCAATGACATTACAAATGCTTTATCTTGATTGCAGTGGGATTGTTTCCGTTGGCTAGCTCCAGAGGCAGAGAGGGATCCAGTTTCTTGCCCCGAGCACCATTGGAGGGTGGTGTGGCTCGTCTGATATGGTGGGCGAAGCGTTCGCTGGCCCCTGCTACGTGGGATGCTTATACCAAGATCTGGGTGAGATGGTTCCAGCTGGAGGATTCGTGGTGTAGTCAAAGGAGTAATTTTAGTGCCTTAGAGGGGATGTTCTGTTTTTTGTTATCTCTTATGGAGAGTGGATCTTCAGCTTCCTCTGTTGTTAAGACGGTAGCGGCACTTTCCTTTTTCTTTAAGTTAATTGGTTGTACGGATGTTACTAAGCATTTTTTGATACGGCGGGCTCTGCAGAATTTTCAAAAAGGGCATGTCGGGCAGGATAAGCGTGGGCTGGTGTCTTTTGCAATGTTGGAGGGACATTTTCTCAGTTGCACAGGATATCCCATTCAGATTATGAGAGGTTGTTGTTTCAATTGGCTTTCTCTTGGGCTTTCTATGGGGCTTTTAGGGTTGGCGAATTGGTTAGTCCCTCAAAACGGGTGCAGGGCGGTAATCAAGTAACCGATGTGTTTTTTTCAGGATAGTGTGTTGAGAATAATGTTGTATCATTCAAAAACTGACAGGAAGGGAAAAGGCTTTGAGATTTGTTTGACTAAAATTCATGAGGGGGAATCGTGCCCAGTGTGTTGTTTTCTGTGTTTCATTGCTGTGCGTCCTCAGGCTGTCTTTAAGAAATGCGTACAAGGGTTGGGCCTTTCACATCTGGATTACAGCTCTCATTCTTTTAGTATTGGAGCTGCTACTGAGGCTTTTCGTTTTGGGCTCGACACTGCTTCATAAGATAAGAACCTCCCCACAGATGATTGCTGTGAAAGAGGCAGCATTGGATGTAACAAGTGGGAGTTGCGTGAAGCCTCCCTGTTATTTAGACGATGGGTTACACCTGTATCAGGGAAGAGTCCGAGCTCTGTCCCAAGGAAACCAAGCTGGTAAAACCCCATTTCCTGCATTGCCTGAAATTGCCGCCATTTTGTGTAATATTTTAAGTGACTGTGCCTCTCTGCTAAGAACAGTTTTTTGTATTTCCTTTTAGTCGTTTTGCAAACATTACCGGCCTACTAAGGGTATGTTCACACGGCCAAATTTCAGACGTAAACGAGGCGTATTATGCCTCGTTTTACGTCTGAAAATAGGGCTACAATACGTCGGCAAACATCTGCCCATTCATTTGAATGGGTTTGCCGACGTACTGTGCAGACGACCTGTTATTTACGCATCGTCGTTTGACAGCTGTCAAACTACGACGCGTAAAATGACTGCCTCGTCAAAAGAAGTGCAGGACACTTCTTTGGACGTTTTTGGAGCTGTTTTCTCATAGACTCCAATGAAAACAGCTCCAAAAACGGACGTAAAAAACGCCGCGAAAACGCCGCGAACAATGCGAGTTGGTAAAAAAACGTCTGAAAAGCAGGGTCTGTTTTCCCTTGACTTTTTCTTGAGTCCTGTGACTTCTAGAAATCTTGCTTTATCCAGAAGCTTCAGATCCACGATTCAGAGGTAAGAGGAGAACATGTAGAATGTTTCTTGTGAAGTATTGCAGCGAGTTCCATGTGCTGCCACTGTAAGAATGTTTCTCTTTCACCCTCTGAAATGGGGGCGACTTGTGCACCCTCATATGCTAACCTTTTTTTGGGGCTGTGGGAGAGGGACACTGTACAGTACATTCCGGGCCATGATTCAATTCTCCTATGGTCGAGGTATATAGACGATATTCTATTCATTTGGCAGGGCTCCACGTCTGACCTCGATTCTTTCCTTACTTCCCTTAATTTAAATGACATTAATGTGAAGCTTACGTGGCATTATAGCCAGACTCGTGTTGATTTCTTGGATATCTGCATTACCAAAGATGATAGTGGTTTTATTTCAACCGACATCTATAGGAAAAAAACCTCCACCAATGCCCTCCTCCATGCTACATCCGCTCATTATCCGAAAGTTACAACGTCTATACCGGTGGGTCAATTTTTAAGGGCTCGGCGTATCTGCTCCAATGACAGCAACTTTGAGCGCCAAGCACTGGATCTGACAACAAGGTTCAAAAATCGCGGCTACAGCCAAAGGGTTATCAAAAGAGGTTATCTTAGAGCTAAAAATTCAACTCGCGATGGACTTCTGGTAAGTAGACCGAACAAGAAGAACAGTATTGATCAGAAGGTTAGATTTATTACCACGTTTAATCCCTACTGGACAAGAATTCGTGATATTTTACAGACACATTGGAGTGTTCTTCTCACCGATCGTGACTTGGCAGGGATCTTACCCAGTTACCCCTCTATCACCTGGAGGCGATCCAAAAACTTGAGGGATCTTCTTACAGCTAGCCACTACATTCCTAGTGCTCCCCTTAATCCGTTTGGTAGTAGGGGACCTCCTTGGGGTTCATATAATTGTGGCAATTTTGCCGCATGTAAATATATCCCACGTGTTTTCAACTTCTACAGCTCTGATAGAGGCAAAGACTATAAAATTGTTTACAATATCACATGTAACACAGCATCTGTGGTCTATTTTGCCACTTGCCCCTGTGACCTTATTTATATTGGCATGACCAGCAGGCACTTAAAGGTACGGGTGTTGGAACATGTCAGTAAAATTAAGTCTGCTTCTAGTGCTATAGATTTGGAAAAACTTCAGCCAGTTGCTCGCCATTTTCGTGAGTTCCATTCTTGTAATCCAAAGGGTTTCATGGTACGTGGAATAGACAGAGTTTCTTTGGGTTGTAGAGGCGGTGACGTTCGTTTGGCGTTATTGAGGAAAGAAATTAAATGGATTACCCTTCTCAATACTGTGTCGCCATTTGGCCTCAATGAGGCCACCAGTTTTAGGCCCTTTTTGTAAACTTTGCGTGAATTTTATTTCCTCTAGGGTTTTTTTTCTTGTTTTTAATATTTATTTTTTGTATTTCAGTGAGTTCTTTGTAGTGAGTGGACATATTTCCCCTGTATATTGGAGAAGACTGGTTGTATTTGAATTCAGGACTGGAGAAGATAATAATGTGTAATTATGTTAATTAAGAATTCTATATATTTGGCTCTATATTTGTCTGTATATTTATCACTATTATCTGTACCTGGAGTCTTATACGTTTATTATTATATCTTAAATGTATGTATTTGACTCTGTATATTGTATATTGTATCATCCAGTTTTTGTTTTCTATTTATGAGACTGTATGTGATTTTATATGAATTTATGTATGTATTTTTTGTTTTATATATATGTGTATATACTTGTGCTCTTCATGAGAGGTGTTTTTTGTGTATATATATGTATATATATATATATATATATATATATGTATATATATGTGTATATACTTATACTCTTCATGTAAATATATTTACTTTTATATTTTAACTTATTCTGTATGGTTCATATATTATAACACTATTTCACTTTTCACTTCGATTCATATTCATATATTTATATTCACATTTTTATTATTTTTATTATTTATTATCTAGTTTATTGCACTTCATTACTTTCATTACCATCTTTTTGGTGTATGTCATCTGTGCACGTTTTTATTGACTTTGTTTTTTATTTATTTTTTTATATTTTTTATTTATTATTCACTTTATCACTTTCATCACCATTATTTTTGATGTCTTATTTTTGCATGTTTCTATCAATGTTTATTATTAATACTTGTCAATTATTGCTGTATATTCTTTACACTATATTTTTAATATATGCATCTACTACTGACATTTGTATATTTATATATTTGCTTTTTTATATCTACTATACCTGTCTCACTTACATATAAATATTGCTAGCTGGTCTCTTCTCTGCAGGTACTCCACATGACTTTATCTGTTAATTTCTTATTTTAAATTTTTTCCTTGCCATTCTGCGTTGTCTCTCCTGCGGTATCTGCACAGACGCTCGATCGCGCGCCTGTGGTGGGGCAGGCATTCGGGAGTGCCGCTTAGCGTCTAGGGTTGCCATGGTGATGATTCATCACGTGGCGCCCGTCACATGACGCGCGGCGCGTCCCGTGATGCGTGCGCCGCCCGGTGGGCGTGTCGAGCGCCGATTTTCACTCGCCGCAGGTGAGCCTAACCTTGTCCATTTATTATTTAAACCCCTAGAGTTTTAATATATGTAGCCTCCTGACGAAGCCGGTCACAGGGCGAAACGCACGTCGAGGCGTTCATTCAGCCATTCATCTTCTTTGACCTTCTGCGCTCTGCATCATGTCCCAGGGTATGTGTTAGCTGTTAGCTTTTGTTTTGATTGTGTCTCAGTCAGTGTTTTATTTATATTCTGGCGATTTTTTGATAACTATTTGAGTTCTCTTGACACTTCATTCCTTTGCATACCTTGCAGGTTATAGTGGGCATGGATATTATCCATTGTCTACTTTTTTGTATCGCTATCATCAGCTGGTAGTTATTTACCTTGTGTGGACTTTGCTATCTATATTTATATGTGCACTATTATATTATATGCACTATTGGAGCGTGGTCTGGTCAATATTTTGGATGATTGACTCTGCTGTCTTGGTTTATTCCATCTGACCCTGCTGTTTGTATTTCTGTATATTATGTATCCCATTCTCTTTTCATTATATGTTATTTTCGATTATATTCAATAAAGTATTTTGTTTGCATTTGTGTATATTACTTGAGTATACTATCTTTCTTAGGGCTATGTACCTTTATGGTTCAATTTTAGGTTGTCTACTTACAATAAGGGACCCCAATATACGCCATCTTTCTGGTGTGAGGTTTTTTTAGGTTGTCTGATTATTTTTGTCTGTGTTTACAGAAAATACCTCAACATATATGGATTTCAGGAAAAGAGATAAAGATTGGATTACACGATTGGGTACTATATTCGGAGAGAATTCAGCAGTGACTTCAGAGAGTAGTAACATTAAGGGCCTGAAACTTAAAATACGTGATCTTCTTAAAAAACGCACGAAGGTGTGGTGGAACAAGGCTGCGTTAGAGAATTATCTACAAAAAGATATCATACCTCGTGGCTTACGTTTGCAGGTGTTCCCAACCTTAGACACAGAAGATCCCACATTTGTCACAAAATGGGAAGACTCCCTTACAAAATGCTCACGCACGCTTATTGAGTTGCTCATTGGGGCAGATCGTAGAGCCCTTGATTGTTTGGAAAAGGAAATCGATTCCCTCAAAGAAAAAATTCAGCAGTCCCTTGGTAAAGAGGAGCTTGAAGCTTTTGATAAAGCATTGGAGGAGGAATTAATCAAATGGGAAAGAGAGATACAAGATCTCAAAATTAGAAAGTTTCAGCGTGATCTGAGTGACTTTCAGTCTAATAAAATCTACCGCTGGCATTTCAAAAGAGATAGAGCTCGCTCCCTGTCCCGTTCTGTCTCCTCTACCTCCCTTGTATCAGAAGAGGAATGTGGCGGTTTTTTAGACAAACCTCAGGCCGCAGGAGACGGAGACCCTATGTTCAATCTCAGAACACCGGCAGTCAAAAGAAAGACCAGGGGGGTGTTCAACAGGGACAAGAGAAACAGGAGGCTCTGAAGGTAATTAATCTTTCTTCCCATACACTGTCATCTCCCCAGATTAATGTCTTACAAAGGGGTTTATCTTTTTCCCCTACGGGTAGATTTGATCTTTTTTCTACCATTAAAGATCTGGCTCTGTTTTCCAGGAAACTTATTTTTAAGAAGCACTTTGGTAAAAGGGACTGCAGTGTCCTAATGTGTTCCCCGGCGGAGCAACAGGCATTTGATGCCCTTACTTCATTATTGGAGGAGCAGGAGGTTAAGACTGATCCCAGACTTCCCATGCATCTGTGCCGTCGTTCTCAACATTTCCCCCCCTTCACATTATGCCCTTCTGTGGATATTTTTTTCAAACTAGTTAAAAAAGATCTGGAAGCTATTTCTGACTCCAGAACATCTTACAATCTTAACTACAAAGAAAGGCAGGCTATCTTGGAACTAAAAAAACTAAAGGATGTGATTATTAAACCAGCTCATAAGGGGGGTAATGTTGTATTATGGCCGGCACAGATGTATGAATGTGAGGCCTTTCGCCAACTCAATATGAGCCACTGTTATCGTAGATTACCATCAGATCCGACGTTAGCTTTTAAAGGGGAGTTGGACACGTTGCTACAAAGGGGCGTGGATGCACAAATAATCAACTCTAAATTGAGGGAGGGTCTATCTGTAGATTTCCCTATAAAACCCACATTCTATCTATTGCCAAAAGTGCATAAAAATACCACAAACCCCCCCGGTCGTCCAATAGTATCGGGGATTGGAGGTCTATGTGAGAACATCTGTAGATTTGTGGATTTTTATTTGCAGAAATGTGTAGAAACCTTGCCGTCATACATTAGGGATACCACAGACATGTTACAACGTCTTGATGGATTACATCTTGAGGATGACATGTTTCTGGTTACATGTGACGTGGAGTCCCTATATACGTCTATATGCCACGACCATGGGATACGAGCATCAAGATATTTCTTGCAGATGACTAATCATGACCCGGATCTTATTGAATACATATTGTGTCTTCTTACTTTTGCATTGACGCATAACTTTTTCGTATTCAAGGACCGTCTCTTCCTACAGCTCCAGGGTACAGCAATGGGGGCGACTTGTGCACCCTCATATGCTAACCTTTTTTTGGGGCTGTGGGAGAGGGACACTGTACAGTACATTCCGGGCCATGATTCAATTCTCCTATGGTCGAGGTATATAGACGATATTCTATTCATTTGGCAGGGCTCCACGTCTGACCTCGATTCTTTCCTTACTTCCCTTAATTTAAATGACATTAATGTGAAGCTTACGTGGCATTATAGCCAGACTCGTGTTGATTTCTTGGATATCTGCATTACCAAAGATGATAGTGGTTTTATTTCAACCGACATCTATAGGAAAAAAACCTCCACCAATGCCCTCCTCCATGCTACATCCGCTCATTATCCGAAAGTTACAACGTCTATACCGGTGGGTCAATTTTTAAGGGCTCGGCGTATCTGCTCCAACGACAGCAACTTTGAGCGCCAAGCACTGGATCTGACAACAAGGTTCAAAAATCGCGGCTACAGCCAAAGTGTTATCAAAAGAGGTTATCTTAGAGCTAAAAATTCAACTCGCGATGGACTTCTGGTAAGTAGACCGAACAAGAAGAACAGTATTGATCAGAAGGTTAGATTTATTACCACGTTTAATCCCTACTGGACAAGAATTCGTGATATTTTACAGACACATTGGAGTGTTCTTCTCACCGATCGTGACTTGGCAGGGATCTTACCCAGTTACCCCTCTATCACCTGGAGGCGATCCAAAAACTTGAGGGATCTTCTTACAGCTAGCCACTACATTCCTAGTGCTCCCCTTAATCCGTTTGGTAGTAGGGGACCTCCTTGGGGTTCATATAATTGTGGCAATTGTGCCGCATGTAAATATATCCCACGTGTTTTCAACTTCTACAGCTCTGATAGAGGCAAAGACTATAAAATTGTTTACAATATCACATGTAACACAGCATCTGTGGTCTATTTTGCCACTTGCCCCTGTGACCTTATTTATATTGGCATGACCAGCAGGCACTTAAAGGTACGGGTGTTGGAACATGTCAGTAAAATTAAGTCTGCTTCTAGTGCTATAGATTTGGAAAAACTTCAGCCAGTTGCTCGCCATTTTCGTGAGTTCCATTCTTGTAATCCAAAGGGTTTCATGGTACGTGGAATAGACAGAGTTTCTTTGGGTTGTAGAGGCGGTGACGTTCGTTTGGCGTTATTGAGGAAAGAAATGAAATGGATTACCAATCTCAATACTGTGTCGCCATTTGGCCTCAATGAGGCCACCAGTTTTAGGCCCTTTTTGTAAACTTTGCGTGAATTTTATTTCCTCTAGGGGTTTTTTTCTTGTTTTTAATATTTATTTTTTGTATTTCAGTGAGTTCTTTGTAGTGAGTGGACATATTTCCCCTGTATATTGGAGAAGACTGGTTGTATTTGAATTCAGGACTGGAGAAGATAATAATGTGTAATTATGTTAATTAAGAATTCTATATATTTGGCTCTATATTTGTCTGTATATTTATCACTATTATCTGTACCTGGAGTCTTATACGTTTATTATTATATCTTAAATGTATGTATTTGACTCTGTATATTGTATATTGTATCATCCAGTTTTTGTTTTCTATTTATGAGACTGTATGTGATTTTATATGAATTTATGTATGTATTTTTTGTTTTATATATATGTGTATATACTTGTGCTCTTCATGAGAGGTGTTTTTTGTGTATATATATGTATATATATATATATATATATGTATATATATGTGTATATACTTATACTCTTCATGTAAATATATTTACTTTTATATTTTAACTTATTCTGTATGGTTCATATATTATAACACTATTTCACTTTTCACTTCGATTCATATTCATATATTTATATTCACGTTTTTATTATTTTTATTATTTATTATCTAGTTTATTGCACTTCATTACTTTCATTACCATCTTTTTGGTGTATGTCATCTGTGCACGTTTTTATTGACTTTGTTTTTTATTTATTTTTTTATTTTTTTATTTTTTATTTATTATTCACTTTATCACTTTCATCACCATTATTTTTGATGTCTTATTTTTGCATGTTTCTATCAATGTTTATTATTAATACTTGTCAATTATTGCTGTATATTCTTTACACTATATTTTTAATATATGCATCTACTACTGACATTTGTATATTTATATATTTGCTTTTTTATATCTACTATACCTGTCTCACTTACATATAAATATTGCTAGCTGGTCTCTTCTCTGCAGGTACTCCACATGACTTTATCTGTTAATTTCTTATTTTAAATTTTTTCCTTGCCATTCTGCGTTGTCTCTCCTGCGGTGTCTGCACAGACGCTCGATCGCGCGCCTGTGGTGGGGCAGGCATTCGGGAGTGCCGCTTAGCGTCTAGGGTTGCCATGGTGATGATTCATCACGTGGCGCCCGTCACATGACGCGCGGCGCGTCCCGTGATGCGTGCGCCGCCCGGTGGGCGTGTCGAGCGCCGATTTTCACTCGCCGCAGGTGAGCCTAACCTTGTCCATTTATTATTTAAACCCCTAGAGTTTTAATATATGTAGCCTCCTGACGAAGCCGGTCACAGGGCGAAACGCGCGTCGAGGCGTTCATTCAGCCATTCATCTTCTTTGACCTTCTGCGCTCTGCATCATGTCCCAGGGTATGTGTTAGCTGTTAGCTTTTGTTTTGATTGTGTCTCAGTCAGTGTTTTATTTATATTCTGGCGATTTTTTGATAACTATTTGAGTTCTCTTGACACTTCATTCCTTTGCATACCTTGCAGGTTATAGTGGGCATGGATATTATCCATTGTCTACTTTTTTGTATCGCTATCATCAGCTGGTAGTTATTTACCTTGTGTGGACTTTGCTATCTATATTTATATGTGCACTATTATATTATATGCACTATTGGAGCGTGGTCTGGTCAATATTTTGGATGATTGACTCTGCTGTCTTGGTTTATTCCATCTGACCCTGCTGTTTGTATTTCTGTATATTATGTATCCCATTCTCTTTTCATTATATGTTATTTTCGATTATATTCAATAAAGTATTTTGTTTGCATTTGTGTATATTACTTGAGTATACTATCTTTCTTAGGGCTATGTCCCTTTATGGTTCAATTTTAGGTTGTTCTCTTTCACCCTCTTACTGGGTTAGATTCTAAGGTCAGGCGCAATAAATGAAATACAAGATTGAGTGTATGAAAATGTATATTGTATAAAGAGTGAAATGACTGTTAGTTATTCTGAGACTTCTATGGAGATTTGTACATAGCGACAGCCATAAACAATGAACTTTACAGAGACACTTTTTCCTTATCATCAACAATTACATGACAGGTTATAGTTACCATCCATGGTCTCCCCACACTCCAGGAAGTCTCCTTTCCAGTATGTCCCTCCTCAAGTGGCCTCCCAAGTGGCTGCCCTCATGTCATGCTTGGGTCTTTTATGCCCCCTTGTCTGCCCCTCTTAGAGACAAATAGTGTGACCTTCCTGATAAAAAGAACTCCCCCCTCATGTAACATGCGGATATAGAATACTGGTGCCACTTATCAACCTCCTTTAGCATTTATGCCATCCTGAGTTTGTCCATGGGTAAGACTGGGTTCACACTACTGGTTAGCACCTGTAAGAGATACCTGTGAACCTCAGGGTCATTTATTGTGAGAATCAGGGTAAACAATAGGAATCTTGCAAACTGATGAGACACATTTCATTAAGAAACGCAACTATACCCATCTTTGATTTACCCAAATAAAATACCCTATATAATATTACATATAACCTTATATGTGGCTTTCATTTTCTGAAACCTTTAAATTCTTACACCACCAGAGGGCGCAGTGTAGAGGAGTGCCGCTGTCTCCTCTGGCTGCACTGTCCTGTCTCTGCCTTGGGAGGGCGCTCTTAATGCAGTTATCACATGTTTATTGGGGAGGGGGCTGATAATTGAGGACAGAGAAGTCTAGAATCTATTTTCTTTTTGGAAGATGATTTAGAAACAAGTAACCACACGATGATTTCTCGCCTCAGCAGATTTGTGGATATGAAGATCATGAATAGAAAACATCAGACATTCTGTGTGGACACAAATCAAGAGCTCAGAAATGCTTTGGACACCTGGGATTTGGTGGAAGAAGACGTCTTAGGAGCCTGTGTCCCTTATTTCATCCAGGAGAAGGTGGCTGAAGATCTCTTCACTTATACGGATGTGTTTCAGAAAGCCATTCTGAGTAGCCTGTTACCATCTCAATACAACGCCGCCATGTGCCGCTTCTTCATCAGAGTCATTCAGTACAGAAGAGACGCGGCACACTACCTGAAGGAATATATAATCAATGTGCTATGTGAGCACTTGAAGGTGGAGTACATGAAGGGACAATACTATTCCTACGCCATGACTAAGAAGGTTATTGTCTGGCTGAGCATCTTCCATCTTGAAGCGGTGGTCGGGGAACTGAGATACAACATCGTTTATGAGGATTTCAATGCTGCCATTGTCGACACTTTGACAGAAGTGACATCTCTGTGTGCTACAGTCATCATGCCACACATCTTGGATATGCTGCCAGTGCTGGGCCAAGTGGTCAAAAATGCTCCTGACCAACTATCTAAGGAGACGTTGTGCTATGCTATAAGACGTTTATGCGGCAGCATCCAAGAATATATTGTGAAGGGTGGCAGCTGCAAAGTGCAACTTATGAAGGCCATAAGCAACATGAAGGCCAACATTTCCACCTGGTTGCCTGATGTCCATGCTGAGCTTCAAGACTCCACCAAAGTTGCCCTGGAATTCTTTACTGTACCCGAATCATCGGAAAACCAGCCGACCGAGCCAGGCAATGACGAGTTACAGACCCTTCCTCACGCCGAGCTCCTAGAAAAGTACAGGGAGCAATTTGCTGCGGAGAATAAGGAACTGGAAGATACAGAGAAGCAGCGTATTGGGATGAACATGCTTGTGACATCTCTGGTATCTGGCAGGAAAATAACAAAAGATTTCCTTCAGTTTCTGCTCAATGCCCTGAAGAATGCGGACCCAAAGGCCAAAATGACAGCAGCTATGTTCTTCAATGAGGCTTTGAAGCATCCAAGACTTATAAAGCAGAAATACCAAGAGTGCGCAATCCAACATCTGCTGAAGATCATAGAAGAGGACGATAACATCTTGTGCAGCATCGCCATGGAGGCACTGGGGAATGCCACCACCGGAGCTACAAGACTGGTGGAGAGCTACAAGAATAAGATCATTGCCCACATGGAGTTTAGACTATCAAAAACCAGCAGCATCAAGATCATCATGGCGGCACTGAGGGCGCTGTCCTCCATTATCAGACGCCTGAAGCTTTCTGTCCTCAGTAGACAATTCATTAAAATATCCCGGGAGCATATGGACTATCCGGATGGAGAAGTTCAGATTGCGGCCATAAACCTGTTAAGGGATCTGACAGAGAGCTGCCGCCTTCTGCTATTTGGATATTTTACAGACAAAGTCAGGAGCTGTATACCAACTTTACTCCTGAAATTACATAGTGACAACCAGGAGATAGTAGCAGCCAGTACTTCATCTCTGCAGAGCTGCCTCTCCTACATCAAAGGAGCCAACATTCGGGGATTTTTCCGGACGGAAATCTCTCCAAACATCAATGACCTGAAATCCATCTACAGCTGTCTGGCTCATAAC
Source organism: Rhinoderma darwinii (assembly GCF_050947455.1). Taxonomy (NCBI): domain Eukaryota; kingdom Metazoa; phylum Chordata; class Amphibia; order Anura; family Rhinodermatidae; genus Rhinoderma; species Rhinoderma darwinii. Next base: position 1,062,657 of record NW_027461962.1, on the reverse strand, counting down.
CACCCAAAATTGATGAAGACCATGCTCCTCCAGATCCCAAGCTATCTGGTCAACTCAGAGGACAAGGAGGCTGTAGTCAGACATGTTGAATTTCTTAAAGATGCCATCAACCATGATGTCATGTAAGACCTGGACTTATATAGTCTCAGCCTAGCTCTGGCCACACTGCACTGCGAAGGCTTCTCATTTAATATCAGAAAAGCCAATGAAAGGGCCGTCTCCATTCTGGCCACCAAGTGGTTTTACATCGGCAGTGCCAACAAATAAAATGCATTTATCAGGGATGAACCGCTGAGGACAGAGACATCAAGGTTGTAGATCACTTCCCCATGTACTATCCAATGGTTGTGAACATCAATATCAGCTGTCAAGACTTGAACATCAATATTAACATCTAGGGGGCAGAGCTAGCAGTCTGACTTGCGAACTCGAGCCTCAGGCCTACATCGAGGAGTGTGAACAAGGTGCAGACTCACCGGCCGGTGGAGTCCAGCGATGCCAGGTATCCGTCAACATTAGATGACGGAGACCAAGGACTTAGCTGGCGAGACAGACTATACAGTCAGTGTATGGGCAGCATGGTGGTGCAGTTTGGGGAATATGCCCGTCATCAGATCATAGAGACGGTGTATAATGACAACTCCACATATAATATACAGATGTAATGACACGTCAAAAAATAAAAGTCTACTCTGTTTTATATTGAAATTAATGGGTGTGCAGCCTGCAAGTGACTGAAGCTAATAAAAAGTATAGAGCACTCATTGTTTTTTATTGTAGACTAGATACTTGGATTTTTTACACTGAGATTCATATCCTAAAAGGTTTTTAAGCGGGTCACAAATGGTACAAAAGGTACACAAGAATAGAGGCCGAGCTGCAGTTCTGCTGAACGGCCGCTATGCAGTGGTCGGAACCATCTGCTTCCGGCAGTGTTGTCCAGTGCCCGGAGGCAGCTGGACTGGCAGATCGGTGCGGGGTCTCGTGTAGTAACGATTGTTTTCCCCATACATTACTGATGATTGCTCCTTGTGATACGCTGTATCGTCGATTGGCGCTGGTTTTAATGGTCAGTATAGGGACATCTAAAAGGACCTTTATTTCCTCAGACACCACCATAATTAGGCATTGGAACCAACCCTTCCACCTTAGCGGGTAAAGATTAACCATCTAAAAGGTTCACTATATACACATAAGGGCTAAAGGTGAAAACACAGAGGTGCTCACCATATATCCAGCGTATAACTGTGTCCTCCAAATCTTAGGAGTGCACGGAGCAGGAGTTGTTCTAGATTCCTGTTTATATCCCAGACACGTTCATACCATTTTAGACAATGAATCGACATATCGCAAACTTGTGGCGAAACCAAGCACCACATGTAAAGAACCTTTAAAAAATCTGCTAGAAGAAGGAATTGAATTAGAAGTATTAGCCAAGAAACAGGCTGAATACTTACTGATAGAATTCCCTATTGTTCCCATATTCCATGGGATGCCAAAAATCCATAACTTTTCATGGTCTTGAAACTTGGGTTATCTGTGACATAGTTGGCTAGTACTCCTGCAAACAGTCCTGCCATCCGGGTAGTACCGCTGGTACTACTGTCAGGGGCCTGGCCACAAAAGTAAAATAAAGGGGGCAGCTGCCGCTCATCAAGGTTATGATCAGCGGTAATTGGTTTGTAGAAAGGAATGGGACCCATGCAGGGGCCAGAAGCAGCGGCCAGCTCTGCAACTTGGTGAGTGACTCTGTTTTAAAGCAGCAGATTCAGTTTAATTATTTTTTTATGTTGCCCCTTCTCTCCCACCTTCCCACCGGTCTCTCTCCCCTTCCCACCGGCCTCACTCCCCTTTCCACCGGTCTCTCTCCCCTTCCCCTCCCCAGACCCCGGTCAAGCGTCATATCCACTCTGGCCCAACTCCCGCCTCGGCCACCTTCCGTTCTCTTAGCCTACTCCTCCGCCCGCTCACAGAGTCCCTGGCACTTTGCGTCCTGCTCCCATCCCACGACTTTCCGTTGCCACCTCTCCAAATCCCATAATAATGGGGGACCCAGATGTATTTCCTCAAATGGATTCCACTGACTGTATGAAGCCCAGAAATTTCTGATGGCGGGCCTGCCTGCATACCACATATTCCGGCAATCAAGGCAATGGAATTCCATTTGCGGAAATACACCAGGTATTCCAAATATCTACAAGAATTTATTTTAATGTGAGTGGAGTATCTGCGCTCACATAATTACTTCTGCCTTGATAGTGTTATTTTATTGCAGATAGAAGACGCCCTGATGGGGTCAAAATTCTCCCTCTCCATGGACAATTTGTTTATGACATGGTGGGAGAACAACATTTTTTCAGCCAATAATCCCTTTTACGAGTCGATTGTGTGGGATGGACGATACATCGATGACTTTTTTTTTGTTTAGGGGTCGTGATGTGGCGTCTGTACCACCATTTATGGAATACAATAAAACCAATATATTTAATTTACAATGTTACAGGCTCGGCATCCATGGATTCTGTTACCTTCTTTGAGATTATGTTACAGGGGAATTGTAATACAGAAAAGGAATAATTTTGTGAACCCTCTTCGGGCACACAAAATTGTTGCTAATTAACATCCCCCATATGTCTACTTTAGTTTGGCATTGTTTTTTGAACATCCTTTTATTTTTCTTTGACATCACAAGGCTTAGAACTTTAGCAGCAATTTCTCACATTTTCAAGAAAATTTCAAAAGGCCATTTTTACAGGGACCAGTTCAGTTGTGAAGTGGCTTTGAGGGCCTTATATATTAGAAACCCCCAAAAAGTCACCCCATTTTAAAAACTTCACCCCTCAAAGTATTCAAAACAGCATTTAGAAAATGTCTTAACCCTTTACACATTTCACAGGAATTAAAGCAAAGTAGAGGTGAAATTTACAAATTTCATATTTTTTTGCAGAAATACATATTTAATACAATTTTTTTTATAACACAGAAGGTTTTACCAGAGAAATTCAACTCAATATTTGTTGCCCAGTTTCTGCAGTTTTAGGAAATATCCCACATATGGCCCTAGCATGCTACTGGACTGAAGCACCGGCCTCAGAAGCAAAGGAGCACCTAGTGGATTTTGGGGCCTTATTTTTGTTAGAATACATTTTAGGCATCATGTCAGGTTTGAAGGGCTCTTGCGGTTCCAAAACAGTCAAAATCCCCCAAAAGTGACCCCCATCTGGGAAACTACACACCTCAAGGAAATTATCTAGGGGTACAGTGAGCATTTTGACCGCACAGGTTTTTTACAGAAATTATTGGAAGTAGGCCATGAAAATTAAAATCAACATTTTTTCAAAGAAAATGTAGGTTTAGCGATTTTTTTTCTCATTTTCACAAGGACTAAAGGAGAAAAAGCACCGTAAAATTTGTAAAGCAATTTCTCCCGAGTAAAAAAATATCCCACATGTGGTAATAAACGGTTGTTTGGAGACACGGCAGGGCTTAGAAGAGAAAGAGCGCTATTTGGCTTTTGGAGCTCAAATTTAGCAGGAATGGTTTGCGGACGCCAGGTCACATTTACAAAGCCCCTGAGGGGACAAAACAGGGGAAAACCCCCACAAGTGACCCCATTTCGGAAACTACACCCATTGAGGAAATTATCTAGGGGTATAGTGAGTGTTTTGACTTCACAGGTTTTTTGCATAAATTATTGGAAGTAGGCCCTGAAAATGACAATCTAACTTATTTCAAAGAAAATGTAGGTTTAGCTAATTTTTTCTCATTTCCACAAAGACTGAAGGAGAAAAAGCACCATAAAATTTGTAAAGCAATTTCTCCCGAGTAAAACAATACCCCACATGTGGTAATAAACGGCTGTTTGGACACACGGCGAAGCTGAGAAGGGAAAGAGCGCTATTTGGCTTTTGGAGATCACATTAAGCAGGAATGGTTTGCGGAGGCCATGTCACATTTACAAAGCCCCTGAGGGGAAAAAACAATGAAAACGCCCAAAAAGTGACACCATTTAGGAAACTACACCTCTTGAGGAATTCCTCTAGGGGTGTAGTGAGCATTTTGACTCCACAGATTTTTCATAGAATTTATTAGAATTCGGGCAGTGAAAATAAAAACAATCCTTTTTCTTCAATAAGACGTAGCTTTAGCTCAAATTTTTTCATTTTCGCAACAAATAAAGGAAAAAAAAGAACCCAACATTTGTAAAGTAATTTCTCCCGAGTACGGCAATACCCCATATGTGGTCATAAACTGCTGTTTTGGGCACACGGCAGGGCTCAGAAGGGAAGGACCGCCATTTGGAGTGCAGATGTTGCTGGATTGGTTTCTGGGCGCCTGTGGGCCCAAAACAGTGGAAACCCCCCAGAAGTGACCCCATTTTGGAAACTACACCCCTCAATGCATTTACCTAGGGGTGTAGTAAGCATTTTAACCCTGCAGGTGATTGGCAGAAATTGGTGTGCACTCGATGTTGCAGAGTGAAAATGGGATTTTTTTCCATAGATATGCCAATATGCGGTGCCCAGCTTGTGCCATCATAACAAGACAGCTCTCTAATTATTATGCTGGGTTTCCGGGTTTTAGAAACACACTACATGTGGCCCTAATCTCTTGCCTGGACAGTCGACCAGGCTCAGGAGTGAAAGCGTACCATTTAAAATTGAGGCCTAATTTGGCGATTTACAAAGTATTGGTTCACAACTGCAGAGGCTCTGATGTGAAATAATAAAAATAAACCCCTGAGAAGTGACCCCATTATGGAAACTGCACCCCTCAAGGCATTTATTAAGGGGTGTAGTGAGCATTTTCACCCCACAGGTCTTTTCCATAAATGAATGCGCTGTGGATGGTGCAAATTCAAAATTTATATTTTTCCCTAGATATGCCATTCAGTAGCAAATATGTCGTGCCCAGCTTATGACACTGGAGAGACAAACCCCAAAAATTGCTAAAAGGGTTCTCCCGGGTATGACGATGCCATAAATGTGGAAGGAAACTGCTGTTTGGGGACGCTGTAGGGTTCAGATGGGAGGAAATGCCATTTGGCTTTTGGAGCGTGGATTTTGCTTGGTAGTAGTTTTGTTTGGAGTCTTACTGGTGTTTCCGTTTATAATGTGGGGGCATATGTAAGCCGGGGAGGGTATAAAAGGGGCATAGTCAGGTGGTATAATAATGGGGTAAAAAAAACAATAAAATGATCCATAGATGTGTGTTACGCTGTGACACAATCCTTTCTGCACAGGCCAGTGTCGCACTGATATATGGCGTCCTTTCTTATCCCCCTTTTGGTCCACACTCCGCGCCTTTGCAGTTTGGGGAATTTTGCTGGGAAGTGTTGTCCTGGTATAATACGGGCACCCTCGCTTCCAGCGGATATGTTTGGGCCCTCCCTTTCCTGGTTCCCTAATTTTAGGTCCTTGATAAATCGCCTCTTCAAACAGAAGAAATGTTCCCCTCGGGCACAACTGCATATTTTTTTATTTCCTGACTTATTGGAGCCATAACTAATTTTATTTTTCATAGACGTAGCTGTAGTTATTATTGGTACCATTTTGGGGTACACGCAACTTTTTGATCACCTTTTATCCTATTTTTTGGGATGCCAGGTAAACCAAAAAACGCAATTCTGGCACAGCTTTTTTCGTTTTTTGTATACAGCGTTCACCATGCGTTATAAATTACATTTTAACTTTATTCTGCGGGTCAGTACGATCCCGGCGATACCTAATTTATAGAACTTTTTCATGTTTTACAACTTTTTGCACAATAAAATTACTTTTGTAAAAAGAATGTATTTTTTTCTGTCGCCAAGTTGTGAGAACCATAACTTTTAAAAAATTTTGTCGACGGAGCTGTATGAGGGCTTGTTTTTTGCGGGACGAGCTATAATTTTTATAGGTACCATTTTTGGATACGTGCGACTTTTTGATCACTTTTTATTCTAATATTTGTAGGGCAAAGTGACCAAAAAACAGAAACTCTGGTAACGTTTTTTACGGGTTTTTTTTACGCTGTTCACCGCGTGCAATAAATAATATAATATTTTGATACTTCCGGTCGTTACGGTCGTGGCGATACCAAATACATATGGTTTATTGTTATTTTTCAATAATAAAGGACTTGATAAGAGTAAAAGGGGGATTGTGTTTTATTTGATTACTTGAAACTTTTATTGTTTTCAAACTTTTATTTTTTGCACTTTTTTTTACACTTTTTTATACTTTTTTTTACACTTTTTCTCAAGTCCCACTAGGGGACTTGAAGGTCCAACGGTCAGATTTTTTTTTTTTCTAATACATTGCACTACCTATGTAGTGCAATGTATTAGATCTGTCAGTCATTCACTGACAGCAAGCCGATTAGGCTTCGCCTCCCGGCAGGGCCTAAATCGGCTTCCGTAATGGCAGAGCAGGAGACCATTGTGTCTCCTGTTGCCATAACAGCAGTCACAAGTCCTGATTGCCTGTCAGGGCTGGCGATCTGCTAGTAACCGCTACGATGCAGCAATCGCTTTCGATTGCTGCATCGAAGGAGTTAATGGCAGGGATCGGAGCTAGCTCCGGTTCCTGCCGTTACAGGTGGATGTCAGCTGTACAGTACAGCTGACTTCCACCGCTGATGGCGCCGGATCAGCTCCTGACCCGGCGCCATCTTGCTAGCAGCTACGGAAGCCTATCAGGCTCCGCCGCCGGGCAGATCTTGACTGGCTTCGGTGCTAGGCAGACCGGGAGGCCAGTATTAGGCCTCCGGTTGCCATTGCAGCCACCGGAACCCCGGCAATTTCATTATTGGGGTTCCGATGAGCTGCAAACACCTTAAGTGCAGCGATCGCGTTTGAGCGCTGCACTTAAGGGGTTAATGGCGGGGATCGAAGCTAATTTCGGTCCCCGCCGTTACAGCCGGATGTCAGCTGTAAGATACAGCTGAGATCCGGTGATGGAAGGCACCGGCTCAGCTTCTGAGCCGGTCCCAAACATTCGGCGTATAGGTACGTCAAGACGCGGGAAGTCAATGCTTTCCATGACGTACCTATACGGCAAATGTCGGGAAGGGGTTAACAATGGATGTTAAGAAGGGCATCAAAACAAAGGACACAATAATCCATCTTGTTTAATAATAAATACTGAAGCACGAGAGATCAATTACCAGTTTCTTCAACGGCATAGAGCCAAAAGTTTGGAGAAATATCAAAACATTAGTCAGAAAAAATGAACCCATGTTAAATCCGGATCCAGTCCTGACACAAATTGTGGGTAAAGGCAGCCCTTGGGTCACCTAGAGGATGAGATCTCTTAGTTACATGTTGTTACAAGTCTTTTCTACAGTGTCGCTAACAACAAAACTTGACTTTCCCAAAAAGTTTTTTATTTTTTCAAAAGTACTTACGATATTGATGCGTTTATAAAAATTGTACTAAGCATCATGCAATTTATGCCATTAAATGCAAACAATATGATCGCGTGTATGTACGGATGTAGCCATCTTTATCTTGACTCGGATAACTTGCTGAAGCGTGATATCACACAACAAAAGTCGTTAAAAAGTCATTGAAAAAACACAGCCACTGTGTATTTAAAGAGGCTCTGTCACCACATTATAAGTGCCCTATCTTCTACATAATGTGATCGGCGCTGTAATGTAGATTACATCAGTATTTTTTAATTAGAAAAATTATCATTTTTGACGGAGTTATGACCTTTATTAGCTTTATGCTAATGAGTTTCTCAATGGACAACTGGGCGTGTTTTACTATATGGCCAAGTGGGCGTTGTAAAGAGGAGTGTATGACGCTGACCAATCAGCGACCAATCAGCGTCATACACTTCTCTCCATTCATTTACACGGCAGATAGCGATATACTGTATCTATATCGCTATTTGCAGTCGCATAAACACACTATAACGCTACTCATGTGTCATGACAATGAATATACATTACCTCCAGCCAGGACGTGACGTGTATTCATTCTCCTGACCACTTCTGTAGCGTCTCTGTGATTTACAGCATAGCAGGGGTAGTCTCGCGAGATTATGCTGTAAACTGTCATTCACAGCGAGATCTCGCTGTGCTGTGCTGTAAATCACAGAGACGTGCAGAGAAGTGGTTTGGAGAATGAATACACGTCACGTCCTGGCTGGAGGTAATGTATATTCATGGTCATGACACATGAGTAGCGTTATAGTGTGTTTATGTGACTGCACATAGCGATATAGATATATCGCTATCTGCAGAGTAAATGAATGGAGAGAAGTGTATGACGCTGATTTGTCACTGATTGGTCAGCGTCATACACTCCTCTGTACAACGCCCACTTGGTCATATAGTAAAACACGCCCAGTTGTCCATTGAGAAAGTCATTAGCATAAAGCTAAAATAGGTCATAACTCCGTCAAAAATTATCGTTTTTCTAAATAAAAAACACTGCTATAATCTACATTACAGCGCCGATCACATCATGTAGAAGATAGTGCACTTATAATGTGGTGACAGAGCCTCTTTAAAGCGTTGAAAGTCAAGATAAAGCCGGCTACATCTGTAGGGCGCACGATTAGAAACTTCAAAACGCGCATTGTAGAACACATTTCAGATACAAAAACAAAAAAACCACTAATGCCTCTCTGGTGCAGAAAAACACTTCTTAGAAACACATAATTGCAATTTTGAAAGCTTATGGGGAAATGTATTAACCTTTCTACGCCAGTTTTCTAAAAGAGGGCTTTCCAAAAGGGGGCAGGGTGACAGCAGCTAAACAAATTTATAATAATTTAGACCTGGCGTAAACTATAATCGAAATCTCCGCCTGCTAATAATTGACAAAAATGTCACTATGTGGAGCGTAGCAAGGTAGAGGCCCATGCCAGGCTCCTCTCCGTCCCCTCTATCGGACAATTAAATAAAAAATGAATGCTCACCTCACCACTCCTCTTCTGGTCCCCTCATGTTCTCTCCGCAGCCTGCGGCTCAAACAATGCACTGATGACGTTGAGTGCTGTGTCACATATAAAGAACCTGACGCTGCTCGGTGTCAGTGCATTGTATGGGCAGCAGGGAGCCTTAGGGGATCAAGGGGGAAGAAGAGAAGCGGAAAAAATATTATACTTATTTTTTATTTTACATTTTGTCCGATGGGTAGGGGGAATAGATGGAGCATGGCCGCGGTCGCTGCATAACGATTGTGGCGCAAGAACGGCCGAAAGATGTGACACATTTAATAAATGTATTGCATCTTACTCCAACTTTCTTTATATTAAGACTGGCATATGAAATGCCATCTTAATAAATTCCCCCCAATGTTTTTATGGCCTTGAAGTAGTGAAGAAACCAAAGACGGGTGGATATTGGAGAAGACGCTTCCTGAATAGGGAGGCGTTTCCTTCGATCTGCAGCTTCATACAAGATTCCCGAAGGGTCTTAATTGGAGGAATGATCTGTTATATGTTTACTTAAGTGGAATAACACTTAATACACAATGTATATATCAACGACATAGCATAACTGTCATTTTCCTCTCATAATATGCAGTTTGATGACTTTTATGTCGATTTGTTTTTTAAATATTGCATATTTAAATATGGTGCTAAACTCCTGTTAAATAAAGATTCAGCTTCTCCCCTACTTGAGTAGCTGTGCAGCACCTGCACGAATTTGAGAATTTGCCTCTCTGGTCATGTGATCACAGGTCCTGCACACATAACACAACAGCACTACACAAACTATTTATGCAGTTTGTTCACTAGATGGCAGCAAAGCACTGAAATGATATACACATACACGTTTACATAGGTGGCATACATGTTTACATAGGTGACGCGCTTGGTGCTCAACTTGTAAATAAAAACACAACAATCAAAAGTATCATCAACTATAAGTTTATAATCCATGCCCACCTGCGGCTGCTGCTACGCATATCCTCACCATTGTGGTCGGACAGTCTGAAGGTGACAGTGGAGAGGATTATTTTCAGACACTTCTACACTGGTTTGGACTGGTTCACTGGTTTCTCAGTTTGATCGGCTGCTTGTCTCATTTGAATTAAGAACCTCCTGAGCTCAGGACAAGGGGCAAATAACAGAAAAAGTCTCTCTCCACCTGCAGCAAAATGGACAAAGTGGTTTCCCCCATTCCTCACACTGGCCCCAGAAGAAACTGCTATTGCGAAATTGCAGTTGGCAACATGTTGTCAGCAATCCTGTATTTAATAGAAGTGCATGTTCTGCGCTGTGTGACCGAGGCCTAAATCTTTTCATGCATATTTTGAGCTCTCAGATTTTTTCAGGGACATATTATACGATATGTAACAAACGTGGTGTTTCCTTCGAGGATTTTTACAACATTTAAAAAACACAGGGAAATATGACCTGGAAATCCACAGACACTTCCCCCCTGCCCTTTCTCATTAGTTACAACTTGTCAATAAATATGTCCTCCTGTATAACATTTTATATATGAGTAGGAAATGTCCCTACAAATTAGAAAAGATTTGGTCCTGATGGGTTAAGCTGAAAGGAACGGCTACGTAACTTGTAGCTCAAATGTGAAGGAAATCATTATCTATCCTTATAACTAAGGCTTCGTTCACATCGGCGTTGGGACTCCGTTCATGGGTTCCGTCGGACCTTTTCGCCAGGGGACCCCATGAACGGACTCCAAACTGAAACCATAGGTTTCCGTTTGCATCACCATTGATTTTAATGGTGACGGATTCGGTGCAAATGGTTTCCATTTGTCACCGTTGTGTAAGGGTTGTTATTTTGACGGAATAAATACCATAGTCGACTGTGCTATTCATTCTGTCAAAACGATGGAACCCTCACACAACGGTGATAAACGGAAACCATTTGCACCGGATCCGTCACCATTGAAATCCATGGTGATGCAAACGGAAACCTATGGTTTCTGTTTCTTTCAGTTTGGATTCCGTTCATGGGTTCCTCTGACGGAAAGGTTCGACGGAACCCATGAACAGAGTCCTGATGCAGATGTGAATGAAGCCTTAGATGAGGAAATGGACGCTTCTCTGTGTGACTGGTTGGGTTTGTTGGTTAAATATAATTCAATGTGTTATTATTTGCTTTTCATGCTTTGTAGTTTTTTTGTCCGTTTTTTTTTTTTGCAAAATTATAAATTAAACCTTTGAAAAGTGAAAAAAAAATGGCAGGAAAACAGTTAACAATTTTCAGATTACTATTCAGATCACTAAAATTCTAATGCCAATTTAATAAAATGTGGTGAAAATCCACATGTGAACAGACTCTAATTGAAGCTGAAGGATCTCCAGCTCGTCTTGGTGGCCGTACAACTTATTTTTCCTTTTTGTACACAATCCCCCCCAGTACTATATTGTAAAGCTTAGACGCTGTTTTCTTATTTTCTCCTGTATGTATTCTGTCGTATTAGGCAATGTGAGCATTGTGTATTTTTTATATGGTTCCCATTAGTGGAATGAAGGGAAAACTTTTCCATAAGGGAGAGATGTGGGAAGGTTTTTCCTGCTTTCCTCTGATGGGATCAGATACAACAGTGATCAAACTGACCTGACAATACAAGCACGTGATACAGCCTGGAATGGAGAACATCAGTATATTGTAAAGGTTTTTTGTTTTTTTTATGTTTTGTGGCCATATAAACCCATTTAAATGTTCCTGGAAAACTCCTTGAAATATGTAGTAAATTTCATGTAGTGTTAAGTACACTGTATTATTAGGGCACTGTACTATAGCAGTATTGTATTGTATGGTGCTAATATTGTCTGACACTTATTTTGGCTCCCAGCAGTGTGTTCGGTCCGGGACTTGCGGCCGAAATACGTTCCGTCCATTACGGACGTAATGTGCTCGTGTGAATCCAGCCTTACTCTCGTCAGACATTCCTCTATTCAAATTTAATTTCTCTAACGGCAAAAGAGAGAAAATCTCAACATATTCATCACGCCAAATACGATCTCTAATCTCCGTCTTAAGGGAGCTCTCAAAACAAACATTTGGCTAACCGAACCCCATGCAGTTGAACCGCAACAGGAGCGCCAGACCCACCAGCACTCCCAGTGACTTTAGAACCTAGCGCCGCAGCCCCAGATACCGAACCGTACCATGCCGCAACAGGAGAAGGAGCAAGGGGGACCACAGGTGGTGGGACCTCACGCTGCACCAAAGCCTCTCTAACACCAGCCAGTAATTGAGCCACTACCTGTCCCAAATCAGACACTGTCAAGCTGGGGGCTCCTGACTATGGTGTGAGCAGGGCTCAGGAAGCATTGACCTCCTAGCTAGTCTTGACTTGGGGATTAGCGGCATATCCCTGAGCACCCCTGATGGTAAGTCTGTTTAACTTTTACCTAACAATGTCCACCACCCCGGTCTCCTTCTGCTTTATGGGAGGCTTCTGTTCTCCCTGAGGTCATCTCAGGAGCAGGACGTAGAAGAATATTTATCACCGCTTAACTGCAGTAACTCTGCTCAATCTTTATTAAAACCATAAAGAAGTACAAAATGTTAAAAAATAATGCAGCTCACCAAAAGACAATTAGGAAACAATGTAAGCGTCGTCTTTACCAAATCTGTACTTTTATCAATGAGAAAGGTTAAAACAACAAGCAATAGACAGACGACAATTACAGAGAGAGAAGAAAAAAATTGAATGGTCGGGCACTACAGCGAGGTGGCAGAGTGGAGGGAGTTAGCGGTCAACTACTCAGAAAATGCCTGAGATTTTACTTCAACAATCGGCAGAGTTGCTGGATTCTGAATATCAGTGAATGTGGCCAAACATTGAGATTTGTACCGGGGAATTGTAGACTTCCAATGTCTAGGCACAACCTAGTCTGAATAAATGGAGGAGAACCTTCTTCTGGAAAGAAATAGATCTGGAGAGAATGGAGCGGAGAAGGCATGTTCAAAGAGAGCATTTATTGCCAACCAAAATGGTGCGATGTGCCTACAATCCCATCAGATGTCAGTAAGCGTACCTACCATTCCCCCACAGCTCCAACATGTCTCCAAACACTCCATGGGTAAAGCCCATGGAGGACCGCCAGGACTCCTGAACCAACATGTACGTAAAAGTTTTTCTAGTTTTGCACAATAAAAACACTTTTTAATTTTTTTACAAAATAATTTGTTTTTGTGACGCTGCATTCGAAGATGAACTGCATAGTTTTTCAACTAATCTGGTCCCCATGGCAGAAATATGTCTTTCTATCTGGCACCTCCAGCAGACTCCTTTCAGTCTAGTTTGATTTATTTTACCTCAGAGTTCCTCTTTTTCCCTTTTTTTAATTTCTTCTCTCCCCCTTTTTTTGAACTATTTCTAACAGGGGCTGTGCAGGATTAGAAAAATATGGCTGCTTTCTTCCAGAAACAGCACCACACCTATCCACAGGTTGTATTTGGTATTGCAGGTTTGCTCCATTGAAGTGAATGGTAATGAGCTGTAATACCACACACAACCTATGGACAGGTGTGGTGTTGGTTTTTGGAGAAAGCAGGCAAGTTATCTCATCCTGGAAAACCCTTTGTCATGGATTGTTCTTGTGCGGAGATGCTCCCTGCATTATCCCTTTTCCTTTATGGCCGCTGATATGTACTATTCAGCTTTATGGCCTCTGTGGTAAGTACACTGCCAGTCATTAAAGGGTTAACACTTCAGACCACTGTGGGTGATGTCACAATGAACGAGGCGGCAGTGGTAAGAAACTCCTGTAGCAATGATGATGAATGCGCTGATGTCATAAACACAAATGTTTATGACATAAAGAAGATTCCATATTAGAAGGTTTTACTGCCACATTTAGCGCCATATTGGATGGGACTGAGGACCTTGAGCTTGACTTCCCCACCAATGTCGACCTGATGTAATTTGTAGGTTCTAGCAGGGAAACCCTTCACCCAAGAGCACTTCTTCATCACAGTGATGCCATCCTCTTCATATGGGTTGTCTGTAATAGAGGAGGTTTCCAGCAGGAGATCCCCCCCTATTAGCCAGAGCAGAGACAGGTGCTACAAGGAGGCATCTGGAGGACCCCTCTGGAGGACCCGTCTCAACCGAGCATCGCCCATTCATTTTAATGGGTGCACAGGAAGAGAGATATCCACCTAGCCAACCAGATCAGCCGATTTATGTGTTTTATGTCGTTCGTTCATTGTAATGTCTTTCCTTGAAAATCTGAGAAAATGTACAAATTCTGTTACAAATTATATTTTGGCACCTTCTAAGCCCAGAGGAAGGGCAATCCTCCAGCCATGGTTTCCCTAGAGGTTTCCCCCACAGGGGGTTTTTCCTTTCCTGCGTGCTGGAGGGTGACTCTTCGTGAGTCGGAGGTTTGCCATTTTGGGTTTGGTCATATAATATAATAAAAGTTTTGACCATTTAACACCCAATTATAATGTTTTGTGTCTTTATTTTGCATTCTTTGGTATGGTGATTGGGATTCTGGGTCTATCACATATCATAAAATCATAAGGCCGGACATCTACTTCCCACACTGACATAGAATGGAGACAACAAGCGTTGCAGCACAATTAAGTGTACACATCCTTACATTAAGATATTGTATTACAGTCTGTAGCCTTTGGGGGGAATATATTAACCTTTCTACAACAGTTTACTAGCATAGAAAATTCACAAAATACGCAAATGTTGAAATTTTAGGGGGCAAAAAATAAGCGGGGCTTAGCAGAAATGGCCAACAATTTTACTATAATTTACGCCAGTAACTGATGTAAATTATAGCAGAAATCTATATGTATAGTGCGGCCCAGATTTATCTCTGGGGGGCGTAACAAGGCAAAGGTCCGTGCCAGACCCATACCTCCCCCCCAATCAGACTGTATGCCCCCCCAATCAGACAATAAAATAAATTGTAAAAATTTACTTTAACTGTACAGCAGGCCGCAGCACGTAGAAAGTACTGATGACAGGCCGCGTTGCAGCTAAAAGATGCGACACATTTATTAAGAGTCGTTCGCCTGTTAATAAATGTGTTGCATCTTACTCCAGCAAACTGTTTAATAGGACTGCTGTATGAAACGCCAGTATTAAAGGGAATGTGTCGCTAGGAATTTATTTTTATTTTTTTCGGTTAAACAGTTAGTATATAAGTGATTACACATTGTTTTAATTTTTTTAATTTTTTCACAATTCAGGAAATATTATAAATTAG